>NC_136265.1:160534601-161134601 GCF_964187855.1 Myxine glutinosa | reverse complement strand
ACATGCATTCCACTACTTCTGTCCTTGTTTTTTTTGTTTGTTTGTTTGCTTTTTTTTTTACAAAACAACAACAGAAACTAGACGATCTGTCACTCAACAACTGCCGGAGCCGATGTGAGGCATCACCGTGCTGCTCGGCATTTTAAAAATGGTTTCCAAGAGTTGCAACGGGTGATTACAAAGCATGAAGGGACAACCAGGATAACTGAGAAGACAGGGAAACAATAATTGGCGCTTCAGCCAATAGCTGCACGAGTGACCCGTGCCGGTTTGTATATTTTTGGTGTTCATAGTGACGATAACAAATATTGATATATTAAAAAACAAAAATTATAAACGAACTAAATTTCAATATCATTCCAGCTCCCTTTACCTGTCGTCTCAACTCGTGTGAGGGGACGGGGTGAGGGGAGAATAAAAGAAAGACCACATACAGTGTTGTCAGAAAGTATTCACACCCCCCGACTTTTTTCACATTCTGTTGTGTTACAGCCTGAATATAAAATGGATTAAATTGAGATTTTTAACCATTTTAAATTCAGGCTGCAACATGTGAAAAAGATCAAGGGGTGTGAATACTTTCTGAAGGCACTGTACGTGGTCTCAGTACAAGCAGCAGACACACCATGTCTGCACCAAGGTGGGATCTTGAACCGGTGGGCAAGGCAAAGTGTTTTCAGTCATCTGGCTCGACTAAAAGATGCAAAGCATTCGAGGATGGGTTTTTAATCACAACCGACCTCAAATGTACTTGATTTGTCAGCACAGACCTGACACACAGCACTGATTTGAGCCTGAATTTTAAAGGGAAGGTTAAAGTTTTGCCATGTGTGGCAAAGCACAGGAGTCCAAGGAGGTTTTCGGGAGAGGTGGAATTGAACAATAGTGAACGATGAGAAAAGAGGAGAAAGACAGAAGGAGAGGGAGGTAAAGGGATTCATTGAAATACAAGAAGTCTCAGTCCAGAAAGGGCGGTGGGGGTGGAGGGATGTGAGGGATCCATTTTATGACTCTCTCCCTCTGTTTTTTGGCTCAGCAGCTATGCAAAGAGTCCTGGCTACTTCCATCAACTCCACCGGCCTCGTGCTCCGAGGGGGAAAAGCTTCGTGTGTCAGACACCGAGCAAGGTGATGGGGTCGAATAGGGGCTTGGAAAGGCAGCCAGCTCTCTACCCTCCTGACGGGGAGTAGATTTGTAATGGCAAAACTACAATGATAAAATAAACAAGATTATTACAACAGCTTTTTTTTTGTTTAAACAGCACCAGGAAAGCAAACTTTTGTTTATGCAAATTTACACATTTAAACAAAAGGTTGATCTTTACTTCAATCTTTTCCTTACCCATGCCTGATCTCCTGAGACTCACCTCTGCATCATGGGTGGACTTCCGATCACATAATTTTCGCAAGCGAGCCATGGCAGCTTCAAGTGCAGCCTGCCCAATGAGGTTGAAGTCATGAAGGCTGATAAGGTGCAAGAGAAGATTACGCCACAGGCCCAACTCCTGGAGGCGAGGACCCCATGCGTCCACGAACAATAAAACGGCCTTGGACATCTGGCCATCAGCAATTAAGCTTGGACCAGAATGCAATGTGCAACGGGGACGACAGAGGGTGAGGTTTAGAAAAGGATATTGCGCTTTGGTTGGGGAAATATTTGATGCAAGGGATTGCTTGAGACATGAACGAAGCATACATATGTCAAACACTTACCTATGCTTCATCACATGAAGATTCCACATCTTCATGAGCTCCTTTTCACCCTCGTTTACATCCATGAACTCGTCTATTTGCTGCAAGGCATGCACGAATGCATTATGATCATCACATCGGTGAATTTAGGGACTATCATCGCTACAAGGTGATTGGCTTGACTGCAAATTTTCATCCAATCATGAAGCTGTGATAGAATGGTGATTTTACTGGAAGAAATTGTTTTGCCTGCCAAACATGGGGGAAACGAAGCTTGATGTGAGCTTGAAATTCAGCATTTGAATGGCACAGCCACTGTAGCTGAGCTTTCTTGGGTGACAAACAATGTTTTATACACTTCACAATTTCTTTTTTTTTCAATAGAAGATCGAGGCTCGTGTAAGAGCTATCATTAATCACAAAAAAAAAAACTGACACATAAAACATATGAAAAAGGGAGCGTGAGACAAGATGGGGAGAGAGAGAGGGAAGCACACAAGTACAACAGTAGAGAACATGGACATCGGGAGATCTGTGGGAGGGAGAGGGCTTGGGGGGAGGAGGCATGGGAAAGGGGGAGGGGGGGGGGGGGGAGTGAGAGAGGTAGAAAACACATGGACACTGCTAGGACTTCCAGGAAAGAAGTCGGTATTTCAAAAAGTGGATCTGGGGTGAATTAACGGGGGTAGAAAAGATCAAGGTTTTGGATGGGGGAAGATAAGAGGTGGTGGTGAACAGCTGTTTTAAAGACCTGGAGAGTGTAGTGGGATTGAATAGAATGAGGGAGTTTGTTCCAGAGGCAGGAGAAAAGAGGATTGAAAGAGTGAAGGTGAATAGATAGTCTTGATTTTGGCAGTTTAACCATAAGAGGGGTGCTGGCAAATCTTGTGCGACCTGTAGGAATATTTGGGGTACAGAGCACAGACAAAGCTGGAAGAGCTAGGCCGGAGAGGTCAATTATTCAGAAACCACCAACGAAAAAAAAACAACCTCATTTAATCCTGAGCAGGAAGGCCATTTTTCAAACTTTGCAGGGACCACAAGTCTATGTACATCGGCAATGTGTTTGCTTTGTGGCCGAATTGTGGACATCGTCACGATTTTCCAACAAATCAGGAAATAGCATTGCAACATCGGTGACATATCCATGTACAAAAGAGACCACCATCCAATTCGTCAAAGGAATCGTTTGACCTCAAAAACATAAAATGCTTCCTTCTGCTATTTTGGCACACAGTTTGAACACTGATAGACGCTGCATGTTCCATGTCGTGCTCCTTCCTCCAGTCCATTTTTAAAAGTCAAAATATTGTCTAAGAATTGATGTTTCATGAAGAAAATTCTGAGAATGTGTGAAGGAAGAAGAGAAAGAAAAAAGAACCACCTTTAGAGGCCATTTTTCCCTGCAGAGCAGGGATTGGCCTTTTTTGGGCACCTTGGTCCCCTTTTTGAAGCAATGTTTTATGGCCGGATGCCCTTCCTGCCACCAACCCTGTTAGTCGCTGTAGTGAAATTATACTGAAGGTGAAGGTGAACCCGGGAGTGCTCGCTTATCCCACTAAAGGGACGTCTATAAGACCTGGGACAACCGCGACGCAAGGACACTCCTGCGACATTTACTGTGACATATAGTCCTGTAGTCTGAATGGTATGTACGCACCTATATGCTGGACTTGCTTGCTTTGCCTATTGTTATCGGTCATTTCCCATGTAATACCCCGATTCTGATGTCTATTGCATGAATGTATTTTACAGGATGTTACCACAGATCTAAATGATATTAAACCTACCTACGGGACAAGTCGTGTGTGTGGATGATTTTCACGACATTTAATATCATTTAAGATCTACGATATGGCGGGACACAAGATGATCGTTGTGCCGATCCTCGACGCCGACTCACAAGCCGAGGAGTCGGGGTCGGAGTTCACTCACTGGCTCAAAACGCTGGAGAACTATTTCGCAAATCAGGAAACTGAGCCCACTGCCGGGGTGAAACTGTCCGTGTTACAGTCGAAGGTTAACCACCGCGTCTACAGGTGCATTCAATGATTTGCGACGTACGCTACTGCTATGACTGAGCTAAAGCGAATATACGTGAGGACACGGAACCCGGTTTACAACCGGCACCAGCTCTCTCAGCGGCGACAACAACCAATGGAGTCGATCGATCGCTACGCACAGGAGCTGCGACACATCCTTGCGGACGGCGCACAGGAGGTGCGGACTCACGAGCAAGTTCAGGATGACCTTCTCCGAGATTCTTTCGTCTCTGTGGTCAGCTCTATGGGCTTGAGGCTTAGGCTCCTGGAGACCGCTGACCTGACGTTCACGGAGGCCCTACTTTTGGCGCACGTCTTCACGGATGCCCGTGAACAATCTACCGCTTATGACCACCCACGAGTCATGGCGGGGACATCTCAACTCGCGCGACCGACCGAGGATATGGGAGCGGACTCGACTACGGCCGAGTCTCTGGCTGCTCCTGAAGCGGACTCGGCTTCCGGCCTGACTGCTGCTACCGCTGCCCGGCCACGGCCTGAACGGTATGCGAAGTGTTATTTTTGTGGCAATCGGCAGCACCCCAGATTAGAGTGCCCAGCTCGGGAGGCAATATGCCATCTGTGCTCCACCAAGGGCCATTTCGCGAAGGTCTGCAAGAAGTCCGCGCGAGGTACGCGAGCCCGCACGGCCTTGAATGGGCTTATCGCTGAGCCAACGGACTGCGCACCGAGCGGAGCGCCCCGCCCGGCCTTGAAGAGCGTATCCCCTCCTCGTGGGCCCCTGGCTGCACGCTCGTCCTTGGTGGGGGACATCGGGCCGCCTAAACAACTGGCGCGACCACGACCGGCTGCGGAGCGATCGGCCTTGGCTGGCGTCCGGACGCCCACCTCAAACAAGCAACGAGGTACTGCTTTGAAAACTCCTCTGGATTCGCAGCGAACGCTGCACGTGACTTGAGCGCCATCCGACGGCGGCTTTTATGAATTACACGCTATCGCACCAGCTCATGAAACGGTGAATGGCAGTGATCCTCTACGCGTGACTCGAGCGCCCTCTGACGGCGGCTCTTACGAATTACACGCACTTGCTCCAGCACGGCCAACTATGCGGTTGTCACGAGGGTCCTCCACGGGCTGCCCGAACGACCGGCAAACTGCAGCCGGTGTGGGAACGTCCTCTGACAGTGGCTTTTACGATTTACATGCTCCTGCTCCAGCGCGGCCAACTATGCCCTTGTTACGGGGGTCCTCCACGGGCTGCCCGAACGACCGGAAAACTGCTGCCGGTGTGGGATCCACTCGCGAGGCGCGATCTTCTCGCCCGGACGGCACAATACCTGCCGGATCTTCCGGCCTGGCTCAGGCCATCATTCCGCTCAAGGTCGAGGGCGTTTTTGCGCAAGCGTTAATCGACATGGGGTCTACGGATAGTTTTATCGATCAACGACTAGTGCGTCAACATGGGTGGCTGGTTCTCGGGACTACACGACGGATCTTCACTTCATGGCCTCCCAAGGACTTAGGCTGAGCACAAAAGGGGAATGTCGATTGAAACTTGTGATAAAGGGACGCATGTTCCCAGACGTGCATCTCATGGTATTACCTGCGTTATGTGCTGACGTTCTGTTAGGACACGATTTCCTTAAGCGACATGGACGTTTGGAAATGGACTTCGGTGGGCCGGACACGCTTGCTGTGTGCGCACTCGCTAAGATGGACGTGGAGCCTCTCTCGCTGTTCCCCAACCTGACCACTGATTGTACTCCTGTAGCCGTAAAAATCGCGGCGCTACTCTCGCGCAGACGCGCAATTCATTGTGGAAGAAACGGCCCAGCTCTTAAAGGACGGTATTATAGAACCCAGTCGGTCGCCGTGGCAGGCCCAAGTCTTAGTGGTGCGAAGTGAGGCCCATCGCCGGCGCATGGTAATCGACTACTCACAGACGATTAATCGTTTTACACAGCTGGATGCCTACCCCTTACCGGGGATGGATGCACTGGTACGCCAGGTGGCCCTGTACTCCGTTTACAGCACTCTCGATCTGCGTAGTGCGTATCATCAGGTCCCCATCTCTAGGGCTGATCGCGTCTATACAGCCTTTGAATCGGGTCAACGGTTGTACCAGTTCACTCGACTCCCTTTTGGGGTAACAAACGGGGTCGCATGTTTTCAGAGGGCTATGGATGACCTCGTTACGAAGGAGAACTTGACAGATGTCTTTGTCTATCTGGACAATCTTACGGTTTGTGGGTATGACCAGGGGCATCACGACGCTAATCTGAAGCGCTTCCTCGAGGTCGCGCAGAAATATCGCCTAACCATGAATGAGGCTAAGTGTCGTTACTCTCTACGCACGGTAGATCTTCTGGAGTACACCGTGACCCATGGCTCTGTCTCTCCGGATAAGGAGCGTCTGCGACCTTTGCTCGATATGGCTCCGCCTAGCGATCGGGCTTCGCTGAAACGCCCTCTTGGGCTGTTCGCCCACTATTCAAAGTGGGTGCAAAATTTCTCCGCGAAGCTCCGCCCCCTTGTGGCCTGCGACACGTTCCCCATGGGCCCGGCCGCCATGGCGGCCTTCGGGGGCCTTAAGGCCGACATCGCTGGCGCCGCTGTAGCGACAATTGACGAGTGCATCTTTCGTCTTGGACAGTGATGCCTCGGATCATGCGATAGCGGCGACTCTCTCCCAAGGGGGGCACCCTGTGGCTTTCTTTTCACGGACTCTCACCTCTGCTGAGCGGAGGCATTGGTCTGTCGAAAAGGAAGCGTACGCGATCATCGAATCAATTCGGCGATGGCGGCCGTACTTACTCGGGCGATGTTTCCAAATCATAACGGACCAACAAAGCGTTGCATTCATGTACGACACCTTACATGCTCAACGCATTAAGAATGAGAAAATCACTCGCTGGCGTATCGAACTCGCCGACTTCTGCTACACCATCAAATACCGCCCGCGGAAGGATAACCTGGTCGCCGATGCCTTATCGAGGCCGGCCACTTGCGCGGGGGTTGTAACTTTGGAGGGACTGCGCGCTTTGCACGGCACCATGTGTCATCCCGGGGTGGCGCGTTTCGCGCATTTTGTGCGCAGTGGTAATCTGCTGTACTCGATTGAGGACATCCGCCGGATCTGCCGTGATTGCACTATCTGTGCGGAGCTCAAACCGCGTTTTTACAACCCTCCTATGGGGACGCTGGTTAGGGCTACTAGACTGTGGGAGAGATTGGCGATGGATTTCAAAGGGCCGCTGCCGGTGTCGAGTAACTCTCGTTATCTGCTCACTATCGTTGATGAGTATTCGCGATTCCCCTTTGCTTATACGTGCGGGGATATGACGGCTGCCACGGTTATACGGTGCCTGCAGAATTTGTTTTCTATGTTTGGGTATCCGGCCTACGTGCATACCGATCGGGGTGCGGTGTTCCTGTCTCAGGAGGTGAGGGGATACTTGCTCCAAAATAATGTCGCTTCGAGCTACACCACCCCGTACCGGCCCCAGGCGAATGGGCAGATCGAACGCTTTAATGGGATTATATGGAGGGCCATCATGCTAAGCCTCAGGACCCTCGGCCGGGGCCTCGATAAATGGGCGTGGTCGCTACCTGCGGCTCTAAACTCGATCCGGGCTCTCCTATGTACAGCCACCAACCAGACTCCTCACGAAAGACTGTTCCACCACCCTAGAAGCTCGGGTAGTATCCAATCTTTACCCAGCTGGCTCGCTGAGCCGGGGCCGGCCTATCTCAAACGAGCGGTTCGCGCTAGCAAGTACGACCCCTTTGTTGATAAGGTGCGGGTACTCCAGGCTAATCCCGAGCATGCTCGTGTGATAACGGCAGACGGACGCGAGTCTACTGTCTCTGTACGCCATCTCGCCCCTTGTGGGGTCGACGACAGGGATATCGACGAACCAATCTACGAGTCTATGGACTCTACCGAAGCTTCCTCTATGGAACTACTGCCGTCACTTCCGTCATCGCCTACTCCCTTGCCTGATGGCTCTGGGGTGCCCCCTCCGACACCTACCTCCGGCAGCTATTCCGACGCGGGGGACTCCGGGCTTGGGGACGCCGTACCCGGTAGTCTCCGGACATGAGCTGGCAGGGTAGTTCGCCGCCCCGACCGCTACGGGTGGACCGACTGACGTGGGATGACGTACCCCAATCGATTATTGCTGACGCATGCTTGCGACCTGCCTAGCAGCAGTATAGTTTTAACGGCGGGGAGAATGTAGTGAAATTATACTGAAGGTGAAGGTGAACCCGGGAGTGCTCGCTTATCCCACTAAAGGGGCGTCTATAAGACCCGGGACAACCGCGACGCAAGGCCACTCCTGCGACATTTACTGTGACATAGTCCTGTAGTCTGAATGGTATGTACGCACCTATATGCTGGACTTGCTTGCTTTGCCTATTGTTATCGGTCATTTCCCATGTAATACCCCGATTCTGATGTCTATTGCATGAATGTATTTTACAGGATGTTACCACAGATCTAAATGATATTAAACCTACCTACGGGACAAGTCGTGTGTGTGGATGATTTTCACGACATTCGCATCTTGCAACACACAGGGAATTACCAGTGAACTGGTACTCAATTTGCCGACCTCGGAAGGATGACAGGCTGAGTCAACCCCCCTGGCATTAATTCAGCAATTGACCGGGATTCGAACCTAGGATCCCAAGCCGGCACCCTAACCGCTAAGCCAACACCAGGTTTGTGAAGGAAGAAGAGGAAGAGGTAAATCTCTAATGTGCTGGATGCATGGAGTAAAGGCCACTACCAAGCTGTCCCTACATCATAGTTTCAGGAAGCAGTGCAAAATGAGGATGTTTGCTGAAATGTGATACATACACACACCACACACACCACACACACCACACACACCACACACACCACACACACACACACACACACACACACACACACACACACACACACACACGTCGTGGCATAAATATTGGCACCTTTGCACTTTTTTCATATAATGCACCATTTCTTCCAGAAAATTGTTGAAATAAAAAACATATTTTGGTATCCACATTTGTATTTCTTTGGTTTGCAGTGGAAGAAAACAAAAAGCTGAAAACAATTACTAAATCTTAGCTTATTCCACACAGAAATCCTAAAATAAAAATGACAATATTATTGGCACCTTTTAGAAGTTGTTAGAAATAATTGGATTTCAAGCAGGTGATTCTCCTTTACTCTGGAAGTGAACTCACCTGTGGTGAGTTGCAGGTGCCTGCAATATAAAAATCACTCATTCAACCAGTTTGAATAGAGAAAAGGAGTCATTCTGCTGTTTTGTGTCACTGTGTGTATCGCAATGAGCATGGAGAAAAGAAAACCAGAGAATTGTCCAGAGAATTTCTCCACCATTCGCACAATCCTTCGCTGCCATCTTCGATCAAGTTTTCTCTTGCGGCCACGTCCAGGGAGGTTGGCTACAGTGCCATGGGCCTCAAACTTCCTGATAACATTGCATACGGTGGACCCAGGAATATCAAGGTCTCGGGAGATAGACTTGTGGCCTTGAGATTGTGCATGCTTGGCTACAATCTTGTGTCTGACCTCCTCAGACAATTCTCTGGTTTTCAGACTAACAGGCCAACCCCTGCTCTGAGGGGAAAAATGGCCTCCAAAGGTTTTTTTAATTTTATTTCCGGGACTTTCATCGACCTTCGTGGATTATCGTCGACATTCTCGGGATTTGCCTCACCATTCGTGGAAACAATAAAAATTTGTTTCCATCGACGTTTCAATCAACAATGCAACAATGCACAAACAATAAAAATTTGTTTCCATCGACGTTTCAATCAACAATGCATGGTACGTGTATCTATCTGATGACCTTCCTCATGAATAAAAAAAACTCCTCGATTTCCCTCCCATTTAAATGCTAATTACGGGGTGGGCTAAGCTGGATGACCAATCACAAAGCAGCGTTTTCAGAATCTCATGCACAGCAGCCAATCCGATCGAAGGGTTAACCGACCAATAGTAAGCCATAATGGTAATGTCGATAGCATTATTATGGTGATTTTACTCCAATCAGCAGTGATCACGTGTCAAGCCTCTTCTATCTATGGGTCATTATTGCCCTTATGCAGTAATGGAGTGTAAGCCTGAGGTAAGGCCACTGTTTCTTCCGTCAGAGGTAAGTTTGACCTCGCTGTGTGCCATGCTTCCAACATCCCTCTACTTGCATGATGAGGAGTTGCAGCCAGGATGCTAACCTCATCCCATACTGGAGTGTGGCCCGCTCTGAGGCCATGCTTTGCGATTGCCGCCCTTTCAGGATGGTTACATTCAAATGCCTTACAATGTTCTTCAAGGCGTAGGCCCAAAATCCCTTCAGTCTCTCCCACGCACTCTGCTTCACAGCTGCAAGAAATTATGGACACGACACCTGCCCAGTCATTTCTGTCCACTCTGTCTTTGACCTTGCTCAGGGCCTGTCGGATGGTATACATGGTCTGAAATTAATCCTTACCACCGCTGACAACAACATTTTGCCAACCTGTTGTGTGACACTAGGTATGAAGGGTAATACACAGAGGCCTTTTGATTGTTCTTGTTGGTCTCCCGAACGTGCTGTCACAGGACCATCTAACTTTTTGGGCATAAACGGTCGGGATAGCCGTTCGCCTTTAATACATGCCCAAGATGTTTCATTTCCTGAAATTTTCCCTTTGTTGTGGATGGTAGGTCTCATGCTCGTTTCACGAGTGAATTGATTCACACCCGTTTGTGGTACATCGGGTGGCATGACAACGTCAAGGTAGCGGTCGGTTTGTGTGGGCTTTCTGTACACTGTAGTAGTGGTGAGGGATCCGTTAGGGCTCGTTGTTCCCATGATGTCGAGAAATGGAATGGATCCGTTTACCTCCTTCTCATCGGTGAACTTTATGGATGTGAATATCCCATTGATGCCATCCAAGACATTGTCCATGGCCTCTTTCAAACAGACGACGAAGGTATCGTCAACATAACAAAAACAAATACGAGGAGGCACCCGAAGAGAAGATGATTTCCAGTGGTCAGACGGAAGCCTCTCCTCAGTGAAAGACACATGAAAGCCCGCTTGGAGTTTGTAAAAACAGCACCTAAAGGACTCTCAGACTGTGAGAAACAAGATTCTGTGGTCTGATGAAACCAAGATTGAACTGTTTGGCTTCCGTCTGGCCACTCTGTCATAAAGTCCAGATCGGTGGAGTGTTGCAGTGATGGTTGTCCTTCTGGAAGTTTCTCCCATCTCCACACAGGATCTCTGGAGCTCAGCCAGTGACCATCGGTTTCTTGGTCACCTCTATTACCAAGGCCCTTCTCCCCCGATTGTTCAGTTTGGCTGGGCGGCCAGCTCCAGGAAGAGTCCTGGTTGTTCCAAACTTCTTCCATTTAAGAATTATGGAGGCCACTGTGTTATTGGGAACCTTCAATGCAGCAGAGATTTATTTTTTGTAGGCTTCCCCAAATCTGTGCCTCGACACAATCCTGTCTCTGAGCTCTGCAGGCAGTTCCTTCGACCTCATGGCTTGGTTTTTGCTCTGATATGCATTGTCAGCTGTGAGACCTTATATAGACAGGTGTGTGCCTTTCCAAATCATGTCCAATCAATTGCATTTACAACAGGTGGACTCCAATCAAGGTGTAGAAACATCTCAAAGATGATCAAGAGAAATGGGAGGCACCTGAGCTAAATTTTAAGTGTCATAGCAAAGGTTATGAATACTTATGTCAATGTGATATTTCAGTTTTTTCTCTTTAATAAATTTGCAAAACTTTCTAAAATCCTGTTTTCTCTTTGTCATTATGGGGTGTTGAGTGTAGATTGATGAGGGAAAAAATGAATTTAAACGATTTCAGCATAAGGCTGCAACATAACAAAATGTGAAAAAAGTGAAGGGGTCTGAATACTTTCTGAATGCACTGTGTATATATATATATATATATATATACATATATATATATATATATATATATATATATATATATATATATATATATATATATATATATATATATATATTATATATATATATAATAAGATCTCCAACCTTTAATTGAAACAAACAATGACTCAACGTTTCGATTAACAACATGTGAAGCCACACGCCTCCGTTAATCTTCCTCAAGAGTGATAAAATCATCTCAACATCCCCTTACATGCACAGTGGGCGGGTATATGCAAAGTGGGGTGGGCAATGCTGGACAGCCAATGAAACCGTATCACACCGCTCTCGTGAACGGAGACGTTACCGACCAAATTCAAAATCAAACCGCATATTAACAGGTCAAAATAATCCTGTAAGCAATGCTGGATTATAACGCAAGTGTTGAGAAAATCCGGAACAATCATTACATTTAATCAAAAGTTAAACGTGCAAACAATTAAATTGTAAATTAAATTAAAACTGTAAATATATTAAAGCCAAAATTTTTTTTTAAGACAAAATATTACAGTTTGGCTTTAATATATTTTGGCTTTAATATATAAAATTTTGGCTTTAATATATTTACAGTTTTAATTTAATTTACAATTTAATTGTTTGCAAGTTTAACTTTTGATTAAATGTAATGATTGTTCCGGATTTTCTCACACTGGCGTTATAATCCAGCATTGCTTACAGGATTATTTTGAACTGTTAATATGCGGTTGATTTTTGATTTTGGTCGGTAACGTCTCCGTTCACGAGAGCGGTGTGATACGGTTTCATGGCTGTCCAGCATTGCCACCCCACTTTGCATATACCCCGCCCACTGTGCATGTAAGGGGATGTTGAGATGATTTTATCACTCTTGAGGAAGATTAACGGAGGCGTGTGGCTTCACATGTTGTTAATCGAACGTTGAGTCATTGTTTGTTCAATTAAAGGTTGGAGATCTTACCATGGAGTCATTTGGATATACTCCAACCGCAAATTTTTGCTTATGTATGTATGTATATATATATATATATATATATATATATATATATATATATATATGTATATATGTATATATGTATTATATGTATATTATATATATTATATATATATATATATATATATTATATATATATATATACATACATATATATAGATATATATATATATATATATATATGTTGTTACGGAACCGGAGTACGGCACTCCCCTTGGGGGGGGGGGGGGGGGGGGTTAGTCCCCCCCTTCTATTTTCACTGGCCGTCTCCGCTCCGTCGCTACACAGCTACCTCCGGAAAGGCAGGTGCGCAGCCCCGTTCGTACCGCGGACAGATGTTAATTGCCGAGCGGTTTTTAGCAACCGCGGCACGAACTATTAACAAGGACTAGACCCGATCCTTAAACGTTGGCCAAATCGCACCACAGGTTTTCAATGGGGAAAAGACAAAGACGAACGGATGTCAAGAAGAAGAAGAAGAACCAAGGTAGGAATACAAATATGATTTATTACGATTATTTACACCAGCGGTCGGGAACCTATTGCTCTTCCGGTGACGGCATATGGCTCCCAGACAATTTTGAGTTGAAAAAAAAAAAAAAAAAAAAAAAATCAGTTTGGAACTGATTTTAAAATACTTGTGATATTTCTTAATAATAGTGTCATTTTAAAGTAAACAGAAATTAGTTTTGAAGATAAATTTCACGGGTCACGGGTCACCCGTGGGTCGGGTCGGGAACCAATGGCTCGCGAGCATGTCCGCATCATTGTAAAGGTGAAGAAATCAATTTTATCAGATAGCCAACTAGTTTATCCGCTTCAACCCTTGTAACGGAAAGAAGGCGAAAAGAAAAAAAGACGATGATTACCGTGCATTCCAGGCTGCGTGGACAGAGGAATTCGCATTTGGTGAGAGAGCAGGATCTGCGGTATGTCTAATATGCAATGATAAATTGCATCGATGAAACGGTCAAATATAAAGCGGCACTTCGATACGCACCATGCTTCATTTGCATCGAAATATCCAGCGGGGGACAGCAGGAAAAGGGCATGCGAGGAGCTACAGCGGAGAGTGCAGACGAGTCAGCAGCAACTACGTGTGTGGACCAAGCAAGGTGGCGGGAATTCCGCTAGCTTTGCGGGTGCTTTGGCAATAGTAAGGAATGGAAAGCCATTCACAGATGGCGAGTATGCCAAAACATTCATGCTTGATGTGGCCAATGAACTGTTTGATGACTTCCCAATAAAGACAAGATAATCAAACGAATAAAAGACATGCCCCTGTCAGCAAGAACTGTGCACGATCGTAGCATCATGATGGCAAATCAAGTCGAGGAAACACAAATTAAGGACATAAACGCCGGGACATACTTTTCTCTCGCGTTAGATGAGTCAACAGACGTTAGCCATCTATCTCAGTGCAGTATAATTGCCAGGTATGCTGCAGGTGACACACTGCGTGAGGAAAGCTTGGCTGTTTTGCCAATGAAAGGGACAACAAGAGGAGAGGATTTATTCACGTCTTTCATGGAGTTTGCTAAAGAAAAAAAACTACCGATGGATAAACTTATTTCTGTCTGTACTGATGGTGCACCCTGTATGTTGGGGAAGAACAAAGGATTTGTAGCGCTTCTCCGTGAACATGAAAAGAGAGCCATCCTAAGTTTTCATTGCATCCTGCACCAGGAGGCGCTTTGCGCTCAGACGTGTGGCCAGGAGCTTGGTGAGGTGATGTCGCTGGTCATTCGAGTGGTCAACTTTATTGTTGCCCGAGCTTTAAATGATCGCCAGTTTAAAGCTCTGTTAGAAGAAGTTGGGAATCATTATCCCGGTCTGCTTTTACACAGCAACGTGCGTTGGTTGTCAAGGGGGAAGGTGCTCAGCCGTTTTGCAGCTTGCCTGAGTGAAATCCGGACTTTTCTTGAAATGAAAGGCATCAAGCATCCTGAGTTAAGACAACACTGACTGGCTCCTGCAGTTTCACTATCTCGTGGACATAACTGGCCATCTGAACCAGCTCAATGTGAAAATGCAAGGTATTGGAAATACAATCTCATCCCTTCAACAAGCAGTGTTTGCATTTGAAAGCAAGCTGGAAGTCTTTCTCAGGGACATTGAAACAGGTCGTCTTCTGCACTTTGAAAGACTGCAACAATTTAGAGATGCATGCTTAGCAAGTGACTCCACTCAACATCTGGATCTCCAGCAGCTAGCTGGCTTTACGTCCAATCTCCTGCAGTCATTCAAAGCACGTTTTGGAAAATTTCGTGCGCGCACTGGTCTTTTCAAGTTCATCACTCATCCACATGAGTGTGCAGTGGACAAAATCGACCTGACATGCATCCCCGGGGTCTCTATCGGAGACTTTGAGCTGGAAGTTGCTGACCTGAAGGCATCAGACATGTGGATGAGTAAGTTCAAGTCACTTAATGGAGAGTTGGAAAGTCTTGCGCGACAGCGAGCAGAGCTGGCGAGGGAACACAAGTGGACAGAAATGAAAAATCTTCAACCTGAAGACCAGCTGATTCTTAAAACTTGGAACGAGCTTCCTGTGACATACCACACAATGCAGCGTGTGAGTATTGCCGTATTGACCATGTTTGGCTCTACATATGCATGTGAGCAGTCATTCTCGCATATGAGGAACATTAAGACCAACCTACGCTCACGTTTAACTGATGGAAGCCTCAACGCCTGCATGAAGCTCAACCTCACCACGTATGAACCAGACTACAAGGCCATCAGCAAAACCATGCAGCACCAGAAGTCGCATTAAAAGTAAGACATATTTAATTTATTATACGTTAAAAATACTATATGGCTCTCAATGAAATATATTTAGAAATATTTGGCTTTTATGGCTCTCCCAGTCAAAAAGGTTCCTGACCCCTGATTTACACCATTGAAAAAACCAAGGAGGAGGAAAGATAATAAAATAAAATACAGAAGAAGAAGACACAGTGCAAATTAGCTTACCTACTACAGTCTTACTTAACCCCAAGGACAAGACAAAAGACGGACTCACACGAATGGGGAATTCTCAGGCAGGAATGGCGGGAAGGATGCGAAGGTGGGACCACAGGGCACCGCAAGCGGGTCCGCTCCGGGCGGGAAGCGAAGAGCCGGCAGTTCCTTGTATTCGGCTTTACACCGCACACCGGCAGGGTCACTCGCTGCCTCGTCAGGGCTTCACGCGGCTGGGTGAAACGGGGCTGCTTAAGCGGCTCTCTGCAGAAATCTCTCTTGTGCAGGACTCAGCTGGGTCACGCATCTGCCGTCCTCAAAAGGCTTGCGCGCGCGCTTTTATCGCGCCTCGGGCGATCAAGCCGCCGGCCTCCAGGACACGCCCATCGGTGAGCTCGCCTCGGCCTTGATTGGTCGCGAGGGCTCACCGATCCCGCCCCTAGAGGAGGCGTTGGCAAGGCCACGCCTTGTTCCTGGCGCTGGGCTGACTCCTCCCACCTTCTGCTCCGAGATGACCTCGTGCTCAATGGAGTCTTGCGGTGAAATACACGGTCCCAAAGCAGCAGCGGCGAATGCAGAAAACCGCACGCAGAAAACCGCCCAATGCAGTTGGCAATGGCTGACAAAAGGAGAATTGGAAGGGAATCTACCTTATTTGAATTCGGTGCAATGGAGTGTCAATTAATGGAAGACAAAACCTTAAACTAATACACATAATAATGAGATAACTACTGAACAGGGAGATCTATGATTTGCTACGTGATTGTATATGGCCTAACTAAGGGACGACCTTTGACCTTTACACAAAACATGGAGGGTGATATTTACAACAAGCTTCATTACACTTACAACGATAATAAAAAAACACAACACCATTCTCAAATCCACAACAATATATATATATTATATATATATCTATATATCTATATATATATCGATATCTATATCTATATATCTATATATCTATATATCTATATATCTATATATCTATATATATATATATATATATATATATATATATATATATATATATATATATATGTATGTATGTATGTATGTATGTATGTATGTATGTATGTATGTATGTATGTATGTGTATATATATATATATATATATATATATATATATATATACATATATATATATATATATATTTATATATATATATATATATATATATTTATATATATATATTGTTACGGTACGCGGTTAAGGATGGTATGTTTGCCGAGCGGAGGCGCCGCGGCCGGACAGTTTTTCCCCGACTAAACCCGATTCACCCAAACGTTGGCCGTATCGCGCCACAGATATTCAATGGGGAAAAGACTAAGACGATGAATGCATAGAGGAAGAAGAAGAAGACGTACAGAAGAGTAACGGGGTTTATTATTATTTACACACACATAAGCAAAAAGAGCAGTCACGGGTATTTACAGCGGACATGAAAAAGCAGGTAACACAGTGCAAATTACTAGCTTATACTGACTTAGTTTACTACCCAGGACAGCACGAACAGAACAAACTCACGTACGCAAATGGATGGAAGGGTAGGAATCGTTTGGACTTGGAGGGATGAGCAGGCGGGATCACAGGGCACAGCGAGCAGGTCCACTCCGGGCAGGAAGCGAGGAGCCGGCAGCTCCTTGTATTCGGCTTTACAGCGCACGCCGGCAGCTCCTTGTATTCGGCTTTGCAGCGCACGCCGGCAGGGTCACTCGCTGCACCGTCAGGGCTTCACGCGGCTGGTTGAAACGGGGCTAGTTGAAGCGGCTCTTTGTCAAAGGCTTTTCGTATCTCTCACGCAACTCCGGTGCACTCTGAACTCTCTCCCGGTGGACTGCCAACCCTCTTACGCACCTGGACTCATCTGCCGTATCTCTGGTGTCGCTTGTTCCCAGCGATCATCGCACCCTTCTCTCATACCTTCAGCGCGGGTCTGTCACGCCCCCTCTGGTTTCGGTACCGCCCTCCTCCCCCGTGCTCTGTTTCGTGACCTTGTATGGTAATCCCACGGGCTTGTCTCCTTATTTGGGCATGGCGCCGACGGCACGCCACTCGTGGCGAGCCACGGGCTTGTTTCCTTATTTGGGCATGGGGCTGAACAGCCCCGCCCTTCGTGGCGCGCCCTGGGCTTGCCTCTCCCGGGCGACCCCGCCCCTCCTGTTCAAACAGAGCACGGAGCACATATTCACTATAGCAGCGAAATGAGAGGGCGTGCACCCCACGCTTGTGAACTGCTTTACCCGCAGATGGAGAGCTTGGCTGGGAAATGGAAGTATTGAAGGGGAGCTATTCTTAATTGATTCGGTGCAATGGAGTATTATTCTAATGGAAGACAAGGCCTTACTCTAAAACACATAATAAGATATAAGCTACTGAACAAGGGTTTTATCGGGTCCTGCAATGTGGTGTTTCATGGAATTAACTACCGGGACGCCCTTTTTACCTTTACACAACCTTTTTACCTTTACACAACTCTGGAGGCAGGAGGGGCCATATTCAACAATGTTCATCACCATTTCCAATATAATACAACACAATCAAAAAAAATGCAATCCTCATATCCGCAACAATATATATATAAATATATATATATATATATATATATATATATATATATATATATATATATATATATATATATATATATATATATATATATATTGTTACAGACGTGGCTTAGATGTTATTTACCGAGCGGTTTAGTATGACCACGTCTGCACAAGTTACCCGATTATACCCGAACGTTGACTAATCGCGCTACGCTAGATCAATGAAGGAAAAGACACACGGCTGGGATTAAAATGACACGACACCATGGATACGGTTCTCAAGACCTCCGGAGGAGATTATATTCGTTCGGAAGGTCAGATTACAGGGACGAGAGGTACAGCATAGAAAGACAAGCACTTAGACACAATCTTATATTAACCCCAACAGACGACAGATAAACGGGACAAAAGGCTGACTCACACGGGGATTGATGGCTAGGAAAGGCAGGATCGATGGCTCTAGGTGCACCTGGGCTCAAAGGTCAGAATCGACTCGGTCCGGTCCAGAGATGCGGGGAGGTATTCAGCGCTCGTACGTGGCAACTTCTCTCTCCAGGCTGGGGGCGCATCTGACCTCACATCCGGTGAGTCGCTTCGTATATCCGGCGGGGAGTGACACGCCCTCGGCTCGTTAGCTCCGCCTCGTGGAATCGGCACGTTGCTTCTCATTGGGTGCGTGCGGGGGGGGTTACCAGGCTCCGCCCTTGACGAGGAGCTGACAGCCAGCCCCTTCGTGGTAACCCCGTGGAGCGCATGGTCCGGAGCGCTTTGTCAATGGCGGCTAACCGAGCCGGTGTGAGGACGCACACTCCCCCGCACAGCGCCGTGCCCCTCTGTTGTTGTAGTTGTTGTTGTTTTTGTTGTTTGGGGAAGAAGATGGAAGGAGGTATGGGAAAGGTCCTAAACTCACTACTGGTGCCATATAATCACATTCTGGTGCAACGAAGAGTCAGAATTAATGGAAAGGAGTCCTTAACTGACATAGACTAAGAATAACTAGCAAGATGTCCGAAAGTTGTCTACGTGAGATGCGGTGGACCTGGGCACGACATTTAATGGGGGAAATAGGGGAAGGTCGGCTCTACTGATTGTTGTTTACAGACAATGGGACTAGGGAATGGAGGATTGGGGATAGTTGGGGAGTATTGGGGAAATAGGGGAATATTTACAAGCGGATATGGAGGCCAAATTCCATATTCGCAACATTGCACCCTTCTCTACCCTCGGGGCGTCCCGACCCGATAAATTTTTACCTACTTTAGTGTGGCACGCAATGTAGTTCCCTCTACTATTAACTCTACCCTGAGTGCGACAGTTTTACAGATATTCACAAATGAGTAAATATGTCCCCCTGCGACGTTGCACCCTTCTCCTCACAGAAACACACCCACAGGATAACCGAATCCGGAAAGAATCCTCAAACTAAACATACAGCCGGTAGGGAGCATTATTTACACAAGACTACGCTGATATTTACACTACGATCCAGGACCTGTTTTTGGAGGAACACATGCAGATGTTATGCATAGAGAGAGCACGCATGCAAGCATCGATACACCAACCCACGAGTGCTCTGTGGCCTACGGCCTTTAATAATGTGCAGAGCACCCCTTCCAAGCATCAAGCACCACCCCATCACACAGTGAGCACCATCCGGTGCACCAATAAAGTGTTTATGAATCACCGGTGGTGTCGCAGCCGGCCGATGTTCTGCCGCTGGTCTTGCCTTCATGTGGTGCACTTGGCCTTCTTACTTCTTTTAAACAAAATAAAGAAAGGCGCCAACCGCGTCCATTTCTTTATTGTGGCCGTCAGGGGGCCAACTATAAGTGGTTCACCTGTATGGCATAGGTGCCACGTTGACCCATAGGTCCATCCACGGGTGGTGCTTGGCCGCAAAAGAGCTGCGGTCCATTGTGGGTGGCCACAAACATTGCGGTCCATATGGTGTATCGATCCAAGCAGCAAACAGCGAAAGTGCAGGCCCACAACTGCGAAGCCAGCACCTCTCTCTCCTCTCTCTCTACCCCAAAGCCAGATCCTCGGAGGTGGGAGACAAAAGAAGCAGACAAGTGAGTAAGGTGGTAAGGGCGCAAAAGTGCACGCAATGCAAGGTAATGCACACTGGGGGCACATGGGAACCAGGTGAGACAGGTACGTTCCTACCGTACGCTCCCCCCCCCCCCCCCACCAGGTAACCTACATGGCCCCTCCCTTACCCCTTACTGTATCCACAAAACACAACACTACCCATAAACATCTACTTTACAAATCAACAAACATCCCTACTGTCCTCCCCTGGTTCCCCCCATAAACCAAATTCGTCTTCTCTCCCTCCTAACCAATCAAATTTGCTATTTCCAACTTTCCTCAAAATTTGCCATCTCCAACTCAACATCATAATTTGCCATCACCAATTCATCATCAGTCCCTCCTAGGGAGGGAGAGATGGAATCACCCCAATGTCTCATCCACGTCGTGATGCGTCTCACAAATCCACACAACAATTCTCATTTCCTGCACACAGAACAAAGAAAACACAGGTGTGGAGTCATCATCATCACCACAGGTAAGTGGCTGCGTATGGTGCGACAGGTTCATCAATCCTAACTATTTCCGAAATGACTTTAACAACTTTACACTACCCGGGGTCTTTCTCCGGCCAAACCATTGGCCCTCTTACACTATGGGTTCTAAAAACCAATTCCCATTGGCCAAACTGTGGTGCTCTTCAATTTGGGGTCTCACTCCCCCGATTCATCTCCCGGTGCCCTCGCACAATTTCTGGGCTGTGGCGTGCACCTCTCCCAGTGGGTCTACCCACCTGCACACCTCCACCACTGCAGTTGCCTCCGAGCTTACCTGCTCCTCACCCTAACCTAACTACCTGGGGAAGGCCCTCTGGCTCTCTCCCCACTCGGTGCCCTCTCTGGCACTGGGCTACCCGGGTCCGTCCTCCGGATCCTCGGGCCCCATCCACAACTCTACCGGCTCCCAGAGCCCACCTGCGGCCTCACCTGGCCGACATCCTCACAGTGGTGGAGTGCCCAACCAACTACACACACTAACAGGCTACACGCCCAGCCATTTCCACAACACTAATGCACCCATTCACAACACCATTCTGCAACCGCACCACAAATGCCAATTTCCAACCACAATTTACCTATACCCTCTACCTAACACTTACACTACCCGCCCCGGGTACTCGTGAAAGGGGTCCACTCTTCCCCCATCCACACCTTCGCACCATGCACACCACTCCGTACCACTTACTCCAACTCTCTCCACACACCTGTACTTGCACACCTGTGCTCTCACACCTGGTGCCACCTGCACCCTTCTCTCCCCAAGCGCATTCGCGCTGATCCACAACACTCACTACTCACACACTACTCCACACACCTGTCCAGTTGCACACCTGTGCAATCACACCTGTTCAATTCTCACACACACAGCATCATCTCAGCTAACTACTCCCTTCTGAAACTTGCGCTTCCCAGTCGTCCCTTTAAACTATTGCGCTCCCTCGTCATTATCATCCATACTAATCTACCTGCGTCCCCACTACAGGTATCAGTCACTAACTAAACTTAACGTTACCTAATGTCATCTTCGCTAGATCCCTACAATATAACCTAACCCACCCGGGCTAGTTTTCACTGCCATACACCCCATAATCTAGTGCTCCTTTGCCCCCACTGTGAGGGATGGTGGATTTGCCATCCCACCACATCGGGGGTCTCTCACTATCAATTTTGCTTACCAAATCCAACAATTCAAAAATTTTCCATTTACTGCCAATTCTATTCACTTTTCTAAATTTCGTTTTAAATCACTATCACCATCACCCGTCTACTTATTACATCCTCTCGGTGCGCCAATTCCTGTCCAAAGCCCGGCTTCGTAAAGCCAAGCCATGAATGCGGGTTGTTCTGTGCCAGCGGCTGGATACATCCCGCATTCGGGGCAGGGAAGGAGGTTTACCCGGGCCGAGATCCCACGCACCATCTCGGCACGGAGCCATCCCATGGCTCGATCTCGGCCTGCCGGAATGCCTCAACAAAAAGTGGTCGCCATGACGACTCTTTCTATCGGGCCGCCCGCTCCGCCTAGTGGAGCACGGACGCGGCCGTTCAAAGCGAGGCCCAGCACGCACCGAGGGCCCGATTCGGCTATAAGTCGTTCTAAACTCTACCCCGTCTAACGTCGATGCTTCACCTGGACGCTTACACCCCGCAACCCGTTCCTTGCTCACACATCCAGCCGTGCCCATGCTCCTCGTACCTTTCCTTACACACCCAGGTACACCCATTCCACTCACAGCCTTGGTCACACACCTGACCACCGAACACTTTGGCACACATTCGTTGCTCGCACACCTCACCAATACACCTCTTCGCGCCCCCACCTCGGTCACCTCCTCTGTGACAATCACAGGTGTGCCCTCATTCGCACACCCAACCACGTGCCTCACCACCAACTCCAGCGTGCATTCCCACTCACGCTCTACCATTCCAGGTGTGCATCCTTCCATCCCAGGTGTACATCCTCGCTCACCTGTCACAACTAACTCACGCTCCATGTCACTCTCACTACTTTCACCTCCATTCCTGACAGCGCACTCACCCTTACTCTTGACAGCGCACTCTTTCCTCATGCACCTGTCCGCCACACACCTTTCTCGCGCACACTCTCCCGTTACACCCTCTGTAACACTCACCACAGGTGTGCATTCTTCCTTGCCTTTGACAGCGCACTCTTTCCCCATGCACCTGTCCGTCACACACCTTTCTCGCGCACACCTTTCTCGCGCACACTCTCCCGTCACACCCTCTGTAACACTTACCACACCGCGCTTCCATGTGCTCCCTCGCACACACGCTACGACCGACTCACTCTCGCTAGCACCCTCACTCCTTGGCACGCACTTTTTCCTCACACACCCCAGAGTCGGACTTTCTCGCACACCTCCTCTTTCGCACACCAGACCTGTCGCACACTTCACCAACGGCCTCTCACGAACACCCGGGTCTATCTCGACCCCCAAGCTTCTTAAATCCCCTGGCGCATCATACGCACGACCATATTGGTCACCACTTACACCGGGTCCTCTTCCTCTTCGCTTCTCCTCCATCACCTGCGAATCCCTCATCCGGTTAATGAGCACATCATCACGATCCAAACACAGACTTTGGACCAATTCTTTTAATCTCCTCTTTTATTTCTTTCTTATCCCCTCTCCGTCGCTTCTTAATTTCGCTCATCCCTTCTTCCACTTCTTCTAGTTTCTGCTTCACCTCTTTCATTCCCCGGTACGTCTCCTCAAGCTCATCCTCTAAGGCTACCTTGACCGTTTCCAGGTGCGTCCTTACCTGTCGGTCCTTCGTCTCCATTACCTCTATCACCTCGTCCAGCCTCGTTGTCAGTCCCTCACGTACCATCTGACATTCCCTCTTTGTCGCTATCAAGTCGTTTTTTATGTCGTTTTGTGTCGCTTTTAAACCTCCTAATACCGCAGTGTTCCTTTGAACCTGCTCCGTTAGTCCTTTTTGTCCCTCCGTCAGCTGTTCCACCTCCTGCGTCAGGTCCTCTATGCCCCCTTGTAACTTTACAGTCCCCTTTCTCACCTCCTTCTCCATGTGCTCCTTACAGTGCCTCACCTCCTCGCGCACTCCTCCGACCTCCTCACTCACACCTCTTCTGATCTCCTCTCCCATCACTTGCATCTCCTGCCCAGATGCCACCCTCATCTGCTCCATTTCCTCCCTGTGAGCATCCAGTTTAGTTTCTACCCCCATTCTGACCCCCTCTATCTGCTGCCCCATTTGGTTAACTTCCCTTTCCGCTTGGTCCCTCATGTCCCTCAATTTGCTTTCCATGGTGTTTTCTAACCCCTCTAACCCTTTTTGCATCCCTTCCATTTGATTCTCTTGAGCGGCCATTCTGTTTTCTACCCCCGTTAACCCCTCCTGTATTTCCCCTAATCTATCGTCTAATTTCCCAAATTTCTCGTCTAATCCCTTAAAATTATTGTCTAATCCCCTAAAATTATTGTCTAATCCCTCACCAGTACCCCTCGCTTCGTCCCTCATTACCCCCATTTGGTTTCCCATTACCCCCAATTGCTCACTCTGAGCATCCATCCGGTTCCCCATTACCCCCAATTGCTCACTCTGAGCCCTCATTTGCTCACTATTCTGGGCCATAAGGGCCTTCATTTGTATTAAAAACAAGTTCAAATCCACCGGTGGCGCTGCCACGGTCGCGGGCGCGGTGACCAGCGAGGCGCCATTTTGTGCGTTTGCTACCCTCGCTGCTTCGCTCTCCTCCTGTCCCTCATGTCCCTCAATTTGGTCCTGGACCGACCCTGCCTCACTCTCCCCTACCGGACCCCAGCTGTCTTGATCCGCCATAGCGCGACTTTCAAAATTCGGGTTTTTATTTTCTTATAACAAAAGCAAATTTCGCCGTTATAATTTCGCGCGGGAAACGCGCTCCGAATCGATTCTAATTGTTACAAATTTGGGCCTAATAAATTTAGTCCCGGGTCCGAATTCCACTCCTCGACACCAATTGTTACAGACGTGGCTTAGATGTTATTTACCGAGCGGTTTAGTATGACCACGTCTGCACAAGTTACCCGATTATACCCGAACGTTGACTAATCGCGCTACGCTAGATCAATGAAGGAAAAGACACACGGCTGGGATTAAAATGACACGACACCATGGATACGGTTCTCAAGACCTCCGGAGGAGATTATATTCGTTCGGAAGGTCAGATTACAGGGACGAGAGGTACAGCATAGAAAGACAAGCACTTAGACACAATCTTATATTAACCCCAACAGACGACAGATAAACGGGACAAAAGGCTGACTCACACGGGGATTGATGGCTAGGAAAGGCAGGATCGATGGCTCCAGGTGCACCTGGGCTCAAAGGTCAGAATCGACTCGGTCCGGTCCAGAGATGCGGGGAGGTATTCAGCGCTCGTACGTGGCAACTTCTCTCTCCAGGCTGGGGGCGCATCTGACCTCACATCCGGTGAGTCGCTTCGTATCTCCGGCGGGGAGTGACACGCCCTCGGCTCGTTAGCTCCGCCTCGTGGAATCGGCACGTTGCTTCTCATTGGGTGCGTGCGGGGGGGTTTACCAGGCTCCGCCCTTGACGAGGAGCTGACAGCCAGCCCCTTCGTGGTAACCCCGTGGAGCGCATGGTCCGGAGCGCTTTGTCAATGGCGGCTAACCGAGCCGGTGTGAGGACGCACACTCCCCCGCGCAGCGCCGTGCCCCTCTGTTGTTGTAGTTGTTGTTGTTTTTGTTGTTTGGGGAAGAAGATGGAAGGAGGTATGGGAAAGGTCCTAAACTCACTACTGGTGCCATATAATCACATTCTGGTGCAACGAAGAGTCAGAATTAATGGAAAGGAGTCCTTAACTGACATAGACTAAGAATAACTAGCAAGATGTCCGAAAGTTGTCTACGTGAGATGCGGTGGACCTGGGCACGACATTTAATGGGGGAAATAGGGGAAGGTCGGCTCTACTGATTGTTGTTTACAGACAATGGGACTAGGGAATGGGGGATTGGGGAGTATTGGGGAAATAGGGGAATATTTACAAGCGGATATGGAGGCCAAATTCCATATTCGCAACAATATATATATATATATATATATATATATATATATATATATATATTGTTACAGATCGCGGTTTAAAGATGTTATTTTACCGAGCGGTTGGTATTACCGCGTCCGAACAGTTACTCCCCGATTAGAACCCGATCCCGCCCAAACGTTGGCCGGATCGCACCGCAGCTGCTCAATGAGGGAAAAGACGAAAACGACGCAATGCAAAGAGGAAAAGGAATAAAACGGGAAGACGTACAGACGAGTAATGGGATTTATTATTTACACAAGCAAAAAGGAGCAATCAAGGTTTATTTACAACACATAGGACGCAGGTGACACAGTGAAATCTTTAGCTTACCTACACAAGCTTAATTAACCCAGGACAGAACAAACAGAACAAACTCACGTACACAAGAAGGGTGGAAAGGCAGGAGGTGGATGGCTGGAGGGAGAGGAAGGTCCAAGGGGGTCCTGCAGCTCAACCGGCGCGTTTAGCAGCCGCCGTTCCTTTACGGTCCTGCTCCAAACCGCCGTTCAGGCCCCCAAGCTGCTGTTGTGGCTGCTGTGGACGTCGCGTGCTTTGCCAGGCCTTGTCCGACTCGTCTGGTCCACTCACTCTTTACCACCGACTCCTCACCGCAACCAACGCAACCAACTGACCACCGACTCCACTGACTGGCTCCTCACGACTCTCTCTTGGTGACCAACTCACTTGCTTCCTGCGTGCGCGCCTTTATAACGCCTCCGGCGATTAAGCCGCCGGCCTTTTGGACACGCCCATCGGGGTGCTCACCTCGGCCCTGGTTGGTCGCGCGACCCTCTGGCTCCGCCCTTGATGACGACGGGCGGGCACGCCCCTCTTCCCCTCTATGACGAGGTGGAGACGCGCCTTTCTTCCCCGACTCGAGCACATGGTCAATGGTGGTTTTGGAGGGGATGTAATATGGGCAATCGAGGCTCGGCAATGACGAGAGGGGATGTAATATGGGCAATCGAGGCTCGGCAATGACGAGAGGGGATGTGAAGGAAATGGGGATTTTGGGGATGGGAATGAAAGGGGATCTATTCTCTTTCACTGGTGCAATGGAGTACTTCAATTAATGGGAGACACAGCCTTACCCTAAAACACAGAATAAGAGATAACTATCAACAGGGGTATTCTATTACTTGGCTGACGTGTATGCTTGTGGACTAATTATGGGATGCCCTTTCACCTTTACACAGCTCCGGAGGTAGGGGGGCGCAGAATAAACAATAATAATAATGATACAGCACACAATCAAAAAAATACAGTCCTCATCTCCGCAACAATATATATATATATATATATATATATATATATATATATATACATATATACAGTGGTACCTCGGCTTACGAGTGCCCCAACGTACGAGTTTTTCGGGATACGAGCCGTCGCTCGGGCGGTTTGTTGCTTTGGGATACGAGCCGAGATCCGATGTACGAGCTCAAAAAATTTATTTTTTTGAATTTTCCGGTTGTGGCTTCCGGTTCCGGTCACGCGGTTATCTTGCCGTGAAAGCATCTCTGCTTGGATATAAAACACGCAATCGTCGAAATACATGAGCGAGGAATCTCCTTGCTCCAGCCGGTGACGTCATCGGCGGGGATCCCCGCCTCCAGAGTGGCTGGTCACGTGACCGCCAAAGCGTGTCGCGCGTGCGGGTATAATGAGCTACACCTGTGGATCACGTGACCACGGAAGCACGCCTCGCTTGAGAGGCATGGCTTTCGGTTTGCGTTTTGCTTTATAAGGCGCGATAAATGGGCTTTTGAGTGTTAGCGGTTCATGGCGTTGACGGTTCATGGCGGTTCATGGCGGTTGACGGTTCATGACGGTTCATATATATATATATATATGGTCACATATATACCACTGTATATATATATATATACCACTGTATATATATATATATATATATATATATATATATATATATATATATATACATACATACATATACCAGCGTTCATGGCGTTGACGGTCAAAAACCCATTACATCAATTTTACCAGGCACTGTACAGTAAGTACAGTGGACACCAAATGCACGGTGGAAGGCTAGAAGTAGAAGATCGTCCAAGACAAGTGAGAATAAGCCATACTTTGGAGGAGATGACGTCATTCGCTGGTCCGATAACCAAAGATGTGGTATAAAAAACCAGGTGAGCTAACAATGCAGCAATGAAGGAATTCGGCCAAGGCACCGGCACACAACGACCTACCTACATCGAAAGACTCAATGCCAATGGTGACAGAAGCCAAGACGGCCGGCTTAAACACCGCCGAAAGACCACGGTGTACCAACTTACGATGCAGAACATCTTGCACTTAATATGATGACAACAGGTGCCATCCTCTGACGTACCATTACAGGTACAGGTACAGTACACGTGAGCACAGAGCAAAAGTTCACTGAAACCGAGATTAAGAAAAAAGAAAAAACACCTCGTGGTCCGTGCTCGATATCCGAGTTTCAATCTTTTCAAACACATGATGCTCTCGGTCACGGTATCTCCTGCGAGCTGCTTCTCCTTCAACCACACAAACAACAACTTCTCCATATCTTCATGGATAGAGGTCCGGAGCTTTGAAATAATCGTAACGCCCTTGGCTGGCGTTATAGCCTTTATGGACTCCTTCTGCTTCAAAATCGTACATATCGTAGAAGGAGTACGATCGTACTGCCTCGCCAAGTCGACAACACGCACACCTCACCTGGCATGCTCTTCTCCTCTGCTTAATAAAACCAGTTTATTTCTTTACATTCTCTTGTATTATGTACAGTATATACGAGGTCGTGCTTGTTTATACATTATTTGTTATTTATAAAGTACATTTTTGTTATTTAAAAGCACCTAACAAAAAAAATTGGTGTTTTTTTTTTGAGGCTGGAACGGATTAATAGCATTTCAATGCATTTGAATGGGAAAATTTGCTTTGACTTACGAGCGATTTGGCTTACGAGCTCCGTCACGGAACGGATTAAACTCGTAAGCCGAGGTACCACTGTATATATATATATATACATACATATATATATATATATACATACATACATACATATACATACATACATAGTGTGTTCAAAAAGTATCAGACCTTTATTTTTCGTGCATAAAAAAAAGAAGCTAGGGAGGCGTTGATTGGTGCACGTATGTAGGCGAGCCTAATGCACACGCGTGAATTTTTTCCCACCTGCAGAAGCTGTCATTCGACGGCAGACCGCCGATGAGTGAGGACGCATGTAAGCGAGCGCCGTCGGATTTTCGTTTTTGACAAAATGACGGAAAAACTTGAACAACGCTACTGCATCAAATTTTGTGTTTTTTGGCCTCGGGGATGTTGGATGCTTCCATTGTGATGACTGCAACTTGGTTTCTGGGTCGTACCCATAAACCCAGGACTCATCGCCAGTGATCACTGTGTTGAGGAAGCTGGGATCGCTGTTCACAGTCTCCAGCATGTCCTGTGCGATCTCCAAACGGAGTTGCTTCTGCTCAATCGTTAGCAGCTTTGGTACGAACTTCGCTGAGATTCTCCTGAAGCCGAAATCCTCCTTCATAATGGAATGAACGGTGTTGAATCTTGCGGATCGTTTCCACTTGGGAATCGCCAAGCTTTACACAAAATTTGATGCAGTAGCGTTGTTCAAGTTTTTCCGTCATTTTGTCAAAAACGAAAATCCGACGGCGCTCGCTTTCATGTCCTCACTCATCGGCGGTCTGCCGTCGAATGACAGCTTCTGCAGGTGGGAAGAAATTCACGCGTGCGCATTAGGATCGCCTACATACGTGAACCAATCAACGCCTCCCTAGCTTCTTTTTTTTTTACGCACGAAAAATAAAGGTCGGATACTTTTTGAACACAGTTGTACATACGACAAAATGTCTAGAGTCGACAAAATGTCTGCAGTCAAGGTGACGAAAAAAAACCCCGAGATGTACATGGAAATCGCATACACATTTACAAAATGTTTGTTGACAATATTATATTGTTACAAATCAGCAACAGTATGGTGCTACAGTATGGAACACAAAGGTGAGGATTGGAAAAAATCCCATGGGAATTTGAAGCAATGATATTCCATCACATCCTTACAAAATAGTAAGCCAGAAACAATGACCAACCAGGATGGTTTTCTCACGCAGCCATTCAGGATCATTCTCATCTTCGCTGTCTACATCCATCTCCTGCGGACGAAGTGGCAGACAGGTGTCACTGTGAAAGTACAAGCGATCATGCCCGCTGACGAAAGGCCGCTGCTGCTCCACCTCGAGCTCCTCAGATTCCAAAAATTCAGACAGACTGGGTTTGGGTCTTTTAGGCCTGAAAAGAGGGGGCCAAAACAACATGATGACAAGTTAACACAAAAACTAGAGATTGAAATTGGTGTTTTTTTTGAAGCCAAAAAGAAGTCACAGAAATGGAAATGTGTCCATGCATTTTCCATATTGTAATATACTGACCTGCAGGCAAGTGCATACGTCACAGCAGTGCGCTTTACTGGCCCATTTCTACTGAAGGCAAACCCTGGCTGAGAGTGTGTGTCCTGTGGGTTACCCGCATAGGAGCCGTCATAACTCTCATTCACAGAGACATCAATCCGGGCACCTTTTGGATGAGGCTGAAGGACAGGACAGATATAATTAACGTATGCCATTACTGACTGATAAAATTCCTTTTGCTTTTGACAAAGTAACCAAGAAAACCAACAGTGGCATTGATAGGTTAAAAAAAAAGATATCCACAAAGGCCTAACTAGCAATAAATCATGAAATTGTAGCGGTTACCTTATTCGCATGTCGCGGTTAACTTATTCGCATGTCGCGGTTAACTTATTCGCATGTGACGGTTACCTTATGTTTGGTCATAATCCACGTGCACGGGCCTGTGGGTCTTTTGGTTGTGTGGAAGTGACGCACGCGCGGTTGTGGAGCCACGCCCTCCGAAGAGGGTTTTGGCTTTATAAAAGCTGTACCACTTCCGTTCGCGTTTAAGAGTGCTGGAGATTTCTGTACGAATAAACGAGCTTCGAACCCTACGAAATGGCCTCGTCCTCTCGCCTTCCGCGACTCCTAAACTGGTGACCCCGGCTGCCCCCGAACGGATTCGGGGGCTGCAAACGAACACGGCAAGCGCGCCCTGGCCAGGGAAGCCACCTAAACTGGTGACCCCAGCTTCTCCCGAACGGATGCGGGCGCGGTTTCGAACGCAGTTTCGATCGAACTGCCGGAGTTTCGGAAACGACGAGCGGCCATGTGGTTCGCGCACCGCGCTCGGCTCCTCCTCTACGACCAGAGGGGCGAGCCTGCTCCAGGACCCTCCGAAGGAACGCAGTTACGAGATGTGGGTGGCACTGCTGCTCATCTCTTGCGCGCGCACTGATGTTGGCGGCACGGCTGCTTCGTTACCTTCGCGCGCACTGCTGCTCGCAACTCGCGAAAACTCTACAGCTACAGCTCGCGTGTCGAAAGCTGCAACTCGCGCAACTACTACTCCTACTCTGCATCCTCGGGAGGCCCGCGAGGAACCTCGGCAGCCTCCCCCGAGGCCTTGACCAGCCCCTCGGTCGGCTCAACCCCACGGCGGCGTTTTTTCGCGCGTACCGAGGCCGAGCACTGCTCGAGCCTTCTCGGCACTGCCGAGCGCGCCTGCGAACTACGTACATGCCCGTGGGAGTGCATTCTGGGGGGGCGCATGTAGCGGTTACCTTATTCGCATGTCGCGGTTAACTTATTCACATGTCGCGGTTAACTTATTCGCATGTGACGGTTACCTTATGTTTGGTCATAATCCACGTGCACGGGCCTGTGGGGCTTTTGGTTGTGTGGAAGTGACGCACGCGCGGTTGTGGAGCCACGCCCTCCGAAGAGGGTTTTGGCTTTATAAAAGCTGTACCACTTCCGTTCGCGTTCAAGAGGGCTGGAGATTTCTGTACGAATAAACGAGCTTCGAACCCTACGAAATGGCCTCGTCCTCTCGCCTTCTGCGACTCCTAAAAAATTAAGTTTTCCTTTCTGAAGAAATGTCTGCTTATGACATACAGAAATTTGCCTACTTGTTGGTTCTCGGAGCAATTGACAATCCAAAGCTTTCTGACCTACCAATGGTCACAATTTTGAAGTCATTGGCAAGCCAGATGAACTTCTGAAAGTAAAATTGGTCAATTGATCAGCCAACAATCTCGTCAAATGAATCCTTAACCCAAAATTCCTAACTACGTGAATTTTTTTTTTTTAATAATCCGCAGACCGTAGACCACTATTAAATGTGGATCAATCATTGAAAAGGAAATATTACTCTAACTCGCCTCATTGTGTGAAACCGCTCATTGTTCGAGTTCATCGATGCACCTGGTCTAGGTAAGGTTCAATGGAGGATACTGACCACATAGTTGAAGATGAACCTTCCATGGCAAAGCTTGAGATGCTTGAGCAGGCTATACAGCCGACCACAGTTCAGTGTACACCACGGGCAGTGCAGATCATCCCTTGCCTCAGTCTGCTGTCTCAGGTTGCTATTGTATAGGAACTGGACAGAGATGTGATTGGACAGAGGGAGGGCATTAAAACGTGGATTAGTTTCATAGGAGAATCCAGTTATGAATTATCTGCTCGCAGATCCCATGTGTGTTCACAACTTATGCATTAACTAGAATGGCACTCTGACGTCGCAAGTCGACCGATATGCCTCCTCCCACATTATTACATCATTATACATACTTGTACCAAGTTTGATTTAAATCCCTTCAGCTGTTCTCAAGTATCACATTTTTCACCTGACATGACCCTCTGACCTTTGATACACAAGTCTAATCAGTTCATCTTTTCATCATAATATACACGACCAGTCAAAAGTTTTTGAACACCTCAATTTTTCCAGTTTTTTGAAATTTAAGCAATTAAAGTCCAGTGAATAACCTGAATGTTACAAAAGTAAGCAGTAAACTGCTCGAGGTTAAAAAAAAGTTTAGGTTAGCAAAAACGGGAAAATAATGTAAATTGCAGTTAAATTGTAAAAAAAAAAGCCTTCTTCAGGGAACAAGTAATGGGTTAACAACTTACAGCTGTTCTGCAGCAATGTGTCAATTAAGCCTTGAAAGTTGATGCAAACAATTCCTACAGGTGTCCCAACCTCTGCTGATTACTTGATTACAAACCCCCTGTCTGTATAAAAGCAGTATTGGAACAGACTGTTATTACACCATCTGAAGCATTATTTGGACAATATTGCACTGCAGGAAGCAGTATATTGCTATCATAATGGCGAGAAAAAGGCAGTTATCAAAGGAAGACAGACAGACCATTATAACCCTTGAAAGTGTCGGTCTTTCCTTTAGAAAAATTGCAAAGAAGGCCAAGGTGTCAGTGAGTACAGTTTCCTACACCATCAAGAGGCATTTGGAAACTGGAGGAAACTCTGAAAGGAAGAGGTCTGGCAGACGCAAAGCCACAACAGAATCAGAAGACAAGTTTCTGAGAGTCAACAGCTTGCGTGATAGGCCGCTCACAGGACAACAGCTTCAAGCACAGCTTAATACCGGGTCGAAGTAAGCAAGTCTCAATTTCAACTGTGAAGAGAAGACTTCGAGCTGCAGGTTTGACAGGTCGAGTGGCAGCAAGAAAGCCATTGCTAAGATGGCAAAATAAGAAAAAGAGGCTTGCCTGGGCCATGAAGCACCGCCAGTGGACTACTGAAGACTGGAAGATGGTCTTATGGACCGATGAATCAAAATTTGAAATCTTTGGTTCATCATGCAGGGTTTTTGTATGCCGCCGAGTAGGCGAAAGGATGGTTCCTCAGTGTGTGACACCAACTGTCAAACATGGAGGAGGAAGCGTGATGGTCTGGGGCTCTTTTGCTGGATCCAGAGTCAGCGACTTGCACAGAGTGACTGGCACCCTGAACCAAAAGGGCTACCACAGCATTTTGCAGCACCATGCAATACCCTCTGGTATACACCTAGTTGGTCAGGGGTTCATCCTACAGCAAGATAATGACCCTAACACACACCTCCAGGCTATGTCAAACTTACCCTCGACGAAAACAACAAGACGGTCGGCTTTAAATCATGGAATGGCCAGCACAGTCTCCAGACTTAAACCCATCGAGCTGGTTTGGGATGAACTGGACAGAAAGGTGAAAGCAAAGCAACCTACAAGTGCAACACATTTGTGGGAACTTCTGCAACAGTGTTGGGAAGAACTTCCCGAGCAATATTTGATTTCCATTGTAGAAAGAATGCCAGGAGTGTGTTCGGCGTTGATATCTGCAAAAGGTGGCTACTTTTCTGAGTCAAAAACATATATTAAATTTTGTTAAACAAAATGATTCTATGATTTCTTTTTTATCTCCAATTGTTTATTTGTTCTATGCTTAATTTCAGAGTACATTGAGACATTAAACTGCGTAAATTTCAATATAAACTGGAAAAATTGAGGTGTTCTAAAACTTATGACCGGTCGTGTATACTTGTACCAAGTTTGGTCAAAATCCCATCACTGGTTCACAAGTTAGCACAGTAACATAATTTGTACCTCACGGGACTTCTGATTTTTGACTCAATAATCTAATCAGTTCATCTTTCCATCATTATACATACGTGGACCAAGTTCGACTTGGTTCCCTTCAGCCGTTCTTAACACATGGACACTGCAAGGACTTCCAGGATCTTAACACATGGACACTGCAAGGACTTCCAGGATCTTAACACATGGACACTGCAAGGACTTCCAGGATCTTAACACGATAACAAAAGCCTATCACAGACTGACCTTTAACCTCTTAAACCCAAAATCAAAGAATTTCGTCATTGCATCATAATATATGCTTGTTCCAACTTTGGTCAGAATCCACAAGATTTTGTCTTTTTTTATTTTTGTTGTTTTGTTTGTTTTTTGTTTTTCTTTTTGTTTGGTCGCACAACATCTGCCAGCAACCCTCTTCGGGTGAAACTGCTAAAATCAAGACTCTCTGCTCACATTCACTCTTTCATTCCTCTTTTCTCCCGCCTCTGGAACAAACTCCTTCACTCTCTTCAATCCCACTCCTCCCTCCAGGTCCTTAAAACAGCTGTTCACCACCACTGTTATCTTCCACCCTGCAAAACCTTGATCTTTTCTTCCCAGATCCACTTTTTTGAAATACCGACTTTTTTCCTGGAGGGTTCTAGCAGTGTCCATGTCTTCTACACCTCTCCCGCCCCTCCTCCCCCCCTTCCCATGCTTCCTTCCCCTAAGCCCTCTCCCTCCTACAGATCTCCCGATGTCCCCTTTCTCTACTGTTGTGCTTGTGTGCTTCCCTCTCTCTCCCCATCTTGTCTCCAGCTCCCTTTATTATATGGTTTATGTGTCGGTTTTTTTGTTTGTGATTAATGTTAGCTCTTGCACGAGCCTCGATCTTGTATACAAAAAATATATATATACACTCAACCCTCGGCTATCGCGAACTCAGCTATCGCGTTTATCTGCTATCGCGGCTACCTAAAAAACTGCACAAACACGACTATCGTGCCCCAAATACGCGCTATAGCGCACCGGAAATGGTGGGGGGGGAAAAAAAAAAATCAAACAGTCCGGGTGCTACGTCATCACCGAGCGTTGGGTGATTCACGTGCTGATTGGTTGTGACGTCAGGACGTCAGGAGCACTGTGATAGTGTGATTGTCCGCCCGGCGCCATTCAAGTGCGCGTCGCCTCAGAGTGAATACTGTATGTACTGTAATAGCAGTGTCTAAACCTTTTTTTTGTGATATAACAATGGCCGATATATCCCGACCCCTCACCATTGCCCAGCGTAATGCAGCGGCACCTGCAAGGGAAATCAAGAAGAGGAAGAACTTAACTTACGCTCAGAAATGCGAAATTGTGCAGTTGATCGACAATGGTGAAACAAAGCGAAGTGTTGGAAAGAAATTTGGGATAAATGAGTCAACAGTGCGAGGTATTTACCAAAACCGTCACCATATCAAGGCCCATATGAATCTTGCCTCATCAGAAGCAGGTGCCCAAGCTATGCGAAGCCGTAATCAATTGCTCCTCAAGACAGAACAATTACTCGGACGATATCTGGAGAGGCAAGCAAAGCGAAACTTGGCGATTGATACTCGTGAAATTATGGACACTGCCAAGGACATTTATGCTGCTGTGGCTCGTGAGATGGGTGTGCGACAACCTCCAGTCTTTCTTGCATCCAAAGGGTGGGTAGATAAGTTCATGTCCCGTCATAAAGTGAAAAGTGTGAAGATATCTGGCGAGGCGGCAAGTGGGGCCAAGTCTGCAGCCCGTGAGTACCCTGAATCTCTAAAAAATATTATTGATGAAGGCCAGTACACTCCCGATCAAATTTTTAATATGGACGAAACCAATTTCTATTGGAAAGCAATGTCTCGGCGAACATTTATCACTACCAAGTCAGCCAAAGTTCGTAGAAGGAAGGCCATAAAGGAGCGTTTCACCCTGCTGTTCGCTATGAATGCGTCAGGAACGTGCCGCCTTAAACCCACAGTTGTGCATCGAGCTAAACGACCCAGGGCCTACAAAGGATGCAACATGAACAAATTAAATGTGCACTGGTTGACATCAAAGAAGGGGTATATGTCGGCCAAACTTTCCCAGGACTGGCTCAAGGAGCCATTCATTCCCGAGGTTGAGGATTTTTGCAAGTCCCAAAACATAAGGTTGAACATTCTCCTGCTCCTCGACAATGCCCCTGGACATTCGCCACTTCTAAGGGCCGAGCATCCTAATGTGAAGGTCGAGTTTTTGCCACCAAACACGACTTCCTTGATCCAGCCAGTGGTCAATCCAGTGGTCAATAAGACTCCACCCAAGCCTGGGAACCTACCCAACCATCTAAGCCCCTCATCGTCCCCAAAAGGCAAATAAAATGGTTAAAGAAAGTACTTTTTTATCATTTTATTTTTATTTACATATTGTGATTCTTGTTTTAATGTTTCTTTATATGTCAACGTTTCTTTATATGGTAGAAACACTTGGTTAAAAAAAGTGGCAAAAATAGGTTAAATATGTGGTCAACTTGGGGGTCCTGGCACCAATTAGAATTATTACCATACGTTCTTCAGTTCGGCTATCGCGATTTCGGCTAACGCGCACCGATGGCGGCACCAATTAGGCGCGATAGCCGAGGGTTGAGTGTATATATATACAGACTTGGCATTTAATATGGAATTTTTTTTTTGTGGGGGTGAACTTACTTTTCAAGATGTCTTGGAACCAAAAGTTCATTGGAATTATGTTGAAATTATTCTAGATTTTGTTAATGTGACCTTTAAAAGAAACAAAAACCACATTTGACATTTCGAAACAAATAAATTGATCCTTGAAAGTGATGTAAACTGATACAACAACACACAACATGCATTTTAAGGCCATGTTCCCTGCTAGAGCGGGGGTTAGCCTTGCGGTCCCCATGACAATCTTCTCCATTTTGCCCTATTTTCTGCATCTCTCCTTGTTAACCCCCTTGCCCGCATTTCTTCTTCCACCATCTTTAGCCAAGTCTTTCTCGGTCTTCCCCGTCCTCTACTTCCTTCTACATTAACTTCCATCACTCTTCTCAACCAGTCACTTTCATCCTTCCTCAATACATGACCAAACCATCTCAACCTGTTCCTCTTCACAGCATCAATCACAGGCAATATTCCCATCATCTTTCGCAATTCATCATTTGTCTTCCTCTCTCTCAACGATACTCCGCACATCCATCGAACCATTCGCATTTCCACCCTTTCCAGCCTTCGTTGCTGCTCTACGTTCATTACCCATGTCTCGCTCCCATAAATCATAACACTTCTCACACATGCAGCATACACCTTTCCCTTCAGCTTCAGCGACACTCTCCTCCTCATCAGCATGCCACTCAGTTCCCGAAACTTCTTCCATGCACATCTCACTCGAGCAACCGTTGCCGAGTCTGATCCACCTTCTCCATTCAGCATGTCTCCGAGGTAGCAAAATGTTTTCACACCTTCCAGCTTCACGCCGTCTCCAAGATCCAACTCAACATTTCCTCCATCTGCAGCTCCCTCTGTGCACACCTTACATTTGAATGTAGCTGCCACACTGGTTAATGACCCTCTCAGACCACTACATTTTTGATGAACCCACTCAGCACACATTGTACATTGAATGGAGTTCACTCCGACACCCTTCCTGCACACAGCACACGGCCACTTCCCAGTTCTTTCCACCTCACCACATGCTTTACCACTTGCCATCACCTTTGTCTTTCCGATATTCACCTTCAGACCTTTTGTCTCCATACATTCCTTCCACTTGTTCATCTTTTCCTTCAGTCCATCCATACTTTCCGCAATCAACACCAGATCATCTGCATACAACAACTCCCACGGTAAACCCTCCTTTACGGTCTGAGCCAGCACCTCCATCACAGCTACAAATAGTAGTGGACTTAGTACCGACCCCTGATGCACTCCCACCTTCACCTCAAACTCACCACTGTTCCCGTCCTTCGTCCTTACAGCTGTGCGTGCTCTTTTGTACATTGCCATCACTACTCTGATCAACCATTCCTCCACTCCTAACTTCCTCAATGCCCATGTCAATACTTTGCGTGGAACCCTATCGAATGCTTTCTCCAGATCAACAAACCCAAAAAACAACTTCTTCCTCTTATCCATGTACTTCTCCTGCAACTGCCTCACAATGAAAAGCGCATCTGTCGTTCCTCTTCCTGGCATAAATCCAAACTGCATTTCGTCGATCTTCACTTTCTTCCTTATCCTCCTCTCCAACACCCTTTCCAATACCTTCATTCCATGCTCCAATAACTTTATCGCTCGGTACGAGCCACACTCCAGAGGGTCACCTTTCCCCTTGTATAGAGGGACGAGGGTACTCAGTTCCCAATCCACTGGAATGCGGCCTTCTTTCACCACCAGATTACAGATCTCTGTCATTCTCTTCACACCCCAACTTCCTGCTGCCTTCAACATATCTCCCACAACTCCCGTCGGCCCTCCTGCTTTTCCACTCTTCATTGTTTTTATCGCTTCCTCAACTTCCTTCTCAGTTATCTTCTCTGCCGGTCCTAAAACTGGGTTACTCTCTATGTTGCCATCCCATTCATTCTCTGTATTCAACAGCATTTCCATATATCTTTTCCATCTTCCTTTAATTCCATCTGGGTCGACAACGATTTGTCCCACTTCATCCTTCAAGCAACTCACCCCCATCACATCACACCTCTCTTTCGCTATCTGCTTTGCAATCCTGAATACTGCTTTCTGACCCTCTTCCGAATCCAAGCGTTCTCCGAACATTTTCCTACATGCCTCCTGCGCCTTTGCTACCTCTTTCTTTGCAGCCTTCCTGGCTGCCTTATAACTTTCATGCTCTGCTGTTTCTGCTCCCGTACCCTTTGCCTTCTGCCACTCTTTGAACTTCTTCCTCTTCTCGTCAATCCTCTTTCCAACCTCAACATCCCACCACCATGTTTCCGAATGCCTCGGTGGTCCTTTTGTCCATCCACATACCTCACCAACGGCTCCCAACAGACTAGCTTTCATTGACATCCAACCACTTTCAAGCTCAACCACATCATCCTCTACCCTACTCAGCCTCTCTTTTAATGCCTCCCTTACTGTCACCTCTTTCAACCTCCACACCTTCATTCTCGGTTGGTACTTCACCCGCCGAGCTCTCCTCGCACCTTTCACCCTTATGTCGCAGACAACCAAGTGGTGCTGTGAAACAGCCTCCTCCCCCGGGATCACCTTTGTGTCCCGGAGGTGCCCCCTATCTCGCCGACGCACCATCAGGTAGTCAACGGTTGTCGTCGACCCACCTGACGTGTATGTAACAAGCTTATTGTCCTCTTTCTGGAACTGAGTATTACAAATCAACAAATCAGCTCCATCAGCAAACTCCAAAATCCTTTCACCTTCTCCATTTCTCACACCATATCCGTAACCCCCATGAACTCCCTCAAAACCATCCATACTCCTTCCCACATGTCCATTCAGGTCTCCTCCCACCACAACAACTTCCTCATCTTTCACATTTTCCATCAGCTTCTCTATCGCACACCAGAACTTGTCCTTCTCTTCATCGCTTCGACCAACCTGCGGAGCATATCCCGAGATGACGTTCACCAAGAGCTTTCCAATCATCATTTTCACCATCATCAACCTATCACTCACTCTAGTCACACTCACCACACTGTCTACAAACTCCTCAGAAAACAGGACACCAACACCATTCACGCCCTCCGGGCACCCTTGCCACACAAACTTGTATTTCTGTCCCTGCCTACCCTTCACCATTCTCACACCACTTCCCTTCCATCTCGTCTCTTGCACACAACATATGTCCACTCTTCTTCTGACCAATACTTCCACCACTTCTCCTGATCTCCCTGTCATTGTCCCCACATTCCATGTCCCAAACCTCAGAAACCGATCTCCACTTCGGGCTGCACCCTGCCCATATGTACTTGTGATTGTCATGGTTCTCTTTTTGAGGCAATGTTTTTATGGCCGGATGCCCTTCCTGACGCCAACCCTCTTAGTCGTCTCTTACGACACGCAGGGATACGGTGTACCTATTCTGACCAGGGTACACACTGGGAAACGTTTAAAACATGTAAATTCTGGGGGGGGGGGGGGGGGGGGGGTGTCAGCATCACGGCTGAGGTTTAAACATATTCCAACAATATCCAAACAGAACGATGAAAAAACAATCCGGGAAAAGTCTCCAAGCGAGAACGTGGATTTGAGAAAGAAGGAGCAGAGGCGGAAGAAAACGAGATACAGGGGGCGGGGCACAAGCCGAGACGAGGAGGAGAGCGAACTAGCACGTGTCCGGGAGGAGAGAAAGAATCAATATATAATTATTTGTCTAGGGAGGTGACGTGAGGGGGAGAAAACAAAATAAAAGAAACAAGCAATACAGCGAAGGAAATAACCCAAACCGACAAAACACCGACGGGGGGAGGGAAGCCCCAAGTCACCAGGCCGCGCACGAGGTACGACTCAGAAAAACTCAGAAAAACTCAGACTCAGAAAACGATTAACTACACACAAGTTTGCACGAACCACAAACCAACACCAACTAGAAACACACAATAACACGTACACAGCAAAATAACCAGTGGAAATTTGACAAAGCCAAGAATGGGAAAACACTCAAACTTCGATGCCGTGGAGAGCTCGAAGCACGCCTCACTCGCCCGAGGAACCGGAAGTCACTGAATACAACTACCAATTATTTTTGAGGTCAACATTGGCCAAAAGGTCAACATAGGCCAAATTTCTAAAATCCTCAATTTTCATCCGATTGACTTGAAAAGGAACGATCTTGAATGACTTGGACATGGTTTATGATTTTCCACTCTGACCAGCACCTCGAGAGGAAGCAAGTCCTCGCCGGGGAAATCAAGTCACACAGCAAATGGAACACCTTCGCCGAGAGCGACGATGGAAGAATCACTTTCTGCTTGCGCGCCTCCACGATGTTGTTGGTGATGAAATAAAAGTTCAGTGATCACAATCAGCACACTTGTCTTGAACATTTGTGTCCAAACATCTGGCCTTTGTTTCATGCACAGTTTGGAAAACAACGAATTAATCCCCTTTCTTTGAATCGCCTCACAACGAACCTCCAACTGCCACCCAGTCAAGCACTTCCTCTGATACTGATGATGTAAACTGATATCGAACTCAATTCATGGACAGTACTGTGATAAACTTCTGTACATTTTCCAGAAGTATCTCTTTATTTTGCACATTAGCCAAATTTTTTTTTAACAAAAACAAAAGTTAAATTACGACTGGGATTACGGACAGTAAAATTACAGTTCAGTACTTCGTGTAACCCCTTCATGTAACTTCGTACTTGAGTACCAGTTCACTGGTAATTCCCTGTTTGTCGTTAAAGGCAGCAAAAAGGGTTGGCGTCAGGAAGGGCATCCGGCCGTAAAACATTGCTTCAAAAAGGGGACCAAAAAAAAAAAGAACAACCACGGTCCCCGAAAAAGGCCAACCCCCGCTTTGCGGGGAAAAATGGCCTCTAAAGGTGTTTTTTTTTTTTTTTTTTACTTCGTGTAACCCCCACGAGCATTCAGGAGAGCACGTACACGTTGAGGCATGCTGTTCACGAGAGTTGCCAAGGTTTGGACAGGAATCGCTTGCCATGCAGTGACAATAGCCTGCTGCAATTCACGCACAGAGGTCGGCTGCTGGTCCAAGTGGTCGATTTGACGCGTTAATTCTGCCCACAAGTTCTCTATCGGATTCATATCCGGGGACATGGCAGGCCACTCCATATGCTCTACACCACGGTCAGCAAGAAAGTGTTGGATCATGCGTGCACGATGAGGCCGTGCATTGTCATCTTGGAAGACAAAGCTTCCTCGAAAGGCTGCACGAGCAAATGGAAGCAATGTTTCTTCCAGAATGGCCCTGTACTTGAACTGGTTCAGGTTTCCATTCAGAACAACCAGGCCAGTTTTGCCCCCTGCATGAAAAGCAGCCCAAACGGTCACCCCACCACCTCCAGCTTGGACTCTTGGCACTATACAATCTTTGTTGTAGGCTTCATGCACTTGTCTGCGCACTCGGACGTGGCCATCTTGACGATAGACCAGAAATCTAGACTCGTCACTGAAGATCACGTGATTCGTGTCCTGGCTGCCATTGACGGTGGTGCTCTCTGGCCCACTGCAATCGGCGCTGGCGGTGTTGTCTGGTCAGGCGTGGCTTTCTCAGGGGACGCCTGGCACGATAGCCTGCTTGAACCAGTCGTTGGTTGACTAGCCTTCTGGATACAGGCACATTTGTCAGTTGCTGCCACTCAGCCCTAAGCCGATTAGCTGACTTGGTACGGCCATTGCGGACTAACCGGTGCAGCTGGCGATCATCCCTCCTTGTGGTTCTGCGGGGATGTCCTGGCCTCCGTATTGGAGTAGGGACACCCCTCTGAGCATTTCGTTTCAGGATCTTTGACACCTGATCTTGAGTGATGCCATACTGCCGAGCAATAGCACGCTCTTTCATGCCGTAATTTCGTAAAGCCACCAGTCCATGACAAACAGCATTATCGAGTTGACGGACCATCTCCAGAGGAAGCGGCAATAACTTTTGGAGACGTGCAGCAGTTGTTTTCCACTAATACAGAACGCAACAACCCTTGTATACCCGACTGTGAAGCCAATCATCAAATGCACCTGTCCATACATTTTGCCACGCCACCTGTGATATAATCCTGTTGTTGACTTCTTGCTGGGACAATCAGTGACATGGTTCTTTTAACAAATAAATCACCAAAGTGTAAAAGAAACTCACCAGATTGATATACTGAGTTAAGAAAGTAAACCCGTCAAGAAAAAAAAAAAATTCCATATTAAATGCCAAGTCTGTGTATATATATATATATATATATATATATATTGTTGCGGATATGAGGACTGTATTTTTTTTTGATTGTGTGTATTATTATTATTGTTATTATTATTCTGCGCCTCCTGCCTCTGGAGCTGTGTAAAGGTCAAAGGGCGTCCCATAATTAGTCCAAAAGCATGCACGTCAGCCAATCATAGAATACCCCTGTTCGATAGTTATATCTTATTATGTGTTTTAGGGTAAGGCTGTGTCTCCCATTAATTGAAATACTCCATTGCACCAGTGAAAGAGATAGATTCCCTTCATTCCCATTCCCAAAACCTCCATTCACCCTTTTCGTCAATTGCCATTCGCATTGCCAACTGCATTTTGGGCGGTTTTCTCTTCATCCGCCATTGACCACGAGGCAGGGTTGGGGAAGAAAGGCGGGTCCCCACCTCGTCATAGAGGGGAGGAGTGAGTCAGCCCCACTCAACCAACCACGAACAAGGGGTTGGACTTGGAGAGGGTGTGGAGAGAAACATCGAGGAGGTTCGCGAAGGTTGAGGGGTGGGGCCTATATAACCCGCAGGCAGGGCGTTTCCAAAAGGAAATGAGCTTTTACAGAGAGACGAGAGGGAGTCCAAGGAGTTGAGTCCGAGAGAAGTCCAGAGTTGAGCTGCAGATCGAGCCACCGAAACTGCACCTACTGCAGCTCGAGCCACCGCAACTGCATTTGCTGCAGCTGGAGCCACCGAAACTGCAGCCACAGCAGCGTGAGGCCTGGACGGCAGTTTGGAGCAGGGCCGCGAAGGAGCGGCGGCTGCCCACGAGTCGATCGGCTGCAGGACCAGTTGGACCTCCCTATCCCGCCAGCCATCCATCTCCCGCCAGTCCTATCATCATTCCCCGCGTGAGTCTGTCCTTGTTTGTTCTGTCCCTGGGTTAATTAAGACTGCAGGTAAGCTAGCGTTGCACTGTGTATCTAATCTCGTCTGTAAATAAACGTGACTGCTTTCTTCCTACTTATATGTGTAAATAATAAATCCAATTACTCTTCTGTACGTCTTCTTCCTCTTTGTATTCGGTCGCTTTAGAGTTTTCCCGATTGAATAGCGGTGGCGCGATCCGGCCAAAGTTTGGGGCAAATCGGGTATTAATCAAGGAAGCACTGTTCGGTCGCGGTAATACCACCGCTCGGTCAAAATAACATCTTTAACCGCGTCCGTAGCAATTGGTGTCTGGGAGTGAGATACGGACCCGAAGCGCGCTTAACGCGCTCAAAATTACAAGCTGCTGGAAATTTGTGTTGTTTTACAAAAACCCGAATTTTGAAATCGCGCCATGGCTGGTCAAGGCGATCGGATGCCAGTGGGTGAGCTAGAGGAGGGGTTAGGAGTAACCCAGGATCAGAGGGACGAAGTAGAGGAGAACATTGGCAATGTGGTTGAGGGAGTATCAGACGCACAAAATGGCGTCCTCACGCACGTGGGTGTAGCGGCACCAAGTTTTGCCGCGCCCGTGACCGTAGCAGCGCCACTGGTGGATTGGAATCTTTTTATGATCCAAATGAAGGCCCTTATGGATGCTCAGAGTGAGCAAATGAAGGCTCAGAGTGAGCAAATGGGGAACCGAATGGATGCTCAGAGTGAGCAAATAAGGGCTCAGAGTGAGCAATTGGGGGTAATGGGGGGCGAAATGGGGGGCAAAATGGGAGAAATGGGGGAACGGTTAGAAGCTAAATTTGAGGGGTTAGACAATAATTTTAAGGGATTAGACAAGAAATTTGGGAAGTTAGACGACAAATTTGAGGGGTTAGACAACGGGATAAAGGAGGTAAAGAATGGGTTAACGGGGGTGGAAAATAGAATGGCTGCCCAGGAGAATCAGTTAGAGGGGGTGAAAAATGGGTTAATGGGGTTAGAAAATAGGATGGAAGACAAATTGCGGGAAATAGGGGAGCAATCCGCCCGGGAAATCGAACAGATGGGGAACCAGATAGAGGAGGTGAAAATCGGGTTAGAAAGTAAATTGGATGCTCAGAGGGATGAATTGGGACAGATGAGGATAGCATCTACAAAAGAGAGCGGGGGTTGAAAGAGGAGATACGACGAGGTGTAAGTGAGGAGGTCTCGGGGGTACGCGAGGAGGTAAAGCGAGGCGAAAAGCGTATAGAGAAAGAGGTGAGAAATGGAACGGCTAGGTTACAAGGGGGAATAGAGGACCTGACGGAGGAGGTGGAACATTCGCATGGAGATCTCGCGAGATCTTGGAGACGGCGGCAGGGATTTTCGAAGCTCCACACGGTCTCCACGTTTTTCGAAGTTAAGTCTGTTCACAATTGTATTTTGTCGAAACTGTATTTATCTTTCGGTGTGTGAAGTTATTGTGTGCCACTTTGGTTGTTTCTCGGTGTTTATCTTTCATAAATTGATCGTCTGTTTGCCGTGTCGCGAGCAAGGCCTTTGCCGCGTCGCGAACGATTTGAAATCAAAGTTAAGTGATTGTTCCCATTTGTATTTTCGTTAAAACTGTATTTATTTATGGTGTTGTACGTATATTGTGTCCCGACGAAGATTTTTCGGTGCAAATCTTTCATACCTGTATTGAAAATCGTGTTAATTCGTGTCGTGTCTTGAGGACTTGTACAGTTTGCACTGTACAACCTTGAGGCTTTGTTTTTCTCTCGGCGGTCCGTCGTTTGTGATCCAATAACTTTCGTTCTCTGTATTCCCAGGCTTTTCACCCATAGCCTACTTCCTTGTGTAAATCTCAACTCAAAAAAAAAAAAAAAAAAAAAAAAAAAAAAAATTTCCTTCTCTGTTCTCATTCGTTTATTCATTCTTATTCGTTCGTTCGTTCTTCGACCACGTGTTTCTCCCCCATTTCCCCAGATAGTTTTCACTCATTAACCTTCAATGTTTACACTTTCCCCTCAAGTTATGTATTCCGTCATATTTTATAACACCTTTTTCTTCTTCTTCTTTAAAAGGCTGCTTTCGACTTGCTCACCAAATAAATTCATCCCCAAAAAAATATCCATCTCCTATAGTGCCTTTTTTCTACATTCCCTAAACTCTCCTGCACTCCATCCTCCATCCAGCGTCCTTAAACGTATTTTTAACTCGAAGGTCACAAGAAACTCATTTTGCAATAAATGTTCGTTTCCCATAAATCTTACACTTTCAAAAATCCAATCTCACCCCTCCCCTCCAAATCTTCCCCATAACCCCTCCCCTCCAAATCTTCCCCATCACCCCTCCCCTCCAAATCTTCCCCATCACCCATCCCTTTCAAATCTCCCCCCTTGCCCCCTCCCTCCTAAACTACCCCCTCACCCCTCCCCGCCAAGACGCCCCCTCGCCCCTCCCCTCCTAGACTCCTGCCTCACCCCTCCCCTCCAAATCTCCCCCATATCCCATCCCTTTCAAATCCCTCCCCTTGTCCCTTCCCTCCCAAACTCCCCCCTCACCCCTCCCCTTCAAATCTCCCCACCCTCATTGCTTCTCAATTTCCCCCCTCTCACTCCCCCTCCTCAAAGCGTCCTCCCCGCTTCTTCCCCCTTCAAACTCTCACCTCCATCTCCCCCAACCTTCTGCCTCGCTCTTCCCCCTCCTCAAATAACACCTCATTGTGGCTCACCCAATCACCATCAAACCTTTTGTCCGCCCCATCCTTCCCTTTCTCCGAGCTATTCTGAAATCTCTGACACACCTTCAACAGCTCTCCCTACCTCTTCCACCTCTTCCACATCTTACCCTAACCCTCCTCCCCCCTGTTCTGTATCTGATGCTCCCCCTTCCTCTTCATTAACGGTATGGACCTCAAACATCCGGGGCCTTCGTTCAAACTTAACTGATCTCTCCATACAGGTTGCTTCTGTCAAACCAGACGTGATCTGCTTAACAGAAACTTTCCTCCTTTATGATGTCTCTGATTCCATAGTATCTCTCCCGGGCTACTCCCTCCTCCGGTATGATAGACCTGAGCCTCGTCCTGGAGGCGGGGTTGCTATCTTTATCAAAAACTCTCTTCCTCACTCGCCCTGCACTGCACTCTCTCCACCTCACCCCCAGGAATACCTCTGGCTACGGCTTCCCCTTCGCTCCCACCTCTTGTTCATATGTGTGTTGTACCGTCCACCAAACAGTGATGACTCCATCTACATCTCGCTGTCTGATGATATGGACCAACTTCTATCTACTCATCCCAACTCTCTCTTCCTCATATGTGGTGATTTCAACTGTCATCATGCCAGTTGGCTGGGTGTGGGTACCTCTCTCACCAGCCATGGCTCCTCAGCAAAGGACTTCTGCGACTCACTGGGACTGACACAATCTGTCAATTTCCCGACCCGGATCTCAGTCAACGGAACATCTTCTCTTCTGGACTTGGTTATGACTAACTTCCCTGAAAATGTCTGCTGCTCTTCTTCTGCTCCGATCGGATCATCTGATCATGTCCTTGTTAAAGTGGACATCTCTCTGACCATCCTCAGGGAGCCTGCTCAGCGTCGACGAGTCTGGCATTTCACTCAGGCCAACTGGCACGGTCTTCAAGCAGCCATCAATCATCTGGACTGGTCTCCCATCTCTACCACCTCTGACATCAACTCATCCTGGGAATTCTTCCAAAGTAAATTGCTCTCTCTCATGCACAGATTTATCCCATCTCGTCTTCAGTTGTCATACCCTTCCTCCCGTCCATGGTACACGGAATCTTGTGGTGAGGCTGTTGCCCAGAAACAACTTGCCTTCGTCTCCTGGAAAGCAAATCCAACGGAAGGAAATCTCATTTCCTTTCACAAAGCCCGAAACAAGTGTGTGTCCACCCTCAGGAGAGCCAGGAAACAATATCTCTCCATTCTCAAGACCGAACTCTCTTATCTGTCTCCCTCTTCCAAATCCTGGTGGCGTCTGGTCAAATCCGTTTCTGGTGTTTGTTCCCCCTCCATCCCCTCCCTTACCTCAAACGGCAACACAGCTGACTCCGCACGTGAAAAAGCTGAATGCCTCAACTCTGTGTTTGCCTCTAAATCTTGTGTCCCAAACCCATCCCTCTCTGTACCCGGTCTGTACCCGGTGTCGCCTATCTCTGAGGGCGACACGGTCTGGCACCCCGCTCTGCTCACCAAACTCTCCTCCTTTGGTATCCATGGAAATCTCCACGCATGGCTGGCGGACTTCCTCTCTAGTCGTCGTCAACGTGTGGCCCTGAATGGGTTTCTCTCATCTCCTCTTCCTGTTCAGGCTGGAGTTCCCCAAGGCAGTGTTCTGGGCCCCGTGCTTTTTCTGGTCTTCATCAATGATCTCTCTGACTCTCTCGAAAATCCTCTCTATCTCTTTGCTGATGACTCCACTCTCTGCCGCTCCATTCCTCTTCCCTCAGATCGGCAGTCTGCTGCCTCCTCACTCTCTGAAGACCTGGACAAAATCACAGACTGGTCAAACAAGTGGAACATGTCTTTCAATCCTGACAAATCTCGCACTCTTACTATGTCTCTCCGAAAAGATCGACTGGACAACCCTCCCATCTACTTTCTCAACAATCCTCTCCAAGAAGTTCTGTCGCTCAAGATTTTGGGTCTCACTATCTGCCATGATCTTTCTTGGGAAAACCACATTTCCAAGCTGGCCTCCAAACCCAGTCGCCGACTGGGCATCCTCCGTCGTGCGAAGTCCTTCCTCGGCACACCTGAGCTCCTCACCACATACAAGGCTTTCATCCGCAGCTCAATGGAATACTGTTCTCCCCTATGGGCCGGTGCTCCTGCCTCACACCTCGCTCGGCTTCACGCTGTTGAAACCAAAGCTTTCAGAATTATTGGAATCTCCCGCGATGAAGCTATCTCTGAGGGCCTTTCACTCACTCACCGCAGGCAGGTAGGTGGTCTTTCTGTCTTCTACCGACTCCTCTCCGGCCTTGCACCCCCAGCTCTCTCTGTGCTCTGTCCCCCAAATATTCCTACAGGTCGCACAAGATCTGCCAGCAACCCTCTGATGGTTAAACTGCCGAAATCTCGGCTCTCTGCTCACCTTCACTCTTTCATTCCTCTTTTCTCCCGCCTCTGGAACAAACTCCCTCACTCCCTTCAATCCCACTCCTCCCTCCAGGTCTTTAAAACAGCTGTTCACCACCATCTCTTATCTTCCCCCATCCAAAACCTTGATCTTTTCTACCCCCGCTAATTCACCCCAGATCCACCTTGTTTGAAATTCCAACTTCTTTCCTGGAAGTCCTGGCAGTGTCCATATGTTTTATACCTCTCCCACCGCCCCCCCCCCCAAAGCCCTCGCCCTCTCTCAGATCTCTCGATGTCTCCATGTCTCTCGGTCCCTGCTCTCAAATGTTGTGTTTGTGTCCTTCCCCCTCTCTCCCCATCTTGTCTACCGCTCCCTATGTTATATGTTTTATGTGTCGGTTTGTCTTTCTGTGTGATTAATGTTCGCTCTTTCACGAGCCTCGATCTTGTATACAAAAAAAAAAAAAAAAAAAAAAAAAAAAAACAGCTGACGGAGGGACAGACGGAGTTAGTGGAGCAGGTTCAAAGGAACACTGCAGTACTAGGAGGGTTAAAGGCGACACAAAAAGAAATTAAGAACGAATTAATAGCAACACAGAGGCAATGTCAGATGGTACGTGAGGGACTGACAACGAGGTTGGAAGAGGTGACAGAGGTAATGGAGACAAAGGACCGGCAGGTGAGGATGCACATAGAGACGGTCACGGTAGCCTTAGAGGACGAACTTGAGGAGACGCACCGGGAAATAAAAGAGGTGAAGCAAAAATTAAAGGAGGTGTTAGAGGGGGTGAGTGAAATTAAGAAGAGACGGACAGAAATTAAAAGAGAAATCCAGGAGGAGGTGATGGAATATGTACAAGGTCGGTGCTCAACTCATAATGATGTGCTCACTAACCAAATAAAGAGTTTGCAGGTGGCGAAGGAGGTGAGGAGACGAGGTGCCAAGGTGAGTGGCGATATACGTGAAAATGCACATGATGTGAGAGGAGCTTCAGTCGGCTTGGGGGTTGTTGTGGACCCGGGTGTTCGTGAGAGGCCGTTGGTGAAGTGTGCGACAGGTCTGGTGTGCGAGAATGTCCGACCATGGGGTGTGTGAGGAAAAAGTGCGCGCCGACCAGTGAGTGTGCTGTCGAGAGTGAGTCGGTCGTAGCGCGTGTGCGAGGGAGCACATGGAAGCGCGGTGTGGTGAGTGTTACGGAGGAAGTAACGAAAGAGGGTGCGCAAGAGGATGCGCGAGAAAGGTGTGTAACGGACAGGTGCATGGGGAAAGAGTGCGCTGTCAAGAGTAAGGGAGAATGCACGCCTGTGGTGAGTGTTACAGAGGAAGTAACGGGAGAGTGTGCGCGAGAAAGGTGTGTAATGGACAGGGGCATGAGGAAAGAGTGCGCTGTCGAGAGTAAGGGTGAGTGCGTTGTCAAGCGTGGTGGTGAAAGTAGTGAGAGTGACATGGAGCGTGAGTTGGTTGTGACAGGTGAGAGAGGATGTACACCTGGAATGGAAGGATGCACACCTGGAATGGTAGAGCGTGTGTGGGAATGCACACTTGAGTTGGTCGTGAGGCACGTGGTTGGGTGTGCGAGTGAGAGCACACCTGTGATTGTCACAGAGGAGGTGACCGAGGAAGGGGTGCGAAGAGGTGTGTTGGTGAGGTGTGCGAACAACGAATGTGTGCCAAAGTGTTCGGTGGTCAGGTGTGTGACCAAGTCTGTGAGTGGAATGAGTGTACCTGGGTGTGTAAGAGAAGGTGCAATGACCAAGAGCAGGGAGACGGCTGGATGTATGAGCAAGAAAGGGGTAGCGTATGCGTGTAAGCATGCAGGTGAGGCATCGACGGTAACCGGGTTAGCGGTTAGAACGACATTTAGCCGAGTCGGGCCCTCGGTGCGCGTCGGGCAGCTTCGCGTGCCGCGAGGACCAGCGGGGATCCGAGCCACGGCGGGTTCGAAAGGACCGCCGTACGTGATCCAGGCTGGGCCGCGTTTCGAACGGCCGCGTCCGTGCTCCACTAGGCGGAGCGGGCATCCCGATAGGGAGGGTCGTCATGGCGACCCCCTTTTGTGGAGACGTTCCGGCAGGTCGAGATCGGGCAATTGGATGGCTCCGCGCCGAGGTGGTGCGTGGGACCTCGTCCCGGGTAAACCTCCTTCCCTGCACCGAATGTCGGACGTATCCAGCCGCCGGTACCAAAGAACCCGCATTCATTGCTCGGCTGTACGAAGCCGGGCTGTAGACGTGAATTGGCGCACCGAGAGGATCTAATAAGTAGACGGGTGATGAGGTTAGTGTTTTGGACCCAAAATTAGAAAAAAGGCAAAATTTGATTGGTAATGGTACAGTGATTGGCAGATGATTGGCAAATTTTTGATTTGTTGGATTTGGAAGCAAAATTTACAGGAGGGAGATGCCCCATGTGAAGGGATGGCCAATCCACCATCCCTCACAAGGGGGGGCAAAGGAGCACTAGATTATGGGGTTGATGGCAGTGAAAACTAGCCCGGGTGGGTTAGGATATCGTGTGTAGGGACCTAGAAGATGACATTAGGTAACGTTAAGGTTAGTTAGTGACTGATACCTGTAGTGGGGACGCAGGTAGATTAGAGTGGATGATAATGACGTGGGAGCGCAATAGTTTAAAGGGACGACTGGGAGGCGCAAGTTTCAGAGGGGAGTAGTTAGATGAGATGATGCCGTGCGAGTGTTGGAGGTGTCTTCGGAAGTGTATTGTGAAAGTGTATGGTGAACAGGTGTAATTGAACAGGTGTGATTGCACAGGTGTGCAACTGAACAGGTGAATGGAGCAGTGTATGAGTGAGTGATAGTAATGGGTATTGTGCTGACCAAATGGTCCAGGAAGAGAAGGAGGGTGCAGGTGGAACCAGGTGTGATTGCACAGGTGTGCAACAACAGGTGAATGGAGAACAGGTGTATGGAATAAATGGTAGTGTGGAATATCTGGAGTATTGGAATGGATGGTCGTGGAGTGAGTATGGTGGAAACAATGGAGTGGAGTGGATGGTGCGAAGGTGTGAATGGGGGAAGAGTGGACCCCCATCACGAATACCCGGGGCGGGTAGTGTAAGTGTTAGGTAGAGGGTACAGGTAAATTGTGGTTGGATATTGGCATCTGTGGTGCGGGTGGAAGAATGGTGATTGGATGGGTGCATTAGTGTTGTGGAAATGGCTGGGCGTGTAGCCTGTTAGTGTGTGTAGTTGGTTTGGGCACTCCACCACTGTGAGGATGTCGGCCAGGTGAGGCCGCAGGTGGGCTCTGGGAGCCGGTAGTTGTGGATGGGGCCCGAGGATCCGGAGGACGGACCCGGGTAGCCCAGTGCCAGAAGGCACCAAGGGGTGACAGAGCCAGGAGGGGCCTTCCCCAGTTAGATAGGTTAGGGTGAGGAGCACGTAAGCTCGGGAGGCAACTGCAGTGGTGGAGGTGTGCAGGTGGGTAGACCTGCTGGGAGAGCTACACGTCACAGCCCAGAAATTGTGCAAGGGCACCGGGAGATGAATCGGGGGAGTGAGACCCCACATTGAGAAGCACCACAGTTTGGTCAATGGGAATTGGTTATTAGAACCCATAGTGTAAGTGGCCAATGGATTGGCAGGGAAAGACCCCGGGTAGTGTAAAGTGTGTTAATGTCATTTAGAGGATAGTTAGGATTGGAGTCTCCTCGCACCATCTGCATCCACTCAGCTGAGGTGACAGGTACTCCACACCATGCCAGGTTGATTGATTATTTTATGATGCAAATGTTTTGGATTGTGAGACGCATCATGACGTGGGTGTGACATTGTGCTTTGTTGTTCCATCTCTTCCTCCTTATGAGGATTGATGATAAATTGGGTGATGGTAAATTTTGAAGTACAGCGATTGTGAAGACGAATTTGGTATAAGGGAAATATGGGAAGACGTGACAGTAGCGACGAATTTGTAAATGTGTAGATTTTGTACATATGGGGTAAGGGCAAGGGTAGTGTAGGTGACAGGGGGGTGACGTACGGTAGGGACGAGTTTTCTCACTTCGCCCTCCGTACGCATTTCGCCTTGCATTGCCTTATTGATGTGTACCCTTGTGACCTTACCCCTCGCTCATTTGTCTTCCCCCTTTTGTCTCCCACATGACCTGTGCGCCATTGGGCACCGAGGGCAGCGTGCGTGAGTCGGCCATTGTGCGCCCGGCACTCTCAGAACCAGCTGTCTGCATCGATGCACCACATTATGGACCACATGCCTGTGGCCGAGCACCACTTATGGACCCCATGGGTTGGGGCATGGCCCCTCTGCTGGAACCGGCCATGAGGGCCCGAAATCTTGCTGGCGGACCTTGGCCACAGGACACCGATGCCCCACAGGTGAACCACAACTAGTCGGCCCTGTGGGCCATAAATAAAGAAAATAAAAGGGACACATTGGGTGCATTTTTCAGTTCAAATAGGCCGCCAGTAAGAAAAGCAAAAGAGAAAGACGACAACTGGAAGACAATAATAACAACCAGCAGAGGGAGCCGAAGAGCAAGAGACCACCTGCAGGGTTAGGGGTTGTTGAGTTTATTATTGAACATGCATTGAACACTGATGAACTATGGTGACTGCACCGATTGGTGCTTGAGGGTGCTTGTATTGGTGCGTTTTTAGGTGCTTTCATGGTGCATTGATGCAGAGCAGACTGTCTCCCCCCAGAAAGAACAATTACAGGTCCTGGGTTAGTCTTGTAAATAAAAGTAGTGTCATTGTAAATAATGCTCCCCACCGTCAGTGTGTAGTTTGAAGACCATTCCGCAATTCGGTTAACTGTGGGCGTAAGTCTGTTAGGCAGGGTGCAATGGAGCAGCGGGACACATTTATTTATGTTTTAAAACTGTCGCACTCAGGGTCAGGTTAAAAGTAGAGGGAACTACACCTACGTGTCACACTAAATAAAAGTTGTAGGCCCGGGACGTGCCTAAGAGGAGGAGGGTGCAGTGTTGCGGATCTGAGGACTGTATTTTTTTTTGATTGTGTGTATTATTATTATTGTTATTATTATTCTGCGCCTCCTGCCTCTGGAGCTGTGTAAAGGTCAAAGGGCGTCCCATAATTAGTCCAAAAGCATGCACGTCAGCCAATCATAGAATACCCCTGTTCGATAGTTATATCTTATTATGTGTTTTAGGGTAAGGCTGTGTCTCCCATTAATTGAAATACTCCATTGCACCAGTGAAAGAGATAGATTCCCTTCATTCCCATTCCCAAAACCTCCATTCCCCCTTTTCGTCAATTGCCATTCGCATTGCCAACTGCATTTTGGGCGGTTTTCTCTTCATCCGCCATTGACCACGAGGCAGGGTTGGGGAAGAAAGGCGGGTCCCCACCTCGTCATAGAGGGGAGGAGTGAGTCAGCTCCACTCAACCAACCACGAACAAGGGGTTGGACTTGGAGAGGGTGTGGAGAGAAACATCCAGGAGGTTCGCGAAGGTTGAGGGGTGGGGCCTATATAACCCGCAGGCAGGGCGTTTCCAAAAGGAAATGAGCTTTTACAGAGAGACGAGAGGGAGTCCAAGGAGTTGAGTCCGAGAGAAGTCCAGAGTTGAGCTGCAGATCGAGCCACCGAAACTGCACCTACTGCAGCTCGAGCCACCGCAACTGCATTTGCTGCAGCTGGAGCCACCGAAACTGCAGCCACAGCAGCGTGAGGCCTGGACGGCAGTTTGGAGCAGGGCCGTGAAGGGGCGGCGGCTGCCCAACGAGTCGATCGGCTGCAGGACCAGTCGGACCTCCCTATCCTGCCAGCCATCCATCTCCAGCCAAGTCCTATCATCATTCCCCGCGTGAGTCTGTCCTTGTTTGTTCTGTTCCTGGGTTCATTAAGACTGCAGGTAAGCTAGCGTTGCACTGTGTATCTAATCTCGTCTGTAAATAAACGTGACTGCTTTCTTCTTGATTATATGTGTAAATAATAAATCCAATTACTCTTCTGTACGTCTTCTTCCTCTTTGTATTCGGTCGCTTTAGAGTTTTCCCGATTGAATAGCGGTGGCGCGATCCGGCCAAAGTTTGGGGCAAATCGGGTATTAATCAAGGAAGCACTGTTCGGTCGCGGTAATACCACCGCTCGGTCAAAATAACATCTTTAACCGCGTCCGTAACAATTGGTGTCTGGGAGTGAGATACGGACCCGAAGCGCACTTAACGCGCTCAAAATTACAAGGTGCTGGAAATTTGTGTTGTTTTACAAAAACCCGAATTTTGAAATCGCGCCATGGCTGGTCAAGGCGATCGGATGCCGGTGGGTGAGCTAGAGGAGGGGTTAGGAGTAACCCAGGATCAGAGGGACGAAGTAGAGGAGAACATTGGCAATGTGGTTGAGGGGGTATCAGACGCACAAAATGGCGCGCTCGCGCACGTGGTTGAAGGGTCCCAAAATAGCGGCGCCGCGGAGGGCGAGCCCGCGGTGGCGGCTGGGGACGCTGGGCAAACCGGGTTTGACCTCAGATTATTCTTGACCCAACTGATGGCAAAAATGGATGCTCAGGGTGAGCGATTGGAGGGCCAAATGGGGGTAATGGGGAACCGGATGGATGCTCAGGGTGAGCAAATGGGGGCAATGGGGGGCGAAATGTGGGGCAAAATGGGCGAAATGGGGGACAAAATGGGAGAAAGGCTAGAAGCTAAATTTGAGGGGTTAGACAACGGGATAAAAGAGGTAAAGAATGGGTTAACGGGGGTGGAAAATAGAATGGCTGCCCAGGAGAATCAGTTAGAGGGGGTGAAAAATGGGTTAATGGGGTTAGAAAATAGGATGGAAGACAAATTGCGGGAAATAGGGGAGCAATCCGCCCGGGAAATCGAACAGATGGGGAACCAGATGGAGGAGATGAAAGAGGAGATACGACGAGGTGGAAGTGAGGAGGTCTTGGGGGTACGCGAGGAGGTAAAGCGAGGCGAAAAGCGTATAGAGAAAGAGGTGAGAAATGGGACGGCAAAGTTACAAGGGGGAATAGAAGATCTGACAGAGGAGGTGGAACAGCTGACAGAGGGACAAACGGAGTTAGTGGAGCAGGTTCAAAGGAACACTGCGGTACTAGGAGGGTTAAAGGCGACACAAAAAGAAATTAAAAATGACTTAATAGCGACACAGAGGCAATGTCAGATGGTACGTGAGGGACTGACAATGAGGTTGGATGAGGTGACAGAAGTAATGGAGACAAAGGACCAGCAGGTGAGGACGCACATAGAGACGGTCACGGTAGCCTTAGAGGACGAACTTGAGGAGACGCACCGGGAAATAAAAGAGGTGAAGCAAAAATTAGAGGAAGTGGAAGAAGACGTGAGTGAAATTAAGAAGAGACGGACAGAAACTAAGAGAGAAATACAGGAAGAGGTGATGGAATATGTACAAGGTCGGTGCTCAACTCATAATGTGATACTCACTAACCAAATAAAGAGTTTGCTGGTGGCGAAAGAGGTGCGGAGACGAGGTGCCAAGGTGAGTGGCGATATACGAGGAAATGTACATGATGTGAGGGGAGCTTCAGTCGGCTTGGGGATTGATTTAGACCCGGGTGTTCGTGAAAGGCCGTTGGTGAAGTGTGCGACAGGTCTGGTGTGCGAAAGAGGTGGTGTGCGAGAATGTCCGACTCTGGGGTGTGTGAGGAAAAAGTGCGCGCCAAGGAGTGAGTGTGCTGTCGAGAGTGAGTCGGTCGTAGCGCGTGTGCGAGGGGGCACATGGAAGCGCGGTGTGGTGAGTGTTACAGAGAATGTAACGAGAGAGTGTACACCTGTGGTGAGTGTTATGGCGGAAGTAACGGGAGAGTGTGCGCAAGTGTGCGCGAGAAAGGTGTGTAACGGACGGGTGCATGAGGAAAGAGTGCGCTGTCAAGAGTAAGGGAGAATGCACGCCTGTGGTGAGTGTTACAGAGGAAGTAACGGGAGAGTGTGCGCGAGAAAGGTGTGTAACGGACAGGTGCATGAGGAAAGAGTGCGCTGTCGAGAGTAAGGGTGAGTGCGCTGTCAAGAGTGGTGGTGAAAGTAGTGAGAGTGACACGGAGCGTGAGTTGGTTGTGACAGGTGAGCGAGGATGTACACCTGGAATGGAAGGATGCACACCTGGAATGGTAGAGCGTGTGTGGGAATGCACACTTGAGCTGGTCGTGAGGCACGTGGGTGGGTGTGCGAGTGAGAGCACACCTGTGATTGTCACAGAGGAGGTGACCGAGAGGGGGGCGCGAAGAGGTGTGTTGGTGAGGTGTGCGAGCGACGAATGTGTGCCAAGGTGTTCGGTGGTCAGGTGTGTGACCAAGTCTGTGAGTGGAATGAGTGTACCTGGGTGTGTTAGAGAAGGTGCAATGACCAAGAGCAGGGAGACAGCTGGATGTATGAGCAAGGAACGGGCTGCGGGGTGTAAGCATGCAGGTGAGGCATCGACGGTAACCGGGTTAGCGGTTAGAGCGACTTATAGCCGAATCGGGCCCTCGGTGCGCGTCGGGCAGCTTCGCGTGCCGCGAGGACCAGCGGGGATCCGAGCCACGGCGGGTTCGAAAGGACCGCCGTACGTGATCCACGCTGGGCCGCGCTTGGAACGGCCACGTCCATGCTCCGCTAGGCGGAACGGGCAGACCGATAGAAAGGGTCGTTATGGCGACCCATTTTTGTTGAGACATTCCGGCAGGTCGAGATCGGGCCATTGGACGGCTCGGTGCCGAGATGGTGCGTGGGATCTCGGCCCGGGTAAGCCCCCGTCCCTGCACCGAATGCGAGACGCATCCAGCCGCCGGCACCAAACAACCCGCATTCATTGCTCGGCTTTACGAAGCCGGGCTGTGGAAGTGAATTGGCGCACCGAGAGGCACTAGTGAATGAACGATGATGATGATGATAGTGAGAGTGAATTTGATTCGAAATTTAGCATAATGAGTAGAATTGGCAATAAATAGAAATTTTTTGATTGGTTGAATTTAGACGAGCAAAATTTATAGTGAGAGACCCCCGATGTGGAGGGATGGCAAATCCACCATCCCTCACGGAGGGGGGCAAAGGAGCACTAGATTATGGGGTGTATGGCAGTGAAAACTAGCCCGGGTGGGTTAGGATATAATGTGTAGGGATCTAGCGAAGATGACATTAGGTAACGTTAAGATTAGTTAGTGACTGATACCTGTAGTGGGGACGCAGGTAGATTAGAGTGGATAATAATGACGTGGTATGTGCTTAGTTTAAAGGGAAGACGGGGAGCACTAAGTTAGCAGGGCAACAGGTAGTTCAGATGATGCCGTGTGAGTGTTGGAGGTGTATTCAAGTGTATTGAGCAGTGTGTGAGGATTGAACAGGTGTGATTGAACAGGTGTGATTGCATAGGTAGGTGTGCAACTGAACAGGTGTATGGAGCAGTGTAGGAGGGAGTAGTGGTGATTGCGTGTGGTGTTGACCAAATGGTCCAGGAAGAGGAGGAGGGTGCAGGTGGCACCAGGTGATTGCACAGGTGTGCAACAACAGGTGTATGTGGCTATGTGGAATAAATGGTAGTGTGGAATATCTGGAGTATTGGAATGGATGGTCGTGGAGTGAGTATGATGGAAATTATGGAGTGGAGTGGATGGTGCGAAGGTGTGAATGGGGGAAGAGTGGACCCCCATCACGGATACCCGGGGCGGGTAGTGTAAGTGTTAGGTAGAGGGTAGAGGTAAATTGTGGTTGGATATTGGCATCTGTGGTGCGGGTGAGAGAATGGTATTTGGATGGGTGCATTAGTGTTGTGGAAATGGCTGGGTGTGTAGCCTGTTAGTGTGTGTAGTTGGTTTGGGCACTCCACCACTGTGAGGATGTCGGCCAGGTGAGGCCGCAGGTGGGCTCTGGAAGCCGGTAGTTGTGGATGGGGCCCGAGGATCCGGAGGACGGACCCGGGTAGCCCAGTGCCAGAGGGCACCGAGTGGGGTGACAGAGCCAGGAGGGGCCTTCCCCAGTTAGTTAGGTTAGGGTGAGGAGCTAGGTAAGCTCGGGTGGCAACTGCAGTGGTGGAGGTGTGCAGGTGGGTAGACCTGCTGGGAGAGCTACACGTCACAGCCAAGAAATTGTGCAAGGGCACCGGGAGATGAATCGGGGGAGTGAGACCCCAAATTGAGAAGCACCACAGTTTGGTCAATGGGAATTGGTTTTAGAACCCATATAGTAAGTTGGCCAATGGATTGGCAGGGAGAGACCCCGGGTAGTGTAAAGTGTGTTAAAATCATTTAGAGGATAGTTAGGATTGGAGTCTCCTCGCACCATCTGCATCCACTCACCTGAGGTGACAGGTACTCCACACCATGCCATGTTTTGTTATTTTATTGTGCAGATGTTTGGAATGTGAGACGCATCATGACGTGGGTGTGACATTGTGCTTTGTGTTCCATCTCTTCCTCCTTATGAGGATTGATTTTATGAATTGGGTGATGGCAAATTTTGGTTAGAGGGATTGTGGAGACGAATTTGGTATAAGGGAAATATGGGGAGACGTGACAGTAGTGACGAATTTGTAAATGTGTAGATTTTTGTACATATGGGGTAAGGGCAAGGGTAGTGTAGGTGACAGGGGGGTGACGTACGGTAGGGACGAGCTTTCTCATTTCGCCCTCCGTACGCATTTCGCCTTGCATTGCCTTATTGATGTGTACCCTTGTGACCTTACCCCTCGCTCATTTGTCTCTTTTGTCTCCCACATGACCTGTGCGCCATTGGGCGCCGAGGGGAGCGTGCGTGGGTCGGCCATTGTGCGCCCGAAATTTCCAGAACCAGCTGTCTGCATCGATGCACCACATTATGGACCACATGCCTGTGGCCGAGCACCACTGATGGACCCCATGGGTTGGGGCATGGCCCCTCTGCTGGAACCGGCCATGAGGGCCCGAAATCTTGCTGGCGGACCTTGGCCACAGGGCACCGATGCCCCACAGGTGAACCACACGTAGTCGGCCCTGTGGGCCATAAATAAAGACAAATAAAATGGACACGTTTGGGCAAGCTTTATTGCAAATAGGCCGCCAGTAAGGAAATGAAAGAAAGACAACAACTGGAAGACAATAATAATAACCAGCAGAGGGAGCCGAAGAGCAAGAGACCACCTGCAGGGTTAGGGGTTGTTGAGTTTATTTTCATGCAGTGAACATTGATGACTGCACCGATTGGTGCTTGGGGGTGTGTTGGTGCGTTATAGGTGCTTCCATGGTGCATTGATGCAGAGCAGACTGTCTCCCCCCCAGAAAGAACAATCACAGGTCCTGGGTTGCGTTTTGTAAATAAAGTAATGTCAGTGTAAATAATGCTCCCCACCGTCAGTGTATAGTTTGAAGACCATTCCGCAATTCGGTTAACTGTGGGCGTAAGTCTGTTAGGCAGGGTGCAATGGAGCAGCGGGACACATTTATTTATGTTTTAAAACTGTCGCACTCAGGGTCAGGTTAAAAGTAGAGGGAACTACACCTACGTGTCACACTAAATAAAAGTTGTAGGCCCGGGCCGTACCTAAGAGGAGGAGGGTGCAGTGTTGCGGATATGAGGACTGTATTTTTTTGATTGTGTGTATTATTATTATTGCTTATTCTGCGCCTCCTGCCTCCGGAGCTGTGTAAAGGTCAAAGGGCGTCCCATAATTAGTCCATAAAGCATCCACACTACAGCTAATCATAGAATACCCCTGTTCAATAGTTATATCTTATTATGTGTTTTAGGGTAAGGCTGTGTCTCCCATTAATTGAAATACTCCATTGCACCAGTGAAAGAGATTGCACCAGTGAAAGAGATAGATTCCCTTCATTCCCATTCCCAAAAACCTCCATCCCCCCCTTTTCGTCAATTGCCATTCGCATTGCCAACTGCATTTTGGGCGGTTTTCTCTTCATCCGCCATTGACCACGAGGCAGGGTTGGGGAAGAAAGGCGGGTCCCCACCTCGTCATAGAGGGGAGGAGTGAGTCAGCCCCACTCAACCAACCACGAACAAGGGGTTGGACTTGGAGAGGGTGTGGAGAGAAACATCGAGGAGGTTCGCGAAGTTTGAAGGGTGGGGCCTATATAACCCGCAGGCAGGGCGTTTCCAAAAGGAGATGAGCCTTTACCGAGAGACGAGAGGGAGTCCAAGGAGTTGAGTCCAACCGAGAAGTCCAGAGTTGAGCTGCAGATCGAGCCACCGAAACTGCACTTACTGCAGCTCGAGCCACCGCCACTGCATTTACTGCAGCTGGAGCCACCGAAACTGCAGCCACAGCAGCATGAGGCCTGGACGGCAGTTTGGAGCAGGGCCGCGAAGGGGCGGCGGCTGCCCAACGAGTCGATCGGCTGCAGGACCAGTCGGACCTCCCTATCCCGCCAGCCATCCATCTCCAGCCAAGTCCTATCATCATTCCCCGCGTGAGTCTGTCCTTGTTTGTTCTGTCCCTGGGTTAATTAAGACTGTAGGTAAGCTAGCGTTGCACTGTGTATCTAATCTCGTCTGTAAATAAACGTGACTGCTTTCTTCTTGATTATATGTGTAAATAATAAGTCCAATTACTCTTGTGTACGTCTTCTTCCTCTTTGTATTCGGTCGCTTTAGAGTTTTCCCGATTGAATAGCGGTGGCGCGATCCGGCCAAAGTTTGGGGCAAATCGGGTATTAATCAAGGAAGCACTGTTTGGTCGCGGTAATAAAACCGCTCGGTCAAAATAACATCTTTAACCGCGTCCGTAACAATATATATATATATATATATATATATATATATATATATATATATATATATATATATATATATATATATATATATATATATATATATATCCCATCACTGGTTTACAAGTTTTTGCAGTAACAGGATTTTCACCGAACATGACCTCTGACCTTTGACCTCATGACCACAAAATCAGTTCATCTTTACCTCATTATCCATACCTGCACTGAGTTTGAATTGGATTCCTTCAGCCATTCTCAAGTTAGCACGGTGACAAAAAACCTATCACGGACGCACAGACCAATGGACACACAGATGGACAACCCAAAAACATAATGCCTCCAGTGACTTCGTCGGCGTAGGCATATCAAAAATTGGACATTTCCCGATGTTGAAACGCACAAGAAAACTTTGGCACACAAAGAGGCCCATTGGCCCATCATATTTCGGTATCTCCATGCTCATCGATTTAGTCTATCAAGGTGCTGCCCAAAAGGATCACTCTTCTGAAAGATACTGTGCAATCAGATTGGACTGATACTGTGTAATCAGCTATGTCCCTTCAAAGCACAACTTACTTAATCTGCAATGTAGCACCTACCTCCAGCACTCAATAAAATAAAGATTCCCCAAAAAATGACGATCATGGGTATATAATGTTATAATATAGAGCTCGAGAAGAATTAATAAAGGTAGTCTTTGCTCATGAACATACTCCATGTCAGACTCGGGAACTAACATGGGCAAGTAACTTGCAGACTTGGCATTTAATATGGAATATTTTTTTTTTTCTTGACTTGGGTTTACTTTCTGAACTCAGTATATCAATCTGGTGAGTTTCTTTTACGCTTCGGTGATTTCTTTGTTAAAAGAACCATGTCACTGATTGTCTGTCACAGCAAGAAGTCAATAACAGGATTATATCACAGGTGGCGTGACAAAATGTACGGACAGGTACATTTGATGATTGGCTTCACAATCGGGTATATAAGGGTTGTTGCATTCTGTATTAGTGGAAAACAACTGCTGCACGTCTACAGAAGTTATTGCCGCTTCCTCTGGAGATGGTCCGTCAACTCGACAATGCTGTTTGTCATGGAGTGGTGGCTTTACGAAATTCCGGCATGAAACAGCGTGCTATTGTTCGGCAGTATGGCATCACTCAAGGTCAGGTGTCAAAGATCCTGAAACGAAATGCTCAGAGGGGTGTCCCTACTCCAATACCGAGGCCAGGACGCCCCCGCAGAACCACAGGGAGGGATGATCGCCAGCTGCACCGGTTAGTCTGCAATGGCCGTACCAAGTCAGCTAATCGGCTCAGGGCTGAGTGGCAGCAACTGACAAATGTGCCTGTATCCAGAAGGCTAGTCAACCAACGACTGGTTCAAGCAGGCCATCAGGCCAAGCGTCCCCTGAGAAAGCCACGCCTGACCAGACAACACCGCCAGTGCCGATTGCAGTGGGCCAGAGAGCACCGTCAATGGCAGCCAGGACACTGGAATCACGTGATCTTCAGTGACGAGTCTAGATTTCTGGTCTATTGTCAAGATGGCCGTGTCCGAGTGCGCAGACAAGTGCATGAAGCCTACAATGAAGATTGTATAGTGCCAAGAGTCCAAGCTGGAGGTGGTGGGGTGACCGTTTGGGCTGCTTTTCATGCAGGTGGCAAAACTGACCTGGTTGTTCTGAATGGAAACCTGAACCAGTTCAAGTACAGGGCCATTCTGGAAGAAACATTGCTTCCATTTGCTCGTGCAGCCTTTCGAGGAAACTTTGTCTTCCAAGATGACAATGCACGGCCTCATCGTGCTCACATGATCCAACACTTTCTTGCTGACCATGGTGTAGAGCATATGGAGTGGCCTGCCATGTCCCCGGATATGAATCCGATAGAGAACTTGTGGGCAGAATTAACGCGTCAAATCGACCACGTGGACCAGCAGCCGACCTCTGTGCGTGAATTGCAGCAGGCCGTTGTCACTGCATGGCAAGCGATTCCTGTCCAAACCTTGGCAAATCTCGTGAACAGCATGCCTCAACGTGTATGTGCTCTCCTGAATGCTCGTGGGGGTTACACGAAGTACTGAACTGTCATTTTACTGTCCGTAATCCCAGTCGTAATTTAACTTTTGTTTTTGTTAAAAAATGTTTTGGCTAATGTGCAAAATAAAGAGATACTTCTGGAAAACGTACAGAAGTTTACTGTCCGTGAATTGAGTTCGATATCAGTTTACATCACTTTCAAGGATCAATTTATTTGCTTCGAAATGTCAAATGTGGTTTTGGTTTCTTTTAAAGGTCACATTAACAAAATCTAGAATAATTTCAACATAATTCCAATGAACTTTTGGTTCTAAGTCATCTTGAAAAGTAAGTTCACCCCCACAAAAAAAAATTCCATATTAAATGCCAAGTCTGTAATTAACTTAGCTTAATTCAGAACACTTTATTACCATTATTCCCAGGTGTTTGTATTCACAAATCTTCTGATAAACACTTTTAAAGTGCTCTTCAGTAGGAATTTGAGAATGTGGATTCCGGGCATTTAAAAAGTGTGGTCAATTGTGTATCAAAGCAAACTACAGGATGATGAGAGAGACCTGGTAGAAAATTCGCATTTTCTTCTGTGGTTCGACCGTTGCCGAATCTCGTTTTCCTTGAACTCCTCCAGGCAAAAATGAAGTGTTGGGACCTGAAGAACAAAAGAAACCCAGAGAAGCAAGGCCAAACAAACGAACATGCATTTATTTTCTCTACCGCACAGAGATGCTGAAACTAAGCAGATGTGATGCTGTTCAAAACGAGACCCGAGGGATCGTTCATGTTGTAGTTCAGACAAGCAAAACAAGGAAACCATCCACAGAATGTTAAGACGACTACCTGAAGCAAGGCTCTTGGCACAAGTTGCAAATGGTTGGAAAAGCCGACAATTAAAGCTGAACACAGCCATGGGTGATAAATACAGGGTGGGCCATAGAAAAGGTAAATAAATAAATAAAAACAATCAATCATAACTCGACATATGTGACACAACTCATAACTCGACATAAATAAATAAACATAAATGACAGATGTGACAGATTTATTTTATTTATGAGATATTTGTTACAATCTTCAAGTTTCAATACTTAAAGTGTTCAATACGAGATACCCTCTATTCTACACATTTTATTATACGCAGCAACAGGTTATGCATCACTTTCTGAATGGTCTCTTGGGTCACTCCCGAGATTTCAAATCAGCAACTGTGGTTGGTATAAACTGAGACACCCCCTTTGACTAGTCCCCAATTAAAAAAATCCAGCGGCGACAAGTCAGAGGATCTGGGGATGGTGAAGGAGGGGCACGGGAATTAAATTCTGTGACTGATAGGGTGATTAGGAAATTTTTCCCTCAGTCAATCGAGACATTCATGAGAGGTGTGGGAGGTCGCTCCATCTGGTTGAAACCGTAGATTTTCATTATTTCTCACCGTGTTACATAGGCAAGCCTTCGGCACGTGAAGATGACAATCTAATGTCACAGTTACTGCCATTTAGGTATTCGAAGTAAAAATAGGAATCGCACATTCGTGACGAATGAACTCAGTCCACACCAGACGGTGATTTTCGGAAAGCGAAGTGATGCTTCTTCATGTTCTTGTGGCTTTCCCAATCCCCAACATGTGTAATTCTGTGTATTAATCACCCAATTAATGTAAAAATGGTACTCAGCAGAGAAAATGATGTCATTGATACCAAGTTCTTCATTTTACAGTGCTTCAGAAAAGCGATTACAAAATCCACACTGTTCTGTGATCACTTTGAATAAGTGCTTGGAAAAGCTGTATTTTGTAAAGAAAATGCCCAAAGCCTTTTTTCATTATTTGTCGCAATGCTATGCAAATGATTGCTGTTTCAGCTTAGAGTAGTCTTGTTGATTTGCGTGGATTCCTCTCCATGTGTTGTCGTGCAGCTACAAAAGTCTCTCAAACACGAACACTAACTCGCTCTTTGGGGACACGAACAAGAACACACACTCTCCCTGGACCATGAGCACGGACATACACGCTCTCTGGGGACATGAACACCAACACGCTCCCTGGAACACAAACACCAACACGCTCCCTGGAACACAAACACTAACACGCTCCCTGGAACACAAACACCCTCTCTGGGGACATGAACAATAATTCGCTCTCTGGGGACGTGAACACCAACACGCTCTCTGGGGACATGAACACCAACACGCTCTCTGGGGACATGAACACCAACACGCTCTCTGGGGACATGAACACCAACACGCTCTCTGAGGACGTGAACACCAACACGCTCTCTGGGGACGTGAACACCAACACGCTCTCTGGGGACGTGAACACCAACACGCTCTCTGGGGACGTGAACACCAACACGCTCTCTGGGGACGTGAACACCAACACGCTCTCTGGGGACGTGAACACCAACACGCTCTTTGGGGACATGAACACCAACACGCTCTCTGGGGACATGAACACCAACACGCTCTCTGGGGACGTGAACACCAACACGCTCTCTGGGGACGTGAACACCAACACGCTCTCTGGGGACGTGAACACCAACACGCTCTCTGAGGACGTGAACACCAACACGCTCTCTGGTGACGTGAACACCAACACGCTCTCTGGGGACATGAACACCAACACGCTCTCTGGCGACGTGAACACCAACACGCTCTCTGGGGAGGTGAACACCAACACGCTCTCTGGGGACATGAACACAAACACACTCTCTGGGGACATGAACACAAACACACTCTCTGGGGACATGAACACAAACACACTCTCTGGGGACATGAACACAAACACACTCTCTGGGGACATGAACACCAACACGCTCTCTGGGGACATGAACACCAACACGCTCTCTGGGGACGTGAACACCAACACGCTCTCTGGGGACGTGAACACCAACACGCTCTCTGAGGACGTGAACACCAACACGCTCTCTCGGGACGTGAACACCAACACGCTCTCTGGGGACATGAACACCAACACGCTCTCTGGCGACGTGAACACCAACACGCTCTCTGGGGAGGTGAACACCAACACGCTCTCTGGGGACATGAACACAAACACACTCTCTGGGGACATGAACACAAACACACTCTCTGGGGACATGAACACAAACACACTCTCTGGGGACATGAACACAAACACACTCTCTGGGGACATGAACACAAACACACTCTCTGGGGACATGAACACAAACACACTCTCTGGGGACATGAACACAAACACACTCTCTGGGGACATGAACACCAATACGCTCTCTGGGGACGTGAACACCAACACGCTCTCTGGAGACGTGAACACCAACACGCTCTCTGGGGACGTGAACACCAACACGCTCTCTGGAGACATGAACACCAACACGCTCTCTGGGGACGTGAACACCAACACGCTCTCTGGGGACATGAACACCAACACGCTCTCTGGGGACATGAGCACCAACACGCTCTCTGGGGACATGAACACCAACACGCTCTCTGGAGACGTGAACACCAACACGCTCTCTGGGGACGTGAACACCAACACGCTCTCTGGGGACGTGAACACCAACACGCTCTCTGGGGACGTGAACACCAACACGCTCTCTGGCGACGTGAACACCAACACGCTCTCTGGGGACGTGAGCACCAACACGCTCTCTGGGGACATGAACGCCAACACGCTCTCTGGGGACATGAACACCAACGCGCTCTCTGGGGACATGAACACCAACGCGCTCTCTGGGGACATGAACACAAACACGCTCTCTGGGGACATGAACACAAACACGCTCTCTGGGGACGTGAACACCAACACGCTCTCTGGGGACGTGAACACCAACACGCTCTCTGGAGACGTGAACACCAACACGCTCTCTGGGGACGTGAACACCAACACGCTCTCTGGAGACATGAACACCAACACGCTCTCTGGGGACATGAACACAAACACACTCTCTGGGGACATGAACACAAACACACTCTCTGGGGACATGAACACCAACACACTCTCTGGGGACATGAACACCAACACACTCTCTGGGGACATGAACACCAACACACTCTCTGGGGACATGAACACCAACACGCTCTCTGGGGACATGAACACCAACACGCTCTCTGGGGACATGAACACCAACACGCTCTCTGGGGACATGAACACAAACACCCTCTCTGGGGACGTGAACACAAACACGCTCTCTGGGGACATGAACACAAACACGCTCTCTGGGGACATGAACATCAACACGCTCTCTGGGGACATGAACACAAACACACTCTCTGGGGACATGAACATAAACACGCTCTCTGGGGACATGAACACCAACACGCTCTCTGGGGACGTGAGCACCAACACGCTCTCTGGGGACGTGAGCACCAACACGCTCTCTGGGGACGTGAGCACCAACACGCTCTCTGGGGACGTGAGCACCAACACGCTCTCTGGGGACGTGAGCACCAACACGCTCTCTGGGGACATGAACACCAACACGCTCTCTGGGGACATGAACACCAACACGCTCTCTGGGGACGTGAACACCAACACGCTCTCTGGGGACGTGAACACAAACACGCTCTCTGGGGACGTGAACACCAACACACTCTCTGGGGACGTGAACACCAACACTCTCTCTGGGGACATGAACACAAACACGCTCTCTGGGGACATGAACATCAACACGCTCTCTGGGGACATGAACACAAACACACTCTCTGGGGACATGAACATAAACACGCTCTCTGGGGACATGAACACCAACACGCTCTCTGGGGACGTGAGCACCAACACGCTCTCTGGGGACGTGAGCACCAACACGCTCTCTGGGGACATGAACACCAACACGCTCTCTGGGGACATGAACACCAACACGCTCTCTGGGGACGTGAACACCAACACGCTCTCTGGGGACGTGAACACCAACACGCTCTCTGGGGACATGAACACCAACACACTCTCTGGGGACATGAACACCAACACACTCTCTGGGGACGTGAACACCAACACGCTCTCTGGGGACATGAACATCAACACGCTCTCTGGGGACATGAACATCAACACGCTCTCTGGGGACATGAACACAAACACACTCTCTGGGGACATGAACATAAACACGCTGTCTGGGGACATGAACATCAACACACTCTCTGGGGACATGAACATGAACACGCTGATTGGGGACATGCTCTCTGGGGGCACGAACACAAACACTCTCCCTGGGAATATTCCCACAACCTGGGAAAATATTTTGTGATATCATGGTGGGGGATGGAAGGGGAAAAGGGAAGGTGATCATGTATAGTTTCTGTTTACTTACCAACCCCAGCTGGAGTAGAAGGCCTCGTGCTATTATGTTTTGGGTCAGTTGATGGACTCGCAGGTGGATCTCCAGCATTGCGAGTGGATAGTGGCCGAGCATGCGGCGCGAGTGGCTTGGCATGGGGTGCTGCACGTCGGTCAAGTGGACCACCAGTCCATCGGAGTGTGAACTGCAGTGTGGGGCTTTGCAAGAATGTCTCAAATAAAGGAAACTTCTGCAAAGATGAGGAGATTAATTTTAGATGTCACGAGACTTGGACAAAAGGGATTAAAAGGCAAGAAGCCTGATCATACAAATTGAAACACCACATGTGATGCATCATAGATTAAAAAAGGAAACGGTGAATGACCTTTCCATCAATTACAGTTTCCCATGTGGCACGCCGACGGCCTGGTAACCACACCTCTTGCTCTTGTAACGCCACCTCATAGTCGCCGTCTAGCAACTGGCACCGCCTGCCATTCCAGCATATAGCACAAAGTTGGGTAACGTGACATTGCATTTTTAAAAAGCCATATAGTACTTAAACAGGACTAGCTGCCTTGGAAACGCACATGTTGCAAAACATGCTAAGTATAAAATGGGATGATTTCATAAGAAACTATAACGGCACTAGAAATATAAAACAATAAACATTCACAGCAATTCAAAAGCATTTATTTATATGCATCGAAAAGACAACGGCTGCTTTTCTTGAGGCCTCATGAAAAGTAAAAAAGGAATTTCAAATCAAACTTCAAATACAATAAGTTTCAGCAAAACAAAAAAAGTAAATAAGAAAATGAAACAACACGTCATTGCAAAAAAACAAATACAAATTGTGCTCTGTCCCCCAAATATTCCTACAGGTCGCACGAGATCTGCCAGCAACCCTCTTATGGTTAAACTGCCAAAATCTACGCTTTCTGCTCACCTTCACTTTCATTCCCCTTTTCTCCCGCCTCTGGAACAAACTCCCCCACTCCCTTCAATCCCACTCCTCCCTCCAGGTCTTTAAAACAGCTGTTCACAACCATCTATTTTCTTCCCCCATCCAAAACCTTGATCTTTTCTACCCCCGCTAATTCACCCCAGATACACTTTTTTGAAATACCAACTTCTTTCCTGGAAGTCCTTGCAGTGTCCATATGTTCTATACCTCTCTCACCTCCCCCCAAGCCCTCTCCCTCCCACAGTTCTCTTGATGTCCCTGCTCTCAAATGTTGTGTTTGTGTCCTTCCCCCTCTCTCCCCATCTTGTCTACAGCTCCCCTTATTTTGTGTTTTATGTGTCGGTTTGACTTTTTGTGATTAATGTTAGCTCTTTCACGAGCCTCGATGTTGTATACAAAAAAAATAATAATAATAATAATAATTACAAATAGCAAGTAAAAACAAGAACGACATTTGGTGGAGCGCACACCTCCGCCAGGCTGAATAGTTTACGTTTTGTATCCCACGAATAGGCCGGATCTGCATCCTGACCTTAATCAAAATCAAATCGGCTTGTTCTTGTGACCTAATCCACTCATCAAACAGGTTTTGTGAAATATTGTCCACAACTTTTTGAAATATCTATATAAATAAAACACAGTTTGTGTGTGTGTGTGTGTGTGTGTGTGTGTGTGTGTGTGTGTGTGTGTGTATGCTACCGATAGACTCCTAAACGGAGAGGCTCATGTGCTTGATATTTGGCATAGACATGGCCATTGAGCCTGGGAAGGACATGGCCTACCTAAAAATATTTGACGAGATCTATATTTTAAATTCATATTTACCTCAACGCATTTCAGCGAGGAACATTATACACGGAATCTCAGCCGGTGCCAGAGCAGCTCGCTGATTCGCTCAGAGCGATCACATGATGTTCCATCCTCGCTGCCAGACCACTGAACGGAAAATATATAGAATGACCATTGCTATTCACACCACATAGGTGAAGATGCAGCTACCGGGCGCCATCTTGGTTGGCACTCGATGCTGGGCGATGGTGATTTCCGTCACACGTTTGCACGTAATTCAGAGCGAAAAGCGATTGCGTTTTTTCACCTTTTGTGCGATCGTGTTTTGTGTCGATTTTGTGCGATACGAATTAAACGTCTTTGAAACAGCTGTGAAACGTCTTTCCACAACCCTTCCGTAACCGATTGGAGCAGTTTATTGCTGCACAAAATGGCATTTTAACAGTTGTCTCCCTTTTAAAATCTGGGACACGTTCAAAACAAACGAGATCCGCGAAGCGAGTTGGTCGAGTCGTGCTAACCAAGATGGCGACACGGCGGCTACACTTTTCAAGGAGTATGAGCATTCTATATATTTTCAATTCAGTGCGCCAGACTCGCTCAAGTATGTACTTGATTTGTGGCATAGACATGGCCATTGGGCCTTCACGGTGTAATTTGTGCGAGGCTTTTGTCCGAGTGAGCTTGAGTCGAGAGGGCGAATGTATGGGTTGGGAATGTACGGGTCTCCCTTCCCCCGCCCGGCAACGCCGGTACTGGAGGGCGTCACAGGATCGGTGAGTCTCCAAAATCCGCTTCGTGCTGTTGTTGCGAAGATGCAGGACGATGTCGCGATTGTTGTGCTGCTCTCCTCCCATGAGAACTGCAACGTCATTGTTGACTGGCCCTCCCCTTCCTCCTCCCCTTCCCCCCTCCCCTTCCCCCCTCCCCCTACCCTTACCTGTTTAAATTGTCTAAATTTTGTCTAAATCCGTCCATTACTTTTTGAGATATTGTGGTATATATCGTTTTTGGCCCTATGACTCAATGGTGAAGAATCGCTTAAAAATTCTCGAATCCGGATCCAGATCCAGATCTTTACCGAAATTGAATCAATTTTACCGTGTCACACGCTAACCTGTACACCACCAAATTGCGTCCAAATCCGTCCTTAACCTTTTCAAATATCCTGCTCACAGACAACGACAGGGGTGAAAATATAACCTCCATCCATCTTCGGTGGTGGAGGTAATGAAGACATCAGAGAAAGCCTTGAACAAATTTTTGTGATTGTGAGAATGTGTAAATCTAGACCAAAATGGTTTGGGCATATTGAAAGAGTGGAAGAGGAAAGGCAAGTGAAAATAATATAAAAAGCAGGATGATTTCAAGAACAAGTGGGTAAGCCAAGAACCCAGATGGAAGAAACATTCGAGAAGGATCTAATATACCTGTAAATGAATATGGAAGAAGCATAATAACTAGCCCAAGATAGCAAAGGGTGGGAGAGCTGTGGTTCAGGCCTAATGCTGTGGGAAGATGAACAAGAGGAAGAATAAGCTTTGCAAGAGATGTCTCCTACCAATGTGATATTTTCTAAGTCCAAAAAGGGCATAACTATGTGAAAGACTGACAAAATGCCCTGAAACTCGAACATGTTCTGCAACTTATAATACGACAAAGTACCAAGTTTCAGTTGAATATGTTCAATTGTAAGGGCAGAATGTCGAGAAAACCAGTCCTCTCTGGTGAAACCGGTAGGGGACTAATAAGAAAGACAGGAGAAACATGGGATAGCTCACATAGCCACAATGACAACATTATTTAAAGATCAAATTAACTATCCTCAGGTGGGGAGAGGTGGGGGGGGGGGGGGGGTGGAGAAGGAGGGGGGTGGGGAAGGGATAACCACAGGGATTTGATAACTACATTACAGTTCACACATTGTTAAATCGAGATCAAATAAACTCTTAATACATTCCTTGGCACCTTCGCATGTCACACAATCAATCTGTATCTACTAAGAGGATTTTGTATTCTGATGATTTTCATAAAAATGAAAATACATGGACAGTACCATGAAACCTGATTTTCAGATTCCAGCAAAAACGAGAGTTTGGTGAAATGAGACGAAGACAGGAAAAAAAAAGAAAGACACTGACCGGTTTTTGTCAAAGACAGTCAACTCTGCCAAGTACACCTTATCTCCTTCATCACGTCGGCCACGCTTGCTCGGTACCTCGTCCGTAACATCTGCACAAAGCACGGGTTCCAAACGTGACCGTACCAGGTCATTGAGGACTTCAAACTTTCATTTGTCCAGCAATTCCAATTACTCCAATATACCAATTCCACTTTTATTTAATCTAAAACTCAATTCCTGCAAAATGTTGATCGGCCAAGGCTACTTTGTCACTGAAAGTTTATATTCAGCAATGAGCGTTCACTGTCAATATAAAATTGCAAACAAAGAAACAAATGAAGAAAACGAACCGATGATTCAATTTACATTTGTGTATTTATTGTGATGTGAGGCTAACCCCCGCTCTTGCAAGGAAAATGGCCTTAAAATGCATGTAGTTGTTGTTGTTGTTGTATTTATTGTGATACTGTTATTCACTGCATGGATTTGCATCTTTACAACTTGTCGAGTTGACGCCAGATCACGTCACGGCGCCAGATCATGACGCCAGATCTTTTTCTGTACAAGATTGTGGCTCATGGAAAAGTGAGGTGACAGAAGGTGTAAAGGTAATGGGAGCAGTCGGGCCGCAGTTAGACACTAAACAACGACACAGTAACCAGCAAATAAAGGGCTTAATAGGGGTAAAGATTGTGGGTAAGGATGGGAAATGACATGAAGTGGTGGTACACTGCCTGCTTGAAGCCCGAGAGAAAAGGGTGGAATTGAACAATCTTGGGAAGGCAGTTCCACAAACTGGGGGAAAAAAGGAACAAAAAGGTTAAGGTTGAATTGTAAGGGTTTACCCAGAGGGGGCTGGGGTACTGGAAGACCTGGTGCATCCTGGAGATGGGGAGGGTCAAAGGGCTGAGAAAACAGAGGGAGCTAGACCAGAGAAGAGACCGTAAAAGACAGAGGCAAACAACCTGCATATGATGCGAGAGCAACAGGCCTTCTGCTTCAGTGTAAATGCCAATAATGTTGAGCTGGACAGATGTGATGCTGGGATGCCGGCGCATAGGGAAGAGCATTACTCCATTTAGCTACAGACAAAGCGCTTGTAAGCTCTGGATAGTGACGATTTTCAAAATAATGGGATGGAGGATGCCTAATCTGCACAATCTTTGAAGGCCAGCTTTATAAGGTCCGTGAAGGAGAGGTCATGGATAAACCTCTTCCAGTGGCTGCTATCCTTCTGGAGAACCAGGGTAAGACTATGAGAATTGCCAGGTTTGTAACCAAGACATGTTGCATTTATCAGACCAGCATCTAATAAATTCCAGATCCTTGGAGAGTGACACAGCTGCCACTGGCCTGTCAGTGAGATGGGGATGCAGATGGGGGAGGGTAATGTATTATCAGATTGCCAGTACAGATCCAGGATGGGCAGGATGGCCTTGAAGTATTCACACTCACCTCTGAGCTGTGCAGCTGGGGTATAAATATCGGCACAGCTACAAACCGTCATCCTGGTGTCTTGCAGGCAGTGCGAACATCAATGTGTGTGTCGTCCCTCGGATGGACGTTAAACTGTGCGTCCCATGTGTCAGCATCAGTTGGTGGACATTGTAGATAGATCCCACCGTGTCCTTGACAATGAGAAGGCGAGCTTTCGCCGGCACGCTGGAAAAATTCAAAATTCCTGCCATAACCTACAGGGGGGCAACTACATCAGTGGCACAGCTGCTCCCTCCGCCATGATGCTGACCCACAGCAATGTGCTGCATAGGAAAGAAGTAGTACCGATCGAAATGGCATGTCCAAATTGCGCACATCTGCATGCATCACACAAGGACTGCTTTCTCATATCATCAAACCAACTGTCATCATGCCAGCTGGCTGGTTGTGGGTTCCTCTCTCACCAGCCATGGCACGTCAGCAAAGGACCTCTGCAACTCATTGGGACTGACACAATCTGTCAATTTCCCGACCCGGATCGCAGTCAATGGAGTATCTTCTCTTCTGGACTTGGTTATGACAAACTTCCCTGCAAATGTCTGCTGCTCTTCTTCTGCTCCAATCGGTTCTTCTGATCATGTGCTTGTTAAAGTGGACATCTCTCCGGCCATTCTCAGAGAGCCTCCTCAGTGCCGACGAGTCTGGCATTTCATTCAGGCTGACTGGCACGGTCCGCAAGCAGCCATCAATCATCTGGACTGGTCTCCCATCTCTACTGCCTCTGACGTCAATTCTTCCTGGGAATTCTTCCAAAGCAAACTGCTCTCTCTCATGCACAGATTTATCCCATCTCGTCTTCAGTTGTCTTACCCTTCCTCCCGCCCTTGGTACACTGAATCTTGTGGTGAGGCATTTGCCCTGAAACAACTTGCCTTTGCCTCTTGGAAGGCAAATCCAACTGAAGGCAATCTCAGTTCCTTCCACCAAGCTCGGAACAAGTGTGTGTCTACCCTCAGGTGTGCCAAGGAAGCACTATCTCTCCACACTCAAGATTGAACTCTCAAACCTGTCTCCTTCCTCCAAATCCTGGTGGCGTCTGGTCAAATCCGTTTCTGGTGTTTGTTCCCCCTCCATCCCCTCCCTTACCTCAAATGGCTACACAGTTGACACCGCACGTGACAAAGCCAAATGCCTCAACTCTGTATTTGCCTCAAAATCTTGTGTCCCAAACCCATCTCTCTCTGTTCCCACCTTACCCAGTCGAACCCAACTGCTCCTGGACTCTGCGTCCTTCTCTCCTGACAAGGTGGAGAAGTTTTTGTCAAACCTCGACTCTGATTCTGCAACTGGACCAGACGGCATCAGCCCACAGGTCCTAAAATCCTGCTCTGCCGCTCTATCTCACCCTCTCTCTGTTCTTTTCACCCTCTCTTTTGCTCAAGGTCATCTGCCAGCATCTTGGAAATCAGCAATCATTAACGCTTAACACAAAAAAGGTGCAAAAACAGATCCTTGCAACTACAGACCAATCAGCCTGCTTCCAATTATCAGCAAAGTCATGGATTCCATCATTGCTTCGGATATCAAATCCTTCCTCTTCTCCAATGGCTTGATCTCTGATCATCAATTTGGATTCAGACCAGGTCATTCTACTCTGGACGTGTTGCTTCTGCTGTCTCAACAATGGATGGAGGTCCTCAATGCCAAACAGGAAATCAGAGCTGTCTCACTTGACATATCACGTCCCTTCGATACGGTCTGGCACCCAGCTCTGCTCACCAAACTCTCCTCCTATGGTATCCATGGAAATCTCCACTCATGGCTTACGGACTTCCTCTCTGGTCGTAGGCAACGTGTGGCCCTGAATGGATTTCTCTCATCTCCCCTTCCTGTTCTAGCTTGAGTTCCCCAAGGTAGTGTTCTGGGCCCTGTGCTATTTCTGGTCTTCATCAATGATCTCTCCGACTCTCTGGAAAATCCTCTCTATCTCTTTGCTGATGACTCCACTATCTGCCGCTCCATTCCTCATCCCTCAGATCGGCAGTCTGCAGCCTCCTCACTCTCTGCAGACCTGGACAAAATCACAGACTGGTCAAACAAGTGGAACATGTCTTTCAATCCTGACAAATCTCACACTCTTACTATGTCTCTCCAAAAGGACCGACTGGAAAACCCTGCCATCTACTTTCTCAACAATCCTCTCCAAGAAGTTCTGTCGCTCAAGCTTTTGGGTCTCACTATCAGCCATGATCTTTCTTGGGAAAACCACTTTTCCAAGCTGGCCTCCAAAGCCAGTCGCCGACTGGGCATCCTTCGTCGTGCGAAGTCCTTCCTTGGCACACCTGAGCTCCTCACCATGTACAAGGCTTTCATCCGCAGCTCAATGGATTGGTCTAGTAGTTCCCCCCTCTGGGCCGGTGCTCCTGCCTCACACCTAGCTCAGCTTCACGCTGTTGAAACCAAAGCTTTCAGAATCATTGGAATCTCCTGCGATGAAGCTAACTCCGAGGGCCTTTCACTCACTCACCGCAGGCAGGTTGGTGGTCTTTCTGTCTTCTACCGACTCCTCTCTGGCCTTGCTCCCCCAGCTCTCTCTGTGCCGTGTCCCGTCCCCCCAATATTCCTTCAGGTCGCACAAGATCTGCCTGCAACCCTCTTATGGTTAAACTGCCAAAATCTAGGCTCTCTGCTCACCTTCACTCTTTCATTCCCCTTTTCTCCTGCCTCTGGAACAAACTCCCCCACTCCCTTCAATCCCACTCCTCCCTCCAGGTCTTTAAAACAGCTGTTCACCACCATCTCTTATCTTCCCCCATCCAAAACCTTGATCTTTTCTACCCCTGCTAATTCACCCCAGATACACTTTTTTTTGAAATTCCAACTTCTTTCCTGGAAGTCCTTGCAGTGTTCATATGTTTTATACCTCTGCCACCTCCCCCCCAAGCCCTCCCCCTCCCACATTTCTCCCGATGTCCCTGCTCTCAAATGTTGTGTTTGTGTCCTTCCCTCTCTCTCCCCATCTTGTCTTCCGCTCCCCTTATTTTTGTGTTTTATGTGTCGGTTTGACTTTTTGTGTGATTAATGTTAGCTCTTTCACGAGCCTCGATCCTGTATGCAAAAAAACAACAACAAAAAAAAAACAACCAAAAATGAATCTTCAACAATGAACTTCTACTCAATGTCGAAAAACTCAATTTCATACCCTGCCAGGATTATTCCTCATCCCACCTCACCCTCTTTCCAAAATGCTATGACATAAATATAGTACATCCTTATATAAAGTGTTGAACTCACTATTTGAGATGGATGCATGAGCCACATATGTCAATTAAACAATTAAGACAGTGAGGTGACCACTATAGAAGATGTGTTGCAAGTTTTTAAACAAGGGACCTCATGGTAAGCAAAATTATTTTGTTCATAAACTGTAGGAACTATATTCGGCTTAAATGTAAAGCTTCCACTATTCGCTCTCATAAAAGCCTTGACATATGTATGTGCAGAAAAAAAACTGAAAATTAGAGCACTGCGCTCTCACCCAGGTTCTCATCTGCGTCGAGCCGGTGCGTGGATCCATCCCCTTGACGTGCTGCTGGGCATAAAGCACGCAGCAATAGTGAATAAGACTTCACCAGGTGAGGTTGGCTGGGTTGGAAATCCACATAGGGCACTGCTAGGGATGGACAGCTTCCGGCAGGCTGCTTGGGGTTCAATGGTACCTGCTTCTTCCCCAATAAAATCTGCTTTATTGGGCAGTTCACATCCTGGGAGAATTGGAAGAGAGTAAAAGAAATGGGAATCAGATTATGCACAAATATTTTTCCTACTTCCTGCTCTGCTGTGCACACCCCTTCCACACCTTTCTCTTCTTGTGACACACTTTCACCAGTAAGACCTCCAACACAGCCGAGGCAGTTTCTCCCTCTACCTGAGCTGAAAATTTGTCTGCGGCACAGAGACAGAAAAATAAACATAAACAGAAAAGGAGACAGTGATTGAATAGAGTGTACTAAAAAGAAAATGGTGACGATTTGTTTTGGAGAAGAATCAATAGGTAGCCAAGTTTGCTCCCAAAAGAGGTGAAAATAACTGAAACTGTGAAAGAAAATATTTCATTTTCAAAAGCAGGAGCTGCCGAAGCAGTTTCCTAGGGTAGTGGGGACAATCCTGGATGGGTCGCCACACAGACACAGCAAACAGACAATAAGTGAGCATTAACCTGTATTGAAACAGATTCCCATTCACTATGAAACTCTAAACCTGGACAAGGTTTGTACACCTCTAAAGTCTATATAAACTTCCAGGCTACGTCTAGCTTTTTCCAAGCCAGTTTAACCTAAATACAGATGATTTATATATGGGTTTCGGCCAATTTCACGACGGCCATTTCAGACAAAAACATGTCTGTGTACCATGGGTGGAAGGGATGATTAGAAAGATAATTTTTTATTGTAGCCACTACCAGTTGAAATTGGAATTTCAATTGGACTCATCTGGAATGCCTACAGCCTACGATAGGCCTATTTACAATATGTCTTTGAGACCGTTTGAGAGTGGGCAGGGTCACATGAAGTTGTGTTTACAATCAATCTGTTCAGTCATGCGCGACCCACTTGAACACCAGGCTCGTTGCAGCCAATTCTGGCTGTGTAGAAGCGGCCAGGTGATGTAACCATGGTGACATCAACAGCCTAGTCGATTTTGGAGAAGAAAGAGAAAAGCAGTGGCTATTCCCAAGTCTGTGCAGACAAAGAGTTTGTGAGTCTGTCTCAAAGGTGGCAAACTACAAAAGTGCAGCAACTGGCTTCGCTCTGGTCGGACGAGTCTGTGCAGCGTCAGTTAAGTAGTGCGTGACGTCACACGGGAAAAATTAATTCAACGTATTATTTATTGTTGGCCCGGTTTGGTATGAATGGCAACAAACTTTCACAGTCACTGCTGGCGTGGCGCGAAGACGTGGTGTAAACGAGCCTAAAGTATCAAAGCAAAGTAAGAATATGTTCACCAAATAAAGTACAATTTTTCAGCCTGTTCCCCACACAGCAGGAGACGAGGTTTTGCAATCGTGTCTGTTTGTCTGTCTATCTGTGTATCTGTCCGGGCCATAACTTTTTTTTCACCATTTGAGCTTGTGTCATCAAATGTTCAACAAAGCTTTATTATGATAATACAGAGAAGACAAATTAATAATTCGCTGAATAAAAGGTCAAAAGTCGTCACATAAAATCGTCAATTTTCATCAAATTCACCTGAAATTTAAGGAATTTGCATATTGGGTCACTGAATTGGTTCATCAATCAAAATCTAGAAGCCGAATGTTTTTTGTTTTTTTATCAAGAGGTCAAAGGTCAAGGTTGCAAAAAATCATCAATTTTTCATCTGATTGACTTGAAATCTGAGTAGGGTTTGCATATTGTGTCACTGAAGACCATTGGTTTTGAGGTCAAAAGGTCAAGGTCGCCTAAAATGGTCCATTTGTTTCGCTGTTTTCATCACGTTTAGCATACAGAAGAAGTCGTCTGAATACAAAGCGGACGTGGACGGGCTTTGCATTTTCAGATGCTTTATAGTTACACTTGGTTTTATCAACAAAATACTCGATAAATATCCGTGTTCCTCCCAAGGCAATGGTGTGACCCTTACAGATAGTTTGTGCAAAACAATCTCACAATGTTTTTGCAAAGAGTCTTCGTCAATTCCGCTTCCCTACACACTGACACTTTCGGTCTTTCAGGTGAAAAAGGTATTTGCATTTGGAAATCGGTAGACTTACTAAGTAGGGATGGCGTAGGCACTCCATAGGTTCAATACAACACAAATCCTAAAATAAAACCTACCAAGATACAAACTTATAAACCTATGAAGTACCTACCAGTCGTTAGTGGAAGATTTCACATCCAATAACATTCGTTAAACTGTTGGACAGCATCGCTGAGCTACAAAACTGACCGACTCAAAATAGCCTATTTGTAATTTTTATTCTAGTTTTCAGACAGCCAACTCAAAAGTGGTTTAAGCTCTGGACTTGATTTAAACACCAATCTACTGCACTTTATAGTGGGATGGTCCATGACTACTCGGAAATTTCATAACCTGAAAGGATTCCAGAAAAACTAGTCATAACTGCAGAACAACACATAGGAATACAACAACAACACAACAGGCATTTTAAGGCCATTTTCCCTGCTAGAGTGGGGGTTAGCCTTGCGGGCCCCATGACAATCTTCTCCATTTTGCCCTATTTTCTGCATCTCTCCTTGTTAACCCCCTTGCCCGCATGTCTTCTTTCACCATCTTTAGCCAAGTCTTTCTCGGTCTTCCCCATCCTCTACTTCCTTCTACATTCATTTCCATCACTCTTCTCAACCAGTCACTTTCATCCTTCCTCAACACATGACCATACCATCTCAACCTGTTTCTCTTCACAGCATCAATCACAGGCTCTATTCCCATTATCTTTCGCAATTCATCATTTGTCTTCCTCTCTCTCAACGATACTCCGCACATCCACCGAACCATTCGCATTTCCACCCTTTCCAGCCTTCGTTGCTGCTCTACGTCCATTACCCATGTCTCGCTCCCATAAATCATAACACTTCTCACACATGCAGCATACACCTTTCCCTTCAGCTTCAACGACACTCCCCTCCTCATCAGCACACCACTCAGTTCCCGAAACTTCTTCCATGCACATCTCACTCTAGCAACCGTTGCCGTGTCTGATCCACCTTCTCCATTCCAGTAGGAATATGAAGGGAAAATAAAAGTGGCGGGACAATGTCTGTCAATCAGCCAGGCGTGGGTGGAGCCATGGCGAGAAAATTTCCCGAGGGCCAATCACACCTAAATGGGTGTGATTAATGGCGTAATATTACGTAAAGTCCAACAGTAGTGACAACAGAAAATCACTTTTAAAGACAGGTGTGGTCAAGTTGGATTACGTACTGTGGTGTGTATTATGTACTGTCCAACAACCATTTTTGCCAAACATACGATAATTTATAGCAGGCGTGATGGCACGTGTGGAGCACAGGAACTTTCTTCCGCCCATAAAGCTTTTTTACAATGTGCCCATAACTGCATTTTTTGGTGTCCAGCCATTTGACCCCACCCTAGGGGACCATGCCAAAAATGATACTGCTCTTACACCTTCTTGCCATGTGGTGATTATACCATAACTACTAAGTTTGGTGAATTTCTGCCCTAACCCAACCTTAACCCCAACTCCATACAGTTCCATAATGATAACATACGAATAAGCTCGATGTTACATCAAGGCCAATGGCAAGCTAACAACAGCAGTAACTGCTGAAGTTTTTTACAAAATAAATGATTTTTATCACATTGCTATAAATGGGTGATGAAAATGGCTGCATCATGGGATCTCACAGAACTCACTTTCTTCAGGTTTTCCAGATATTTTACCCCAGCCATGTTTTACCCCAGCTCTTTCCAGGCACTTCAACCATATTTCGTACATCAAGCCCAAGTTGGCAAACTCAACAAGTATGCTTGGTGAGAGTCCTTTAAAAAAATCTGCTACCAACAGCTTGCTGATCCTGCCAATGTTCCTGAAAACTTGATTTCTCCATTGTTAAGAAAATAGCTTTGGTTATCCCAATTCAAACGTCCGCCAGACAAACTATTTTTGTGTGCGTGCGTGCCATGGGAACACGATGTCCAATTGATGCACAGCCACTATCTTTCTCGTATGCAAGTATTTGCCAATACTCGACAAGCCACTGCATCACTCGATTATTGTGTGGCCATTGGCAACTCAAGGATGAGCAGTTATGATGTTTGTTTCTTCCCCTCCATGCCAAACTTTGGAACTCTTTACCTTCTCAGATCTTTCCAAACACTTATGATCTTCCCCTTTTCAAAAAAAGTATCAAACCAGAAAAGGGCAAAAGGGAGGGCAATGATGAAGTTAAACGAGAAAAAAGGCACGGCTATCTCCTCTTATCGTTTTCCATGCCCTCTCTGGGTTTTGTTGGGAAAACGGCAAATATTCATGCTGAAGGCCTTGAATTCAAAATATCCCATGCTTTCAAGGATTTCCAGGCCCCATAAATAACCCTTTTGGAGCAAGGCAGTACTGTTTGCTAGGGTGGAATGGCACAAGGTTTCTCTCACCACTCTTGCTGAAGAAGCCGTTGAAGTTGAGCTGAAGGTGCCCAGTCTGTGTACTATGGGGCACACGAAATTGAGGATGAAGAATCAGACAAGTCAGCACCACGGTTAGAATCTGACATGAGCAAACCAGCACCAGAAGTTTCAGCATCAGTTTTTAAGGCCGGTGCAGCAGTTTAAAAACTATTATTTAATTGCAACATGATTCTAAATCTACACATGAGAAAACAACCTCGTGATGTTCATCATAATAACTCTCCATTACGAGAGTCATCCCAAAAGTCACACTCCCTATGTAATATTCAGTCAAGCTCGAGGTCATGGTGTGCCTATACTCTTGACAGAGCGTCGGACTCCGGACTTGTTAATTTTTCCTCAGCCAGAATGCGTAGCTACTTTGTTGTAATATGTCATACGAATATGGTCAGTGCTGGCACACAATGGTCTACTCTTGCAAAAGACACCATGGGATCTTTAACATCGACCAGTAAATGTTAGCCGATGGGCTTAATATCCCTCCAAAGGACAGCGTACTCAACAATGCCTGTGGAGTAACAAGGTTACAATTTATGGTCGTATCGAGAACCAAACCCATTATAGACAGCTCAAAGGAGAGTATTGTTGTGGTTTTGAGAATAAAGGATGACCCCCCTCATAGGTAGATGCACCACAACATGTAGCCATGCAGTAGTTCAGTTATTTCTTAGTAAATGTAAGCGTAGTCCTTTCCTGTGTTAGTTTTGCGTTGAGTAGGCCAGTGAGTAGGTCTCAATTGGGCTAGCATGCCATGTGCTCGGCCTGAACAAGTCTGGCAAGGCCGAAGGGAGGAGCTGCAGGGGGAGTGGCCGGTAAGCAACAAGCCGCCAATCAGAGCTCGAGGGGAGTGGCTCACCACGGCGACGAGAGGTGGGGCTTGGAACATTCGAGTGAGACTCTGGGGCGGGGCCATAAAGCCCTGCTCCGGGCCCCCCGCCTCAGTCGCGCAGCCCATGAGTCGAATCAGAGTCGGGGTATCAGAGAAGTCGGAGAGAGAACCGCAGCAGACAAGAACGCGTCAGAATCGCCCAGCTCCTGAACGAGTCGGAGTGCTTGTAACTGCTTGAACTGCTTGTAATAGTCTCGTTGTACACGAACATTCCCCGTGCCCTGTACCCTGCGCACTGCATTGATCGCGCTTGTGGAGACGACCCGTTAAGGGCCACAGACGCGCGATCTCCTCCTGCCTGTGTTTCCCTGCATACGTGCCGTGACCACCAGAGGGCCACGCCGAGCGAGCTGTCCCGGAGCGACCGACGGCAAGGCGCGTTTGGCGCGCGAACTTCCTTCCTTCTTCTCCCCGTGTAAGTGAGTGGGCCCTTTGTCTGGGAATAAGTTAAGATTGATTAAGCATCTGCTCTGTGTCCCCTTTCCTTTATCCTGACCATTGTACATAAATAATAAACCGTGTTCTTCCTCTTATTTGACCGTTCCCGTCCTTTCCATCCATTGGCCTAGCAGAGTACGAATAGAACCGCTCGAATCGGGTTCAATACAAGTAACGGCACGAGTCACGTGATACGCACACCGCTCGGGCGTACTCGATTAGCGTGGCTTAAGCGAGGTCCGGTCCCCATTTTCGCGGCAGTGTGGGTCAAAGGTACGTGCGGCGTCGACCCGCTACCCTTTTTCACGCTCGCTGCGGAAGTGGCGTTTCGGCCTCGTGGACACGAAGACCCAAGGGGGAAAAAGAGGTTTAACCCCCCCCCCCCCCCCCTTTGTAACGTGGACGGGCTTCGGGAGATCCGCGCAACAGTATGTTACCTGTGAGCTTATCATGCTCCAATAGACAGTTACAATCTCTGATCCTCTTCAATACATTTGTGCAGGAGCCAACCAACTTTTTGATCACAACACAGAAGCCTTCCTTCTGAAGTGTCCTCCATCAGATAAGCGTTAACCTCTTCATCAGATGAAAGCTCATTTTTCATTCTGTGCAGGTGGAAGTCACATAGATTCTGGTGAATAGGGTGGGCAAGGCAAAACTTCCCCTTTCCAAGACCATAACAGGATGTGAACATTGCATTTTGCATGTGGTGCAGCATTGTGATGGAGGATGGCATTCTTTAGAATGGCGAGATGTTTTTGCATACTGCAAATCTCAGATGATCGCAAAAAACAATATGGTAGTAGTCTTCCTTCAATGCTATGCCATATATAAATCCTCAACTGAGCAAAATTCCAGTGTGGTTGCAATTCCAGTGTGCCTGTGACCTGGGGGGGCGAAGGGATGAAAAAGCAGAGCGAGCAAGAATTGAGGAGAGGCAATGCAAAACAGAGAGGCCACAAACCTGTCTGCAATTATTGAGCAGCATGCCCAATGTTTCTTTGAGAAATGTCAATGATGTTGAGAGATTTGCATTCCACAGTATCCAAGAAATAGGTGCGAAGTGGGGCACCAGCCCAATGAGCTACAGACAAATCCTTTTCCTCAGATCCTTTATGAGAATGTGGAATAATGCTTATTTGGGGTATTCCTGACTCTTTCACAACTGCTTGAATTGAAGCACAAGTTGGTTAATAACAATATTGTTGTCAACATCCAGTAGAAGGCCTGCATGAAGGCCTCTGCCACCCAAAAATAATGATACCCATCACTGAACAGTTCTCAAATGTGGAGAAGAGATGGAAAATAATTGAGCATCAACATTAAATTAATAAGAGTTGGGTTGGCCTGTTTAACATTTTCAATGGAATGAATGGCTCATGATGCTTAGAACCCAGGTTCAAATCTCACATACCATTGCTAGTATCCTTGTAATTCACATTAAAATATCCTGATGCCGATTAACACTCGCATCTGAGCAGTCTTGCCTGGGTTTCAATATCAGCCCAGCTATAAACCGTCACCATGGTGTTTCATATGCAAGGTGAGGGATCAATGTGTGTAACGTTCCTCATGTTAAACTGGGAATTCCGTCTGCCAGCATTAGGTGGTGGACGTTAAAGATCCCACGGTGTCCTTTGCCAACAGTAGGCAAGCTGTCGCCGACACCCTGAACAAATTGAGAGTTCCTACCCTGGTTACCACTGGGAAGGCAAAGCCAAACCACCCATTGTAATCCTTGGATTGGCTACTTTGGCAGCACTGAAACTGCTTTCGGGCAGAGTACCAAAAAGAGAGAAGAGCTGTTGAGGGGTAGGAATGGAAAGAGTTCACACAGACAATCCATTGGACACAGTTTTAACTCAAAATCCAGTGTTGTATTTCTGATTATTCGTTGCAAGTTTCTCTCGCACTGCCAACGTTTGGAACATTCCCAGAAAATCCATTATTACCCTCGCCAGAGGAGAGGGTATTGCATTTGGGTCTCTTTGTTTGTCTGTCTGTTTGTCCGCACAAAATAAATATGATTTTTCTCTGCAACCATTGGTCAGATGGACAGGAAATTTTCACCATAGGTGCAACTCCACCTGTATCATTTTTAAATGATAATTATGACGTTATAAGTCACGTGGTACTGGTGCCATCTTGGAAAAAACGAAAACCTTTGCATCTCTATATCTCCGAAAGCAATGCAGAAAAAAATTGAGACATGGCTCATTGTAAAGAACTCTCCATGTGGAATAAAATACGTTAATGATGATATCATCGGTGCCTCCATTATGACGTCATAATTCAACAAGTACAAAACTTCATCCGATCAAGATGAAATTTGTTGAGCGTCATCTAGTTCTAAATTGGTGGAGAAAAGAAAAATAATGATGACATCATCGGTCACGTGGTTCGGCCGCCATAGTTGTGTTAACACAAAAGCCTTATAAACCACGAAAAACACGTCCTGGCGAGGGTCTGCAATCTCTGATAGCTCTTTCTTGGTAAGAATATGTGAACGATCATGTGGTATCCTTTGTGAAGTGTAAGTGAGTTATCGTTGGACAAATGATAACTCACTTACTACTTACTCACTTATAACTGAACAAATTACAAATTCCTGCACCTTCAGTTGGTATAGAGCATGGTACATGCATGAAGGAATGTGTACTAAACTCTTTGTCCCACATTTGATTTCTGTACAAGCTTCACAGTGAGCCTTAGATCAATGTAAAAGTAAATAAATAAATAAAGCAACATAAATAATAATAATTTAGATATCTTTCTTTAAGCTTCTTTGCCATGGCCACATATTTGGTACTTATTTTAATTCCTGAAACAAAACGAATAGTAAGAGACTTGATATTTTGCAGACATATCAGAAAATAATTAAACAGTATATATGGAATTTTTTCATCATCCAAATCTTGTATTTAAAAATTTCCAAGCAGGATGACAGAACTTTTGCGATGACCCTTATTACCTCCATCACCGAAGGAGGATGGAGGTTATGTTTTTAACCCCTGTCTGTCTGTATGTTTGTGAAGAAGATATATCAAAAAGTTGTGGACGGATTCGGACGAAATTTGGCAGAGAGGTAGTGTATGTGGCAAAAAAGAAATGATTAGATTTTGGTGAAGATCTGGATCCGGATCCGGCTAGTAGAGCTTTTAAAGCGATTCTTCGCCATTGAGAGATCGGGCCAAAAACGATATACAGCAGGATATCTCAAAAAGTTATGGACAAATTGGACAAAACTTTGTGGAGAGGTTGCGGATGTGACAAAGAAGAATTGCTTTGACTTTGGTGAAGATTTAATGTGGATTTGGATACGATAATTATTTAATGTTTTAAGCGATTCTTCACCATTGAGAGATTGGGCAAAAAGCGATATATAACATGATATTAAAAAAATTATGGACAAGTTATGACTAAACTTGGGGGGGTGAGTTGGTTTGGTGACAAGAACAAGCCGATTAGATTTTGTTTCAGGTCCGAATTCAGATCCGGTCTATCAGTGGATACAAAATATAAACTGTTCAGCCTGGCGGTAGTATGCGCTGTACCGAGTGCCGTTCCAGTTTAAGAATGTTCTTTTCCCAATGCTCAGACTTCAAAATGAAAATTTAATTTTTTTTACTTGAGTCCTAATTCTAGTTCTAGGCTCTACGTTCCACCATGAAAACAATCAAAACTAAAAGGGCACACATTCGAGTTGCAATATGTTATATACCTCTGACAGGTATGCATACCTCTGCCTCTGCATACCTCTGCCAGGCTCAACAATTTTTGTTTTCTATCCTACTGATAGGCTGGATCTGGATCGACTGACCTGAACCAAAATCGAATCAATCTGTCCTTGTCACACACCCAACCTGTCCACCAAGTTTCATCCGAACCCGTCCAAAACCTTTTGAGATACCCTGCTTCATATCGTTTTTGGCGCCATCTGTCAATGGTGAGGAATCACTTTAAAAATTATTGAATCCGGATTTGGATCTTCAACAAAATCGAATCAATTCTTCCTTGTCATATACCCAACTTGCCCACCAAATTTCATCCGAATTTGTCCACAACTTTTCGAGAGATCCTGCACACAAACAGACAGACAGATAGGGGTGACAACGTAACCTCTACCCACTGAACGATTACACATTTAAACACATGTTAACAAGACAGAATGAGCTTACCTGCTTGTGGCAGACTCGCACTTCATCTGATCTTCTGCCTTCGACAGTACATCGTCAATTTTAAAATTCCTCCTACGAGAAAGATATCATAAAGGCATCCAGATTAAGAAATAAATAAATAGAAGAACTTTTGTCAAATCAAAGTTAGCAAACCACCTATTTTATTCGAGAAACTGCAGTGTCTGCACAAATATTGACATTCTTGATTTACTTGATCGACTCCAAACTGTTGATTTGATCAAAAATGGTAAATTATATGATTACAAACAGCATGCTTTCACTGCTGACACCAAGCAGGGCATGGCTTTTCCTTGAAATTCTTGCATTCAAACCATTGTAGCTCACACCATTAAAGATTGGTATGTGATACAAGCCTTTTCTTTCTTAGTTTTAAACAATTTGTTTCCTATTGCTCAAAGCCTAAATACCTACCCCCTTGCATAGAAAATGTGAATATTTGCCTCCGTGTTCTTCGTTTTGCTTCCTTCTTCCCAAATATCTTACTTCTACCTCCTCAACATTATCCTATTTCCCCTCCTCGCGTCAACCCTCCCTCCCCCCCCCCCCCCCCAAAAACCATTTTAAAAAACTCCACAACTATCTCATTTCTCTGTATCCATCTTGTCCACCCCATGCGGCCTTTCCTGCCCCGCATTCCTCTCCACACCAATTGTTTGTCCATGTCTACCTACACTTTGGCCTTCAACTCTGCTGGTGGTTTCCCCCCTCTGTCTATTGTTTCTTTTGTCCTGTTACATCGTGATGCGTTCAGTGTACGAACTCTCGACTAAGTCTACAAAATAAATAAAGGCTCCCTCAACTTCCCAGCAGTGTCTAGCTTTGGGAATTACCTGGACAGTCTAGTTTTGGGCATTGTATAGCAATTGCCACACTTACTCCATTCTATGGAGGATATGCAGGCCAACAGACTTGGTGGCATGATGGTTAGAGCATCCACTCTGAGTATGGGCGGTCGACGGTTCGAGCCTAGGCAGAGCGATACCCAAGACTTGAAAAATGGCACATGCTGCTTCCTTGCTTGACAAATCAGCATTCAAAAGGATAGAGCATGGACAATCAACCATAAGTTGGCAATACGAGTGCAAGCTTTGATGAGTCCGTATTGACATTCTTGATTTACAACTATTAATTTATTAGTCCCCTACCAGTGTGCACCGGAGGGGACTATAAGTTTGTACTCCGTCCGTCTGTCTGTCTGTCCGTCCGTCTGTCCGTCTATCCGTCCGTCCGTCTGTCCGTCACGCAAAGAACAGTTTTCCGGACTTTTTTTCTAAACTCTTAGTGCTAATGATTTCAAACTTGGTACATGGTTTCCTTATGATAAGTTACAGATCACGTTCGAACTTCACGACGTTTCGATCATTATTGACAAAGTTATGGCACTTTGAACTTTGGTAATTTCCCCAACAGTTTTCCGGACGACAGACTGCCTGCCGGTAGGGGACATGTATTGCAGCGCAATACTCAGAATGCTTGTTTAACAAAGAGTTTCCATATGTGTGGCTCCTCAACCATACTCAAACGGTAAAAGTAATAGCAACCTTTTCTTGCTTCATGCCTCCTCAGTTGTTGACTCGGCTTCATCAATGAAGTTCTAAGGCACTCGTTGCCCTCGCCAGAGGAGAGGGTATTGCATTTGAGTCCGTTTGTTTGTTTGTCAGCACATAATAAATATGATTTTCTCTGCAACCGTTGGTCGGATTGACAGGAAATTTTCACCATAGGTGCAACTCCACCTGTAGAATTTCTAAATTATAAATATGACGCCATACGTCACGTGGTATGGCCGCCATCTTGGAGAAAACGAAAAACTTTGCACCTCTATATCTCCGAAAGCGCTGCAGAGAAAAATTTTAGACATGGCTCATTGAAAAGAACTCTCCATGGGGAATAAAATATGTTAATTATGTCATATGATGTCATAATTATGATGTCATAATTGTCCTCCATTATGATGTCATAATTCGACAAGTACAAAACTTCATCTGATCAAGATGAAATTTATTGAGCATGATCTCGGGATAAATTGGTGGAGAAAAAAAAACCGATGACGTCATTGGTCAGGTGGCACGGCCGCCATATTTGTTTTAACACAAAACCTTTAAAACCACTGAAAATACGTCCTGGTGAGGGTCTGCAATCTCTGATTGCTCTTTCTTGTTTCTTTCTGTATTACTTATTTTTCAGCTTCTCAATGATCAGCTGTGGCAAGCTTAGAGCCAGGTGACATCAATGAAACCAAAACAACAATAAATATTTGGCAACAAAATATTTATATGCAAAAACTCATTTCTGATAAATAGCCACAAGTTGGCTGACGGTCCTCCCTTGATCGAGTCGAAGGGTTGTGGTGAGTTTTAGAGCAATCAGTTCGTAAAGATTCAGGGCGTAACCCTCCCACCCCCCTGGGAGCTCCCATGATCCGAAATTGAGAAATACGAAATTAAAATATCGAAGACCGAGTGATCCTGTGGACCATCAAGTAGAAGGCCTGCATCGGGTTTCAGAGCAATTGGTTGGTACATAAGGGACGAGTAGGGATCTGAAGTTTGGGGGGTAACCCTCCCTCCCTTCCTCTCCTCCTCCTGGGAGACCCCACGATCCGAAATCGGCAAATCAAAGCCTGAGCGATTGTGTGGGCCATCGAGTAGAAGGACTGTATTGGGTTTCAGAGCAATCCATTGTGGTAAATAAGGGACAAGTGGGGATCTGAAGTTTGGGGGGGTGGGGGAGGGGGAGACCACCCTTGGAAGCCCTCATGATCCTAAGTCGAAAAGTCGATGCCTGAGCGATTGTACGGGCTACTCTCTTGTATCCATGTGTCATGTTTCAGAACAATCAGCCGAGTGACAAGGGAGGAGTAGCATAAATAGCAAAAACTTAACGGGTGGATGGATGGACAACCAGCCATCACGACCCATCTTCAAGAATCGAGATGAGATGACCTAAAAATTGACGAGGATAAACATTTTATGTATATCGCCACCAGTAATCATCCAAATTTGACCTAGCACTTGGTTGAGGAATTATTTTCACCTGGTTCAATTCCATTGTGACATCAGTGATGACATTGGATAATGCAAATCAATAATTTGCTCAAACTACCCCTAATGCAATCTATCATTAAACAGTATGCCAGTCCAACCAGAACCCTTGCATTTCAAATTTTACTTTCGTCAATGTCAATAAGGTAGAAATAGTGCGAAGACTTGAGCTTTTTCAATGCTAGCTTGAACTGCTCCAACCCCTCCCCTCCCCCCTCTCCCCTCCCCCCCCCCCCCCCTCCCACTGCACCCACCAACCCCATAGGGGTTGTTGTAGTCAGATCTCTTGGGGGATTCTCAGTCACATTGTGTTTGTGATTATTACACAAGTTATTTTTTGTCATATTTTCTGCTTGACATTCTTAGATTTGGGTCTGTCCCTCAATTTTACATTCCTGTGCTTCAGTGGGTGAATAGGCAGATGGAAGAGGAGATAATTAGTGGTAGGTAAAGGAAAAGAGGTATCGATTTGCAATGGGCCATATAATAAATAAATAAACATACATATACTGTATAGTGTATATACATATTTGTATACATTTATATTCGGCTCTCCCACAAACAGCAACACAGAGACATCCCCGTCATGCCGTGCTGTACTGCAACCCCCATCGTTTTCTTGAACTGAACTTCCATTCAGAATTTATGAATGGTAAGACCTCTTGGGACTGACAGGATCGTCTGGAGGTACACTACCGGTCAAAAGTTTTAGAACACCTCCATCTTTCCAGTTTTATTGAAATTACGCAGTTTAATGTCCAGTGAATAACCTGAAATGGCACAAAAGTAAGCAGTAAACTGCTCCAGGTTAAAAAAAAAAGTTTAGGTTAGCAAAAACGGGAAAATAATGTAAATTGCACAGTTATATTGTAAAAAAAAAAAGGCCTTCTTCAGGGAAAAAGTAATGGGTTAACAACTTACAGCTGTTCTGCAGCAATGTAAGTAAATTAAGCCTTGAACGTTGATGCAAACAATTCCTACAGGTGTCCCAACCTCTGCTGATTACTTGATAACAAACCCCATGTTTGTATAAAAGCAGTATTGGAACAGACTGTTATTACACCCTCTGAAGCATTATTTGGACAATATTGCACTGCAGGAAGTAGTATATTGGAAACTGGAGGAAACTCTGACAGGAAGAGGTCTGGCAGACCCAAAGCCACAACAGAATCAGAAGACAAGTTTCTGAGAGTCAACAGCTTGCGTGATAGGCGGCTCACAGGACAACAGCTTCAAGCACAGCTTAACACTGGTTGAAGTAAGCAAGTCTCAATTTCAACTGTGAAGAGAAGACTTCGAGCTGCAGGTTTGACAGGTCGAGTGGCAGTAAGAAAGCCATTGCTAAGATGGCAAAATAAGAAAAAGAGGCTTGCCTGGGCCATGAAGCACCGCCAGTTGACTACTGAAGACTGGAAGGTGGTCTTATGGACCGATTAGTCTTTGGAAATTTTGGTTCATCACGCAGGTTTTTTGTATGCCGTCGAGTAGGCGAAAGGATGGTTCCTCAATGTGTGACACCAACTGTCAAACATGGAGGAGGAAGCGTGAAGGTCTGGGGCTCTTTTGCTGGATCCAGAGTCGGCGACTTGCACAGAGTGACTGGCACCATGAACCAAAAGGGTTATCACAGCATTTTGCAGCGCCATGCAATAACCTCTGGTATACGCCTAGTAGGTCAGGGGTTCATCCTACAGCAAGATAATGACCCTAAACACACCTCCAGGCTATGCCAAAACTACCTTCGAGGAAAAGAACAAGATGGTAGGCTTCAAATCATGGAATGGCCAGCACAGTCTCCAGACTTAAACCCCATCGAGCTGGTTTGGGATGAACTGGACAGAAGGGTGAAAGCAAAGCAACCTACAAGTGCAACACATTTATGGGAACTTCTGCAACAGGGTTGGGAAGAACTTCCCGAACAATATTTGATTTCCATTGCAGAAAGAATGCCACGAGTGTTTTCGGCGGTGACATCTGTAAAAGGTGGCGACTTTGCTGAGTCAAAAATTTAAATTAAATTTTGTTAAACAAAATGATTCTATGATTTCGTTTTTATCTCCAATTGTTTATTTGTTCTATGCTTAATTTCAGAGTACATTGAGACATTAAACTGCATTAATTTCAATAAAAACTGGAAAAATTGAGGTGTTCTAAAACTTTTAACTGGTAGTGTATGCACACTCGCAGCTAACCAATCTAGCCTGGGTTCAAAATGTTATATTATAATTAATAATATAATATAACATAAATATAATATAATATAATATAATATAAATATAATATAATAGAACATGATATAATATAATATAATATAATAAATATAATATAATATAATATATTTTTGGCCTACAAATCGATGTGGAGTGCAAGTCAAATTGGCTAATTTCCTAATTTTTCTTGATCCAATAATGCGATGGTGATGTTGGTGATGGCAACGATAAAGATGAGTTGATGGAGATAAATCGGTACATACACATAATGGCGGAATCTTTTTCGACTCGATACACATGCCACACCCTATGAATGAATGAATGAATGAATGAATGAATGAATGAATGATCGTTTTAAGGCCATTTTCCCCGCTAGAGCGGGGGTTAGCCTTGCGGGCCCCATGACAATCATGGTTCCCTGTTTGAGGCAATGTTTTTATGGCCGGATGCCCTTCCTGGCGCCAACCCTTGGTCACGCTCTTACGATCCGCAGGGATACGATGTACCTATTCTAACCAGGGTACACACCGTGATCATTCATCCCAGGAAGCTGGTACTCAATTTGCCGACCTCGGAAGGATGACAGGCCGAGTCAACCCCCCTGATGTTAATTCAGCGATCGACCGGGATTCGAACCCAGGATCCTAGGATCCCAAGCCGGCACCCTAACCGCTAAACCAACACCAGGCTACAACATGCCACACCCTATAATGTTATATATTTATATATGGCATGGTTATTGGAAGTATTATGAAGGCGATTTGTTTAATACAGTCTTCAAGTACACAATTCAATTTAAATAAAGATTTAGAGAGGTTTGAAGGCTAATCATTAAAATTAATTCTGTGTTTTACCACCGTTTTACCAAGTGTCTATTACATTACCATATCTAGCATGTTACATTAGTTATTCATGCCTGTTGTATGCATCCATTGATTATGACGACCTTAAAAACGTTAGATTTCCTGTTTGGAATGATTTTGGTTGACTGCTGGACAGACAGACAGAGTAGAAATATTATTTCACTCCTCTCTGCACATGTGCGATCGGGATGAATTCAGAGCTAATGTACACTAAAACTAAACACTTGTCTTCATAATCATGTTCCGAATAATGTTCAGACCATAACATTCGATTTAAATAAGTTGCTCCCCGATCATAAAGTGATAAGACCGATGGACGGATGGATGGACAGACATGAACCAATGGCGTAACGCCACTTTTTGCTTTGGGTGCGCGGGCTAATTAAGACCTGACACATTATAATACACGCACACAATTAGTCCACCTAGCTTTGCATCTACAATTTACCTTCTTGGTTTTCTCAACACATGATTCATCTTCGTACAAACACTGTATTCGTATTAATCCCCTGACACCTCGGTGACGTCTTCACTACGGATTCGCTCCGCAGCCTGTTCAATAGCTCGATCGGAGATTGATTCATTCCAGATTTGCCGCGCAACTCATCCGAAAGCCCGATCAAGGCCCAGAAGTCTGTTTGCACAGGGTTAGAGAGACAGCCGCACCTAAGCCTCGTACTACCTATATCTTCTATTTATTCCTCTACTTTTCCTGGATTAAATGGATTTTCCAAACTTGCTGGGTTGTCGTTTTCCTTCATTGCTTCAGCATAGTGTGTATGTAATAAATAGATAGGATGTTGTACCCCATAGATTCTCTCCATCAGGTAGCCGATTCCCACCTGAGGTTTCACTCAGCTGTACGTAATAAGTAGACAGGGTGTGGAGTCGAGAGAGCAGGACCCAGTTGAAATAACTAGCTCACCAGGTAAGGTAAGGTGACGCTGGACATGAGGACCCTGCTAGAGCTAGTTGTCCTAAACAGCGTCTGCGGTTGCTTAGCAACCCAGCGGATCATGGAGTTATCCCTGACTCAATGGCTTCAGGATCGGAGATCGAGTGGCGGGTCAGAACAACCCTGTCGTGCACCCTGGTGCGTTGGCCCCGAAACCTGCAACAATACTTTTGCAGGCCACTGTATCTCATACCTGTGTAATCCTATCTACCGTTTCTGCTGCCACTACCTTTCCAGGTAGAGTATTCCACGCATTAACTACTCTGAGTGAAAACCCCCTGCCTGAACTGTCATCCTTTCTCTCAGGCTGTGGCCCTGCTTCTGTTACTGTGCAACCAACTTAATTCTTCTGCACTTACTAGTCCCCTACCGGTTTCACTGGAGGGGACGATAGGCCCTTACTTTCCACCCTTACTCATTAACACGTTCAACTGAAACTTGGTACATGGCTTTATTATGATAAGTTCCAGAACAAGTTCGAGTTTGAAGGAATTTCGTCCATTTTTGCAAAGATTTATGCCCTTTTTGGACTTTGCAATACATGTCCCCTCCGGGTGTGATATTTTCTAAGCAATTCTCCCTCTTGTTTTGTCGATCAAAATCCTCTTGTAATCACCTCCTTCCTGATGTACAAGTTCTATCTCCTTCCTGATGTACAAGTTCTATCTCCTTCAGCCACTCTTCATAGTTTGGTCTTGCTAGCCCCAGTCTCAATGTAGTTGTTCAATGCTGAACCCTCCCTATCGCAACGATGTCAAAATGTTGATACACTTTCTTGATACCTTTCTCTATCCCCTCTTTATTACATCCTTTCCCAGATTACATTTTGTTAAAAGAAAACAAAGCACAATTACAACTACTTTGTCCCTAAATAATATTGCATTACTCATCAATCCAAATTATACCATAGGTTGATATTGATCTAGTATGTAAAAGTGTATCCCTGGGTATGATTGAATGAGCGAGCATATGTGTATCCTCATCAATCCAGATTATACCATAGGTTGATATTGATCTAGTATGTAAAAGTGTATCCCTGGGTATGATTGAATGAGCGAGCATATGTGTATCCTCATCAATCCAGATTATACCATAGGTTGATATTGATCTAGTATGTAAAAGTGTATCCCTGGGTATGATTGAATGAGCAAGCATATGTGTATTCTCATCAATCCAGATTATACCATAGGTTGATATTGATCTAGTATGTAAAAGTGTATCCCTGGGTATGATTGAATGAGCGAGCATATGTGTATCCTCATCAATCCAGATTATACCATAGGTTGATATTGATCTAGTATGTAAAAGTGTATCCCTGGGTATGATTGAATGAGCAAGCATATGTGTATCCTCATCCATCCAGATTATACTATAGGTTGATATTGATTTAGTATGTAAAAGTGTATCCCTGGGTATGATTGAATGAGCGAGCATATGTGTATCCTCATCAATCCAGATTATACCATAGGTTGATATTGATCTAGTATGTAAAAGTGTATCCCTGGGTATGATTGAATGAGCAAGCATATGTGTATCCTCATCCATCCAGATTATACTATAGGTTGATATTGATTTAGTATGTAAAAGTGTATCCCTGGGTATGATTGAATGAGCGAGCATATGTGTATCCTCATCAATCCAAATTATACCATAGGTTGATATTGATCTAGTATGTAAAAGTGTATCCCTGGGTATGATTGAATGAGCAAGCATATGTGTATCCTCATCAATCCAGATTATACTATAGGTTGATATTGATCTAGTATGTAAAAGTGTATCCCTGCGTATGATTGAATGAGCGAGCATATGTGTATCCTCATCAGTCCAAATTATACTATAGGTTGATATTGATCTAGTATGTAAAAGTGTATCCCTGCGTATGATTGAATGAGCGAGCATATGTGTATCCTCATCAATCCAGATTATACCATAGGTTGATATTGATGAACGAAATATATGAATGATCGTTTTAAGGCCATTTTCCCCGCTAGAGCGGGGGTTAGCCTTGCGGTCCCCATGACAATCTTCCCCAAATTGTCATGGTTCTATTTTTGAGGCAATGTTTTTATGGCCGGATGCCCTTCCTGACGCCAACCCTTTGAGTCGCCTCTTACGACACGCAGGGATACGGTGTACCTATTCTAAACCGGGGTACACACCAGTAATCCAGATTATACGATAGGTTGATATTGATCTAGTATGTAAAAGTGTATCCCTGGGTATGACTGAATGAGCATATGTGTGTTCCCCATCAATCCAAATTATACCAGAGGTTGATATTGATCTAGTATGTAAAAGTGTATCCCTGGGTGTGATTGAATGAGCATATGTGTATCCGCATGGTTATGTCAATGAAACAAATGTTTTGGAGCTGAAACAAAGAATGCTTCAGATGTCTTAGTCATTGCGTTTTTGAATTTATCTCATTTTACACAACCTTTCCTCCCAAAACTCACAACATCCTCCCTCAACCACAACTCTTTAAACCCCACACCCCACTTTCTGAAGTTCTCAAACCAACATCCAAACATTTCTTGTGATGGGGTGCGTGGTTACCGGCGTAGGCTGCTTCGCGAGTCCCTGTGGGCCATGTAACTCAGTGTACGATGCAGAAACACAGGCTGCAGACAAATGACCACAAACACGTACATGATTAATATCAAGCAGCAATCATCAAAACTGTCTGGCAAGTAAAATAGACATAGGACCACGGGTCCTGAAAGCTCACCTGGATCAGGAGCAACAGTCAATGACGTCATAAAATATCGAAATTTTGTTCATGCGCAGAATCTGGTCATGTATTTGGTTGGATGAAAGCCCTCTCGATGCTGATTACAGTGATACATGTTTACAGGTCATAGGTCATGTTTTTGGCTGAGGGCATGACTGTGCTACTGATGTAATGCCGCCTGCGGGTTAGGGCAGGAATTTGGAGCGTCTTAGACGTGATTTCAACCCTTTAATGAGCGAAGATTTTGATGCGGTCAATACACCATCGTTAGGCATCACACATGAAGCTTGTGGACAAGTTTCATTCAAAATGTGTGTTTTGTTTAATAATAATAATAATTCATTTATTTTGTATAGCGCTTTTCATGAAGCCCAAAGGTGCTTTGACAGAGTGCAAAACATAATGCATAACAAAACATGAAAACAACAATTGCAAAAAGACAAGAATCAATAGGGAAATATTTAAAGCAAAAGAGGGAGAAGGAGAAGTGATAGTCAGGGGTTAAATGCTGTGGGTTGAATGTTGAATGCAGTGCTGAACAGGTGGGTCTTGAGTGATGTTTTGAATGTGGTGAGTGAGGAGGAGTCTCTGATGGTGTGAGGTAGTGAGTTCCAGAGGGTGGGAGCAGCGATGGAGAAGGCCCTGTCCCCCCAGGATCTGAATTTGTTCCGGATGGGGGGGGTCAGGAGGTTGGTACCAGCAGAGCGGAGGTTGCGGGTGGGAGTGTGTCTGGAGAGGAGGTCAGCCAGGTAGGATGGGGCCAGGTCATGGAGGATGAGACCAGGTAGGATGGGACCAAAGTTCACTCCCAAGCCTACAAGGACCACCTACAACACTACAAAGATGCCCTCTCCCACACCCGCTCCGCCTACTACTCTCAAATTATCCACTCTGGCTCCGGAAACCCAAAAGCACTCTTCTCGACAATAAACAAACTCCTCCGCCCCCTGGACACCACCACCCAGTCATTCACAGTAGACAACTGCATCTCCTTCCTTTCTTTCTTCCAACGCAAAATTGACAACATCTACAACAGCTTGACCACCGCCGCATCCGCTCCCCCTCCAACCACCTGCCCCCCCCTTATCCTGCCTTCCCCTGTCTCAATTCTCCCCGGTCTCCCCTACTGACCTCTCTGAACTCCTCATAGGAATGAAAACTGCCACCTGCACTCTTGACCCCATCCCCTCCAGCTTTGTCAAGGCCTCCCTCCCTGCTCTCTCTCCACTTATCATTGCAACAATAAACTCCTCCCCGTCTACAGGCAACGTCCCACCATCCCTCAAAATTGCTGCTGTTACCCCCATTCTAAAAAAACCTGGTCTAAACCCTGACACCCTAAACAACTTCAGACCCATCTCCAACCTACCCTTTCTGTCAAAGGTTTTGGAACGCGCTGTAGCCACTCAACTCAAACATCACCTCTCTGCCAATAACCTGTATGAAACATTCCAATCCGGATTCCGCTCCAACCACAGTACTGAAACTGCTCTCCTCAAAATCACCAACGACCTTCTCCTCTCCTCTGACGCTGGCAACCTCAACATTCTCGTCTTCCTCGACCTCAGCGCTGCCTTTGACACCATCGATCACACCATCCTCCTCACCCGACTTGAATCCACCTTTAACGTTACCGGCACTGCCCTCTCTTGGATTAAATCATACCTCTCTGACAGACGCCAGTTCATCTCCATCAATAACTGCAAATCCCCCACTGCTCCCCTCCCCCAAGGTGTCCCCCAAGGTTCAGTTCTTGGCCCCCTCCTCTTCATCCTTTACCTGTCCCCCCTCGGTGACTTAATCCGCCGTCATGGTCTCCAATTCCACTGCTTCGCCGATGACATCCAGCTTTTCATCTCCACCAAGTCCGTCTCCACCGACACCCACTCTATCCTGACAAACTGCATCTCTGAAATAAAATCCTGGCTTCAAATCAACTTCCTCAAACTTAACTGTGATAAATCTGAAGTAATCATCATTGGCCCAAAAACGCTCACAAAATCCACCCATAACTTTGCCCTCAACATCGACGGTATCCCAGTATCCACCTCCCCTCTCATCCGGAATCTTGGCGTCATCTTTGACCAAACCCTCTCCTTCGACAAATACACTAAACAGATCACAAAGACAGCCTTCTTTCAACTGAAAAACATCGCCCGTCTCCGCTCATCCCTCTCCTCCACGGCTGCAGAAACCCTCATTCACGCCTTCATCACCTCCCGTCTGGACTACTGCAATAGCCTCCTCTATGGTTCACCCTCAACAATCACCAATAAACTCCAATACATTCAGAACTCTGCTGCCCGTCTACTCACCCATTCCCGGACCCGTGACCACATCACCCCCGTCCTTTACAAGCTTCACTGGCTCCCCATCTCCCAGACAATCCAGTACAAAATCCTCCTCTTGACCTACAAAGCTTATCGTCAAACTACAAGTTTAAGCGATAATAACTGAAGTATTTACAATCTGACTGACTGACTGACTGACTTACCTACCTACAGACACTGCTCGATTGCATAAGCTCACCGGACTAAGCTTAAGTCCAGGTGAGCTAAAAACATGCTACATTTGTCTATTCAGATGACCTCGACCAGTATGACCCCTGGATGACCCACTGAAGATGACATTTTAAAAACTGGATCCCCAGTTTCAAAAATGGGTTATTAACTGTTTTGATTCAGATGTTGTGCTAAGCATTTGAGTAGTGAAAATATAACCCCTCCCTCCACCACCCCCAAATATTTTCCTTTAAACTTGTGATTTACTCAAAATGTGAATCGAATGATGCGGGTCAAATAAACTTGAGAATGGAATCCTTAATCATTGATCTCTCAAAAGGACATTTCTGTACAAGTTCCATGAAAGCCCCACAAGCAATTTAGGAGAAGTTTAATATGTTAACAGATGACGTCATGGCATAAGATCCACAGAACATAGTCGTGGAAAGGTCATTGCACACCTTGTGTTTTGGAGTTTCCCACAATTTCAAAATTATTCTCCATGTATGACACAGTTGTGGTTTGTTTATTATATATTAGCAAAGGTACCTGGCATTGACAGCATGAGGCAGGCAGCATGAGCAGAACACAGTGTGAGGAGAGGGGAAGGCAGCATGAGGAGAGGGGCAGGCAGCATGAGGAGAGGGGCAGGCAGCATGAGGAGAGGGGCAGGCAGCATGAGGAGAGGGGAAGGCAGCATGAGGAGAGGAGCAGGCAGCATGAGGAGAGGGGCAGGCAGCATGAGGAGAGGGGCAGGCAGCATGAGGAGAGGGGCAGGCAGCATGAGGAGAGGGGCAGGCAGCATGAGGAGAGGGGAAGGCAGCATGAGGAGAGGGGAAGGCAGCATGAGAGGGGAAGGCAGCATGAGGAGAGGCGAAGGCAGCATGAGGAGAGGGGAAGGCAGCATGAGAGGGGAAGGCAGCATGAGGAGAGGGGAAGGCAGCATGAGGAGAGGGGAAGGCAGCATGAGGAGAGGGGAAGGCAGCATGAGGAGAGGGGAAGGCAGCATGAGGAGAGGGGAAGGCAGCATGAGGAGAGGGGCAGGCAGCATGAGGAGAGGGGCAGGCAGCATGAGGAGAGGGGCAGGCAGCATGAAGAGAGGGGCAGGCAGCATGAGGAGACGGGCAGGCAGCATGAGGAGAGGGGCAGGCAGCATGAGGAGAGGGGCAGGCAGCATGAAGAGAGGGGCAGGCAGCATGAAGAGAGGGGCAGGCAGCATGAGGAGAGGGGCAGGCAGCATGAGGAGAGGGGCAGGCAGCATGAAGAGAGGGGCAGGCAGCATGAGGAGAGGGGAAGGCAGCATGAAGAGAGGGGCAGGCAGCATGAGGAGAGGGGAAGGAAGCATGAGGAGAGGGGAAGGCAGCATGAGGAGAGGGGAAGGCAGCATGAGGAGAGGGGCAGGCAGCATGAAGAGAGGGGCAGGCAGCATGAAGAGAGGGGCAGGCAGCGTGAAGAGAGGGGCAGGCAGCATGAGGAGAGAGGCAGGCAGCATGAGGAGAGGGGCAGGCAGCATGAGGAGAGGGGCAGGCAGCATGAGGATGGGGGCAGGCAGCATGAGGAGGGGGCAGGCAGCATGAGGAGAGGGGCAGGCAGCATGAGGAGAGGGGAAGGCAGCATGAGGAGAGGGCCAGGCAGCATGAGGAGAGGGGCAGGCAGCATGAGGAGAGGGGAAGGAAGCATGAGGCGAGGGGAAGGCAGCATGAGGAGAGGAGCAGGCAGCATGAAGAGAGGGGCAGGCAGCATGAAGAGAGGGGCAGGCAGCATGAGGAGAGGGGAAGGCAGCATGAAGAGAGGGGCAGGCAGCATGAGGAGAGGGGAAGGAAGCATGAGGAGAGGGGAAGGCAGCATGAGGAGAGGGGAAGGCAGCATGAGGAGAGGGGCAGGCAGCATGAAGAGAGGGGCAGGCAGCATGAAGAGAGGGGCAGGCAGCGTGAAGAGAGGGGCAGGCAGCATGAGGAGAGAGGCAGGCAGCATGAGGAGAGGGGCAGGCAGCATGAGGAGAGGGGCAGGCAGCATGAGGATGGGGGCAGGCAGCATGAGGAGGGGGCAGGCAGCATGAGGAGAGGGGCAGGCAGCATGAGGAGAGGGGCAGGCAGCATGAGGAGAGGGGCAGGCAGCATGAGGAGAGGGGCAGGCAGCATGAGGAGAGGGGCAGGCAGCATGAGGAGAGGGGCAGGCAGCATGAGGAGAGGGGCAGGCAGCATGAGGAGAGGGGCAGGCAGCATGAGGAGAGGGGCAGGCAGCATGAGGAGAGGGGCAGGCAGCATGAGGAGAGGGGCAGGCAGCATGAGGAGAGGGGCAGGCAGCATGAGGAGAGGGGCAGGCAGCATGAGGAGAGGGGCAGGCAGCATGAGGAGAGGGGAAGGCAGTATTAGGAGAGGGGAAGGCAGAGTGAGAAGAGCGGAAGGCAGCATGAGAAGAGGGGAAGGCAGCATGGGGAAGAGAGAAGGCAGCGTGGGGAGGAGAGAAGGCAGTATAAGGAGAGGGGAAGGGAAGTCAGCCTGAGGATAGGGGAAGGGAAGGGAAGGCAGCCTGAGGGGATGGAAAGCGAAGGCAGCATGAGGAGAGGGGAAGCGAAGGCAGCATGAGGAGAGGGGAAGCGAAGGCAGCATGAGGAGAGGGGAAGTGAAGGCAGTGTGAGGGAAGGGGAAGGGACGACAGCATGAGGGGAGGGGAAGGGAAGGCAGCATGAGGGGAGGGGAAGGGAAGGCAGCATGAGGGGAGGGGAAGGGAAGGCAGCATGAGGGGAGGGGTAGGGAAACAGCATGAGGGAATGGGAAGGGAAAGCAGCATGAAGAGAGGGTAAGGCAGCATGTGGAGAGGGGAATGGAAGGCAGCATGGCAGCATGAGGAGAGCAGAAGGCAGCATGAGGAGAGAAGAGTGTGAGGGAAGGAATGGAAGGCATCATGTGCTTGTTAAAGTGGATATCTCTCTGGCCATTCTCAGAGAGCCTCCTCAGCATTGACTAGTCTGGTATTTCACTCAGGCCGACTGGCATGGTCTTCAAGCAGCCATCAATCATCTGGACTGGTCTCCCATCTACACTGCCTCTGACATCGACTCTTTCTGGGAATTCTTCCAAAGCAAACTGCTCTCTCTCATGCACAGAATATCCCATCTCGTCTTCAGTTGTCATACCCTTCCTCCCATCGATGATACACTGAATCTTGTGGTGAGGCAGTCCCCTTGAAACAACTTGCCTTTGCCTCCTGGAAGGCTAATCCAACTGAAGGCAATCTCAGTTCCTTCCACCAAGCTCGGAACAAGTGTGTGTCTACCCTCAGGAGAGCCAGGAGCCAGGATCTCTCTACTCTCAAGACTGAACTCTCAAACCTGCCTCCTTCCTCTAAATCCTGGTGGCATCTGGTCAAATCTGTTTCTGGTGTTTGTTCCCCCTCCATCCCCTCCCTTACCTCAAATTGCTACACAGTTGACACCGCACGTGACAAAGCTGAATGCCTCAACTCTGTGTTTGCCTCAAAATATTGTGTCCCAAACCCATCTCTCTCTGTAACCACCTTACCCAGTCGAACCCAGCTGCTCCGAGAGTCTGTGTCCTTCTCTCCTGACAAGGTGGAGAAGTTTCTGTCAAACCTCGACTCCGATTCTACAACTGGACCAGACGGCATCAGCCCATGGGTCCTAAAATCCTGCTTTGCTGCTCTTTCACACCCTCTCTCTCTTCTCTTCACCCTCTATTTTGTTCAAGGTCATCTGCCATCAGTTTGGAAATCAGCCAACATTACCGCTTTACACAAAAAAATTGCAAAAATAGATCCTTGCAACGAGAGACCAATCAGCCTGCTCGCAATTATCAGCAAAGTCATGGAAACCATCACTGCTTCAGATATCAAATCCTTCCTCTTCTCCAATGGCTTGATCTCTGATCATCAATTTGGTTTCAGACCAGGTCACTCCACTCTGTACATTCTGCTTCTGTTGTCTCAACAATGGATGGAGGTCCTCAATGCCAAACAGGAAATTAGAGTTGTCTCCCTTGATATGTAACCTGGTGTTGGCTTAGCGGTTAAGGTGCCGGCTTTGGATCCTAGGATCCTGGGTTCGAATCCCGATCGATCGCTGAATTAACGCCAGGGTGACTGACTCAGCCTGTTATCCTTCCGAGGTCGGCAAATTGAGTACCAGCTTGCTGGGATGAATGATCATGGTGTGTACCCCGGTTTAGAATAGGTACACCGTATCCCTGCGCATCGTAAGAGGCGACCAAGGCTTGGCGTCAGGAAAGGCATCCGGCCATAAAAACATTGCCTCAAACAGGGAACCATGATTGTCATGGGGCCCGCACGGCTAACCCCCGCACCAGCGGGGAAAATAGCCTTAAAACGATCATTCATTCATTCATTCCCTTGATATGTCACATGCCTTCGATACGGACTGGCACCCTACTCTGCTCACCAAACTCTCCTCCTATGGAATCCATGGAAATCTCCACGCATGGCTTGCGGACTTCCTCTCTGGTCGTAGTCAACGTGTGGCCCTGAATGGATTTCCCTCATGTCCCCTTCCTGTTCAGGCTGGAGTTCCCCAAGGTAGTGTTCTGGGCCCTGTGCTTTTTCTGGTCTTCATCAATGATCTCTCCGACTCTCTGGAAAATCCTCTCTATCCCTTTGCTGATGACTCCACTCTCTGCCGCTCCATTCCTCATCCCTCAGATTGGCAGTCTGCAGCCTCCTCACTTTCTGCAGACCTGGACAAAATCACAGACTGGTCAAACTAGTGGAACATGTCTTTCAATCCTGACAAATCTCAAACTCTTACGATGTCTCTCCGAAAAGACCGACTGGACAACCCTCCCATCTACTTTCTCAACAAACCTCTCCAAGAAGTTCTGTCACTCAAGCTTTTGGGTCTCACCATCTGTTATGATCTTTCCTGGGAAAACCACATCTCCAAGCTGGCCTCCAAAGCCAGTCGCCGACTGGGCATCCTCCATCGTGCGGTCCTTCCTTGGCACACCTCTCCAGCCTTGTTCCCTCTGCTCTGTCTGTGCTCTGTCCCCCAAATATTCCTGCAAGACCCACAAGATCTTCCAGAAACCTTCTTCTGTTGAAACTGCCAAAATCAAGACTCTCTGCTCACCTTCAATCTTTCATTCCTCTTTTCTCCCACCTCTTTTCTTTTCTCCCACCTCTGGAACAAACTCCCACACTTTCTTCAATCCCACTCCTCCCTCCAGGTCTTTAAAACAGCTGTTCAACACGATCTCTTATCTTTCCCTTTCCAAAACCTTGATCTTTTCTACCCCAATTAAAACACCCCAAATCTGCCTCTTTGAATCCCCAACTTATTTCCTGAAATTCCTAGTCGTGTTTATTTGCTTTATAACGTGTACGCCTCCCTCCTCCCCAGCCCTCTCCCTTCCACAGATCTACCAACGTCCCTGTTCTCCACTGTTGTTGCGCTTCCATCTCTCTCCCCATCTTGTCTCCCGCTCCCTTCATTGCATGTTTTGTGTGTCTGTGCACGCTTTCATGTTCAATGTGTTAGCTCTTACACGAGCCTCGATTCTGTATACAAGAACAAAACAAAAAAAAAAACACCTGAGCTCCTCGCCACATACAAGGCTTTCATCCGCAGCACAATGGAATACTGCTCTCCCCTCTGGACTGGTGCTCCTGCCTCACACCTAGCTCGGCTTCACGCTGTTGAAACCAAAGCTTTCAGAATCATTGGAATCTCCCGCAATTAAGCTAACTCCAAGGGCCTTTCACTCGCTCACTGCAGGCAGGTTGGTGGTCTTTCTGTCTTCTACCGACTCCTATCTGACCTAGCTCCCCAGCTCTATCTGTGCTCTGTCTCCCAAATATTCGTACAGGTCGCACAAGATCTGCCAACAACCCTCTTCTGGTGAAATTGCCAAAATCAAGACTCTTTGCTCACCTTCACTCTTTCATTCCTCTTTTCTCCCGCCTCTGGAACAAACTCCCTCACTCTCTTCAATCCAACTCCTCCCTCCAGGACTTTAAAACAGCTGTTCACCACCATCTCTTATTTTCCCCCATCCAAAAGCTTGATCTTTTCGAGCCACGTTAATTCACCCCAGATCCACTTTTTTGAAATACCAACTTCTTTCCTGGAAGTCCTAGCAGTGTCCATGTGTTTTATACCTCTCCCACCTCCACTCAGCCCCTTCCCATGCCTCCGCCCCTCCCCCCCCCCCCAAGCCCTCTCTCCTACAGATCTCTCGAAGTCCCTGTTCTCTGCTGTTGTACGTGTGCTTCCCTCTATCTCCCAATCTTGTCTCCCGCTCCCTTTATTGTATGTTTTGTGTGTCCATTTTTTTTTTTTGTGATTAATGTACGCTCTTACGAGCCTCGATGTTGTATGCAAAAAAAAAAAAAATCATGAGAGAAGGGGAAGGGAAGGCAGTGCCATAGAATATGAGGGTATGGCAAACTTAACAGGTGCAAAAGAAAATAACTGATAAAGGATGAAATTATTTAGAACTAGAACGCCACTCAGTTGAGAGCATACCTCCGTCTGGTTGGCCATATCACTCAATGGTGAAGAATCACTGAAAAAATTAAATAATTCTCATATCCGAATCCATATTCAGATCTTCACCAAAATCGAATTGATTCTTCCTTATCACACACACAACCTATCCAACAAGTTTCGTCCAAATCCATCCATAACCTTTTGAGATATCCTGCTATGTATAGTTTTTGGCCCTATCTCCCAATGGTGAAGAATCACTAAAAAAATTAAATAATTCACACATGTGAATCCATATTCAGATCTTCACAAAAATCGAATATATTTGTCCTTGTCAGACACTCAACCGGTCCACCAAGTTTCGTCCAAATCCGTCCACAACTTTTTGAGATATCCTGCTATGTATCTGTGGCGCTTTCTTTCAATGGTGAAGAATCACATAAAAAATTCCAGTAGCCGGATCCGAATCCGGATCTTCACCAAAATCTAATCATTTCGTCCTTGTGACATACGCTACATCTCTGCCAAATTTCGTCCGATCCATGCACAACCTTTTGACATATTTTGTTCACAAACAAACAAATAAATAGACAAACAGACAGGGGTGAAAACATAACCTCCACCCACCTTTGGTGGTGGAGGTAAAAATGTACCTGTCCCATTCAAACAGGATTGCAAAGTCACAATCAACTTGTTCAACTCTCTCAATTCTCCCAATCTGACCTCAAAACTCGACCCGCTCGAATCACGCCGCAAAGTTTGCTCCCTTTCTCTTTTCTATAGATATTACATTAGTTTCTGTTCCCAATAACCTGCTGCCCGTGTACCTCCGCCATCAGCGAGACCACAGAATACTCGACAAGTCACCACATTGCATGATTAGTGTGTGGCCATTGGCAACTCGAGGGTGGGCCATTGTGATGTTTGTTTCTTCCCCTCCACAACCAAACTCGGGAACTCTTTACCTTCCCATGTCTTTCCAAACATTTATGATCTTCCCCTTTCAAAAAGCAAATCTTTTACTTCCTCAAAAATAATAATAATAATAATAATTCATTTATTTTGTATAGCGCTTTTCCAGAAGCCCAAAGGCACTTTGACAGAGTGGAAAACATAATGCATAACAAAACATGAAAACAACAATTGCAAAAAGACAAGAATCAATAGGGAAATATTTAAAGCAAAAGGAGGGAGAAGGAGAAGAGATAGTCAGGGGTTAAATGCTGTGGGTTGAATGTTGAATGCAGTGTTGAACAGGTGGGTCTTTAGTGATGTTTTGAATGTGGTGAGTGAGGAGACTCGGACTCAGACTATTCTCCCTTTCTTCGCTTTAGTCAATGCAGCTCTTTTATTTGAGGCCTCGATGAGGACGAAATAGTCCGTGACTGGAGCCTTCAACATAAAAAAAAAAAAAAAAAAAAAAAAAAAAACACCCGTTGTTTTCGAACAGCATGTACCATTTTAAAAGAGATTATAACATGAGCTTCACTCAATAGTGGGGCAGATTTGTGTAAATATCCATAAGGATTGTGGGTTTTGTGGTAAAAGCACCAAAATTGGCATATATGATGTTAAGGACCTACTAATTGATTTTAGATATAGTACCAAGCAGGATTTTTTCCGAGAAGCCCATAAAGTGGAAAAATCCAAAATGGCCGCCGGCCGATTCGAAATATCTGTTAATTGTCATATCTTTATGACTAGTCAACGCAGAAACCTGAATGAAGTGTCTTTTTGTATGTTTCTGTACATGACGAATCCAATGGAACCATTATTTGCTTTGAAAAATGCATATAAATCAATATAATGGTCAATTTCAGGTTGAAATTCAAGATTGCCACCATTCGATTTGTCGATATCTAGCAAATGTCATATTATACACAGTAATTCATATCACACCATGGATGGTGTATTTTATATATTAGACAGTATACATATTTCAGCCACAGTCGCACCATCAATAAAAAAAACAATAACATGGTTGTGATTTGTGTCATGCGGCACCCATACCGAGTGTCATATCTTCCCCAAAATATGTATATCGTATGAATATGTCCTTCCAAACAGGAGGAATACAATGATACCCTCACCTCATTGCATCATCGTTTGGCTTAGATTGTCCATCGTGCCTTGCAGGATCTTGTAGTAATTAGGTGTGGGAAAACGAAATAGGTTATTGTCGTTATAATATTAATGTTTTTTTCGTTGTAGGTGACTGAACAGAAGTGACTGAAATCATGTCGACACGCAAGAAGTGCAAGCTTGTTCATAGAGAGACATTAAGATCACCTGCGGCCACAAATGAACCTATTGACTGGAGTCTTTGTGCTTTATGCCAGGAACGTTCAGACAAACCATTGAACTGTCCAGCCAAATCAAAACGTCCCGACGTCGGTGCTGGATATCATACTCTCGGTGATAACTTGAACAGTTTTCTCAATTTGGACAGCCAGCCATTACCTATCGACATAAGTAGGCTTGATGAAGGAGACGGTATTGGACACACACTGGCACGCAATCATGCCCAATGGCATGCATCATGCCGCTTGAAGTGCTGTGCCAGTCGTCTTGCCAGAGTTGAACTAGCTTCACTTCCAACTGCATGTACCAATACCCCTGGAGAAATACCATACATGTTAAGGCAGGCTGAACACAGAGATTCTCCAGAATATTCAAAATGCTTCTTCTGTGATGAATCTGGAACGGAGATGGTGCCTCTGCATGAAGCGATGACACCAAAACTAACACATAGGGTTAGGCAATGTGCACTAAAAATACAGGATCAAAGGTTGATTGCGAAAAATCAGTCCTCGTGACCTTGTGGCCCAGGAAGCGAAGTACCACTCAAATTGCCTTGTCAAATTATACAATGCCAGCAGCAGGAAGACAGAAGATGGTGTAAAGGAGAATATCGACCTAACATCTCATGGTATAGCATTAGTGGAACTTATTGGATACATAGAGGACACGAAACTCGGCAACAAGGCCATTGCACCAGTCTTCAAATTGACGGACCTTTTACAGCTATACACTGACCAGACTGTACATTGCCTGTCAAACCCGTGACGGAGACTTGGACAATTTCTTCCAGCATGAGAATCATGCCTACCCTCCGTCATTGTCGCAGCTGGGAAAACTAAGGTTTGGGTCGAAGTCTGATCTTGTTGAATGTCTGGAAAGGTGCTGCACATCATGTGGGGATGCTCCATTAGTTGATGTCATCATATTGGATGGTGCTGCAATCATCAACATGCTCAGGCCCATTGGCATCAAAACGTTCCAAGAATATGCTACACAGGTATTTCTGCCTTATGTCAAAGCACAGCTGCGCAATGTGATGAGAATTGACATAATTTGGGATGTGTACCTGGAAGAGAGTCTGAAGACCACTGCGAGAGAGAATCGAGGAAAAGGTGTTCGGCGGCGTGTTGCACCATCCAACATGATCCCAGGAAATTGGCAAGAGTTCTTGAGATTGGCAGACAACAAGACAGAACTATTCGACTTCTTGGCACACCAGGTAAGCTTTCAGTATTTCACTGGCTTTTTAAAAAACCATATACATGTAGAATCGATTGTAAACTACACAATATCAATGACATGAAATTTAATCTAGCTTCTTTTCTTTGCCAATTTAGGTTGTAGAACATCTTTCTGCGGAAAAGGATGTGTATACAACATGCGGTCAGAATGTGCTCTGCACGAGAGTTCACCAGGACATCTCATCTCTAGCACCATGTACGCATGAGGAGGCAGACACACGGATGCTCCTTCATACAGTTGATGCAGCAAGGAGAGGGTATCGCCGAATCATGTTGCGTACTGTGGATACAGACGTGCTCGTCCTGGCAGTGTCTACTGTGGCACGCCTTGAAAACACTGAAATTTGGGTTGCTTTTGGCACTGGAAAGCACCTGAGGTACATTCCTGCCCACGATATCGCCACTGAGCTTGGTAGTGAGAAGGCACGTGCACTTCCTATGTTTCACGCCTTCACTGGTTGTGATACGGTGTCGTCATTTGCTGGTCGGGGGAAAAAGACTGCGTTCGACACATGGAAGTCCTTCACTGAAGTGACACCAGTATTCTCTACCTTGCTAACGGACCCGACGTCGCTCAATGATTGCATGTCTGTGCTCGAGAAGTATGTCGTCCTGTTGTACGACCGCACATGCACAGAATCTAACGTTGATTCAGCTAGGAAACATCTTCACTACAAAAGCGAGGTCCATCGACACCATACCACCCACCAGAGGAGCACTGTTACAGCACACAAAACGGGCAGTATACCAAGGTGGACATGTGTGGGGACAAGCACTTGTCCATTGTCCAGTACTTCCATCACCAGAGACATGTGGTTGGCAGAAGAGTGCCACACAGGGTTGGCAACCATTATGGACGGTATTACCAGAGGCAGTGGCATCTTGTTCCGAGTTGCTCAGGTGTGGGTGCCAGAAAGGTTGTAGGGGACTATGCAAGTGTGTTAGAGCTGCTCTTAAATGTACATCACTCTGTCGTTGCAGTGGTAATTGTGACCACAATGAGAGCAACTAATAGTTGTTTCAATGTAACATAAACATCCACACTCGAGAAAAACCATACACATTTTCGCACTGAGGGAAATGTTTCAGCCAGAGTGTACTTATTAAGTACTACTTAATATCTAAACCCAATGTGCAACATGTCATAATCAACACAGAAGTGTGAATATGTTTAAGGCTCGACGCTGGGTAAATATTCTATAAATGAACCAGCAGAAACTTGAAAAGTGCAAAATTCATGGTGTTGTTCAAAGTAATCGGCAACAATGTAATGATGTATGGTATGGGAAGTGTTATTTAATGTATAATGCATGGAGTATATATGCATTGGATACAAATGTGTAGATCTATATAATATGTCACTTAGTTTGTGTGGTATTTTTCCCTCCATCTTAATACGATTTAGAATTTGCAACTCGTAGTATAAATGATAAAGTAAAGTCGACTGTTTATGTATCTGGTCGATATCATAGAATTTGGCATTGCCATTGGTCACTATGAATTCAGCTTTTCTTAATTAGTGGTGCCATTTTGTCTGACATATGTGAATAAATCTACAACATACTTCATCCATGGTGTGATATGAATTACTGTGTATAATATGACATTTGCTAGATATCGACAAATCGAATGGTGGCGATCTTGAATTTCAACCTGAAATTGACCATTATATTGATTTATATGCATTTTTTCAAAGCAAATAATGGTTCCATTGGATTCGTCATGTACAGAAACATACAAAAAGACACTTCATTCAGGTTTCTGCGTTGACTATTCATAAAGATATGACAATTAACAGATATTTCGAATCGGCCGGCGGCCATTTTGGATTTTTCCACTTTATGGGCTTCTCGGAAAAAATCCTGCTTGGTACTATATCTAAAATCAATTAGTAGGTCCTTAACATCATATATGCCAATTTTGGTGCTTTCACCACAAAACTCACAATCATTTCACAAATCTGCCCCACTACAAGGTGTAAGCGATGCGACTCGACCTACAGCTGTAATCACGGCTCCCACCCGTACCCTCCATTATCCCACTCCCCTGCCTCCTCCCAGACTCCCAACCCCAGGTTCTGATCCAGGATTTTAGGTTGGGGGTTGGAGGGGGGGGGGTGGAGGGGAGGGGTGATGTCAGATTTTTTTGTCAGATGTCAGAAAAAATGACATTGTATTGAAAAAGACAATTTTGCTGAGCAGAGCGAGGGGAACATTTTTTTTGTGGGCGTTTCTTTTTGTCATAAATTCAAAAGACTATTCTAAATCTAGACAAAGAACACTCTAATACACTTGAAAATAAGTACTCTGGTGAAAAAAAACTTTTTCTCAAACCTCAACATTTATTTGAATTATTATCTCATGATAAAAAATCCAATTGACTGAAAAGCAAACATTGCATATAATGCAATGAATGGCACAATGATCACAAGTAATCAATCGTTCCTACGTAAACTGCAACGACAATAAGCATTCGGACAACAAAGTTGATGTGTGACGTCACTGTGATCACTGTGAAAAACCTATTTAATCAGAGGATTCATGAATAACATCTTTCGGGGATGTTTTCTTCCGTACATGTCCACAATCCTCTCAATGTCTAACTCAATATGTTTGTGCACATATAACAACACCAAAGGATTGAATCGATCCTCCCCCATGGTGCTTTTGGATGCATTCTTTATGGATTTCAGTTTTGAGTTTGCCCTTTCAACACAACTGGATGTCACATGTTAGGAGCAACAAATGTAGGATTTTGGTGAGATTTGGGTACATCAGTGGGTACGTTTAGTGTCTTCAATGGTTGTCGAGATGTCATCGGGCTTGCTGTTTTGGTTGTCCCACATACGGCGCCATAACACCAACTCTTGCTTGAATGTGGACGGCGTAAGCAAGTCCTCCTTATGGTAACTCAGGATGGCGTCCAAAGATTGCTGATCCAGTAATTTCAACTGTGAAAGAATTTAATTTCAATTTAAAGCAGTAATTTCAATTTCAACAAACTCATGGCTCTTCCAGCTTGCTTCGCCAAACTACCAAACCGCATGCTAAACTGCTGGATTAGCAAGTCGAGGAAGAAAAATTGCAAGCCTCCTTTGGTGTGTCTGCAGGTATATTATTTATTTGAGTTTGCCTTCCACAACACCTAGGTGGAACTAATGATGTGAGGTTTGCCACCTCTGCCATTCGCATTGCCTTTCTGTATACAGTCATAATCATGACCTTGTTTTCCCTTGTGGCTGATATGGTTCCTTCAACATGTTCCACCATCATGCATAATATCCAGCGTGGAACCCTGGAGGTTTTTACTCAATCCAATCATATATCCAAAAAAATGAAGAACAGTCTGGAAGGATAAGATGAATCTTCACTCTGTGATACGCGTCATCAATGCATATGCTTCAGCAACAGCTTTCCCATCCCCTCCACATTCTAGGGAGCTGATGGCTTCAAGGCAAGCGAGAACGGCTCATACATTTCATCGAATACCTGTAATGTGCCGATCTTATCAATCCACCTGGTTTGGCAGAACATTTTGAATTTAGACTTACCAATATGTTCAGTTTCGTCCCCTTCAGAGTTCACATCCCTGATAGATTCCTCAAGTCGTCTTCTTCTTTTTGGGGAGTATTATTTTGGTGGATTTAATTGGAGTTTGTTCAAGCTGAACATTCATATCCACTTCGGTGTCTATCACACGTACATTTGGCTGTTCTTTGTTCTATCCTGTTATGTTTTCACCAACATTCTCCATGTCTTCAACTTCTGTAAACATAGATTGATGGCCCCAATCTTCAAAGCCCCCTTGGTGTTTACTTTTCTTGCACACAAGTCTGATAACAAAAAGAAAGTCAAATTAGGATGTTTTCTATAATGGGCTCAGTGGATAACAGGAATTGATTAGAATAAGTTATTTAATTATTTTATCATTTCCGAATCTAAGATTCATGCACAGATTTCGATTCATTTTTGATTAAAAATACATAATTAAACTTTCATAGGATGGGATAAGAACTCGGGATCTCTTGTATACTAAGAAATGGTTAGATTACGATGCAACACACAATCTGCTCTGTTTCCTCAATGCTGGATAGTTCACGATCACGATGCATAAAGGGTAAAAAAACCAACAAAAGATATTACCAACAACACGGCTCGAGACCTATTGGGTAATCATAATTACACAATTCCAACAGACTGAGAAGGATATACCAGTTATTGGAGTTACAAAACCAAATTGTAACAGTTTAACTATTTCTTACCTTCTTTCTGCATGAAGATCATGCTCCTTTTAATTTATCTTTTTTGAAAAAAACTGAGTACTCTTGAATTTTCGCCCTTTTTGATCAATTAAATCTTTCCGCTTCCACCATTGTTGCTGTTGATGTTGTTTAAATGGATAATTAAAATGACAATAACACAAACGATACCGAAAATACTGTACCTAATTGACATCCATCTTTTTCAACAATGTTTAGTAACTAACAGATCCGGATGTTTGACATAATTTGTTGGTACACTTCAAAAAACGTAAACATAATTAAACACTTGAAGCACTTTCTAAATATGTAATTGTTGCACATTTTACATTAAAATTTTTTGAAACACTATGCAATATTAGGTAGACTTACCGACCTCATTATATATTGTCATGTCCCCGGGGTTAAGACCCCAAGAGGACGAATGACCGAAACGAGCTTTCACTCCGAGGGGTATTTCGAACCTTGGTGGGATTGCGTTTTCGCGCGCATGCGGGAAGGTTTGAGGCCTTATCTGATCGGAAACACACAGGGTTATTCCGAACCCACAAAACAAAGAAACGAACCAGGACAGAAAGTAAACTTCAACAAATATAAATTTATTTACAGTAATGTAAAAGACAACAAAAGGTGAGGTAAACTAAAATTCCTAATTGAGACGTCTCCACTCAGACTCATATACAAACAGGGGGAAAAGATAATGAAAGAAAATAAACAATGTTTTGGTCATCGGCCGGCACTCAGCTTTGCATCCCCAAATGGCTGGAAAGGCTTGCTGGTCGTCGCCTTGAACCACCACGCGGGAAACACACAATATGGCGCCGATCGTGCCCGTAGCCAGCCGCCGGCGTGAGGCAAGCAGGCAGGATCCCTCTGTTTCGCTCGCGACTCCCTCCTTCTCCGCAGAGCACCACTGTCAAACAACGCCTCCTCCTTCCACGTTGCAACAATCCCAAAGCCCCGAAACGTCTCCTCACCAGCGCACCCGAGACAACAGCATCCACTCGAGACAGGAGCCAGAAGGAGAGAGAGAGAGAGAGAGAGCCAGAAGGAGAGAGAGAGAGAGCCAGAAGGAGAGAGAGAGAGAGAGAGAGAGAGCCAGAAGAGAGAGAGAGAGCCAGAAGGAGAGAGAGAGAGCCAGAAGGAGAGAGAGAGAGAGCCAGAAGGAGAGAGAGAGAGAGAGCCAGAAGGAGAGAGAGAGAGAGAGCCAGAAGGAGAGAGAGAGAGAGAGAGCCAGAAGGAGAGAGAGAGAGAGCCAGAAGGGGAGAGAGAGAGAGAGAGAGAGCCAGAAGGAGAGAGAGAGAGCCAGAAGGAGAGAGAGATAGAGTCAGAAGGAGAGAGAGAGAGAGTCAGAAGGAGAGAGAGAGAGCCAGAAGGAGAGAGCGAGAGAGAGAGCCAGAAGGAGAGAGAGAGAGAGAGCCAGAAGGAGAGAGAGAGAGCCAGAAGGAGAGAGAGAGAGAGCCAGAAGGAGAGAGAGAGAGCCAGAAGGAGAGAGAGAGAGAGAGAGAGAGCCAGAAGGAGAGAGAGAGAGCCAGAAGGAGAGAGAGAGAGAGAGCCAGAAGGAGAGAGAGAGAGAGAGCCAGAAGGAGAGAGAGAGAGCCAGAAGGAGAGAGAGAGAGCCAGAAGGAGAGAGAGAGAGAGCCAGAAGGAGAGAGAGAGAGAGCCAGAAGGAGAGAGAGAGAGAGAGCCAGAAGGAGAGAGAGAGAGAGAGCCAGAAGGAGAGAGAGAGAGAGAGAGAGAGCCAGAAGGAGAGAGAGAGAGAGAGCCAGAAGGAGAGAGAGAGAGAGCCAGAAGGAGAGAGAGAGACAGAGAGAGCCAGAAGGAGAGAGAGAGAGAGAGAGAGAGAGCCAGAAGGAGAGAGAGAGAGAGAGCCAGAAGGAGAGAGAGAGAGAGAGAGCCAGAAGGAGAGAGAGAGAGAGCCAGAAGGAGAGAGAGCCAGAAGGAGAGAGAGAGAGAGAGAGAGAGCCAGAAGGAGAGAGAGCCAGAAGGAGAGAGAGCCAGAAGGAGAGAGAGCCAGAAGGAGAGAGAGAGAGAGAGAGCCAGAAGGAGAGAGAGAGAGAGCCAGAAGGAGAGAGAGAGAGAGAGCCAGAAGGAGAGAGAGAGAGCCAGAAGGAGAGAGAGAGAGAGCCAGAAGGAGAGAGAGAGAGAGAGCCAGAAGGAGAGAGAGAGAGCCAGAAGGAGAGAGAGAGAGCCAGAAGGAGAGAGAGAGAGAGAGCCAGAAGGAGAGAGAGAGAGCCAGAAGGAGAGAGAGAGAGCCAGAAGGAGAGAGAGAGAGAGAGAGAGAGCCAGAAGGAGAGAGAGAGAGAGAGCCAGAAGGAGAGAGAGAGAGAGCCAGAAGGAGAGAGAGAGAGAGAGAGCCAGAAGGAGAGAGAGAGAGAGAGAGCCAGAAGGAGAGAGAGAGAGCCAGAAGGAGAGAGAGAGAGCCAGAAGGAGAGAGAGAGAGCTAGAAGGAGAGAGAGAGCCAGAAGGAGAGAGAGAGCCAGAAGGAGAGAGAGAGCCAGAAGGAGAGAGAGAGAGCCAGAAGGAGAGAGAGAGAGAGAGAGCCAGAAGGAGAGAGAGAGAGCCAGAAGGAGAGAGAGAGAGCCAGAAGGAGAGAGAGAGAGCCAGAAGGAGAGAGAGAGAGAGAGAGAGCCAGAAGGAGAGAGAGAGAGAGAGCCAGAAGGAGAGAGAGAGAGAGCCAGAAGGAGAGAGAGAGAGAGAGCCAGAAGGAGAGAGAGAGAGCCAGAAGGAGAGAGAGAGAGAGAGCCAGAAGGAGAGAGAGAGACAGAAGGAGAGAGAGAGACAGAAGGAGAGAGAGAGAGCCAGAGCGAGAGCGAGAGCAGAGGAGAGAGAGAGAGAGAGAGAGAGAGAGATGGCGCAACGCGTCTTTTTTTTCTTCCTTTCAGCTCTCGAATGTTCCACGCTGACGTTACACTCTCTCCAATCATCGAGCGCTACTCAATCATCCCATCGCGCCTCCACCAATCACAAAGGCCAGGGCATGGCCTCCTCGTTACGAGTCATTGGGGGTGGAGTCTAGTCGTCGTTCGGGAATGTTCAGATTATGTTGGCGGTCGTGAGGTGGGATTTACGTGCCGATCGGCAAATGCTGTTTCTGGCAGCCCTGGCGGCGTCGTGAGCGAATGAGTGTTTGTGGCATGGCCTTTTATTTGTAATACAACAACATAGGGAGAAATCACCAAGGGCAATTACATACTGGGGAGTTAATCCTTAAGCCCTACCTGATTAGCATAGCTCCACCTCTCGTATGGAGACACATACGATCTGTTCTATACAGATTCCCCACTTCGTTACATAGAGATGGGTTCTTCTTATTCGAGACATTTGGAGCATGCTAATCAACCCATTCTGAACTTTCTTCAGGTATTTCATGCATACCCCCACAACAACATACAACATGCATTTTAAAGGCCATTTTCCCTGCTAGAGCGGGGGTTAGCCTTGCGGTCCCCATGACAATCTTCTCCATTTTGCCCTATTTTCTGCATCTCTCCTTGTTAATCCCCTTGCCCGCATTTCTTCTTCCACCATCTTTAGCCAAGTCTTTCTCGGTCTTCCCAGTCTTCTACTTCCTTCTACATTCATTTCCATCACTCTTCTCAACCAGTCACTTTCATCCTTCCTCAACACATGACCAAACCATCTCACCCTGTTCCTCTTCACGGCATCAATCACAGGCTCTATTCCCATCATCTTTCGCAATTCATCATTTGTCTTCCTCTCTCTCAACCATACTCCGCACATCCGTCGAACCATTCGCATTTCCACCCTTTCCAACCTTCGTTGCTGCTCTACGTTCATTACCCATGTCTCGCTCCCATAAATCATAACACTTCTCACACATGCAGCATACACCTTTCCCTTCAGTTTCAACGACACTCCCCTCATCATCAGCACGCCACTCAGTTCCCGAAACTTCTTCCATGCACATCTCACTCGAGCAACCGTTGCCGAGTCTGATCCACCTTCTCCATTCAGCACGTCTCCGAGGTAGCAAAATGTTTTCACACCTTCCAGCTTCACGCCGTCTCCAAGATCCAACTCAACATTTCCTCCATCTGCAGCTCCCTCTGTGCACACCTTACACTTGAATGTAGCTGCCACACTGGTTAATGACCCTCTCAGACCACTACATTTTTGATGAACCCACTCAGCGCACATTGTACACTGAATGGAGTTCACTCCAACACCCTTCCTACACACAGCACAGGGCCACTTCCCAGTTCTTTCCACCTCACCACATGCTTTACCACTTGCCATCACCTTCGTCTTTCCGATATTCACCTCCAGACCTTTTGTCTCCATACATTCCTTCCACGTGTTCATCTTTTCCTTCAGTCCATCCATACTTTCCGCAATCAACACCAGATCATCTGCATACAACAACTCCCACGGTAAACCCTCCTTTATGTTCTGAGCCAGCACCTCCATCACAGCTACAAATAGTAGTGGACTTAGTACCGACCCCTGATGCACTCCCACCTTCACCTCAAACTCACCACTGTTTCCGTCCTTCGTCCTTACAGCTGTGCGTGCTCTTTTGTACATTGCCAACACTACTCTGATCAACCATTCCTCCACTCCTAACTTCCTCAATGCCCATGTCAATACTTTGCGTGGAACCCGATCGAATGCTTTCTCCAGATCAACAAACCCAAGAAACAACTTCTTCCTCTTCTCCATGTACTTCTCCTGCAACTGCCTCACAATGAAAAGCGCGTCTGTCGTTCCTCTTCCTGGCATGAATCCAAACTGCATTTCGTCGATCTTCACTTTCTTCCTTATCCTCCTCTCCAACACCCTTTCCAATACCTTCATTCCATGCTCCAATAACTTTATCGCTCGGTACGAGCCACACTCCAGAGGGTCACCTTTCCCCTTGTATAGAGGGACGAGGGTACTCAGTTCCCAATCCACTGGAATGCGGCCTTCTTTCACCACCAGATTACAGATCTCTGTCATTCTCTTCACACCCCAACTTCCTGCTGCTTTCAACATATCTCCCACAACTCCCGTCGGCCCTCCCGCTTTTCTACCCTTCATTGCTTTTATCGCTTCCTCAACTTCCTTCTCAGTTATCTTCTCTGCCGGTCCTAAAACTGGGTTACTCTCTATGTTGCCATCCCATTCATTCTCTGTATTCAACAGCATTTCCATATATCTTTTCCATCTTCCTTTAATTCCATCTGGGTCGACAACGATTTGTCCCGCTTCATCCTTCAAGCAACTCACCCCCATCACATCACACCTCTCTTTCGTTATCTGCTTTGCAATCCTGAATACTGCTTTCTGACCCTCTTCCGAATCCAAGCGTTCTCCGAACATTTTCCTACATGCCTCCTGCGCCTTTGCTACCTCTTTCTTTGCAGCCTTCCTGGCTGCCTTATAACTTTCATGCTCTGCTGTTTCTGCTCCCGTACCCTTCGCCTTCTGCCACTCCTTGAACTTCTTCCTCTTCTCGTCAATCCTCTTTCCAACTTCATCATCCCACCACCATGTTTCCGAGTGCCTCGGTGGTCCTTTTGTCCATCCACATACCTCACCAACGGCTCCCAACAGACTAGCTTTCATGGACATCCAACCACTTTCAAGCTCAACCACATCACCCCCACAAACATAACAATATTGTCTTTACTGTGGAACATTAAAAAAAAAATCCCTTTCCCACATTCCGAGACCCCATATTCGGTTATAAATCACCCATGCACCCATGGGACCACTTCCCATGCAAACGAACAAACGTCAAAGAATATCACTCAAAGTTTAGCAACAATGTCATTACAAATATTTAAGCAAAACGACAAGGCAAATGGAAAGGTAAGAGAATGGTGAAACTGTGGTGTGTTCCATTACGATCAGTTTAAAATTGTGACCTGTAGGCGACACACAGACAGACAGAATAACGCACAAGACCAACCAATATACTTGAAAAATCTTCGATTTTAGCAAGTAACAGACAGAGGTGAAAACATAACCTTCATCCACCTTCGGCCGAGGTAAACATAAATCTTCTTCTTAGGCTTCTTCTTCTTCTTCTTCTGCTTAAGACCCACCGTACTTTTAAGTAACGAGATTCCTCCATCTTGTTCAGTTTTGAGCCATCCTCTCTGCATACTCCAATGCAATTCCCCTTTGTCACCGAAGTTCATTTTCAACACTTCCCCACAAGTTTCTTGGCCTCCCCCTTTCCTTCCCCATTGGTGTCCAAACCATAGATTCTTCAGTCAGATTGCCCTCTTGTTTTCTCATGATACATCCTACCATTGCCATACTTGTTCTTGGAAAATCTTTAGAATCCTTCTAAAATAGAAGGCTATATGACCATATCAATGACAGAGAAACCATCGGTTTGCGTTCCATTTCCCTGCTCAGTTTTCCATGTCTCTGCACCACATAAAACTGATTTGACATTGGAATTAAATAGTTGCATCTTTTTTGTCTTTACTGAAAGTTTTCTGGAATGTCAAATCCTTAACAGAGAGATGAACATCGCATGAGCTTTGCTTGAACAGAAAACGGCAATGGAAGTAGAATATAAACTTAAATTTTTTTTACCATTTCATAATTACACTTCCACAATGAAGTCGACGATGTTAATTGCGTGTTTAAAATGTATGATTGGCTCTTTGTGCACCAACTGCGAATGGTTTTAATTATAATTGGCTGTTCTGCACAAAAAGGTTGCCAACCCGTGGCCTCGAGGTATGCACGTTCGCCGCTGAGCTGTCTCACCTGGGTTTGAATCTCAACCCAGCTATAAACTGCCATCCGGGTGTTTCAAAGTGCTTCAAATGTGGTAAACTTGTAATTAAATTGTTTGTTTTGTTCTTTATCCAACCTTTAAAACATTTATTTGATTTCAACTGAATTCTATATTTGAATACTGTAGAACTCAAATTGACTGGTTTGCAATTCCAAAAACCTTCACCACTTTGCAAAGTTTTACGCCGTCTCGACCAATTAAATTTGCCGCGGGCTCTGAGGGCGGAGAAGCAGCGAGATTCAGACGAACACGACGAGATTCAGACGAACACGACGAGATTCAGACGAACACGACGAGATTCAGACGAACACGACGAGATTCAGACGAACACGACGAGATTCAGACGAACACGACGAGATTCAGACGAACACGACGAGATTCAGACGAACACGACGAGATTCAGACGAACACGACGAGATTCAGACGAACACGACGAGATTCAGACGAACACGACGAGATTCAGACGAACACGACGAGATTCAGACGAACACGACGAGATTCAGACGAACACGACGAGATTCAGACGAACACGACGAGATTCAGACGAACACGACGAGATTCAGACGAACACGACGAGATTCAGACGAACACGACGAGATTCAGACGAACACGACGAGATTCAGACGAACACGACGAGATTCAGACGAACACGACGAGATTCAGACGAACACGACGAGATTCAGACGAACACGACGAGATTCAGACGAACACGACGAGATTCAGACGAACACGACGAGATTCAGACGAACACGACGAGATTCAGACGAACACGACGAGATTCAGACGAACACGACGAGATTCAGACGAACACGACGAGATTCAGACGAACACGACGAGATTCACACGAACACGACGAGATTCACACGAACATGACGAGATTCAGACGAACACGACGAGATTCAGACGAACACGACGAGATTCAGACGAACACGACGAGATTCAGACGAACACGACGAGATTCAGACGAACACGACGAGATTCAGACGAACACGACGAGATTCAGACGAACACGACGAGATTCAGACGAACACGACGAGATTCAGACGAACACGACGAGATTCAGACGAACACGACGAGATTCAGACGAACACGACGAGATTCAGACGAACACGACGAGATTCAGACCAATACGACGAGATTCAGACCAACACGACGAGATTCAGACCAACACGACGAGATTCAGACCAACACGACGAGATTCAGACCAATACGACGAGATTGAGACGAACACGACGAGATTCAGACAAACACGACGAGATTCAGACCAACACGACGAGATTGAGACGAACACGACGAGATTGAGACGAACACGACGAGATTCAGACAAAAACGACGAGATTGAGACGAACACGACGAGATTCAGACCAACACGACGAGATTCAGACCAACACGACGAGATTCAGACCAACACGACGAGATTGAGACGAACACGACGAGATTGAGACGAACACGACGAGATTCAGACAAACACAATGAGATTCAGACAAACACGACGAGATTCAGACAAACATGACGGACGTTAACTTCGTCCAAAATATTTAGCGCATCTTTCTCTTAAAGATCATTCCAAAATCGAATGGTCATTTTCTCCGAAAAGTATTAGCAGAAGGTTCAGCTCCCGACAATTCTGTTTGAACCATCGCCTTTCTAATGGTCGACATTGCTTCCTGTAATTCAAAATTCACGAACAAAGCCAATATAGATTATGCTCGGAAAAGCAAAAAATAATTGAAAAGACCCTTCCCATGTCCTTTTTCTCAAGATTGCGTGGGGTAAGTTGTTCTATGAACTATTTCCTGATGCAAGACCAATAATTATGGGAATTAAAAATTGACCATCTTTAAAACAAGTCAATTCCACAGTTTCAACAAACATCAATGGCGTTTTTGTTTTAAAAACCGATTAGAAATGTTGCCCGAAAGTTATAATTCCGGCCAATATATTAACAGGTGCAGACAAACAAACTGGCCTTTGCTGCCGAATTTGACAGGGGATAAAAGGATGGATCAAACAGTGATGGCAATGACGATGACAACCAACTTGTAATCCATCATTAATATTCTGAATAATTGTTAATGTGGATTCATGGAAACAAGTTTTCAGGCTGATAACCTTTGGCCACAAACTCGAAGGTTGGCAGCGCTGGTGGATGACGATATTTTGGTGCGATGAAGAAACCAAGGGTTGGCAGGATGGCTCCGAGCTACGCACACTCTATGCTTAGAGCTACTCTGAGCCGTCTAGCCTGGGTTCGAATTTCGACCCAACTATAAACTGCCACCCTGGTGTTTCGCGCGCAGGGCGAAGCATCAATGTATATATACGCCGTCTATCGGAAGGACATTAAACTGGAGGACCCGTCAGCCAGCACTGGTTGTTGGTGGACATTAAAGATCCCACTGTGTCTTTTGCGAAGAGGAGACACCAACACAGTTAAACACAGGAGACAACAAGTTAAAAGATCCTGCCACCTTCAATCCAGTACCCTGCGTAGGAGTGGTGACCTGTCCAGGATGGTTTCCAGTCGAGAAATGATTCTCAGCCAATCACAATGGACCCCAGAACTCTGTAAAGAGTATGGGTCTCCACTTTCTATGAAAAACAAACTCAAGTGCTACCGAGAAAAAAAAATCAATACTGTACAATAGAATTTCTTCTAAAATCAACAGTTTGATTGGTGAATTTTGTTGGTCTCTGACATTTGTGGTTTTGGAACATTTTGTAGCCTAAAATTGCCTATCGTACACAAAAGACAATCTGCAAACCTAAAGCTTCTGGGAGCCTCGGCAGCCTCCAAGCCCTTGGGCATAAATGTTACTCTCATGCAAATCAGCCCCAGACTACTTTTCCAAACTGGCCTTCTACTCTAACACCAACTGAGAACCCTGCAAGAAGAGAATAACAGCAAACTGATGAAAGCACAATTCGGTTACCATGTATTTTACACTCGGGATCCAACAGTAGAATGGCACAGAACCTTTGGTGGATGAGATAAATACCAGTGTTTAACATTGTTTTGCAAAAGATTTTCTTTCGATGGAGACAGAACATGTCAAGACATGTCATTCAGGTTTCAACAGAGCATGTTAATAGCAATGTGGAAACTAATGTTTCTTTAACGGCCCAATTATTTCTACCTTCTCGTGGGATCAGCCGGGGAACGTTTTCGGCCCAAGTCTTTCAGGAACTGGCTCGCCAGGCTTGTCGATCGACTGAAGGTGGCAGGGATTTGCAATTTCCTTGAGGTTCCAGTGATAACTCACATCCTCTTCAGCGAAAGCTCTTTAGCGTCCTCCAACGGCCAGTGCTGGCAGACGTGTCCTCTGGCCTAGCGTCCTTCCGATGTGCTGTGTTCACATGAAGACTGGCCGAACACCCTTCCAAAATCACCCCGCATGTGAACTATTACTGGAACGAGATTCTAACCCAAGAAGGCGAGGTGCATGCATCTCCAAGCGATGCTGCCGGCCCGTAAAATCGCCATGTGAGAAATAAATCATAAAAAGGTATCTGGTACCCAAAGCATATTAAAACCAGCAACATGGTACGGAATTGTCATAAACACAGGAGTCGAAAGGACTGTTCACATATGAATGAATGAATGAATGAATGATCGTTTTAAGGCCATTTTCCCCGCTAGAGCAGGGGTTAGCCTTGCGGGCCCCATGACAATCATGGTTCCCTGTTTGAGGCAATGTTTTTATGGCCGGATGCCCTTCCTGACGCCAACCCTTAGTCGCCTCTTACAATGCGCAGGGACACAGTGTACCTATTCTAAATCTGGGTACACACCGTGATCATTCATCCCAGCAAGCTCGTACTCAATTTGCCGACCTCGGAAGGATGACAGGCTGAGTCAACCCCCCTGGCGTTAATTCAGCGATCGATCGGGATTCGAACCCAGGATCCCAAGCTGGCACCCTAACCGCTAAGCCAACACCAGACAGAAGATGCAATTTTTTAAAAAAGCTAAAGAGCCATATAGGTGATCGAGTAAAGATAAAGGTACGAATAAAGGACCTCCGAAATTTTCATGAATTGCTTTGTAGGCCGAGAGACCACAATAAGGTTTTTGTTTCGTATGCAGCCAGTGGCTGCTGGTTGCATCATTTCTCTGGAAGTGCGTTTGTGCCGCTGATGCAGTCCCCCAATTACCAGTGAGCTGGTACTCAATTAGCCGCCCTCGGAAGGATGACAGGCTGAGTCAACCCCCCCCCCGGCGTTAATTCAACGATCGACCGCGATTCAAATTCAGGATCCCAATATAGGATCCCAAGCTGGCACCCTAACCGTTAAGCCAACACCACGCTACCACAAGTAAGGTATTGTCAGTATATATTGGTTACATGTTGATGCATTTTTTAAAAGTTTTTTGGGTTTTTTTCTTTTTTGAAACACCCACCGCAATAAGATTCCGAGTGCGCAGAAATCTGTAGATCTGTGTTGGTTCTGCAGAGACAGAAGAAAATTAATTAAAGATTGCTTCATGTTGTGTTAAAACCAAATTTCTGGAATAGAAACCTCACACCTCGTGATACAAAAACGAGACACCTTCACTTCTTGCATATGGAGGCAGAATAACTTCACATTCAGTTACAGAATTTACACCAACGTCGATATCCAAGTGTAAGTACGAGTGGGAGTATGAGCGAGAGAGAAACACAACCTTTGGGGTCCAAGCAATCATGAATACTCACCCGAGAATAGACACGTTTTACGTTGGGGGGTGGGGTGGGTGGGGGTGGGGGAGGGAGTTTTTGGAAGCGTCTAGTCATCAAAACAATTTCCCAGGGGAAACTTATTGGATGTTGAGGCAAGATAGCATTTGGCAATTCCCAGAGGAAATGACATTTCTGATCAAAATAAAAGCAATCAGAAAGGTCATGCATTTTGTTTGCCACAAATATGAAGGCTTCATAAGAGAATAATAAAATGGACACCAACCACCGGGTGCGAGTCCAAGCATCCACTGGGCAAAGGCATCCAATAACCGCCGGGCGTGGGCATCAAAACGCCGGGCATGGGCACCAAACAACCAGCCGCAGGGGCGCGTGCATCAGCCAACTGCCAAGGCGCGCATCAGCCGACCGCCAGGGCACGGGCATCAGCCGACCCCCAGGGCACGGGCATCAGCCGACCCCCAGGGCACGGGCATCAGCCGACCGCCAGGGCACGGGCAATCAGCCGACCGCCAGGGCACGGGAAATCAGCCGACCGCCAGGCAAGGAACATCAGCCGACCGCCAGGGCACGGGCATCAGCCGACCGCCAGGGCACGGCATCAGCCGACAGCCAGGGCACGGGCATCAGCCGACAGCCAGGGCACGGGCATCAGCCGACAGCCAGGGCACGGGCATCAGCCGACAGCCAGGGCACGGGCATCAGCCGACAGCCAGGGCACGGGCATCAGCCGACAGCCAGGGCACGGGCATCAGCCGACAGCCAGGGCACGGGCATCAGCCGACAGCCAGGGCACGGGCATCAGCCGACAGCCAGGGCACGGGCATCAGCCGACAGCCAGGGCACGGGCATCAGCCGACAGCCAGGGCACGGGCATCAGCCGACAGCCAGGGCACGGGCATCAGCCGACAGCCAGGGCACGGGCATCAGCCGACAGCCAGGGCACGGGCATCAGCCGACCGCCAGGGCACGGGCATCAGCCGACCGCCAGGGCACGGGCATCAGCCGACCGCCAGGGCACGGGCATCAGCCGACCGCCAGGGCACGGGCATCAGCCGACCGCCAGGGCACGGGCATCAGCCGACAGCCAGGGCACGGGCATCAGCCGACAGCCAGGGCACGGGCATCAGCCGACAGCCAGGGCACGGGCATCAGCCGACAGCCAGGGCACGGGCATCAGCCGACAGCCAGGGCACGGGCATCAGCCGACAGCCAGGGCACGGGCATCAGCCGACCGCCAGGGCACGGGCATCAGCCGACCGCCAGGGCACGGGCATCAGCCGACCGCCAGGGCACGGGCATCAGCCGACCGCCAGGGCACGGGCATCAGCCGACCGCCAGGGCACGGGCATCAGCCGACCGCCAGGGCATGGGCATCAGCCGACCGCCAGGGCACGGGCATCAGCCGACCGCCAGGGCACGGGCATCAGCCGACCGCCAGGGCACGGGCATCAGCCGACCGCCAGGGCAAAGGGCAACGGGCATCAGCCGACCGCCAGGGCAAGCGCATCAGCCGACCGCCGGGGCAGGGGTATCAGCCGACCGCCAGGGCGCTGGCATCAGCCGACTGCCAGGGCGCTGGCATCAGCTAACTGCCAGGGAACGGGCACCAGCCAACCACAGAGGCTTGGGTAACAACCAACCGCAGGGTGCAGGCACCAGCCAAACAAGTGGGAACCATCCAACCACTAGGTGGGGACACCAGCCAACCACAGGGCGGGGACACCAGCCAACCACAGGGCGGGGACACCAGCCAACCACAGGGCGGGGACACCAGCCAACCACAGGGCGGGGACACCAGCCAACCACAGGGCGGGGACACCAGCCAACCACAGGGCGGGGACACCAGCCAACCACAGGGCGGGGACACCAGCCAAACACAGGGCGGGGACACCAGCCAAACACAGGGCGGGGACACCAGCCAAGCACAGGGCGGGGACACCAGCCAAGCACAGGGCGGGGACACCAGCCAAGCACAGGGCGGGGACACCAGCCAACCACCGGGTGGGGGACACCAGACAACCACCGGGCGGGGACACCAGACAACCACCGGGCGGGGACACCAGCCAAACACAGGGCGGGGACACCAGCCAACCACAGGGCGGGGACACCAGCCAACCACAGGGCGGGGACACCAGCCAACCACAGGGCGGGGACACCAGCCAACCACAGGGCGGGGACACCAGCCAACCACAGGGCGGGGACACCAGCCAACCACAGGGCGGGGACACCAGCCAACCACAGGGCGGGGACACCAGCCAACCACAGGGCGGGGACACCAGCCAACCACAGGGCGGGGACACCAGCCAACCACAGGGCGGGGACACCAGCCAACCACAGGGCGGGGACACCAGCCAACCACAGGGCGGGGACACCAGCCAACCACAGGGCGGGGACACCAGCCAAACACAGGGCGGGGACACCAGCCAACCACAGGGCGGGGACACCAGCCAACCACAGGGCGGGGACACCAGCCAACCACAGGGCGGGGACACCAGCCAACCACAGGGCGGGGACACCAGCCAACCACAGGGCGGGGACACCAGCCAACCACAGGGCGGGGACACCAGCCAACCACAGGGCGGGGACACCAGCCAACCACCGGGTGGGGACACCAGCCAACCACCGGGCGGGGACACCAGCCAACCACCGGGCGGGGACACCAGCCAACCACCGGGCGGGGCACCAGACAACCACCGGGCGGGGACACCAGCCAACCACCGGGCGGGGACACCAGCCAACCACCGGGCGGGGACACCAGCCAACCACCGGGCGGGGACACCAGCCAACCACCGGGCGGGGACACCAGCCAACCACAGGGCGGGGACACCAGCCAACCACAGGGCGGGGACACCAGCCAACCACAGGGCGGGGACACCAGCCAACCACAGGGCGGGGACACCAGCCAACCACCGGGCGGGGACACCAGCCAACCACCGGGCGGGGACACCAACCAAACACGGGCACCAGCCAACCACCGGACTGAGGCACCAACCAACCATTGGGCGCGGGCACCAACCAACCACCGGCGCGGGCACCAACCAACCCCCGGGCGCGGGCACCAACCAACCAACCAACCACCGGGCGTGGGCGCCAGCCAACCACCGGGCACGGGCGCCAACTAACCACCGGGCACGGGCACCAACCACCGGGCGCGGGCACCAGCCAACCACCGGGCGCGGGCACCAGCCAACCACCGGGCGCGGGCACCAGCCAACCACCTGGCGCGGGCACCAGCCAACCACCTGGCGCGGGCACCAGCCAACCACAAAACGGGGACACCAGCCAACCACCGGGCGGGGACACCAGCCACCCACCGGGCACGGGCATCCAACCAACCACCGGGGCACGGGCACCAGCCAACCACCGGGGCACGGGCACCAGCCAACCACCGGGGCACGGGCACCAGCCAACCACCGGCACCGGGCGAGGACACGAACCACCAAATGGGGCCGTGAACAACGAACACTCACTTTCAAACGCCTGCATGAACAGGTCCTGGTCTGCAAGCAAAAGCTCCATCTTGCTCTTCTTTCCAGCGCCCTTGGCGCTGGCGAGCCGAGAAGACGCCATGGCCCGCGCTCCAGAACGGCCCGCTTGGGCTGGCCGGTTGGGCTTGCGGCTCGGCCCAGCGCCGGTTCCCGATCCTGGCCCCGGGCCAGTCCGGCTGGGTATTTCGCGGGCTCCCGCGCAAGGCATCTCCAGACGAACTCGTGTGCGTGTCCGTGAGTGTGGATCACACCTTCTTTCTCTTCTGTTCTTACAATCTTTCCCGTCTCTTGGCCCTTAACGACGCACTTTCCTCTCTTCTCCCCTTCTCTTTCCCTTACTTCCTCTCGATCATAATCTCCCTTTACAGATCACACCCCTCATCGGTCTTTCTCCTTCCCCTTATCGTTCACTCTTCCTCTTCGAGTGCCTCCCCCTCGCCTCTCCTTCTCTACCCGCCCTAAACCGCGCCCACTCATTCCTCTCACACCACCACGCCACTCTTCACTCACTCACTCACTCACCCGTCTCATTCCCTCACTTGCTCACTCACTCTTATTTTCATTCACTCACTCCTGTCAATCAATCAATCAATCAACCAGTCACCAGTCACCACTCACTCACTCACTCACTCACTCACTCACCCACTCACTCATTCACTCACTCACTCACTCCTAACAGAACTCATTCCTAAACCCATCCTCTTCCTCGTATTTAGTACCAATGAGTTTTCATCCTATTTCAATCTCTATTTCTTTCACAATTTTCATCTTCAAATGTTTATCAATTCTCAACACAGAGTGACAGACCTAATCAATCATTATCCAGACTAATAACCAACACACAGAACTTTATAGTATTATAATATTAATATTATTTGTTATTTCTCCGACCGTTCATTGAACATCTTTCATTTGTTACGCATTGTGAACGGAAAGTTTCAAATTATGAGGACTTGAGCATACACTTCCCCAAACACGAGGTTCTACGGACGTCATTCGAAATGTATTTCAATGGAGAGCGCCTATAACGCCTAACAAATTACAATTGCAATGAGACAGCGCAAAGATGAGTACGTATATTGTAGATTTACGTTTTAATTTCGCCGAACAAAACCTCATGTCCGAATTGTGTTCATCCAACGTTGCTTCCCGAGACCCCGCCCCTTTCCCTCAATCCCCGCCCCTTTCCCTCAATCCCCGCCCCTTTAACGGCGTCGCCACACCCCTCCCCCTCCTTTGCGTCCCCACGTGCTCCCCAGGCGTGCGTCTCAGGTTCCTCGTCCACAGTCGTGGTTGGTGGTTTGGATTTCCTTTGTTAGGTTTTCCCACACCAAACCAAAACAGAAATCGACGCTAAATCGATACATAAGTTAATATACTGTACTTGTCTTATGAGTTGTGAAGGTGCCATATCGTCCTCCGATTGAACTGATTAAATCGCAATTATAAATTTATCTATAACTGTAGAGTATGAAAATGACATAATGTCGATGTTATTTTTTTTGCAAAATGCAACCTTGATTATCGAATCGATACATGTACAAAGTTTGATCGAAAGCTCTAACGCATTGTGTGTGTGTGTGTGTGTGTGTGTGTGTGTGTGTGTGTGTGTGTGTGTGTGTGTGTGTGTGTGTGTGTGTGTGTGTGTGTGTGTGTGTGTGTGTGTGTGTGTGTGTATAAAAGAGAGATAGAATTGTGAGGAACAGAAATGAAAAAACGAGGTGTGTGTGTGTGTGTGTGTGTGTGTGTGTGTGTGTGTGTGTGTGTGTGTGTGTGTGTGTGTGTGTGTGTTGGTCGAGTTGGTAGGGTTGGTAGATTAAAACAAGTTTTCTTTAAAATCACAAAACGACACCAAATCGAATCAGTAAAACACAATACGAATAGTAAAAATAATATTCATGAGATATTTATGTAAATACAGTACAATATAAGAAATAAATATACTACAAATCAATGTTGCTAGAAATCAGTGGTTGCTAGGATACGGCAGCATGCCAAAAACCGTTTTCCGTGACAGTTTAAACATTCGAAATACAGTTTGATCCAGAGGTAGGTGGTGTGGTCATGCTGGTTGGTAGATACAGTGCATTCAGAAAGTATTCAGACCCCTTCACTTTTTTCACATTTTGTTATGTTGCAGCCTTATGCTGAAATCGTTTAAATTCATTTTTTACCTCATCAATCTACACTGAATACCTCATAATGACAAAGAGAAAACAGGATTTTAGAAAGTTTTGCAAATTTATTAAAAAGAAAAAACTGAAATATCACATTTACATAAGTATTCATACCCTTTGCTATGACACTTGAAATTTAGCTCGGGTGCCTCCCATTTCTCTTGATCATCTTTGAGATATTTCTACACCTTGATTGGAGTCAACCTGTGGTAAATTCAATTGATTGGACATGATTTGGAAAGGCACACACCTGTCTATATAAGGTCTCACAGCTGACAATGCATATCAGAGCAAAAACCAAGCCATGAGGTCGAAGGAACTGCCTGCAGAGCTCAGAGACAGGATTGTGTCGAGGCACAGATCTGGGGAAGCCTACAAAAAAAAATTCTGCTGCATTGAAGGTTCCCAAGAGCACAGTGGCCTCCATAATTCTTAAATGGAAGACGTTTGGAACAACCAGGACTCTTCTTCGAGCTGGCAGCCCGGCCAAACTGAGCAATCGGGGGAGAAGGGCCTTGGTAAGAGAGGTGACCAAGAACCCGATGGTCACTCTGACTGAGCTCCAGAGATCCTGTGTGGAGATGGGAGAAACTTCCAGAAGGACAACCATCACTGCAACACTCCACCGATCTGGGCTTTATGGCAGAGTGGCCAGACGGAAGCCAAATAGTTCAATCTTGGTTTCATCAGACCACAGAATCTTGTTTCTCACAGTCTGAGAGTCCTTTAGGTGCTTTTTTGCAAACTGCAAGCGGGCTTTCAAGTGTCATAGCAAAGGGTATGAATACTTATGTCAATGTGATATTTCAGTTTTTTCTTTTTAATAAATTTGCAAAACTTTCTAAAATCCTGTTTTCTCTTTGTCATTATGGGGTATTGAGTGTAGATTGATGAGGGAAAAAGTGAATTTAAACGATTTCAGCATAAGGCTGCATCATAACAAAATGTGAAAAAAGTGAAGGGGTCTGAATACTTTCTGAATGCACTGTATGGTATATTTAAGGTTAGATGTGCATGATTTTATGATATTATCATATTATGGAGTGTGTAAGGAAAGTTATAAATATGTGATAATACATTAAATCCTATTGCGAGTAAAGTTGGAATAAGTGATGTTGCATTGATGGTTTGACTGACTGCCTGTACGCAACTGAGGTTGTGGATCTACTGATGATCTATTGATGTGGATCCATGATCGACCTTGTGGGTCCGCGGTTTTGGAGAGGTCCTGGGCTGAAATGATTGAAACCTCGAGGAGGAACGATGCCCAGCTGATGATCCATGCAGTCGGGAAACTAGTCAATTGCTTACAGGTTAAGGTTCTTGCTTTAGGTGGAGGAACTATGTTTTGAGGTTTACAATTTAAATAAAGTTGAATATGGGATGTTGTGAAATTAACATCATTTACAGCAATCCTTTAAATTATTTATATTTGAGTTTAGGAACAACCAATACTGTACAATTAATTAAATGCATTTTTAAAATAAGAATTGAAAAAGAGAAATAAGTATTGAAAATCATAAGCGATATAATTGTGAGAAATAAAAATAAGAAGGTGTGTGTGTGTGTGTGTGTGTGTGTGTGTGTGTGTGTGTGTGTGTGTGTGTGTGTGTGTGTGTGTGTGTGTGTGTGTGTGTGTGTGTGTGTGTGTGTGTGTGTGTGTGTGTGTGTGTGTGTGTGTGTGTGTAAATATATTGTTGCGGATCTCAGAAACGTCGGCTCTCCCCTTATCAAGAAGGGGTTAATCCCCTTGTCCTCTTATCTGACCGACGCGACCCTGGAAGTTATAACGTCCTTCCCGGCATGGCGTTAGGTAGGGTTTGTTAGGCCTAGGGATTCGCTACTACCTAAGTACTAACGCCGGCAAGAAACGAGGGAATAACTCCCGCCCGAATCACAGATATTGGTGGAAACGCCGAGCGGATAGCGATCCGCGATCCGAGCTGTTAACAAGTGACTAGACCCGATTATGGCGGTTCCGATCGTGCCATGTTTACCCAATGGAGAAAAGACTAGGACGATCGGATTAAGGAGAAACCAGAAAGAACAAGGCAATTTATTAACAAATGTACAAAGAAGAAGAGGAAACGAAAGAATGTCCAAGAAAGAAAGAGGAAGGAAAAGTACACAGGGCAGTCTTAATTACAGTCTTAACTTATTCCCTGGACAAACGGGCCCGTCTCACACACAGTCACTCACACGGGGATTGCAGATGGTAGGGTGGAAGGTCCGGCGATGGTGTCCAGGCTCCAGTCCGGCTCCGGTCCAGCAGACGAAACCCGGCAGGCAGCTCTCCGCAGTGTAACGCGAACGGACAATTATAATGACGGGGGAAGGCTGGTCTACTGGCGTACGTAATATGCGCACTACTCGCTCCAAACGACCCCTCCCCAATGTCCTGCACACTGCAGTTCATGGCAATGCGTGCCGCGCGCTCGCCCTTAGTACAGCGGGTTTCCACAGCACGTCTCTTTGAAATACCAATGCCAGCGAGCCCTCTTTGATCAAGCGCATAGGTCCTTATACTCGTGAGTCCTCCATAAGCACGACAGTCCTTTCCACAACGATAAGTCCTCACGAGGGCTTTGTGCGCTGGCTTTTATAAGTCAAGCCAGCGATTGCTCCGCAAGCCCCAACCACACCCTGTCAGGCGATGTCACTCCAGCCCTGGTTGGCTGGTTATGGCTTACCGGCCGCGCCCTGACGGCTGGGTGACATGGCCACACCTCCTCCCTGGTGCTCCGCCCCCTTTTTCCGGGCTTCACCTCGTGGCTTATGGCGGCGTTGAGCGAGCTCAAGGGCAGCGAAGGCTGCGGCCAAGGAGCGTACCAAATTGGGAGGGGCCATGGGGCACAGACTGGGGAGCGCGCTTAATGGCGTCGCTTGGAGGGAGGCTGCAAAATGGACGAGGGGCCTACTTCTTATTTGATTGACGCAACGCAGATTCAACTATTGGAAAATGGCCTTATCTAACACATACTAAGAAATAACTGATGTCCTATGGTGACCTACGTGTTGCTTGTGGCCTACCTATGGGCTCCTTTAACCTTTAATGATGTTATATTTATTTACAAGTGTGGGTTCTCAAAACCGCAACACGGCACCCCTCCTTTTGCCAGGCTCGGCCCAAGCCGATCGATACCTGGGTCAGGACTATCTTTTAACAATTAGTGTGACACTTCGGTGTGGTTAGCCTCTACTTTTAAACGATTTTTTATCTGGATGGCGCGACTACCCTGAGTGCGACAGTTTTAACACTAGATATGTCCCCCCTGCTGCGTTGTGTCCTATCTAACTGACTCACGCCCACAATTAACCGAGTTACGGAATGGTTCTCAAACTAAACATTTAAGCTGGTGGGGAGCATTATTTACAAGACACTAATTAATTATTTACAAAACTGTGGGAAAAAGAACAAGAACTTTTGATAAGAGGAAATACCCTATGCACTGCACTGCACCGACACACCATACACCCATGTGCACAATAAATGCACCATAATAAAAAAATGCATGAAAAGCACCAGCACCAAAAATGCACAAAAACATTTCAATAATTATTAAAAATGATGACGTCTTGTGCTTGTCTGCTGGGCCGATGTATCTTGGCTGTATCTTCTTGCTTGATGTTAATTAATTAATAAAAAGGGCACAAACCACGTCCGCTTTTTTATTTATGGCCGGCAGGGCCAACTCAGGTGGTCCGCCTGCATGGCATTGATGCCACTTAAAACAGTGGTCCGCAAGCCAGATACTGCTGGCAGCAATGGTCTGTCCCAGCAAAAGTGCCAGGCCACAGAATGTGTGGTCCATAGGTGCCAGGCCACAGAACATGTGGTCCATAGGTGCCAGGCCACAGAACGTGTGGTCCATATGGTGTATCAGTGCAGGCAGGCAGGCAGGCAGCCGGGTGCAGGCAGCAAGAGTGCGGCCGCACAATTCAGGGCACCTGCACACTCCCCTCGCACAAAAGACCATAGGTCCATGAGTGGGGAAGGAAGACAAAGCAGAGGTTAGCGGGGTGCAAGGGCGCAAGGGTACACATCAAAACAAGGCAATGCGACATGAAGGGCGCGGGAGAGCGAGCTGAGAAAGCTCGTCCCTACTCGTTCGTCACCCCCCATGTCAGCCTACACTACCCTTGCCCTCCCCCGTACTTACACAATTTACAAATTTACAAATTCGTCTCTACTGTCTCGTCCACCATATCTCCCCTAAACCAAATTCGTCACCCAATCCCTCCCCAGAAGGAAGGGATGGAATAAACACAATGTCAAACTCCATCATGATGCGTCTTACATTCTCCAAATATCCGCAAAACCTGGTGTGGAGTCCTATCACCTCGGTGAGTGGATGCGGATGGTGCGAAGAGATTTTCCTCCTAACTGTCCTTCTAAATGACATTAGCTCTCTAAACTACCCAGGGTCTTGCCCTGCTAATCCATTGGCCATCTTTACACTATGCGGTTCTAAAAACCAATTCCCATTGTCCATACTGTGGTGCTCTCCCAAATTTGGGGTCTCACTCCCCCATTTTTTCCATCTGTGCCCTCGCACAATTTCGGGGCTGGGTCGTGTGGCCCTACCAGCAGGTCTACTTACCTGCGACCTCCGCCACTGAAGCCGCCTCCCGAGCTTGCCTGCTCCTGACGACTACCTAACCGGGGAAGGCCCTCCCTGGCTCTTACCCCACTAATGCCCCCTCTGGCATTGGGCTACCCGGGTCCTCTCCTCAGGATCCTCGGGCCCCGCTGAACACTACTTGAACTCTAACCTGGCTCCCAGAGCCTACCTGCGGCCTCACCTAGCCGACAGACTACCAGTGGCGGAGTGCTCATTTAACCATACGTACCAATTAAGCCACACGCCCAGCCATTCCACGAACTTACGCACCCCTCCAAGCACGTCATTGCTACTTCACACACCACAGATTTCAATATCCAACAAATTTACCTACTCCCTCTACCTAACCTTAAACTACCCTCCCCGGGTACTCATGAAGGCGTCCATCTTCCCCCATCCACTCCTTCGCACCATGCACGCCACACCACGTATTCCACACTACTCACTCCACACCATTTATTCCATACCATTTATTCACTTGCACCCCATGCAAGTCATTCACTCAACACCATTACACTTGTCCTCAATACTCCACTCATACACTTTCACACACACACACATCATTCTCGAGCATTGCCTCATTTCATCACCAGCACTACCAAGACTCTCATTCCCAATTCCTCATTTGCGCATAAAGCGCATCCTCCTACTCACACACACAGCATCATCTGACTAGCTATTTCCCCTAATATTAGTGCTTCCCTGTCAACCCTTATACTAAGCACATCCTCGTCATTATTATCCACCTAATCTCTCTACGTCCCCACTACTTGTTCAAATGTCAATACTTAAATCTCAAGTCACCTATAGTCATTTCTAAATCCGAACATTATCCGAGCCCACCCTGGCTAGTTCTCACTGCCAAACCCCATAAACCTACTGCTCCTCTGCCCCATGTGAATGGTACAACTACCATTCCTATCACTACCACTACAAGTCCACTGTACTGGAGCCTGTCGTGCGGGAATACATTTTTACAGCTCGACTTCGAAAAGCCGAGCAATGTATGCGGATGGCCAGTCTCCTGTTGGTTGGGTCCGTCCGGCATTTTCGATTCTGGGGAAGAGGCATACTTGGGCCGAGGTTCCAGGGTCCATCCCGGCACGGAGCCCTTCGGTCTCCGGCCCGATGACCCAACCTCCCCCGGTCGGAGCACCGTGCCCGCCAGGGGGCAAAGGTCCGACCTGGCCTTTCTCCCCCGGAATCGTGCCGGTCGCCGCTACGACGCGGCACCGACCATACAGGGCGAGACCCGGCCCGAATCGTGCACGGCGCTCCATGCAAGAGCGCCGCGGCAACGATCTCCGCCGGCCCCCGCAGCACACAAAGAACACCACGCCCCGAGAGCTCGCGTCGGCTGTACGTCGGTCTAAGCGCTGCCCCGGTCTGCGTCGATGCTCGAGTTGCATTCTCACCTTCACACGCGACCCTTCCCATACTAGCACATCGAGGCGTTCCAGCGCCTCTCCTACATTCCATGCACTCTGTTATTGCATTCTCCCATGCACACTCTGTTACACACTTCTCATCCACGCACTCCCTTACCACACAACCAGGCACACACACGCTTTCCACACACTCTGTTGTGCACTCTTCTCGTGCACATTCTTGCGCACACCCTGGTGCACTCATTCTACTCATTACGTACTCCGTAACACTCGTGGGTGTGCACTCTTGCATCCACCCACTCAGCGCACACCTACCCACGGGTGTGCAATCTCTTGCCACACACCCAATCATGCGCTCCGGTGTGCATCCTCGTACCCTCTCCACAACCAACTCACACTCTGTGTCTCACCTTTCCGTTACGCCCTCGCTTGCACACTCTGTTGTGCACTCACCCTCACTTTCACACTCTGTTGTGCACTCACCCTCACTTTCACACTCTGTTGTGCACTCACGCTCACTTTCACACTGTTGTTACACACCCGCGATTCGGTGCACACTTTTTTCTCACACGCGCGCCATTCGCTCTCACACAGCGCACTACGGACCTTCCACAAGCGCCCGGGTGACGCCTTACTCGAGCATCTCCTTACTCAATCCCAACCCAAGCGCGCAAAAAACCTTTTCGCGCCAAACCTTTTCGCACCATATACAATCCGACTTACCTTTGGGATCCTTTTCTCCACACGCAGCTGCAAACTTTCATTGGGGTTAGGAAGTATGGCATCATGATGCGAACACGGACTTTGCACATTTTCCATCTCTTCCTTCCGCGATTGCTCTTCTAAGTCCGCCGTCTTTTCAACCCCAATTTCCACTATTTCTTTGATTTCAATTTCTTTTTCCTCGACGACCACCAGTGCTAATAAAATAAAATTCTCTAATTCGGCAGTCATCGGCTTTTTCACACCCCGTGTCACGATTTCTAAACCAGTCCATGTGACTGCGCCTTGCTCAGCCTCGCTTTCCCCGCGTTCCTCAAGCCGCGCTACCCCATCACATACCGTTGTGCCTTTCCCGCTCGACCTGCGGTCTATGTCCTTCCCCATCTTCTTTATCTGGCCACCCACTCTGTTTCCAAACCCTGTTAACCTGTCTTTCATTCCTTCCATCTGGTTCTCTCGGGTGGCCATCCTGTTTTCCAATCCCGTTATCCCCTTGTTCATTTCTCTGGCTTGGCCACCCACGTCCTTCAACTGGCCCCCCAATTTGCTTTCGAATCCCCCCAATTTGCTTTCTAACCCCCACATTTGACTTCCCAATTGCTTACTATCAGCCCTCATTTCTCCCATCTCCTTACTCAATCCCCCAATTTGGTTTCCCATATTACTTAACCCATCTTTCAATCCCCCAATTTGGTTTTCCAACCCCATTTGTAGGGCTGCCTGCAGCTGCGCAATGAGGTCCTGCATATTCATCCCTCCCATTTGCACAGCAGGCGCGGCCCTCGTCGCCATGTGTGAGGTGCCGCCATTTTGTCCGCCTGCAACCCCTACTGCTACATCCTCTCCAATTGCATCCTTCATCTCCTCCAATTGTCCCACTTCTTCCCGGGGGTCCTGGGTTAATTCTAACCCCTCCTCATCTACCCCCACCAGCATCCGATCGCCTTGGCTATCCATGGCACGATATAATTTAGATGTTATATAAAATTTCGGCCGCTCGTAATTTGGAGTGCGCTAGGCGCACTTCGGGTCCAAATCCCACTCCTGACACCAATTGTTGCGGATCTCAGAAACGTCGGCTCTCCCCTTATCTGGCCGACGCGACCCTGGAAGTTATAACGTCCTTCCCGGCACGGCGTTAGGTAGGGTTTGTTAGGCCTAGGGATTCGCTACTACCTAAGTACTAACGCCGGCCAGAAACGAGGGAATAACTCCCGCCCGAATCACGGATATTGGTGGAAACGCTGAGCGGATAGCGATCCACGATCCGAGCTGTTAACAAGTGACTAGACCCGATTATGGCTGTTTCCCGATCGTGCCACGTTTACCCAATGGAGAAAAGACTAGGACGATCGGATTAGGGAGAAACCAGAAAGAACAAGACAATTTATTAACAAATGTACAAAGAAGAAGAGGAAACGAAAGAATGTACAAGAAAGAAAGAGCAAGGAAAAGTACACAGGGCAGTCTTAATTACAGTCTTAACTTATTCCCTGGACAAACGGGCCTGTCTCACACACAGTCACTCACACGGGGATGGCAGATGGTAGGGTGGAAGGTCCGGCAATGGTGTCCAAGCTCCAGTCCGGCTCTGTCCGGTCCAGCAGATGAAACCCGGCAGGCAGCTCTCCGTAGTGTAACGCGAACGGACAATTATAATGACGGGGGAAGGCTGGTATATGGGCGTACGTAATATGCGCACTACTCGCTCCAAATGACCCCTCCCCAATGTCCTGCACGCTGCAGTTCGTGGAAATGCGTGCCGCGCGCTCGCCCTTATTACAGCGGGTTTCCACAGCGCGTCTCTTTGAAATATCAATGCCAGCGAGCCCTCTTTGATCAAGCGCATAGGTCCTTATACTCGCGAGTACTCCGTAATCATGACAGTCCTCTCCACAACGATAAGTCCTCACGAGGGCTTTGTGCGCTGGCTTTTACAAGTCAAGCCAGCGATCGATCCGCAAGCCCCAACCACGCCCTGTCAGGCGATGTCACTCCAGCCCTGGTTGGCTGGTTATGGCTTACCGGCCCCGCCCTGACGGCTGGGTGACGTGGCCACACCTCCTCCCTGGTGCTCCGCCCCCTTTTTCCGGGCTTCACCTCGTGGCTTATGGCGGTGTTGTGCGAGCTCAAGGGCAGCGAAGGCTGCGGCCAAGGAGCGTACCAAATTGGGAGGGGCCATGGGGCACAGACTGGGGAGCACGCTTAATGGTGTCGCTTGCAGGGAGGCTGCAAAATGGACGAGGGGCCTACTTCTTATTTGATTGACGCAACGCAGATTCAACTATTGGAAAATGGCCTTATCTAACACATACTAAGAAATAACTGATGTCCTATGGTGACCTACGTGTTGCTTGTGGCCTACCTATGGGGTGCTACCTTTAACCTTTAATGATGTTATATTTATTTACAAGTGCGGGTTCTCAAAACCGCAACACTATGTAATATATATATATATATATATATATATATATATATATATATATATATATATATATATATATATATATATATTGTTACGGATCGCGGATTAGATGTTATTTACCGAGCGGTGGTATTGCCGCGACCTAACAGTTCCCCCGATTCTTCCCCAACTCACCCGATTCCACCCGAACGTTGGCCAAATCGCGCTACGCTAAATCAATGATTGGAAAGGACACAACGACTGGGATAAATGAAACGACGCCAGGGGTACAGTTCTCAAGACCTCCGGAGGAGGATATAATTACAGTGGGGGAGAAAAGGGGTAGATTACAAGGTAGTGAGGTAAAGACACAGAAGAGATAGGCACTTAGATACAATCTTATCTTAGCCCAGACAGACCACAGACAAACGGAACAAGGCTGACTTACACAGGGATTGATGGCAGGGAAGGACAGGTAGTTCGATAGCACAAGGTGCACCTTGGCTCGGGGACAGGATCAAGCACGGTCCAAGAGATGCAGGGAGGCCTCACAGCGCTCGGAGGTGGCGTCTTTCTTTTTCCAAGCTCAGCGCGCATCTGACGTCACCTCCCTCTTCCTGCGCATGCTCAGCGGGGAGTGACACGCCCTCAGCTGGTTGGCTCCGCCCCAGATGGGACCGGTCCGCCGCTCCCATTGGGTGCGGGGGTTACCGGGCTCCACCCTTGACGAGGAGCTGACAGGGAGCCCCTATTTGGTAACCCCTTCGAGCACATGTTCGATGGCGGCTCGCTGGGAAGGCCTCATGCCCTCCCAACACCCCCTACCAACCAAGCCGGAGTGAGGACGCGCACTCCCTGTGCACGCCGCCGCCGTTGCTGTTGTTGTTGTTGTTGTTGCTGAACCGTGAGGAAGAGCTGCGGGGAGGTATTGGGAGGTCCTAAACTTACTAACGGTGCCATACAATCACATTGTGGTGCAACGAAGGGTCAGAATTAATGGAAACGAGTCCTTGACTGACATAGACTAAGAATAACTAGCAAGATGTCCTATAGTTGTCTACGTGAGATGCGGTGGACCTGGATGCGACATTTAATGGGGGGAAATAGGGGAGGTCGGGTCTACAGAGTGTTGTTTACAGAAAATGGGACTAGGGAATGGGGGATTGGGGATAGTTGGGAAGTATTGAGGAAATAGGGGAATATTTACAAGCGGATATGGATGGATGCAAATCCCATATCCGCAACATTGCACCCTTCTCTACCTCGGGGCGTCCTGACCCGATAAATTTTTACCTACTTTAGTGTGGCACTCAGATGTAGTTCCCTCGACTATTAACTCAACCCTGAGTGCGACAGTTTTACAGATGTTCACAAATGAGTAAATATGTCCCCCTGCGACGTTGCACCCTTCTCCTAACAGAAACACACCCACAGGATAACCGAATCGTGGAAAGCATCCTCAAACTAAACATACAGCCGGTAGGGAGCATCATTTACACAAGACTACACTGATATTTACACTACGATCCAGGACCTGTTCTTTGAGGAACACATGCAGATGTTATGCATAGAGAGAGAGCACGCATGCCAGCATCGATACACCAACCCACGAGTGCCCTGTGGCCCTACGGCCTTTAATAATGTGCAGAGCACCCCGTCCAAGCACCAAAAGCACCACCCCATTATGCACAGTCAGCACCATCCGGTGCACCAATAAAGTGTTCAATAATAAATGCACAATCAAGTGTCCATGATCACCGGTGGTGTCGCAGCCGGCCGATGTTCTGCCGCTGGTCTTGTCTTCTTGGAGTGCACTTGGCCTTCTGGCTTCTTTAGAAATAAAGAAAGGCACCAACCGCGTCCATTTCTCAATTGTGGCCGTCAGGGGGGCCAACTAAAAGTGGTTCACCTGTATGGCATAGGTGCCACGTTGACCCAGAGGTCCATCCACGGGTGGTGCTTGACCGCAAAAGAACTGCGGTCCATTGTGGGCGGCCACAAAAATTGCGGTCCATATGGTGTATCAATCCAGGCAGCAAGCAGCGGAAGTACAGGCCCACAACTGCGGAGCCAGCACCTCTCTCTCCTCTCTCTCTGCCCCAAAGCCAGATCCTCGGAGGTGGGAGACAAAAGAAGACAAGTGAGTAAGGTGGTAAGGGCGCAAAAGTGCACGCAATTCAAGGTAATGCACACTGGGGGCACATGGGAACCAGGTGAGACAGGTACGTTCCTACCGTACGCCCCCCCCCCCCCCCACCAGGTAACCTACATTGCCCCTCCCTTACCCCTTACTGTATCCACAAAACACAACACTACCCATAAACATCTACTTTACACATCAACAAACGTCCCTACTGTCTTCCCCGTTCCTCCCATAAACCAAATTCGTCTTCTCTCCCTCCTAACCAATCAAATTTGCCATTTCCAACTCTCATCAAAATTTGCCATCTCCAACTCAACATCAAAATTTGCCATCACCAATTCATCATCAGTCCCTCCTAAGGAGGGAGAGATGGAATCACCCCAATGTCTTATCCACGTCGTGATGCGTCTCACAAATCCACACAGCAATTCTCCTTTCCTGCAACACAGAACAAAGGAACACAGGTGTGGAGTCATCATCATCACCTCAGGTAAGTGGCTGCGTATGGTGCGACAGGTTCATCAATCCTAACTATTTCCTAAATGACTTTAACAGCTTTACATTACCCGGGGTCTTTCCCTGCCAATCCATTGGCCAACTTACACTATGGGTTCTAAAAACCAATTCCCATTGACCAAACTGTGGTGCTTCTCAAGTTGGGGTCTCACTCCCCCGATTCATCACTCGGTGCCCCCACACAATTTCGGTGGCTGGGTCATGTGACGCTCCTAGCTGGTCCGCCCGCCTGCACACCTCCACCACTGTTGTTGCCTACCGAGCTCACCTGCTCCTCACCCTAACCTAACTAACTGGGGAAGGCCCTCTCGCACTCTCACCCCCTCAGTGCCCTCTCTGGCACGGGCTGCCCGATCCACACCCGGGATCCTCAGGCACCCACTGACACTAGCGGCTCCCAGAGCCCACCTGCGGCCTCACCTGGCCGACATCTAACAGTGGCGGAGTGCCCAACCATTCACACTCATACTAACAGGCCACACGACCAGCCAATTTCACCACACCAATGCACCCATCCACAATACCATTCTGCAACCGCACCACAAATGCCAATATCCAACCACAATTTACCTATACCTTCTAACTATTCTTTAAACTACCCTCCCCGGGTACTCGTGAAAAGGGGTCCACTCTTCCCCCATCCACACCTTCGCACCATGCACACCACTCCATAACACTTACTCCAACTCTCTCCACACCACTCATTCTCCGCTCCATATATTCCACACACCTGTACTTGCACACCTGTGCTCTCGTACTTGGTGCCGCCTGCACCCTTCTCTCCCCCAAGCGCATTCGCGCTGATCCACAACACTCACTACTCACCATGACACTCATCCGCAATGCTCTCTCATTCATCACTTGTACACTCACACACACCTCGGAGCATTGCCTCACCGATGCCTCATTTGAAGCTGCTCACCAGCACTTCCATTCACACTGCATCATCTACTCTGTCTACTCCCTTCTAAAACTCGCGCTCCTCCGTCTTCCCTTACACTCAGCGCTCCCACGTCATTATCAAACACTAAGCTACTACGTCCCCACTACAGGTATCAGTCACTATCTGAACCTTAACGTTACCTAATGTCATCTTCGCTAGATCCCTACACACAATATCCTAACCCACCCGGGCTAGTTTTCACTGCCATAAACCCCATAAACTATAGCGCATTTGCCCCCCTTCATGGGAAGGGTGGCAGGGATGCCACCCTTACCCACCGTCATACGGCGCGAGTGGGACCTTGTGGGACCACCTCGTATGTGAGCCGTGGCCCGCCTGCTGGACCCCGTGCGTCACCCCTTGCGGGGTCAGCGCGGGGCCGAACCGGCCGGGCCCCCACAGTACATTACCCCCAAGGGGCTCCCGTGCCTCCCCTGTCCCTCTAAAAACTACCCCTGTTGGTGTCGATGCATGGGTCACACTTCCGCAACCCGCTACCCATTCCATACCACCACAACCTTGCTCACTCACACCTCGCACCTCTCCCATCACCGGACCCTCTCGCTCGCACCCTCGTTCCATACCCTCCGGACCAGCCATACACCTCACTCTTGGCCTCTCACGAACATCCGGGTCTATCTCGACCCCCAAGCTTATTAAATCACCTGGCGCATCATACGCACGACCATATTGGTCACCACTTACACCGGGTCCTCTTTCTCTTCGCTTCTCCTCCATCACCTGCGAATCCCTCATCCGGTTAATGAGCACATCATCACGATCCAAACACAGACTTTGGACCAATTCTTTTACTTCCTCCTTTATCTCTTTCTTATCCTCTCTCCGTCGCTTCTTAATTTCGCTCACCCCTTCTTCCACTTCTTCTAATTTCTGCTTCACCTCCTTCATCTCCTCGTGCGTCCCCTTAAGTTCTTCCTCTAACTCCACCTTATTTTTTTCTATATGCTCCCGCACCTCCCGCTCTTTAACCTCCATCACCTCTACCACCTTGTTCATTTTCCTCGTCAGGTCCTCATGTACCGTCTGACACTCTTTTTTAATTACCCCTACGTCCTTTTTCATCTCCTTCTGTGTCGATTTTAAACCCTCTATTACCGCTGTGTTCTTCTTTACCTGGTCCCCCAACTCCTTTTGTCCCACTGTCAGTTGTTCTACTCCCAGCATCAAGGCCTCTATACCACCTTGCAATTTTACAGTCCCCTTTCTCACCTCCTTCTCCATGCGCTCCTCACAGTGCCTCACCTCCTCGCGCACTCCTCCGACCTCCTCACTCACACCTCTTCTGATCTCCTCTCCCATCACTTGCATCTCCTGCCCAGATGCCACCCTCATCTGCTCCATTTCCTCCCTGTGAGCATCCAATTTAGTTTCTACCCCCATTCTGACCCCCTCTATCTGCTGCCCCATTTTTTTTAACTTCCCTTTCCGCTTGGTCCCTCATGTCCCTCAATTTGCCTTCCATACTGTTTTCTAACCCCTCTAACACCTTTTTCATCCCTTCCATTTGATTCTCTTGAGTGGCCATTCTGTTTTCTACCCCCGTTAACCCCTCCTGTATTTCCCCTAATCTATTGTCTAATCCCTCACATTTGTTTCCTAATCCCTCTATTCTACTCCCTAACCCTCCGATCTGGGCCCCCATCTCCTCCCTCAATTTCTCGCTATTGGACCCCATCCTTTGTTCTAACCGTTGGCTATTGGCCCCCATGTCCTCCCTCAATTTCTCGCTATTGGACCCCATCCTTTGTTCTAACCGTTCGCTATTCTGGGCCATAAGGGCCTTCATTTGTATTAAAAAAAGGTTCAAATCTACCAGCGGCGCTGCTACGGTCGCGAACGCGGTCGCCGTAGCCATCTGCGAGGCGCCATTTTGCGCGCCCGTAACCTCGTGCGCGAGGACGCCATTTGCGAACCTGCCGCCCTCACTGCTTCGCTCTCCTCATGTCCCTCAATTTGGTCCTGGATCGACCCTGCCTCACTCTCCTCTACCGGAACCCAGCCGTCTTGATCTGCCATAGCGCGACTTTCAAAATTCGGGTTTTTTGTAAAACAAAACAATTTCCAACTGCTTGTAATTTTGAGCGCGTTAAGTGCGCTTCGGGCCTCGTATCTCACTCCTCGACACCAATTGTTACGGATCGCGGATTAGATGTTATTTACCGAGCGGTGGTATTGCCGCGACCTAACAGTTCCCCCGATTCTTCCCCAACTCACCCGATTCCACCCGAACGTTGGCCAAATCGCGCTACGCTAAATCAATGATTGGAAAGGACACAACGACTGGGATAAATGAAACGACGCCAGGGGTACAGTTCTCAAGACCTCCGGAGGAGGATATAATTACAGTGGGGGAGAAAAGGGGTAGATTACAAGGTAGTGAGGTAAAGACACAGAAGAGATAGGCACTTAGATACAATCTTATCTTAGCCCAGACAGACCACAGACAAACGGAACAAGGCTGACTTACACAGGGATTGATGGCAGGGAAGGACAGGTAGTTCGATAGCACAAGGTGCACCTTGGCTCGGGGACAGGATCAAGCACGGTCCAAGAGATGCAGGGAGGCCTCACAGCGCTCGGAGGTGGCGTCTTTCTTTTTCCAAGCTCAGCGCGCATCTGACGTCACCTCCCTCTTCCTGCGCATGCTCAGCGGGGAGTGACACGCCCTCGGCTGGTTGGCTCCGCCCCAGATGGGACCGGTCCGCCGCTCCCATTGGGTGCGGGGGTTACCGGGCTCCGCCCTTGACGAGGAGCTGACAGGGAGCCCCTATTTGGTAACCCCTTCGAGCACATGTTCGATGGCGGCTCGCTGGGAAGGCCTCATGCCCTCCCAACACCCCCTACCAACCAAGCCGGAGTGAGGACGCGCACTCCCTGTGCACGCCGCCGCCGTTGCTGTTGTTGTTGTTGTTGTTGCTGAACCGTGAGGAAGAGCTGCGGGGAGGTATTGGGAGGTCCTAAACTTCCTAACGGTGCCATACAATCACATTCTGGTGCAACAAAGGGTCAGAATTAATGGAAACGAGTCCTTAACTGACATAGACTAAGAATAACTAGCAAGATGTCCTATAGTTGTCTACGTGAGATGCGGTGGACCTGGATGCGACATTTAATGGGGGGAAATAGGGGGAGGTCGGGTCTACAGAGTGTTGTTTACAGAAAATGGGACTAGGGAATGGGAGATTGGGGATAGTTGGGAAGTATTGAGGAAATAGGGGAATATTTACAAGCGGATATGGATGGATGCAAATCCCATATCCGCAACAATATATATATATATATATATATATATATATATATATATGTATGTATATATATATATGTATATATATATATATATATATATATATATATATATATATATATATATATATATATATATATATTGTTACTGATCGCGGATTAAGATGTTAGTTACCGAGCGGTTTGGTATTGCCGCGACCGTTACAGGATCCTGACTCACCCGATTCACCCAGAACTTTGGCCGTATCGCACCACAGCTGCTCAATGAGGGAAAAGACAAAAACGACGCAATGCAAGAGGAAAAGGAATTAAAACGAGAAGACGTACAGACGAGTAATGGGGTTTATTATTTACACACACAAGCAAAAAGGAGCAATCAAGTTTTATTTACAACACATAAGACGCAGGTGACACAGTGCAAATTTTAGCTTACCTACAGACTTAATTAAATACCCAGGGACAGAACAAACAAAACAAACTCACGTATACAAGAAGGATGGAATGGAATGAATGTTGGAAGGAGGAATGGGAAGGTTCAGCTGGGGCAGATGGTTCGGGCTTGATCCCGCACGGGACGTCGGCTGGACCTCGACGGCCACCGATGCCACCGCTATTTGGTCCCCGCGGGGTAACGGGTTGAAGCTGCCTGGTGGAGTCAACGCTGCCTCTCTGGCTCAGCTCAGGGCGCGTCTGCCGTCTCTGGCGCAACTGCTGGTAATGGCCCTTGGCACCTTCTCTCTCTTGGCCCTGGTGTCTCCTCACCATTGACAACTCAACGCAACCAACTCAACCACTGACCCCTCGACGCCACCACTTCTCACCACCGACTTCTTACCACCGCAACCAACGCAACCACTGACCCTCCTCTGGCAACCGACTCAGACCAACTCTCTACTCACTTCCGTTTGCGCCTTTTATAGCGCCTCCAGCGATTCAGCCGCCGGCGTTTTGGACACGCCCATCGGGGTGCTCACCTCGGCCCTGGTTGGTCACGCGACCCTCGGGCTCCGCCCTCGATGACGACGGGTGGGTACGCCCCTCCTCCCCTCTATGACGAGGTGGAGACACGCCTTTCTTCCCCGACTCGAGCCTCGTGGTCAATGGCGGTTATTGGAGGGGAGGTAATTGGGAATCGAGGGCTCAGCACTGACGAAAGGGGATGTGATAGGAAATGGAGGTTCTGGGGATGGGAATGAAAGGGGATCTATTCTCTTTCACTGGTGCAATGGAGTACTTCATTTAATGGGAGACACAGCCTTACCCTAGAACACAGAATAAGAGATAACTATCAACAGGGGTATTCTATTACTTGGCTGACGTGTATGCTCGTGGACTAATTATGGGATGCCCTTTCACCTTTACACAGCTCCGGAGGTAGGGGGGCGCAGAATAACCAATAATAATAATAGTACAGCACACAATCAAAAAAATACAGTCCTCATCTCCGCAACAATATATATATATATATATATATATATATATATGTATGTATATATATATATATATATATATATATATATATATATATATATATATATATATATATATATATATATATATATATATATATATATATATATATCTCTATCTATAATTCCAGTAATCTCTGTACGTCTGTACGTTTGTTTGTTTGTCTGTGACCGCTGTTTCTCGACAACTACCGGTCCGATATACTTGAAACTTGCCAGGTATATTGCTGGGGACCCGAGGATGTGCCTTTTCAAGGTTTCATATTAATCGGACAATTACTTACCGAGCTATGTCCAAAAAACGATTCAACCAATCAGAGAGCAGCGAACGATCGCGTGTGCCGAACGTGGAGGACACACTCTGCCTCGGATGGCACATTTGAGAGCGTATTCATTTATTTCACGTTTGCAAACTATGTTGGCGTTAAACTATGTTTTAAAACTAATAAAACCGAATTTGCGATTCATTCGCTTTCCTGCGCGTTTGTGCACGCGATGGCGATTTCTTTACCAAACTCCGGAAGCCGTTCGCTTTGGACCAAACCATTGCATGTAAATAGAGGGGGGGGATTGTCACCGTACTCGCAAGCCGTTCGCTTTGGACCAAACCATTTCATGTAAATAGAGGGGGGGGGATATAATTTTAGATATAGATATAGTACGGGCAATGCCCTAGTATATATAATGTATATATATTACTTCTTCTGTATTTTTAATTAATTTTCTGAAATTTGTAAAATTTGTTTTTCACTTGAAAGCTCCATCATTGCACAACCCATCACCGCTTCCCCTCCTCTAAAAGCTCTTCATTTACTCGTTCATAGCAATGGTTTTTGAATGTTTTTTTTGGATGGTTGAATGGTTTTTGATAACATTTCAGAGATTTTGCAAAACTCTTGCTTTTATTACTTGCAAAAGCGAAGATTTTTCATGTATATTGGTCGGTTGCATTTGTGTTTCTGTCTGTCTGTCTGTTTGTTTGTCTGTTTGTTTGTCACTGGCCTACAGGTCACAATTCTAAACCGATCGTCGTGAAACTTCACCAAGTTGTATAGGTCGTCCCAATTGAGAAGCCTATTGGTTTTGGGGTCAAAAGGTCAACATAGGCCAAAGGTCACCAACTTTGCCAAATTTCTAAAATCCACAATTTTCATCCGATTGACTTGAATTTTAAAGACGACTTGCATATCAGGTCACTGAATTCAACCACCAAGTATTTTTGAGGTCAACATAGGCCAAAGGTCACCAACTTTGCCAAATTTCTAAAATCCTCAATTTTCATCCAATTGACTGGAAATTTGAAGATGACTTTCATATCTGGTCACTGAATTCAACCACAAATTATATTTTCGGTGAACATAGGCCAAAAGGTCAACATAGGCCGAATTTCTAAAATCACCAATTTTCATTTGATTGACTTGAAATTCTAAGAGGATTTACATATATGGTCACTGAATTCAACCACCAACTATTTTTGAGGTCAACATAGGCCAAGTTTTTAAAATCCTCAATTTTCGTCCAATTGACTTGAAAATTGAACAGCATTTGCACATTGAGTCACTAAATAGGGAAACTAACTATTAGTTTCTATTTTTTTGAGGTCAAAAGGTCAAAGGTCAACTCAAGATCAACCTTACAAAATCATCATTTTTCATCTGAAAATCATCACTTTTCTTCCTATTGACCCGAGCTTTGATCAAGATTGACAATTTTAATCTTGATGAAATGGACAATTTGCTGTATCAATGGAATTTTTTTTTCTTGGGGGTGGGGTGCGGATTTTGCAAGTATCGTGCTCTGCATGACGTCTTCTTGTTTGTTTATTTATTTATTTATTTAATTTATTTACATTTACTTGTTTGTTTTTGTTTGTTTATGCATTTATTTCTGTATTTATTTACTTATTTGTGTTCTTACACGTACATGGCATGGCTCCACGCATTATATGTAGTTTGTGTTCTGGCGTTTTGGGTTGAGATCAGATAGAATTGTGAATTTGCGACGTCTTTTTCCGACATTACGACATTGATTTTCTCTTCATTCATTCATTCATTCATTCATTCAGGTATTCATTCATTTTAATAAACTCTCCCCCACTAAAGGAAGTGCGTGTGATTATAGAGATAGACAAATTGTGATAAACGCTCCGCAATTAAATAGTACCACACCCTCGTCTCATTCATTTAGCTAATTGGTTATAATAGGAGATTGAAGAGCCGGGCTCTTGCTTGAGACGGACGAAGTGACGGGCAAGACACAAACTCGTCCGAGAAGATGTTTATTGTAAAAACCAACTCGGGAACTCTGAAAAGCCCGTTTATCGGGCTGCATATATATCCAAAACCAGAAAGCATAACCGAAACCGAAAGCCACGCATCTCAGGCGAGGCGTGTTTCGGTGGTCACGTGACCGACAGGTGCAAAGGATTATAACCGCACGCGCGGCACGCTTTGGTGGTCACGTGACCAGCCACCCCGGCGCCGAGGTTGTCCGCCGGTGACGTCACCGGCTGGAGCAAGGAGATTCTGCTGCTGGTCTCGCTTGGGGGACCCATGGGTCGCTACACACGCCCCCCCAGAATGGACTTGATCCAGAAAGGTCAACCTGAGGGGGGGTCCGGATGACCCGCCCGAAACGACCCCTGGCCAGTCGCGGGGGGGGGGGGGGGGGGGGAGGGGTCCGGTGTGGTGGCGGGTGGTCGGACGGGGGGTGCAGTGGACGGGGGGCGGCCGCGCCATGGTGGGAGAGCCAGCCGTGGCGGCTGGCCTACGTCCACGTGGGCCGGTTTGAGGCGGTCCAGCGAAATCCGGTCCGCCCGGCTGCCGATGAAGGACTTGTTGTCCCGTCGTAGGACCCGGAAGGGTCCGTCGTATGGTGGTCGGAGCGGCCCCCGGTGTGCGTCGTGGCGCACGAAGACGTACTCCGCCGAGCGGAGTGCTGGGGGGACGTAGGATTGGGGGTCGCCATGGCGGGACGTGGGCACCGGGGCGAAACGTCAGGCGGCCTCCTGGAAGTCCGTGCGCTGGCGCGCGGCGGACCAGGGGCTGGTGGCGTCGGGCATGAACTCGCCCGGTATGCGGAGGGCCTGGCCGTACACCAGCTCGGCGGTGGACGCCTGGAGGTCCTCCTTGGGGGCCGTGCGTAGGCCCAAAAGGACCCACGGGAGCCGGTCGGCCCAGCCGTCGTCCTGGAGGCCGGCCATGAGTGCGGCCTTCATGGAGCGGTGGAACCACTCGCACAACCCGTTGGCCTGGGGGTGGTAAGCCGTGGTGCGGTGTAGGGTAACGCCCAACGTGCGGGCGATCGCGCCCCATAGTTCGGACGTGAACTGTGGGCCGCGGTCCGACGAGATGTCCGCCGGTGCGCCGAAACGCGCGACCCAGGTGGCGATGTACGCCTGGGCCACGTCAGCGGTGGTGGTGGAGGTGAGGGGCACGGCCTCCGGCCACCTGGTGGTCCTGTCCACCATGGTAAGCAGGTGGGTGAACCCCTGCGATGGGGGAAGGGGACCCACCAGGTCCACGTGGACGTGGTCAAACCGTCGCTCGGGCACGGTGAAGGGAGCCAGCGGAGCCTGGGTATGCCGGTGGACCTTGGCCCGCTGGCAGGGTGTGCAGGCGTTGGCCCAGTCGCGGACGTCCCGTCGCAGTCCATGCCAGACGAAATGCGCAGCCACCAGCCGCTGGGACGCCTTCCGGCCCGGGTGAGAGAGGCCGTGGAGCGAAGCAAAAATGCGACGCCTCCAGGTGACCGGCACAACGGGGCGAGGTCGGCCCTGGGAGATGTCGCACAGCAGGACTGTATCCGCGAAGGGGACGTCAGCCAAGCGGAGGCCCGTGTCCGCCACCCGGAGCGCCTGCACCGTGCCGTCGGTGGCCTGGTCTGCTGTCATGAGGGTGAAGTCGACGCCGAGGTGAACGGCGTTGGCGCCGGCTCGAGAAAGGCAGTCAGCCACGGCGTTGTCCTTCCCGGCGACGTGCCGGATGTCCGTGGTGTACTCCGACACGGCGGAGAGGTGGCGCTGCTGGCGGGCCGACCACGGCTCCGTGACCTTGGCCATGGCGAAAACCAACGGCTTGTGGTCGACAAAAGCCGTGAACGGGCGGCCCTCCAGGAGGTGGCGAAAATGGCGGACGGCCAGGTACAGCCCGAGGAGCTCGCGGTCGAAGGTGCTGTACTTTAACTCGTTGGGCAGGAGTTGCCGGCTGAAGAATGCGAGCGGCTGCCAGGCCCCGTTTACCCATTGTTCATGGACCGCGCCCACGGCGTAGTCGGAGGCATCCGTGGTGAGGGCGATGGGAGCCTGGGGTACCGGGTGGGCCAGCAGCGTGGCGTTGGCGAGGGCCCGTTTCGCGCCGGTGAAAGCAGCGTCCATGTCCGTGGACCAGACGATGTCGCGCTTCGCCGGCTGGCCGCGGAGGGTGGCGTACAAGGGCCGCATGAGTTGCGCAGCTCGGGGCACGAAGCGGTGATAAATGTTCACCATCCAGAGGAACTCCTGCAGCGCCTTGACGGAGCGGGGGCGCGGGAAAGCGGCGATGGCTTCGACTTTGGCCGGCAGCGGCACGGCGCCGGTCCGGGTGATGCGGTGGCCCAAAAAGTCGATCGTCGCCGCACCGAAGTGACATTTGGCCGGGTTGACGATCAATCCGTGCTCGCTGAGGCAGCCGAACAGCGTCCGGAGGTGGAGGAGGTGCTCGGCTCTGGACGTGCTGGCGACGAGAATGTCGTCCAGGTAGGTATAGAGGAACGGCAAGTCGCGCAGCACACCGTCCATCAGACGCTGGAACACCTGCGCCGCGTTTTTGAGGCCGAAGGGCATCCGGAGGAATTCAAAGAGGCCGAAAGGTGTAATCACGGCCATCTTCGGGATGTCGGCGGGGCGGACGGGCACCTGGTGGTACCCCCGAATCAGGTCCACTTTTGAAAAAATGGTCCACCCCGCCAACCGGGCAGAAAAATCCTGGATGTGTGGGACGGTGTACCTGTCGGGGGTAGTGGCGTCGTTGAGGCGGCGGTAGTCACCGCATGGCCGCCATCCGCCCCCCGGCTTCGGGAAGATATGCAGCGGCAAGGCCCAGGCGCTGTCGGAGCGCCGCACGATGCCGAGGCGCTCCAGCGCCACGAACTCGGCCTTGGCGACGGTGGGTTTGGCGGGGTCGAGACGGCGAGCCCGGGCATACACCGGCGGGCCCGTAGTGGGGATGTGATGCTCGATGCCGTGGCACACCGCGATGACCGAAAACGTCGGTCGTGTGAGGGCCGGGAGCTCCGCAAGGAGGCGTGCGAAGTCGTCCGCCAATGGGAGGGCGCAAGAAAACTCGGTGGGCGCGGCACGGCTCAAGGCGCATGCCAGGGAGCTGAAAGTTTCGGCGTTGACGAGACGCCGGCGTTTCACGTCAACCAGCAGCCCATGGGCGCACAGGAAATCGGCCCCGAGCAAAGCCATGGGGACGTCCGCCGTCACGAACTCCCAGTGAAAGAGCTGGCTGCCGAAGCGGAGGGCGACAGTGCGTGGGCCGAAGGTGCGGATGGCGGAGCCGTTGGCCACGACCAAGGGGGGGCCGCAAACGGCGGCCCGCCTGTCCTCCACCGAAGCGGGAATGACGCTCAGTTGAGCGCTGGTGTCGCAGAGGAAGCGCCGTCCCGACGCTCGGTCCGTGATGAACAACAGGTTTCCGGAACGGCCGGCGTTCATTGCTGGTAGGGAACGCCGGCTCGCCCGTTTCCCGACTTGCCGAACGTGCACGGGGGCCGACATGATCGGGCCTGCCGCCCGAACCTGGCGTGGAAATAACACCAGGCCGGGTCCGGTGGGGGCTCCGGTCGATGCGTCGGGTCCGGGCGACGCGGCGTCGCCGCTGCCAGTCGCGCCGGCCCGGCGGCCTCCGGGAAGGAAACTGCGTCACGGGCGTCGGGCGGGTGGGCGGGAAGGCTCCCGGCCGCCACCCCGACGAGCTGGCTCACCGCTCCGGCGAGCTGGCTTGCCGAAGCGATCTTGTCGGCCTCCTTGGCGAGGTCGCGGGGGTTCACGATGGTCGTACCTGCCAGGGCGACCCGTACCTGGGCCGGGAGCTGGCGAAGAAAGAGCTCTTGAAACAGGAAATCCGAGGGGTGCTCGCCGAGCAACGCGAGCATGTAATCCATGCATTCGGACGGGTGCGTATCGCCGAGCTCAGGAAGGTCGAGCAGGCATCGTGCGTGCTCAGCCGGGGAGAGGGCGAAAGCGCCCAGCAGAAGTGCCTTGATGGCGTCGTACTTGCCGTCAGCGGGCGGGTTCTGGAGGAAGCTCAGGCAGCGGGCGGCGGTCGCGGAGCCAAGCGCGGCGACCACATAATGGTATCGAGTGGTGTCCTCCGTTATGCCACGCAGGGCGAACTGGGAGTCCGCCTGCGCGAGCCAGACGGCGGCATGTGCTTCCCAGAAGGTGGGCAGTTTGAGGGACACTGCGGTGTCCATCGCACGTCGTAAATTCGGGGTAACCAATGAAGAGCCGGGCTCTTGCTTGAGACGGACGAAGTGACGGGCAAGACACAAACTCGTCCGAGAAGATGTTTATTGTAAAAACCAACTCGGGAACTCTGAAAAGCCCGTTTATCGGGCTGCATATATATCCAAAACCAGAAAGCATAACCGAAACCGAAAGCCACGCCTCTCAGGCAAGGCGTGTTTCGGTGGTCACGTGACCTACAGGTGCAAAGGATTATAACCGCACGCGCGGCACGCTTTGGTGGTCACGTGACCAGCCACCCCGGCGCCGAGGTTGTCCGCCGGTGACGTCACCGGCTGGAGCAAGGAGATTCTGCTGCTGGTCTCGCTTGGGGGACCCATGGGTCGCTACAAGATCACACATTGGAATCCGAGATGTACAATTTTTCGGTACATTGATACCATGTACACATCTCCTTTATCACCCAGGTAGCCTAACCACACTCTGGCTCGACACCTTGCCAGCTGTGTACCGGCAGGTGTAGCCAGATTCAGATTGGCATCGTTTGCTACCTGGGAAATCAAATCGAACACATAAATTCTCACAATTTTCTCGAGTGCACGTGTTATTAGTTTTGTGGATTAATCGAGTGTTGTATTACTGTGTTAGGGTGCTGTCATACCAGTTTGAAAATAGGCATGAGTTCCATAATTGATCATTTTTTGCATACTAAGTTGAGGCTTGTGTAAGAGCTAACACATAGAACATATAATAAAGGGAGCGGGAGATAAGAGGGGGAGAGAGAGGGAAGCAAAACAACAGTAGAGAACAGTAGAGAACAGGGACATCGGGAGATCTGTGGAAGAGAGAGAGGGCTGGGGTGGAGTACACGGGATAAACAAGATGGACCTACAAGGACTTTCAGGAAAGAAAACGGAATTTGAAGGAGGTGGATTTGGAGTGTATTAACGGGGGTAGAAAATATCATGGTTTTGGATGGGGGAAGATAAGAGATGGTGGTGAACAACTGTTTTAAAGACCTGGAGGGAGGAGTGGGATTGAGGAGAGTGACGGAGTTTGTTCCAGAGGTGGGGAAAAAGAGGAATGAAGGAGTGAAGGTGAGCAGAGAGTCTTGATTTTGGCAGTTTCACCATAAGAGGGTTGCTGGCAGATCTTGTGGGTCTTGCAGGAAGAATATTAGGGGTCAGAGCACAGACAGAGCTGGGGGAGAAAGGCCGGAGAGGAGTCGGTAGAAGACAGAAAGACCACCAACCTGCCTGCGGTGAGTGAGTGAAAGGCCCTCGCAATCAGCTTCATCGTGGGAGATTCCAATGATTCTGAATGCTTTGGTTTCACCAGCGTGAAGCCGAGCCAGGTGTGAGGCAGGAGCACCAGCCTAGAGGGGAGAGCAGTATTCCATTGAGCTGCGGATGAAAGCCTCGTATGGGGTGAGGAGCTCAGGTGTGCCAAGGAAGGACTTCGCACGACGGAGGACGCCCAGTCGGCGACTTGGTTTGGAGGCCAGCTTGGAAATGTGGTTTTCCCAGGAAAGATCATGGCAGATAGTGAGACCCAAGAGCTTGAGTGACAGAACTTATTGGAGAGGATTGTTCAGAAAGTAGATGGGAGGGTTGTCCCCGTCGGTCTTTTCGGAGAGACATAGTGAGAGTGTGAGATTTGTCAGGATTGAAAGACATGTTACACTTGTTTGACCAGTTTGTGATTTTATCGAGGTCTGCGGAGAGTGAAGAGGCTGCTACCTGTAAATCAGAGGGTTGAGATATGAAGCAGGTGGAGTCATCGGCAAAAAGACAGAAAGGCTTTTCCAGGGAGTCGGAGAAATCATTGATGAAGATCAGAAAAAGCACAGTTCACAGAACACTGCCTTGGGGAACTCCAGCCTGAACAGGAAGCGGAGATGAGAGAAACCCATTCAGGGCCACACGTTGACTACGACCAGAGAGGAAGTCCACAAGCCATGCGTGGAGATTTCCATGGATACCATAGGAGGAGAGTTTGGTGAGCAGAGCTGGGTGCCAGACCGTATCGAAGACACGTATGTCAAGGGAGACAGCTCTGATTTCCTGTTTGACATTGATGACCTCCATCCATCGTTGAGCAGCAGAAGCAGCATGTCCAGAGTAGAATGACCTGGTGTGAATCCAAATTGATGATCAAAGATCAAGCCATTGGGGAAGAGGAAGGATTTGATATCCGAAGCAATGATGGAATCCATGAATTTGCTGATGATTGGGAGAAGGCTGATTGGTCTGTCGTTGCAAGGATCTGTTTTTTGCACCTTTCTTGTGTAAAGCGTTAATGTTTGCTGATTTCCAAACTGATGGCAGATGACCTTGAGCAAAAGAGACGGTGAAGAGCATAGAGAGAGGGAGTGAAAGAGCGGCAGAGCAGGATTTCTGGACCCGTGGGCTGATGCCGTCTGGTCCAGTTGCAGAATCAGAGTTGAATTTTGACAGAAACTTATCCACCTTGTAAGGACATAGGACACAGAGTCCTGGAGAAGCTGGGTTCGACTGGATAAGGTGGGTAGTATATTGGTTGGTCGTGTGCGTTATTGTGTCTATTTCTGTCTGTCTGTTTACCTGTATGTCAATCCGCTACAGGGCACAATTTGAAATCGATCTTCATGAATTTTTACAAAATGGCAGAGTTGGTCAAAAGCAAGAAGCCTATTGTTTATCAGGTTAAAAGGTCAAAGGTCAAAACTGAGGTGAAATTTCTAAAATCCTCAATTTTCATCTGATTGACTTGGAATTTGAACAGGATTTGTATATCAGGTCAATTAATTCAACCACCAATTATTTTGAGGTCAACATAGGCCAAAATGTTCAACATATGCCAACTGTCAACAACTTATTTGAAGGATTTCGCAAGTATGGTGATATGCATGACATATTTTCTGTTTGTTTGTCTGTTTGTGAACGCAGGATATCTTCAAAAAGTTGTGGACGGATTCGGACAAATTTGGTGGAGAGGTTGGATGTGTGACATGGGCGAATGAATTCGATTTTGGTGAAGACCCGGATCCGGATCTGGATCTGAGAATTTTTGGTGATTCTTCACCATTGAATGATATACTGGTCGGGCCAAAAACATGTATTGTGACATTTCAAAAAGTGGTGGACGTCTTATGACAAAACTTGGTGGATGAATTGGGTAATGATCCGACCCGTGAGTGGGATACCAACCGTAAACTGTTCAACCTGGCGAAGGTATGGTCTCTATCGTTCTCGTTTATTCGTTTACAATCGGTGTTATTTTCCTTCGTGTCACGTCTATAGCGGTGTGACTGACGGAAGTATTTTTGGCGGTGTATTCACCTAATTGTTTCAGTGAGGCTGGTTCCTTACTTAACATGTTTGGGGATTGAAAATCAAAACTCTCATGATTATTACTGTAATCAGAGATAATGAGTATCGCATCTGAAATTTACATTGTATTCAACAACGAAGATAATTTTAAATGGATCTTGAATGATCATGGTGGAAATTCCGATGACGATGTTTCATTCGTTTCGCTGACGTAGTCACACGTGTAGAGGAATCTCCACTGGGTGGTCGATGCACTGTGGCTGTTCCTATGAGAGTATAGGTGATCGAATCCAGCGTCAATTGTGGTCTGTAGACTGTAGACCAGGACGTCACACGAAGTTTTTCATACCTGCGGGACCTGGCTGAGGCTGCAGGTGATGGATATATATATCTCTATATATACCGCATCCGCTTGGACACATGAGAGCCATTTATTATAATGTACTGATATCCTTTAAATCCCGTAGGTGGTTATGTTAACCTACTTTCCTTTCTGATTTATCGGCATAAAAATTTTTCTTCTGTCGTATTTTATTTTTCAAAAGAGACGAACTTGCGATTTATCCCAAATATTGCTATCTGATGTCCAACTTGGTTACCCACATTTCTCCATCACATTTACCCCAATTCTGGCCTCGCATAACGGGCTTTAGCTGATGGCGGTGCGAGTTCGTTGTGACGACTGCGCTGGTGTGTTTTTGTTATTCGTTTCTACTTTACATTGTACACCGTGTGGACGAATACAGTTGCGCTGCACAGCGGATCGAAAAACCAGAGTTTCGCCAGCTCAATCTCACCCAAGTACGGACTCGGTATCCCTGGCCTACTGGATGGACTGGGTATCCCCGGACTACTGTACAGTCTCTGTATCCTCGGACGAATGTACGGACTCTGTACACCCGACCTACTGTACCGACTCTGTACCCTCGACCTACTGTACGGAGTCTGTACCTCCAGTCTATTTACTGTACGGACTCTCTACCCCCGGCCTACTGTACGGACTCTGTACCACATACTGTACACTACAGTCTCGGTACCCCCGACCTACTGTACAGAATCGGTACCCCCGACCTACTGTACAGACTCGGTACCCCCGACCTACTGTACAGACTCGGTACCCCCGACCTACTGTACAGACTCGGTACCCCCGACCTACTGTATGGACTCTGTACCCCCGACATACTGTTCGGACTCTGTACCCCCGGGCCTACTGTATGGGATCTGCGCCCCGGGCCTACTGTATGGGCTCTGCGCCCCGGGCCTACTGTATGGGCTCTGCACCCCGGACCTACTGTACGGGCTCTGCGCCCCGGGCCTACTGTACGGGCTCTGCGCCCGGGCCTACTGTACGGGCTCTGCGCCCGGGCCTACTGTACGGGCTCTGCGCCCGGGCCTACTGTATGGGTTCTGCGCCCTGGGCCTACTGTACTGTCCGGGCTCTGTGTCCCGGGCCTACTGTACGGGCTCTGCGCCCGGGCCTACTGTACGGGCTCTGCGCCCGGGCCGACTGTACACGCTCCGTGCCCCGGACCTACTGTACACGCTCCGCGCCCCTGGCCTACTGTATGGGCTCAAACCCCCCCACGCCACAGCTTTACTTTCAGCAATTTCCCACAGCATTGAATTCTAGTTTCCCTTTCGATGAGCCATAGATCAGTAGTTTCAGTTTCACTTTTCAACATCAGTTTCGCTCTGAGGTATCAGTTTAGATTCGTCATTGCAACTTGTGATGCGACGCAAATATTGTACAGAAAAGTTCATCAAAACCGATTTTGGGAAGAAATTTTTTCGAATTTTCTCAGTGGTCTGAAGTGTTTTTAGGGTCATAAAGGGGAATAAAGTATTGTTATGAATTTGGTAATGCAACATCTAGAGCTAGGTAGATCTGAATAGGTAGGTATTCGGCTGTCGTGACAGGGACTCTACATGTAATAAGTTATTGATGTTCAGGCGGTTGTCGGGGTAAGATGTATGAGTGTGGATCTACCTGGAGATTCGAGTGTTAAATAGTGAGGGATTAAAGGTAACGCCCCTGTGAGTATCACCTAGTAATCAAACCTTTGTCCTTTATGGCACTGCAAACCACATAAACATTAGTTAGGTCCTTAGCGCAACATTAAATAATCCCCTTTCCCTGACAAGGACTTCGTATTAAATTGACAGGAAACCAGGTCAAAAACACCACCACGATTGGCCGCCACCGTGTACACCTCCAAAGGCCTACAAACCTGGCCGGCACGTGTTATGCCAGGACCGCAGGGTCGCGTAACGGGGGAGATGTCAGGAGTCGCGGGAGGCTTTGATTGGCTGAGGAGTGCGCAATGTGACGTCATCGGCCACCAATATAGGCGACGGTCGGACGCCATTTCAGGAGTTGTTGAGTCTCTCTGAGCAGACGCGGGCAGTTGAGTTGAGTCTCTCTGAGTTCGACAGTTGAGTTGAGTTGAGCGGTGGTGGAGAGTTGGAGAGGACACGCCATTCCAGTCGCAGTTCGAGTGCAGTTCGGGTTGTAGGGAGTCGCAGGAGACACACGAGAGCACACCCAGTTGGCACTGAGCAGTTCGTTGGCACTTGGCTGCCAGCACTCCCGCGTCGTCGAGTCGAGTGGAGTTGAAAGGAGTCCTTCCTGTCCCTGGTCAAGTGGAGCCGCTGGCCTGCGTCGGACGCGTGGTGCTTGGAGCGAGGGGCCTCGTGGTGTGCGATCGGGCCGGAAGGAGCGGTGCTGGACACCAACAATACAAGACGACAAAGACAGATAAGCCCGATCTCCGCGTATATTTTGAACGACGGGACGTGTTATTTTCGTGATTAATCTCCCTCGTTTGTGTTTGCTGTCAGTCGTGTGGGGACGTCCCGATTTAGGTTTATTAGAATTATTAGATTTACCGGCGGGCTTTTTCACTGGCTTTACTTTTCCTAATAAACCCTTATATTACTTTTTGTACATAATATCTGAACGCAGTTTTCCTGGGTGTTTGATTTTAATAGATAAGGTTGCGGAGCCTTCGCTGCGCCCCGCCATTCCGCGCGTTGGTGTTGAACTTGAGTCCGCCATTGAGTGTTCGCCTCGGGAGTTAAAGTCTCGCAAATCGGTCATCCGTAACTGTGGTGTTAATCACGGTTACGCGACAAGTGGTGTCAGGAGTGTAGGATTTGAACCCGTCGGACAAATTTTTGTCCGCGGGGCGACATCGACACGGTCGGGCGTACATTGCGTCCGACGTTCGAACGCAAAATTTGGATAGGCGAGGCGGAGAAATTTAATAATCAATTGGGCATACGGAGCGCGATATCGCGTCTTCGTCAAATTTAAATTGTGTTTTTGGAATTGAAATAAGTACGCGCGCGGGGAACGACCTTCCGAAAAGCGGATGTCGGAGGTCGACGAAATGGAGGTGCGTAGCGAGGCCTCCGTCAGCGTTGGGAGTGAGCCGGAAATAGGGGAATTAGATGCAGAGGTGAGCCTTGGAACCTCCCTCGTCCCGAGCACCAACTTATCCCCCTCCCCCACCGGGGAGTCGGGAGTAGTAGGAACGGCCCCGACAACCGACCAGATGTTGGGTCAATTGCTTCGAAAAATGGAAGGGATGGAAAACAAAATGGGAAAGCAGATGGGAGACATGAATGCACAGAGTGAGCGAGCCAGTCGGGAATTGAATGACAAAATTGAAGGAATGGAAAGAAAAATGGAGTCCCAAGGGAAGGAATGTAGGGAAGGAATGAAGGGAATGAGTGATCGATTGGAGGAACAAATTGAAGGGATGGAAAATAAAATGGAGTCCCAGGGGAAGGAATGGAGGAATGAAATAAAGGAAAGGAATGAACAATTGGAAGAAAAAATTGGGGAAATGGCACAGCAGCTGGGGGAACGAATTGATGGCATAGAAGGGAGAGTGCAAAACCAAATTACGGACAGACTGGGGAAATTTGAGGGTAAAGTAGAAACTCAAATGGGGGAGATGGAAAAAGCCATAGGGGTGGAAATTGAATTGAAACGGGAAGAATTAATGTCAAAAATAGAGGAGGGCGTGACGCAGGCTGTCCAAATGGGGGAAAAGTTGGAGGGTCAGATTGGTGCCACAAATGCTCGAATTGATAAAGCAAATGGGGACCTGGAAGGCTATCGGGGCCGGGTGGATGCCAGAATGCTACAGCAGAGTGAGGAATGGGGATTGCTCAACCGACAAGGGGGCAAATTGGCCGAGGAGGTGAGGGGGTTGGAAACCCGCATAAAAGAGCAGGAGCAAGGGTTAATTGATCAAAGCCTGGCGGGGCCAGGAATGATTTCTAATGATGAGGATGAGTTGATCCAGCGGCTGGAGACCTGTGACAGTCCCATGGAGGTAGAGCTTGTTCAGGTCCAAAGGAGTCTGGGGGAAGAGGTGAGTTGGTTCGAGGAGGTGGTTGGAATGACCGAGGGGACGCTCACTGTACACTGCTATTTGGAAACAGAGGCTCCAAAATTGGACAACCAGTTGGGGGAGTGTGTTGGCTCCGGGCTGGATTTGGATCTTGGAGGATCGGGAGATAGAGCTTCTGGAGATTTGGTCCCTGTAGGGAATTTGGATCAACTGCAGGGAGGGGCAGAACAACCGGTGGTAGAGGTTGTTCCCTGCAGCTGCGGGTTGGCAATGGGAATGAAAATTTGTAAAATAAAATGTAAAATAAAATTACAATGGGAAATTGATTTGGAGCAGCCATGGTGGGGATTGGTCCCCGGGCTGCGGGATTTGGACATGGAGAGGTCATGGGTGATGGCCTCGGGCAAAAGTTGCCCCTTTCAAAATTTGGGTATGCCGGCCAGCTGGGGGGCTGTGATGGCGAGATTTGGACGTGGGGTCCAGCCTTGGGTGTCGAGGTACGACCTGGGTCCCACGGGGGGTCTGGTGGAGTGTGGCGTCCCTTGTCCGTCGGGGCGCCGTCCGAGCTGGTGGCTCGGGCCGGCAGGGTCACCGGACCCTGGTGGGGGTTAAGACCTCCAGGGAGGTCCGAGGTGGTTTCTCAAGCCTGGGATGGCAAATATTGAGGACCACTGGGGGGAGGTGTTGTGGGTCGCGCTTTGGTGGTGGCGGCGAGATTTGGACGTGGGGTCCAGCCTTGGGTGTCGAGGTACGACCTGGGTCCCACGGGGGGTCTGGTGGAGTGTGGCGTCCCTTGTCCGTCGGGGCGCCGTCCGAGCTGGTGGCTCGGGCCGGCAGGGTCACCGGACCCTGGTGGGGGTTAAGACCTCCAGGGAGGTCCGAGGTGGTTTCTCAAGCCTGGGATGGCAAATATTGAGGACCACTGGGGGGAGGTGTTGTGGGTCGCGCTTTGGTGGTGGCACCGCAGATGGCCAGCTTGGGCCTGATGTAGTGATCACCCGGGCATGCGACCTGACACCCTCTCCCTGAGACTTTGGGACAACTGGCATGTGATGACCTGCCATGCCGTGTTGGTCGATGGACGCGGGTCAAACCGAATGGACAGGGATGGAGATAGCCTGCCGGACAACCATTGGGGCATCTGTGGAACGTGATGGTGTGAGTGACCTTCCACAGATGCTCCGTTGTGATTTATGGACTCTCGGGTTGGGAAGAGAGCCATGGGGATGTGAATCGGGAGATGTGTAACGAGCCGAGCATATGGGCCATGCTCGGCTGGCATGTGTATGGCAAAGCATCCTTCTTTGGTGAGGTTAGTGAAATGTGACAAATGGTTGGCATGGGTAATCTGTGGGTTAGATGGAAATTTAAGGGTGGATTTTGAAATGCCATGGTGGACACTGTACAGTGACGCCATTATTGATCCAGGTGTGTAGACCAAAGTGTTGGAGGCTGTGATGAAATTAATAGGGTAGCAAGACACAGCTTTCAACTGGTTGCGGGGGCAACTGTGCTGATATTTGGGACGCGGGATGATGGGGATGTAGTTGTGTAGCCTGAGGGTCAACGTGGTGCTGTGCGTGTCCGAGGAGTGTGGACCATGTCTTCTGGGTGGGTCTCCTGGTGGAGCATGGCTGTTGACTGGACCTTGGTGTGGTCAAGTGTGGGTGAGCACTGGGGGGCTGCAGTTCTGTAGTCGGACTGGGGGATGATGGGGAGGTGCAGGGGACGTGGCTGTAGGGATGCCACGCACTGCGACCGTGCCCCCCAGGGCCGAGGTTGTGTGTGCGGTAGTGTGTGTTTTGGCAGCAAGTGCTCACCACATTGGCCAGCTGGGGCTGCTGCAGCTGTGTTCCTCGCAGGGGGGCTGAAGGATGGATGGTGGGTCGCACCCTTATGGACACTCATGGGCCATGTTGGCGTTTTGACTGCTCACCTTGTCCCGGTGACCCTTGCACGGTAGAGGTGCAGAGCTGTCGTGGCCACAGGTAGTTGTGTAGTGATGATCACCGTTGGATGCGGATCCACATACCTGCCAGTGTAGTGGGGACAAAAGAGAAATCTGGAAGGATTTGGTAGGCCCAATGTGAAATTTTGGGATTGTGAAGGGTGGATGACACTCTTGAACCTGACCAACCTGCAACTACCTGCACTTGAGGTGAGTGTTTTGAGGAGTACTGTCCCAGGCTTCAGGATTTGCTTTGGGAAATTGGGGACATGTAAATTGGAGTTGGGAGGCGGGTGTGAGTGATGACATGGCCGGTGAGGGGATGGAATGGGAGCCACAGTGTCTTGTGGGTGGCGTATGTTTTTGTATTGTGGTTACGTGTTTTGATGTGGTCGTGAGAGTGGAACCTGGAGAGTGTGTGATGATTATTGGAGATAATGAGGGGTGATAATTGTGCTTTTGGAAATGTGCTTTTGGGAAGATGTGATGGTTTAAATGTGAACTGGGGGAATTTCACATGTAGCAGGCCATGGCAAGCCTTGTAACACCTTTTACACCATCTATGGAATTGTACTGAATTGTGCTGAGTTGTGTGGAGAATTGAATGGCAGTGGGGGAGGAAGTGTGTTTTGGGGTCTTGTGGGTGGGGAAGGTGTGTGTGTCCGCAGGTACAGAGCAAGCTCTGAGGAGCGATGCCTGCGGGCCCCCCTCTGCGGCAATTACCCCTGGCAGCCGGTGGTAACTGGAAATTGGAGCTCGTCGGTGGAGGGTCTGGTTGGGCGCCGCGGGGTGAGGAAGTCCCCCGGTGACCCGTGTTGCTGCGCGAAAGCAGGAGGCAAAGGAGCCTGGTGTGTGTGGAGACCCTCACCGGCGAGGTAACGGCGGAAAGGGGCTGTTGGGCTGCCATGGGGCCAAGAGGTAAAGGGGGGGGGGCAATGAATTTGTAAGTCGGTTGACTTGTTTTTGGGACTGCGGGCACCACAGCCTGATGCGCCCCCACCATCTTTTGTGCGGTACCTCCCCGCTGCCTAGTTGAGGAATGCACACACACGTGAATGACATCAATGCCATGGTCCTGCAGGGGGTGTATTGGGAATAAGTGCTTTGTTGATTTTTGAAATGCCTTGATGACCTATGGAATGAGAATGAGTGGTTAAGGGGTCTGTGTTGCATGAATGTGGGCGAAATCCACCGAGCCGTGTCACTCACCTGTAACATCTGGACAGGGCCCGTGGAAATTTAGTGGGATGCATTGGGGATGGCCCCGCAGGTAAGGTTGTGTCTTGTGGCATCCACCGGGGGACGCGGTCTGTAGACCGGGGTATGTACAAAGGTTAGAGTTTTGAGTTTTGGAAAGATGGTTAAGTTTTGTGGTTAAGTTAGTGTTGTGTGTTGTTGTTTCCTCCCTCCACAGGAACAACGAAGAAGATGTACATACTTGCATGATGGTTAAGGGGTTCAGCATGTTAAGGAAGTGTAGGTAGGTAGTCCGACTCACTTCCCACAGCCCTTCCTGATTTATTTCATGGGTTAATTAAGTGTGTGACAGTAAGTGTTAAGGCTGGAATGGTAGCCCTGCGGTGAACCTTGCAGGAGCTACGGTTCCAGGGGGGGGGCTGTGTTATGAATTTGGTAATGCAACATCTAGAGCTAGGTAGATCTGAATAGGTAGGTATTCGGCTGTCGTGACAGGGACTCTACATGTAATAAGTTATTGATGTTCAGGCGGTTGTCGGGGTAAGATGTATGAGTGTGGATCTACCTGGAGATTCGAGTGTTAAATAGTGAGGGATTAAAGGTAACGCCCCTGTGAGTATCACCTAGTAATCAAACCTTTGTCCTTTATGGCACTGCAAACCACATAAACATTAGTTAGGTCCTTAGCGCAACATTAAATAATCCCCTTTCCCTGACAAGGACTTCGTATTAAATTGACAGGAAACCAGGTCAAAAACACCACCACGATTGGCCGCCACCGTGTACACCTCCAAAGGCCTACAAACCTGGCCGGCACGTGTTATGCCAGGACCGCAGGGTCGCGTAACGGGGGAGATGTCAGGAGTCGCGGGAGGCTTTGATTGGCTGAGGAGTGCGCAATGTGACGTCATCGGCCACCAATATAGGCGACGGTCGGACGCCATTTCAGGAGTTGTTGAGTCTCTCTGAGCAGACGCGGGCAGTTGAGTTGAGTCTCTCTGAGTTCGACAGTTGAGTTGAGTTGAGCGGTGGTGGAGAGTTGGAGAGGACACGCCATTCCAGTCGCAGTTCGAGTGCAGTTCGGGTTGTAGGGAGTCGCAGGAGACACACGAGAGCACACCCAGTTGGCACTGAGCAGTTCGTTGGCACTTGGCTGCCAGCACTCCCGCGTCGTCGAGTCGAGTGGAGTTGAAAGGAGTCCTTCCTGTCCCTGGTCAAGTGGAGCCGCTGGCCTGCGTCGGACGCGTGGTGCTTGGAGCGAGGGGCCTCGTGGTGTGCGATCGGGCCGGAAGGAGCGGTGCTGGACACCAACAATACAAGACGACAAAGACAGATAAGCCCGATCTCCGCGTATATTTTGAACGACGGGACGTGTTATTTTCGTGATTAATCTCCCTCGTTTGTGTTTGCTGTCAGTCGTGTGGGGACGTCCCGATTTAGGTTTATTAGAATTATTAGATTTACCGGCGGGCTTTTTCACTGGCTTTACTTTTCCTAATAAACCCTTATATTACTTTTTGTACATAATATCTGAACGCAGTTTTCCTGGGTGTTTGATTTTAATAGATAAGGTTGCGGAGCCTTCGCTGCGCCCCGCCATTCCGCGCGTTGGTGTTGAACTTGAGTCCGCCATTGAGTGTTCGCCTCGGGAGTTAAAGTCTCGCAAATCGGTCATCCGTAACTGTGGTGTTAATCACGGTTACGCGACAGTATTTAAACAATCAAGGCTCTTAAAAGGGCCAAATGGGGTCTAAAGGATTATTTAAAGTCTAAAGGTCTAAATGGAGTTCCCCAAGGCAGTGTTCTGGGCCCTGTGCTTTTTCTGGTCTTCATCAATGATCTCCCAGACTCTGGAAAATCCTCTCGATCTCTTTGCTGATGACTCCACTCTCTGCCGCTCCATACCTCATCCCTCAGATCGGCAGTCTGCAGCCTCATCACTCTCTGCAGACCTGGACAAAATCAGACTGGTCAAACAAGTCGAACTTGTCTTTCAATCCTGACAAATCTCACACTCTCACTATGTCTCTCCAAAAAGACCGTCTGGACAACCCTGCCATCTACTCGCTCAACAATCCTCTCCAAGAAGTTCTGTCACTCAAGCTTTTGGGTCTCACAATCTGCCATGATCTTTCCTGGGAAAACTACATTTCCAAGCTGGCCTCCAAAGCCAGTCACCGACTGGGCATCCTCCGTCATGCAAAGTCCTTCCTTGGCACACCTGAGCTCCTCACCACATACAAGGCTTTCATCCGCAGCTCAATGGAATACTGCTCTCCCCTCTGGGCTGGTGCTCCTGCCTCACACCTAGCTCGGCTTCACATGGTTGAAACCAAAGCATTCAGAATCATTGGAATCTCCCCCGATGAAGGCAACTCTGAGGGCCTTTCACTCATTCACTGCAGGCAGATTGGTGGTCTTTCTGTCTTCTACCGACTCCTCTCTGGCCTAGCCCCCTCCCCCGCCCCCAGCCCTGTCTGTGCTCTGTCCCTCAAATACTCCTGCAGGTCGCACAAGATCTGCCTGCAACCTCCTTCTGGTGAACCTGCCAAAATCAAGACTCGCTGCTCGCCTTCACTCTTTCATTCCTCTTTTCTCCCGCCTCTGGAACAAACTCCCTCACTCCTCCCTCCAGGTCTTTAAAACAGCTGTTCACCACCATCTCTTATCTTCCCCCATCCAAAACCTTGATCTTTTCTATCCCCGTTAATTCACCCCAGATCCACTTTTCTGAAATATCGACTTCTCTCCTGGAAGTCCTGGCTGTGTCCATGTGGTTTTTTTTTAAACCTCTCCCACCCCCACCTATCTTCCCACGCCTCCTCCCCCCAAGCCCCCTCCCTCCCACCGATCTCCCGATGTCCCTGCTCTCAAATGTTGTACGTGTGTGCTTCCCCCTGTCTCCCCATCTTGTCTCTAGCTCCCTTTATTATGTCTTATCTGTCCGTTAGTTTTTTTGTCATTAATGTTAGCTCTTACACGAGCCTGATCTTGTATACAAAAAAAGAAAAGAAAAAGAAGGTGTCTATGGATGAAAGAGCAAAAGGGGACAAAAGTGTCCAAATGGTCTTCAGTTGTCCAAAGTGTCTTAAAAAGTCAATAGGTCTTAAAAGTGTCGAAGAAGGTATATATGTCTCAAAAGGGTCGAAATGGGTATGAAGGGGTCTAAAGGGTGTTATGGTCCAAAAGGTGCAGAGGGTTTAATGGGTCAACAGGTGTCTAAGGGGTGTAAAGGGTCAAAAGGGATCTAAGAGGTGTCAAGGGTCCACATGGATCAAAGGAGTATAAGGGGTCTAAGGGATGTAAAGGGTACAAAGGGTTTAAAGGACCTAAGGGGTGTGAAGAATCTAAAGGATGTAAAGGAGTGAAGCTGTCGTAAATAAATTACCTCGGGTTAGGAATTAAATTAACTCCTGAGTGCAACTCGGCAATAACAGCTCAAATGACCTCCTCATCTATATATATAAAGTAGAGTTGGTCCTGATCTATGTATCTATGATCTCTAAGATCTCGAGAACCCGTGGACGGATTTGCGAGCGGAAAGTACTGTTCGACTCGGGATGGTCCCAGGAATGTCACGGAGACATAAACATTTAAAAAATTTCGGGTTTTAAAATTAGCGTATTATTAGCACTAGCAGAAGAGAGAGGGATTCGAAGGGAGGGAGCGCAGCGCTTCTAGCGCTTCTGACTACAGCACACCTTAAAATTAAAAAAACTTCGGGTTTTAAAATTAGTGTGTTACGCGTAATTAGCGCTAGCAGAAGAGGGAGGGAATCTAAGGGAGGGAGCGCAGTGCTCCCTCCAGCGCTTCTGTTAGCGTAATTAGCGTATTTCGGAACGTTAATTTTTCAACTTCATTATTCGGAATCAGTACGACCCAGAGAACGTTAATTTTTACGTTAATTTTTACGTTAACGTAACGTTAATTTTTCAACTTCATCCGATTGACATGGGACCAACGGCATGTGACAAAGAGTGAAACATACAGGCTACATTTATTTGACGACAATGAGTTCCGACTTCCGACCTCGGTGGGATGACAGGCTGAGTCAACCCCCCTGGTGTGAAGGGGGAGGAGGAGGGGAGGGGGAAGAGAAGGGGAGGGGAACGAGGGGGAAGGGGATGGGAGGGGGGAGGGGGAGGGGGAAAGGGGGAGGGGGAGGGGGAAGGGGGAGGGGAGGGGGGGGAGGGGAAAGGGGGGGAGGGGGAGGGGAGGGGCCCTTCTTCCCCTGGGCACCCCCGCACCCTTCCCTCCCCCCTTCCCCCTCCCCCCCTTCCCCCCCTTCCCCCTCCCCCCCCATTCCCCTCCCCTCCTCTTCCCCCTCCCCTCCTCCTCCCCTGCTTCCCCCTCCCCCCTCCCCCCCGTTCCCCTCCCCTCCTCTTCCCCCTCCCCTCCTCCTCCCACTCCCGTGCAAAGCCGGGTACCTCTGCTAGTCATGGTATAATCCCCTGTTAAGGTACATCGTGGTTAAAGTTTCGTTGTGATTAACCTTGGGAGCTCAAAGCAGTATGATCACAAACAAACAGCAAAACAACAACTCACCTTTTTGTGATGTTGTGGCGGACACGAAAGCACTGACGTGGTGACATCACCCCGCACACCAAGTGGGGATGGGCCACGCCAGGGAGAGAGGCGTGGCCTGACGATATACGCGGAGCGCGCAGCCCTGAGCAGTTTTAGTGCTGCAGTTTGAGTACTTTGAATAAAGACTCTTTTATGAACCGCGTTGTCCGCTTGCTCTTTGCGTAAGCATTAGCGCGCACAGCATCGCGCTTTATATGGTGACCTCGACGTTGGATCTGCCGTAGCGATCCTTCCGAACACGACGCCATGGCAATGGCGATTAAACTTCCCGAATTTTGGGAGGCCCAGGCCGAAGTCTGGTTCGTTCAAGCCGAAGCCCAATTTCAGCTTCGGCGCCTCACCAACGACGACATGCGCTACTGCCACGTCGTCGCCTCCCTCGGGCCCGGCACGGCCGCTCGAGTTGTGTCCGTCCTTCGCCACCCACCGGACGGCCACAAGTACGAGGCACTCAAGCGGCTACTCCTAGACACGTTCGGCCTCACGGACGACGCACGGGCCGACCGCCTCCTGGATCTCCCCGAGCTCGGCGACACGCGCCCGTCGGTCCGAATGGACCATATGCTGTCACTGTTGGGCGACAAAGCCCCCGGTTCTCTATTCCGGGCGCTTTTCCGTCGCCAACTTCCAGCGCAGGTTCGCCTCGCGTTGGCCGGGACCGGGCTAACGGAACCCCGAGCATTGGCAGCCGAGGCGGACAGGTACTTCGCGGCTTCGGATACGCGGGCGAGAGTCGGCGCGGCCATCACGGACCTCGAGGCTGATGCTGCTGATCCACAGCATCAGCTTCCACAGCATACGCAGCATGCTGATACGCCCCTCGTGACCGCCGCCACGCCCCGCCCACCGCCGCGGCGAAAACCGCCAATTCCACCGGCCTGGCGGAGCCAGCCACACTCCTCCAGCTCCACCACCTGGTGCTGGTTCCACGCCAAGTTTGGCCACGAGGCTCGGCAATGTCATCCGCCATGCTCCTTCAACAGGTCGGGAAACGCCCGGGCCGGCGCTCAATAGTGGCGATGAGCGCCGGCCGTTCGAGCAGCCTGCTGTTCATAACGGACACCTTATCCGGGCGCCGTTACCTGTGCGACACGGGAGCGCAGGTGAGTGTCGTTCCCGCCGGCACGTCAGACAAGCACGCCGTGGGCGGGGGCCCCGCGCTGCTTGCCGCGAACGGGACGCCCATCCGTACGTACGGAAAACGCTGCCTCTCTCTGCGGTTCGGAGGGCAGGTTTTCCGATGGACGTTCGTCACCGCCGACGTGCCCATGGCACTGCTTGGCGCGGACTTCCAGTGCGCTAATGGGCTCCTGGTCGACGTAAAGCGCAGACGTCTTGTCCAGGCCGAGACGTTCAGCTCGCTCGCTTGTGTGCTGCCCAGCTCGTCGAGCAGCTCAACGAGCGGCTTGCCAAGCGGCTTGCCGAACGGTTCGGTTCTGGCCACGTTGGTCTGTACGCTTCCGGCAGCGGACGCATTCACCCGCCTCCTCGCCGGCTTCCCGGCCCTCACGCGGCCCACCTTCTCGGCGGGGGCCGTCAAGCACGGGGTGGCCCATCACATCCCCACCGTCGGGCCACCGGTCTACGCCCGGGCACGCCGCCTCGAGCCGACGAAGCTGGCGGTGGCAAAAGCAGAGTTCGCTACCCTGGAGCGACTCGGCATCGTTCGGCGCTCAGAGAGCGCTTGGGCGTTGCCGCTGCACATCGTGCCGAAGCCCGGCGGGGGATGGCGACCGTGCGGGGACTATCGCCGTCTCAATGACGCCACGACTCCCGACCGCTACCCCGTCCCCCACATTCAGGACTTTTCCGCCCGTTTGGCGGGCATGTCCTTCTTCTCGAAGGTGGACCTCATACGCGGCTACCATCAGGTCCCCGTCAGGCCGGAGGATGTCCCGAAGACGGCGGTCATCACGCCATTCGGACTCTTCGAGTTCCTGCGGATGCCCTTCGGTCTGAAGAATGCGGCTCAGGCGTTCCAGCGACTGATGGACAGCGTCCTGCGCGACTTGGATTTTGTCTACGTCTACCTGGACGATATCCTCGTCGCCAGCGCGTCCCGCGAAGAGCACCTACGCCACCTCCGCACGCTCTTCGAACGCCTGGGCCAGCATGGCCTGATTGTGAACCCCGCAAAGTGCCGGTTCGGCGCCGCCATAATCGATTTTCTGGGGCATCGTGTCACCAGGCACGGAGCCGTCCCCCTGCCGGCCAAGGTGGAGGCGGTGAAGGGGTTTCCGCGCCCCCGCACGATCAGAGGGCTGCAGGAGTTCCTGGGCATGGTGAACTTTTACCATCGGTTCCTGCCCCGTATCGCCCAGCTCCTGCGCCCCCTGCACGAAGCTCTCCGAGGTAAGCCGGGCAAAGGCGACGTTACCTGGACCGAGCAGATGGACACGGCGTTCACGGGCGCGAAGCTCGCCTTGGCTAACGCCACCATGCTCGCGCATCCGGCGCCCGATGCACAGATCGCCCTCACCACCGACGCCTCGGACTACGCGGTGGGCGCGGTGCACGAGCAAATGGGTGCGTGGAGCTTGGCAACCGCTGGCGTTCTTTAGCTGGCAGCTTCGCCCGCCCGAACGCCGTTACAGTACCTTCGACCGCGAGTTGCTCGGGCTTCACTTGGCGGTCAGGCACTTCCGCCATCTGCTCGAGGGCCGTGCGTTCACGGCCTTCGTCGACCACAAGCCGCTGATTTTCGCGATGGGCAAGGTCACCGAGCCGTGGTCGGCCCGGCAGCAGCGTCACCTCTCGGCCGTGTCCGAGTACACGACGGACATCCGGCACGTCGCGGGGAAGGACAACCCGGTGGCGGATTGCCTTTCCCGGGCCGTCGCCCACACAGTCCACCTCAGCATCGACTATGCCCGGATGGCAGCGGACCGGGCCGCTGACCCCGACGTCCAGGCCTTGCGGACCGCCATCACGGGCCTCCGTGTCACCGAGGTGCCGTTCGACGGCGCAGGCGCGGCCCTCTTGTGCGACGTCTCCCTCGGGCGTCCTCGCCCCATCGTGCCCGCGGGCTGGCAGCGCCAGGTGTTTGACGCCATCCACGGCCTGTCCCACCCGGGCGCGAGGGCCTCCCAAAGGTTGATCGCCGACAAGTTCGTCTGGCATGGCCTCCGGAAGGCCGTCCGCGGCTGGGCCAGGACGTGCCTCGCGTGCCAGCGCGCCAAGGTGCACCGGCACACCCAGGCCCCGTTGGCCCCGTTCACGGTGCCGGAACGCCGGTTTGACCACGTCCACGTGGACCTGGTGGGACCTTCTGCCCCCCCTCGCGGGGTTTCACCCACGTCCTCACCATGTTGGACCGCACCACCCGGTGGCCGGAGGCCGTGCCCTTGGCGTCGACGACGGCGGCGGATGTCGCGCAGGCTTTCATTCGCCACCTGGGTCGCCCGGTTCGGCGCCCCCCTCAGACATCTCGTCCGACCCGCGGCCCCCAGTTCACCTCGGAGCTCTGGGGGGCGGTCGCGCAGGGGCTCGGGGTCCGGCTGCACCGAACCACGGCCTACCACCCCCAGGCTAACGGCCTGTGTGAGCGATTTCACCGCTCATTGAAGGCCGCGCTCCGGGCCACCCTCCGCGACGGCGGCTGGGTCGACAGGCTCCCCTGGGTCCTGCTGGGCCTCCGGACGGCGCCCAAGGAGGACCTGCGCGCATCCGCGGCGGAGTTAGTCTTCGGGCAACCGCTGCGGGTGCCGGGCGAGTTCCTCCCCGACTCCACGGCACCATGGTCCGCGGCACAGCAGCGCTCCGCTCTGCAAGAGACCGCCCAGAGGTTCGCCCTGGTGCCAACGGCATGCCACGGGCACCCACCGACGCACGTCGCCCCGGAGCTTCGCACGGCGGAGTACGTCTTTGTCCGCCACGATGCCCACCGGACACCACTGCGGCCCCCGTACGACGGGCCTTTCCGCGTGCTGGAGACCGGGGCGAAGCACTTCACCCTGGATATCGGCGGTACTCCTGACCGCGTTTCTGTAGACCGCCTCAAGCCGGCCCACCTCGACGTGGACCATCCACCGCCAGTGGCCCGACCCCCGCGTCAGGGCCGCCCCCCTGCGGGCGGACCCCCGGCACCGCCCAGCCCCGCCGCCACGCCACCCCCCGGTCCTGCTGCCGGAGGCATCCCAGATGGCATCCCTGCATCTCAGACGCCGCCAGTCGCCAGGGGGCGCTTCGGCCGGGTCATCCGTTTGCCCCGCAAACTGACCCTTCAGGTGCGCGGGGATTCTGGGGGGGCGCGTGTGGCGGACACGAAAGCACTGATGTGGTGACATCACCCCGCACACCAAGTGGGGATGGGCCACGCCAGGGAGAGAGGCGTGGCCTGACGATATACGCGGAGCGCGCAGCCCTGAGCAGTTTTAGTGCTGCAGTTTGAGTACTTTGAATAAAGACTCTTTTATGAACCGCGTTGTCCGCTTGCTCTTTGCGTAAGCATTAGCGCGCGCAGCATCGCGCTTTAATGTGATTGTTGGAGGGTTCACCCATTGGCATGTGGCAATTTGTAGATGGTGTCACGTGGGTCATTTTTTGTACAAACTATTTTTTCAACCTTGAGAGTTATGTTGTTAGATGAGCAGTAAAATTCCATTTAAATCTATGTATAGGTTGTCTTTGTACTATTTTCAGTTTTTGAATGATTCGTGAATTTCAGAGGTCATGTGACTCCTTTTTTGCCGAACTTACCAATCATTGTAACGCCTTAACTAAGAGTTGTTTTTCACAACTGATAACATATTTCACGATCGGGGGTCACAATTTCACTAATTATATTGGTATTCATGTTGAAATCCGAAAAACAAAATTCGGCTTTTTATAAAGCTATCTATATGTGGATCAACCCTTGGAGATCATGGTGACAGGTGGCAGCTCGGATGTCTATAAATTATGAATTGTGAGAAAATAACTGTTTTAAACCCCTATTTAGGTGCAGGGTGGTAAAAGAGGTTATCCTATAAAGTTTTGTGGTGATTAACCTTGGGAGCTCAGAGGAGGAGGTTAACAAACAAACAAACAAACAAACAAACAGACATTTCGCTTTTATATATATATATATATATATATATATATATATATATATATATATATATATATATATATATATATATATATATATATATATATATATATATATATATATATATATATATATACTGTATATGTATATATATATATATGTATATATATATATATATATATATATATATATGTATATATATATATATATATATATATATATATATATATATATATATATATATATATATATATATATATATATATATATATATAATCAACGAACATAACAGCGTGACGAGCACTGTCCCAATCTCCTGTGGACCGAAGTCCTAGACCAAAGCGTCACCTCCGACCCAAAGGGTCTTCTGGAGGCTTCAGCCCGGCCACTCTGTCAACAGACAGAGATTTATTCATTGGTCCCCATTGGCTAAACATCAAGCAGAGCCGCCAATCCAGATTTCGGGCTTATTAACCCTCGTCAGGATGGCATACTGCAAAAAATCTAACCAATGAGGACCAAAATCGTCTATTAAGATGATCAAGGCACCTCCTAGCTTTAATGGTGAGCACCAGCCACGAATTATGTCTCACACATATATATATATATATAATAATAATAATAATAATGCATTTATTTTATATAGCGCTTTTCAGGAAGCCCAAAGACGCTTTGACAGAGTGCAAAACATAATGCATAGCAAAACATAAAAACAATTGCAAAACTAGAACGGGCACTCGGTAGAGCGCATACCTTCGCCGCAGCTACTGTTCTGTACTTGGCATGGGAGTGTAGGGAACAGAACAGTGAACAGTTTGGTGCTGATTTCATGCAAATCGGATAAGAATTGACCGAGTTATGACAAAAAACGCACATTTTGCAAGGTCGTGACCCCCCTGACCTTTGACCCGATTGCTCCCAAAATCTAATCAAATGTGTCCCGTATAATAACCAATCATCCCACCAAATTTCATGCAATTTGGTTGAATACTTTTTGAGTTATGCGAATAACATACACACACACACACACACAGACATACAAATAAATACACAGCGATCAAAACATAACCTTCCGCTTTTGCGAAGGTAAAAAAAAGAATCAATAGGGAAATATTCAAAGCACAAAGGAGGGAGAAGGAGAGGAGATAGTCAGGGGTTAGATGCTGTGGGTTAAATGTTGAATGCAGTGTTGAACAGGTGGTTGAACAGGATATATGTATATATATATATATATATATATACATATATATATATATGTATGTATATATATATATGTATGTATGTGTGTATGCACACACACACACACACACACACACACACACATCACCACTGAATATATTTTATTTTATTAAATTAATGAATACATTATACTCAGTGGGTGATCATTAATATATTCAGATTATATTAATGATCATCCTGGTGTTGGCTTAGCAGTTCGGGTGCAGGCTTGGGATCCTAGGATCCTGGGTTCGAATCCCGATCGATCGCTGAATTAACGCCAGGGGGGTTGACTCAGCCTGTCATCCTTCCGAGGTGGGCAAATTGAGTACCAGCTTGCTGGGATGAATGATCCCGGTGTGTACCCCGATTTAGAATAGGTACACCATATCCCTGCGCATCGTAAGAGGCGACTAAGGGTTGGCGTCAGGAAGGGTATCCGGCCATACAAACATTGCCTCAAACAGGGAACCATGAGGTCATTGGGCCCGCAAGGCTAACCCCCGCTCTAACGATCTTAATAATTAGGCTTTAATAGCCTTAAAACGATCATTCACTCATTTCATTCACTGAATATAAAAATAATCATCCAGTGAATATCACTAAGCAAGACCTTGATTTATGCAGATGACCCAAAAATCTACGGACCTGCCCAAAATATATTGTTACGGTTCTTCGCCGCCCCTCTTCCCCTTACCAAGGGGGGATTAATCCCCTTGTTCTTTCTGGGCTTGATGGAACCAAGACTTGAAACGTCCCTTCCGGGCAAACGCAAAGTAGGGTTTCGGCACCAACTCTCGCTTGTACCTAATTCCCTGCGCCGCCACGGAAGCGAAGAAGCAAGCCTCGCACGAGCCACGTGTGGTTTGGGTACGCCGAGCGGATTGAGTACCACGTGGTCCGTGCAGTTTAGTAGTGGAACCCGATTCGAGCGGTTCTATTCGTACCATGCTTAGCCAATGAGGAAACCACAGGAACGATCGAATGGAAAAAGGAAGAACACAGGTTTAATTATTCCCACACGTATATACAGTAATCGGGACGCAGATACACAGAGCAGCACTTCATCAGTCTTATCTTATCCCGCAGACTCGGGCCCGTCACACTCACACAGGGAATTGCAGATGGATTGATGTCCCAGCCAGACGCGTCGATGTGGTTGTCCAGGAACGGCCCCGTCCGGCTCTCCATGGTCCCAGCACGTCCCGCGAAGATGGCAGCAGGCGATGGAAGGAACCTCGTAGCGCGTCTCCCAAACAAACGCAGCCGATGAGGTGGAACGGCAAAGGCGGGACTCTCAGCGCGGCTGGCGATTACACAGCCGTTATCACTCGCGCGACTTAATGCACTGCACATGGATCTGCCTCCAACTCAACCGAGCGTCACTTATAATAGCGCGTATTCCAGTGTATGCGCGTCTTTCTTCACCCGCGTATCTCTCACAGTCCTTGGACGCTCTCAACTCCTGCTCGTCAACGATTCCTCCGGGTTGGTCAGTGCGCGCGAGTTCTCCCTGGGCAGCAGTCCTCTTGGGGGCAAGTCCTTTTACTGCTGCGAGTCGAGTCCTCTTGGGGGCTTTGTGCAACGCTTATATAGATACGCCCCCGAACCTGCTCGAACCCTCTCGAACCTTCTTACCACGCCCTGTGACGCAGCGCCGCCGCCACAACCTCTGAGCCCTGATTGGCGGCTCGTGCCGCATCCGAGTCATGTAGACTTACCGTCAGCTTCTCTGCCGCCCCTCATTCGGCTCCGCCCCGACCCTCCTAGGCCTGCTTCGTGTTAATTCACCCAAAATGAACCAAAGTCAGCGCAAAGGGGCATGAGGCTAGGGAGGCTGGAAAGTCGGTAGAAGTAGGGCCTATTCTCCTGACTCTACTCAACGCAGAACTAACATAGGAAAAGGACTAAGCTCACAAATACTAAGAAATAACTATACTATCGCGAGGCTACGTGTTGCTTGTGTGACTAACTATGAGGGGGAAATTTTAACCTTTATTATACTCACTGTACAAACTCAAAACCGCAACAATATCTTAACAGACTTGCTTCAAGTTGCAGATTAGTCGTCTGTATTGCAGCTCCTTTTTAATACTCACAAATGCAGAGTTCTCCATCTTGGAAACAGCAACAGTGGAGAGATGTATAAACTGAATAATCGAATGCTAGAACCAATGCAAGAAGGAACAGATTTTGGGATTATTATGGACAAAAGAATCTTCACTTTCGCAGGCATGTTTCCGCAGCTGTAAACTAGAATGGCACTCGGGAGAGAACATACAGTCACGTGAAAAAGTAAGAACTGAATTAATTGTCGTAAGAAATCAAGATCCACAACATTGTCCTAATGGTAGGTTTAATTCAGATTCGATCTCTGGCAACACCTGTAAGAAATAATCAAGCCTTGTATCAGGATTACATAATCATGGAGGTGTCAAGCAATTAGCAATCAATGCAAGCAAGCCTGGAACATCTAGATATATGCACCATTCGAGTATACACTGTCACACAGATTAAATGTCACAGGAATGATTCGGAGCGATGTTCGTCCGAGTTCTTATCGAAGCCTCTCAGTGGTTGGAGAAAGCATAACACCTGGGTTCAACTTTTTTTTCTTCTTTTTTTTTCTTTGTTTTTTGTATACTGAATCGAGGCTCGTGAAAGAGCTAACATTTACTTCACAAACAAATCGACCAGACAAACAAAATACACAAAAAGAGGGAGCGGAAGACAAGATGGGGAGAAAAGGGGAAGCACACAAACACAACATCCGAGAGCAGGGAGATGTGTGGAAGGGAGAGGGCCCGGGGGGAGGAGGCATGGGAAGGGGGGGGGAGGGAGAAGTATAAAGCACAAGGACACCAAGGACTTCCAGGACAGAAGTTGGTATTTCAAAAAGTGGAATTGGGGTGAAATTAGCGGGGGTAGAAAAGATCAAGGTTTTGGATGGGGGAAGATAAGAGATGGTGGTGAACAGCTGTTTTAAAGACTTGGAGGGTGGAGTGGGATTGAAGAGAGTGAGGGAGTTTGTTCCAGAGGCGGGAGAAAAGAGGAATGAAGGAGTGAAGGTGAGCAGAGAGTCTTGATTTTGGCAGTTTAACCAAAAGAGGGTTGCAGGCAGATCTTGTGTGACCTGTAGGAATATTTGCGGGACAGAGCCCAGAGAGAGCTGGGGGGGGCAAGGCCAGAGAGGAGTCGGTAGAAGATGGAAAGACCACCAACCTGCCTGCGGTGAGTGAGTGAGAGGCCCTTGGAGTTAGCTTCATCGCGGGAGATTCCAATGATTCTGAATGCTTTGGTTTCAACAGCGCGAAGGCGAGCTAGGTGAGATACAACTTAGATACAATTTCATTACACAGTCTCCTAAAACATGTACTTGGGTCCCCAACAGTGAAGGCTTTTAAGACTCTTCCCCCTCATGCAGAGACAGAAAGAGAGAGGAGAGAGAGAGAAAAGAAGGGAAATGGCAAAGGTGGAACATTATTGGGATTGGAGGGAGCAGATCAGGGGTCAGAATTCTGCCATATTTTAATACTTAATAAATTGTACGTGTGGTGCCTTGTGGAATTTTTAGCTCACTTGGAACGTAGTTCAGGGGAGCTTATGCGATGATGCGTCGTCAGTCAGTCAGTCAATCAATCAATCAATCAATCAGTCAGTCAGTCCCTAAACACGTCCAACGTCTTCTCCGAAACGGCTGATGGGATTGTGACCAAATTTGGCACAAATTATATTTGGTATGTTGCAACTCAAGTTTGTTCACGGCATGAAAAAAATTGGTGTCTAAAGGGGTCTACCGGGGGTCAAAATGGATCCAAGTTTGAACTTCCCCGCCCCCCCCCCCCCCTCCTCAAAATAGGAATTTGCTTTTTCCTCTGAAACTACACGCACTATTTCGATGAAACTTGACCACAACCTTCATCACCCGTAATGTACCAAAATTTTGTTCACGGCACTAAGAAAATTGAAGTCTATGGGAGTTTACGAGGGATCAAAGTGGGTCCAGGTTTGACCCCCCCAAAATAAGTATTTGGTTTATTCTCAGAAACTGCACATACAATTCTGATGAAACTTGGCAACGATGTTCTGTTCATCGCCCATGATTTACCAAAGTTTGTTCATGGCATAAAAAAAATTGGTACCGTTGTACTGTTTAAAATACTTTTATGCGGTGTAGTATACTGCCTTATTCTACCAGGTGAGTGCCCAGGGGTATTGCTCCTATTTATATTCAGAGTATAACGTGATCAGAATGTAATGTCGATGGTTGCACTGAAGTGCAAAAGGCATGATACGTGATTCCAATGAAAGGTGTACTCTTTTCATCATTTGAAAGTTGCATGTCTCGTTATTTTCTTCCAGGCACTGATAAAAGGATCTAAAAGTTGGAGTGTTAATATTATTTATTTATTTTCAAAATGAGTCATTCCACTGGCCTGCCCCCAAGTCCACTTTCACTTTATGACCAGTATTAATGCCATAATAATCCTGGTGTTGGCCTAATGGTTAAGGTGGCTTGCTTAAAATCTTAGGGTCTTGAGTTTGAGCACCTGCCGTACCGTTAAATAACACCAGGTGGGTTGACTCAGCCTATCATCCTTCCAAGGTCAGCAAAATGAGTACCAGCTTACTGGAAATTGGGGGCACTGCATCAGCGGCACAGCCGCACTCCCAGCATATACATCCAGCATCCACAGGCTGGAAATACCCACAGGAAATAATTATAATGCCATAATGAAGCAGATTAGGTTATGACTTAACGCTATTTTCTCACCATATATATACCTGCTCTGTTGTCCCATTGTTTGAAACAGATATGAAACTGGATGAGAAGATTAAAGCTGCATTCAGGTCGGCAAAGCGTAATCCTGACAGCAAAGGTTCAGCCATAGCTGTGATTGGAGACAATGCAGGGGACCTTGATCAGCTGTTGGTCAGCGGTTCCCGACAGATCCTCGAGGAGTGGATTGAGTTTGAAACTGCACCAAGTTCTTCTCTCAACCCTCTTATCGGTCTTCAGCAAGATGTTATCATTCTGAACCCTGAAAGTGAAGACCGCGTTAGGGGTCGAGTCAATTTTGATGGTCATCACTCTCATATCAAAGGTTAATTTTCAGAGTCTCGGTTTTCAAAGGTTAATCTCGGCATACTACAGCATCATAATTGTATTGATCTTCTGGAATGTGTTCAGGTTGTGTGTTGAACTGTGATCATGCCTTCGTGATTGTACTTTGGGTTTTCATTGTGCTGCCTGCAGATGGCGATGGGATCCCCATACCCCGACGAGTGCTTTTTCCTCCAGAGGAGGTGAGACTGAAGTGGCAGAAGATTAGCCGCATTGGGGCTGGTCTCCAAAACATGGGCAACACGTGTTTTTTAAATGCCACTCTTCAGTGCCTTACATATACACCTCCTCTGGTGAACTTCCTACTGTCAGGGCAACACAAGCATGATTGTGAGTTCCTCACTTTGCCTTCATCTTATTGATGTTATTGCACCTTGAGTTGTAGCAAATCTATCTTGCAATCATAACATGAAGCATTTTCATTTCCATAAAAAAATCTCTCCTTCCAAATTTGAGCAAACTCTCAATTGGTGTGTTGTTATGCAATTGAGCAAATTGACCTTCATATCCATCCTCGGGTCTTCAATCGTGTTGTATTTGTGTTTATGTTGCGTAGGTCAGCAGTTGTACTTCTGCGTTCTGTGCAAGATGCGAGAACACGTAAGCAAAGCTTTCTCATGTACCGAGCGTTCTTTCAAGCCACTGCCCTTCATTCGGTACCTCAAATGTAAGTGAATTGGATTTAAACAAGACTGAAAGTCTAACAGCGGCATAGCCGGGCTTGTTTGATACTTTAGTTGAAGAGGATAGTATGACCTGGGTGGGGATACCAGTTAGCAAATAATGTAAGTATTAAATTATTTTGAAGTACTCTTGAGTCTCTAAGCTGTCTGTCACCATGGAAGTGAAGAGATTGCATTGAGACACTGGATTATTCTACATGTTTCGACTCAACAATGAACTAACCATACACCGCTTCAATCCAGTACCTTTGCAGTCACAACAAAGCGATTGCAGTGTTACAATTATATTGACTATATTAATATTATCAACGTTATCATTATTACAAAAACGATACCATGGGTGCAAATGGAAACAGTGGGATGACAACAGATGGATGCATCGCATGACAAGGAGCTGATTTGTGTCTGGTTATTTCGTGGAGGTTTTTGCCAATGTCTTGGATTCTCTGTGCATGTTTACAGGTATTGCAAAACATTTTGTCCATGGTAAACAGGAAGATGCACATGAATTTCTCAGGCTTCTTCTCGACGCGATGCAAAACCGCTGTCTCCAGGGCCTCTCCAAGTGAGGGTTTTGTTATTTTCCAACGCGCTCTTACATTGTCTTTAACAACAAAAATTCACCACTTTCCACTCCTTACTCCTTCGCCCTCTACCTGCATCTCATTCCTCATCATCCATTTATTCCCATGAACCATCCATTACTAACGCTATACTGCCTCACTCATCGATGCAACTTGCTTTTTTATCCCCTCAATCAATTCCTGAAATCACTCTTCCCATCTGGTGTTATTTCAATAGTAGTGGTAAACTTTGTCGTGTTTTGACGCTTTGCATAGAGGCTTCAGTACTTGCAAAGATTAAATAATTTATTATCTTGGTGAGCTATTGCATTTTTTTTTCTTTACAGCCTCGATCGGTATTCCAAAACCACAACTGTGATGCATCAAATATTTGGAGGGTTCCTCCGTTCACGAGGTAAATCATTAAAATGAATAAAGGTTTGAACTAGAACGGCACTCGGTTGACTGCATACCTCTGCCGGGCTGAACAGTTTGTTTTGTATCCCACTAATAGGCCGGATCTGGATTCGGACCTGAACCAAAATCGAATCTGCTTGTTCTTGTCACCGAACCAACTCGTCCACCAAGTTTAGTCATAACTCGTCCATAACTTTTTTTAATGTCATGTTATATATCGCTTTTCGCCTGATCTCTCAATGGTGAAGAATCACTTAGAAATTAAATAATTATCGTATCCAAATCCATATTCAGATCTTTACCAAAATCAAATCGATTCATCCTTGTCACTCACCCAACCACCTAACCAACTCATCCCCCAAGTTTCGTCCAAATGCGTCCATAACTTTTTGAAATATTGTGCTATATATCGGTTTTAACCCTATCTCCCAATGGTGAAGAATGAATGAATCAATGGTGAAGAATCACTTCAGAAATTAAGTAATTATCACATCCGAATCCACATTGAGATCTTCACCAAAATCGAATCGATTTGTCCTTGTCACACACCCAACCTCTCCACCAAGTTTTGTCTGAATCCGTCCATAACTTTTTGAGATATCCTGCTATATATCATTTTTAGCCCGATCACTCAATTGTGAAGAATCACTTAAAAATTTCTCTGATCCAGATCCGGATTCAGATCTTCACCAAAATGGAATCAATTCTTCCTTGTAACATACCCGATCTATCCACCAAGTTTTGTCCGAATCAGTCCACAACTTTTTGAGACAACTTGCTCACAGACAAACAGACAGATAGGGGTGAAAACATAACCTCCGTCCACCTTCGGTGACGGAGGTAACGAGAGAGTTCGTAGAACACCTTACCCCGTGCAGTCTTGAAAAAAGACATGGGAAGGGTCTTCTCAACTCTTGCTTTGCCTTTCCGAGCACAATTTATATTTCCTAGCACGAACCACCATTTTGTCTGAACATCGATATTCCCCAACGCGAACAGTGCGAGCGGCAAATTTGATTGGTCAACATAGTGTAAAATGTTTTAATATTTTGCCCAAATACTGCCAAACTGGAGGTTTTTGGAAGTGCCAACAAGGCGATTTGTGTTGTACAGAGTTCAAGTACACAATTAAATTGAAATAAAGTAAAGGTTTTAAAGGCTGGAGAAGAAGACAAAACTAACCATTTTTTCGGAAGTTTCTGCCGTTGATGCACCGTCTTTTACACCACCTTAATTGACATGTTAAATTAGATCTTTGTGACTGTTTGTGTCCTTTATGACATCCTTAAAAACAGGAAGTTTCCTGTTTAGAAGGATTTTTGTCCCCCGTCGCACCGCGGAGCGAAAGGGGGACTATGGTTTTCCCCTCCGTCTGTGCGTCCGTAAGCGAAGGACCGAATTCTAATTTGGTGTGTGGGTGCAACCCACATCAAAATCCAAGATGGCCACCGCCATGTATGTCTGAACCATGTGAGCGGAATATCTTGAAAAATAAGCGAAGTACCAACTTCTAATCTGGTGTGTGGGTGTATCTAGGCATAAGGAAGAACGCTATTAAAAATTGGGTCGCCACGTCAAAATCCAAGATGGCCGCCTTGCGTCTTCCACTTTGTCAACTCATATCACTTCACCGACGGGGAACCTAGGCGTAACGCTTGTTTGATAGAAATTTGAACATACCAGGTTTGGTAATAACAATCAAATAACAATATACACAAGACAGCAATACCTGCAACATTGTCTACCAAGAAGTCTTAAGATAAATACCTCAATTTTCTGAACCATAAATCGAAATAACCCAATCCTGATCTGCTGACACAACTTGTAATAGTATATTTCCTTGGCCTTGTACAACTGTAACCAAACTCTGTGGTATAATGACTTTGGGTTTGCTCAGCAGTTCAATTCCAACCCCGATGAAGTCGTACTAAACATGCGACTTCTTTGCTTGACACTCAGAATTTGTAGGATAGAGCACGGACGATCCCTATACGTTCTAATCCATGGGATCCACCCCCACCCTCCCAAGTTCAGCGGTTGTGTTTGTCTGAAGTCCAGGTCCGGTGATTTCACATGTATTTGGCTGCATGTCTGTGTGTGATTTTTCTTTTGTTGTTGTTGTTGCATCTCCTTCCACAAAGACCAATTGGGCAAAAAGAGCGTTTGATGGCAATCATTTGTAAAGTGTGTTTTGGCTAATGGTAATGACTTTGTCCATTTACAGTACAAGTTGACATTGCACTGTATGAGATTTATGCTGTTTTATCACTCTATTAATTTCCTGTATTTTCCCTTCCAGTTAAATGCTTTACATGCAAAGGGGAGTCTGACACATTGCAGCCAATGATGGATATGATTCTTGACATTAAGGTGGGAATTTTGGTTTTCTTGAATAATGCTGTTAATAATAGGGGGGGAGTTACATTGTAACTACTTTGAAAGCTTTTGTAATACTATATAGGACCCCTTTAAAATTGGAGGGGAGGGAAGGGGGAGTGTCGGAATGGGTGGGAGGAGGGAGAGGCAGGGTGGGTGGAGGGATCCCATCTCCCATCTCTCTTCCCCACTCCCCACTTCAGGAAATGTCTGTCTTTCTGCTCTTCTTATCCCAATAGTACACTGTTAGTTCTGCATAATGCTGGTCAACTTGGTCTATATTAGAGGCAAACTAGGATATGATGCCCGATTCCATTAGTGCATTTATTTCATTTTTTAAATTGCAATAAGGCTGGGCCGTGGGTCCCAGGCCACTGACATGAATCCATTCCTCTGCTTATGCTCTGACCTGCCGCAGAATGCTCCAGATGTGGAAAAATCATTGCAGCAATTTGTGAGGCCTGACATCTTGCAGGGGGATAACTTGTATGCCTGTGAAAGGTGAGAGTGAAAAAATTTTTAGACAAATTCTAGGCTCATGGAAGACCGACCAAGATGATAGAGGGTATAAGGCCACACATTGACAGTTGTCTTACTGTTTGATTGTGTGTCATGGAAGGGGATGAATGAACTGTTGTGTTGTTCCTCTTTTAAAAAGGTTCCCATCGTCACCTCATGCTTTGTCACATAACATCTCTGCTGTTCTACTCTTACGGACACCCTCACCCCTTTCTCTTCTGCAATGCATCCCTCACATGCAATGTCCTTGTCCCCCTATGCCCCCTTTGTGAACCCGCTGCCCTTTGTCATTTATTCCTCCAATAGCCTAGATTTCTGTTTCTAGAAAAACGAAAGAGGAGAGAAAAGCAGAGATAAGGGAATGAGGCACAGCAACCATGTGTAGAAAATGGGGTCTGGCCTGAGGTGGTGGTATTCAAGTACTGACAAATTGAAGCCCTGGAGGGAAGAGTAGGATTGAACAGATTGAAGAAAGAGGCTTCACAAGGGAGAGAAAAGAGGAACAAAATAGTGGAGAAAGGAAGCGAACCTGCATGTTATACCACCAGGAAGAAGTTGATGGTGAATGCATGTGATCTGTAGGGAATGGGGAGGGACAGGGAGTTGAAATAGTAGAAGATAATAGAGAGGTGATGATCTTTATACGATGAGAAAGCAGCAGGCCCTGTGTCACATAACCAACCTTAAGGTTCTTTACTCCATCGATGTCTAAACTGAACGGTCGGTGAACTCCCGGAGTCATATCTGGGTACAATATAATAAACAATTTCTTTCGTATCAAATAGTCGGCTTTTAAGCGTCAACATCGCACTGTACCAATACACCAACTAACAGACACTTTTAAATATTTTGTGACACTCTGTTCTTCTGCTTCTTTGTGGAAGAAGCCAATAATGTTGAGAGCTTTGGATTCAACATTGTCCAGAGTAATATGTGACGCAGAGGTGCCTACCTATATGAGAGAGCAGTACTTCTGTGGCCAAAGGTCGTGTAGATCAAGGGCCGCTCAGATTTACCACGAAAACCCCTTCCTGTTCAGACTGGAGTTCCCCAAGGCAGTGTTCTGGGCCCTGTGCTTTTTCTGGTTTTCATCAATGATCTCTCCGACTCTCTGGAAAATCCTCTCTATCTTTTTGCTGATGACTCCACACTCTGCTGCTCCATTCCTCATCCCTCAGATCAGCAGTCTGCAGCCTCCTCGCTCTCTGCAGACCTGGACAAAATCACAGACTGGTCAAACAAGTGGAACATGTCTTTCAATCCTGACAAATCTCACACTCTCACTATGTCTCTCCGAAAAGACCGACTGGACAACCCTCCCATCTACTTTCTCAACAATCCTCTCCAAGAGGTTCTGTCACTCAAGCTTTTGGGTCTCACTATCTATCTGCCATGATCTTTCCTGGGAAAACCACATTTCCAAGCTGGCATCCAAAGCCAGTCGCCGACTGGGCATCCTCCGTTCTTGCAAAGTCCTTCCTTGGCACACCTGAGCTCCTCACCACATACAAGGCTTTCATCTGCAGCTCAATGGAATACTTCTCTCCCCTCTGGGCTGGTGCCCCTGCCACACACCTGACTCGGCTTCACGCTGTTGAAACCAAAGCTTTCAGAATCATTGGAATCTCCCGCGATGAAGCTGATTGTGAGGGCCTTTCACTCACTCACCGCAGGCAGGTAGGTGGTCTTTCTGTCTTCTACCGACTCCTATCTGGCCTAGCTCCCCCAGCTCTATCTGTGCTCTGTCCCCCAAATATTCCTATAGGTCACACACGATCTGCCGCCAACCCTCTTCTGGTGGAATTGCCAAAATCAAGACTCTCTGCTCACCTTCACTCTTTAATTCCTCTTTTCTCCCGCCTCTGGAACAATCTCCCTCACTCTCTTCAATCCCACTCCTCCCTCCAGGTCTTTAAAACAACTGTTCACCACCATCTCTTATCTTCCCCCATCCAAAACGTTGTTCTTTTCTACCCCCGTTAATTCACCCCAGATCCACTTTTTTGAAATACCGACTTCTTTCCTGGAAGTCCTAGCTGTGTCCATGTGTTTTTTTTAACCTCTCCCACCCTTCCCCCCCCCCCCCCCCTTTTTTGTGATTGTGATGTGTGATTTTTGTGATTGGCTCTTACACAAGCCTCGATCTTGTATACAAAAAAAAAAGTTTGCATGATGGAGGATTCCCAGTGTTTCTGGCTGTGGAGGCCAAACTTTGATTGTGTGTGGTCTGACAAGGACAGCTCATAGCTGATGATCTGGCCCAGAAATTTGAAGGAATGAACTTCTTTGTGTTTGACTGTGGACATATGCGAGTTTGTTTGATGATCCTTCCAGAGAGAGAGTGAGCATGCAAGATTTGCCTCGACCGAAAGAATTTTTTTCTTTTTTTTTTGTATACAGAGTCGAGGCTCGTGAAAGAGCTAACATTTATCAAAGAAACAAATCAAACAAACAAGCAAACAAAGTACAGTGAAACCTTGACTTACGAGTGCACCAACTTACGAGTTTTCCGAGATACGAGCCGTCGCTCGGTCGATTTTTTGCTTTGTGATGCGAGCCGAGATCTGAGTTACGAGCGAGCGAGCTTGGATATAAAACACGTAATCGTCGAAAAACATGAGCGAGGTGTGCGTGTTGTCGACTTGGCGAGGCAGTACGATCGTAGTACTTCTACGATATGTACGATTTTGAAGCAGAAGGAGTCGATAAAGGCTATAACGCCAGTCAAGGGCGTTAAGATTATTTCAAAGCTCCGGACCTCTGTCCATGAAGAGATGGAGAAGTTGTTGTTTGTGTGGTTGACGGAGAAGCAGCTCGCAGGAGATACCGTGACCGAAAGCATCATCTGTGAGAAGGCACGAGACATTTACGGGGATTTGGTGCAGCAGACGGCAGGAACATCAATGGACGAGGCATCGGAAGAGTCATTCAAAGCCAGTCGGGGATGGTTTGATAATTTTAAGAAGAGGACCGGCATTCACTCCGTCGTCAGGCATGGTGAGGCAGCAAGCTCGGATGTGAAGGCAGCTGAAGATTTTATTATAACTTTTGCCGAACTGATAGAAGCCGAAGGATACATCCCCCAGCAAATCTTCAACTGTGACGAGACAGGGCTCTTCTGGAAAAAGATGCCGAGGAGGACGTATATAACGGCAGAGGAGAAGAGCATGCCAGGCCACAACTTGTTCAGAGTGCCGGCGATAGCTCGCCTTCTCTTTGTGGAAGACACGGTGAGATCCTTAACATCCAACAACTAATGGGACGCAAACGGGGCGCCCAGTTTAGCGGTACACACATTGATGAATCACCCTGCCTGTGAAACACCGACATGACAGGTTATAGCTGGGTCGGGATTCAAACCCAGGCTGGACAGTTTAGAGTCAAGTGTGCGTACCTCCAGTCCAGGCCATCCTGCCAACTTGTATGCTGCATACAGGTGAAATATAAAGCGCGAGATATTTATATATATATATTTAAAAAAAAATTGGTGTGGTTTTTGGGGGGCTGGAACGGATTAATAGCATTTCAATTCATTTTAATGGGGAAATTTAATTTGAGAAACGAGCAAATTGAGTTACGAGCTCGGTCACAGAACGAATTAAACTCGTAAGTCAAGGTTTCACTGTATATAAAAAGGGGAGCGGTCGACAAGATGGGGAGAGAAGGGGAGGAAGCACACAAACACAACATTTGAGAGCAGGGACATCGGGAGATGTGTGGGAGGGAGAGGGCCCGGGGGGAGGCAGGATAGGTATAAAACGCAAGGACACCAAGGACTTCCAGGAAAGAAGACAAAAGTCACCTCAAAAAAGTGGATTTGGGGTGAAATTAGCGGGGGTAGAAAAGATCAAGGTTTTGGATTGGGAAAGATAAGAGATGGTGGTGAACAGCCGTTTTAAAGACCTGGAGGAAGGAGTGGGATTGAAGAGAGTGAGGGAGTTTGTTCCAGAGGCGGGATAAAAGAGGAATGAAGGAGTGAAGGTGAGCAGAGAGTCTTGATTTTGGCAGTTTAACCATAAGAGGGTTGCAGGCAGATCTTGTGCGACCTGTAGGAATATTTGAGGGACAGAGCCCAGAGAGAGCTGGGGGAGCAAGGCCGGAGAACAGTCGGTAGAAGACGGAAAGACCACCAACCTGCCTGCGGTGAGTAAGTGAAAGGCCCTCGGAGATAGCGTCATCGCGGGAGATTCTAATGATTCTGAACGCTTTGGTTTCAACAGCGTGAAGACGAGCTAGGTGTGAGGCAGGAGCACCAGCCCAGAGGGGAGAGCAGTATTCCATTGAGCTGCGGATGAAAGCCTTGTATGTGGTGAGGAGCTCAGGTGTGCCAAGGAAGGACTTCGCATGACGGAGGATGCCCAATCGGCGACTGGCTTTGGAGGCCAGCTTTGAAATGTGGTTTTCCCAGGAAAGATCATGGCAGATAGTGAGACCCAAAAGCTTGAGTGACAGAACTTCTTGGAGAGGATTATTCAGAAAGTGGATGGGAGGGTTGTCCAGTCGGTCTTTTCGGGGAGACATCGTAAGAGTGTGAGATTTGTCAGGATTGAAAGACATGTTCCACTTGTTTGCCCAGTCTGTGATTTTGTCCAGGTCTGCAGAGAGTGAGGAGGCTGCAGACTGCCGATCTGAGGGATGAGGAATGGAGCGGCAGAGAGTGGAGTCATCAGCAAAGAGATAGAGAGGATTTTCAAGAGAGTCAGAGAGATCATTGATGAAGACCAGAAAAAGCAGAGGGCCCAGAACACTGCCTTGGGGAACTTCAGCCTGAACTTTCTCCTTGTTTGACCATACATCTGAGTTTTTACAATGGTCGCGATTGTGGGTCAATTTTTGGGTTCAAGGCTTAATTATTAATGACTGGAAACTTATTTGAGAGCCATTTGTCATGAAAGTGAATTGACATGTTTGATGTCTTCGCGTTTTTATTTTTGTTGTTGTCCCTATAACCCCCCTAACTGATTTGATGAAAAAAAAAACGTTTCCAAACTTGATCTTGTTTGTTGAGCTTATTATCATTTTCAGATGCAAGCGGAAGATGACCGCAACAAAAACCCTGACTGTTCATCGTGCACCCAACATTCTCACTCTCACACTCAAGCGTTTCTGCAGCTCCAAAATAGCAAAGATCTCAAAGGTACTTTTGTTCATCTTGATGCTTGTCGTACTAGACCTGTCTTTACATGACATTAAATGAGAGTTGGTCCCGAATGATTCCAGGTTTGCTGACCATGTGATCAGTTTACGCTTGTGAAATGATTGATAAGGCTGGTTACAAGCAGACATTGTTAAATCTCATTGGGATTGAAATCGTGTTTGAATTTTTGACTTCCGTTTTGCCTGTATGACATGGACCTCTTCAATTACAGAACATTCGGTTTGCTGAAATGTTGAATCTGCGTCCGTACATGTCTCAGCCACGTGGTCCGGCCATCTTTTACCATCTATATGCCATCCTTGTTCATGAAGGTCCCAGTTGCCGTGGCGGACATTACTGTAGCTATGTTAAGGTGAGTGATCCATTTGGCCAAGTTTCTGCTGTGTGTGAGCTCTTTGTTTCCAATTGGTACCGCCAGGCCAAGGGGAGCATTTTCTGCCAATTACATGTCAGAAAATAGTCATTTTTAGTTTATTTCTCTGAAATACCCTCATAGAATAGGTCCCGGTATCTGGCCATCCATATGGACGGCTACCCATATGTCTGTCAGTCCGTCCGAACATACATATGTACATCTGTACATATGTACTCCGTTAACATTTGACTAAAACATCTCACAAACTACCCGACTGATTATGGACCAAATTTGGTATGATTCATCAGGACAGCATGATCTCATGGGGTTATGCTCCCCATCAGGATGCACCCCCTATAAAGGGGTTTAAAGGGTGGTTTTGCCCCAAATATTGGTACAGTATTTCATTCAAAAATCTTCTTCTCAGAAACCACCAGACAGATCCAGACCAAACTCACCAGGAAGCATCGGAACCATGCCCTAACCTTAAGTTGTGCTCCCCATGCCCGTACCTCCCCTGGAAAGGGGGCCACCGGCTCCCTCCCCTATTCCCTCATATTCACTAAAACATATTTTCCTCACAAACTCCATGACCGATACGGACCAAATTTGGTACGATACATCAGAACATTGAGGTCTCGTGGGGTTATGCTCCCCATCTGGATCCGCTCCCTACTGAAGCGGCTGAAAAGAGTGGTTTCACCTCAAATTCAGGTAATGTACTTTAAAATCTTCTCAGAAACCATGGGGAAAAAGCCCTCAGTCCCCTTTGGGGCTATTTTTTTTTTTTTAATTGTACTCTTTCAATGTAGTACATTATTGATATTTAGTGTTTTATTATTTGTTTAGTTAATATATGTACAGTACAGCATTCATTATGAAGTTTATATTAAACAAAAAACGTGTTCGCCTGTACTTGTGTTGGCAAGATGGAAAGTTCCCCGATTTTTAGTATTACATACGTATATTCCAGACTTCTCGAACGCAAATTTTGCCGAATGCGAGGTTTTCAGGGACATATCTCCCGCGTTGGACAAAGGTTGACCATGCATGTAGATCTTAGTGACCGTTAAATTTGTTGTCCAGTCGTCTCGTTTCGCTCTTTCCTGTTGAAAATCTCATTTTGGCTTTCAAATCAGACTGAGACGCAGTCGACCGGGCAAAACCCTGAAAAAGACTTTTGATGGCAATTTTTATGTTGTCAACCATGTTGTCATGGTCCAAGGTTTCAGATTGACCTGCTTGACATCGTGGCATTTGACCTTCATGGTCCTTCATGGTCAAATATTAAGTTTTTTCAAAAATGGCCTGTCTGTATGCTTTCAAAAACCAAAGAGACAGAGACAAAATACTTGCCATTTCATGAATTGTGTTGTTGTTAAGATCAAACATAATAGGAAATTGTGAAGAAAATTCAGAAGAAAAATGCAAATATCTCTGAAAGCATTTAACTCGCAAAATACTCACCAACTGATTGGTCTGAAGGTTTGTGTTCATGTCACCTGGGTCGATCTGAAGCCTTGGCAATTGTGATACTTTGTCAACTTCAGGTCAACCGGGTCGATAACTTTTAACAAAAAATGGCATCAAAACTATTTCTAAGCATATTTCTAGAGGTCGGAATCTCATCTCAGAATGGTATGCGGCTATATATATATATATATATATATATATATATATATATATATATATATATATATATATAATATACATACATACACAGCATCATTGTCCAGAGGTCGGCAGGTCGACTGCAAATTCGTATATCCCGCATCCTAAGCCAAACTGACTTAACCGCACAAAAGTAATCATTCAAGGTCAGTACACCTTTTGTGTTAATGGCAGTTCTGAACAAAATATTTGAAGTTCATTCTTATCTTTGTTCAGTGGGAGATGATTGGCATTCTAAATGGGAATCTGAACTTTGGATCCTTTTTTTATCAAATGTCCTAGCATGTGTTGTAGCTTGATTTACTTCTCAGGGGTTCATATGTGGTCGGACTTTGAGCTGCGTAATTGTCAAGCTGTGCCAGTTTGGTGAGGCTCCAACGTGAAACCGATGAATTGTTCTTTAATGCTGTGTTTTTGTAATAACAATGCTGGCCATTCTGTGTACTTCCTTGCAGGCCAGCAACGGGATGTGGTATGGAATGAACGATTCGTGGGTCTGTCAGACTGGAATTGGCAAAGTCCTGGGCCAGCAGGCATATGTTTTATTTTACATCAGGTCTGTCCTACTCACCAATATTTCCAGCAGACTTTGTGTTGTAACCTTTTGCCTACTATTTGATTATTACAGGAAATCCATATATGCAAACCTTTATGAATGAAAGTTGGAAATGAAATATTTTCAAAAGGAATTTTAGAATCCTTGTATTTATTTGTTTATTTTTGTATACATGGGTGAGGCTTGTAGGAAAGCTAGAGCAGAGTGGAATGGAATAAAATGAATAAGGGGAAACTCCAACAACTGAGTAGAAGTGAACATCTTGCAGGGACGGTCAGGGAGTGAAGGAAGCAAAGAGGGATAGGACATGGGGTGGAGAGACATGGAATTGGGGGAGCCCTGGAGCAGATGTAGGCAAACCTGCGTGTGACGATGACATAAGGGTTGGATTTAGGGATTCCAAGGAAATAGAGACAAAGACAGACATCAGGATTGTGATGGCAATAGTGATTAGAACTAGTGAAGAAACTAGCGAATTTCCCGACCTATAGTGAAGAACCCGTCCTTATGGACGGGATATTTCCACCAGAATTGCGGATGGGATAATTCTCCCAGAATGGCATGCTTGTAATACTCTCTCCTACCAGGCAGCACTATATGATACACATTTACATAGAGAAGATTGAATGTGAACAAAACAACAATTTGCACTATGATGTGAAATTTTGGTTAGAGTAATGAGATATATGGGCCGGCAGGATAGCGCAGAGGTTGCGTGCTTGCCTTTTGCGCTGTCTAGTTTGACTTAGATGCCTAACTCGATAAATTGTCATCCTAATGCTTTTCGGTCAGGAGCCTTGTGTCAATGACTCGGTCGTCCTTTGAAGGGATGTTCGTGGAACTGCAATTTCATTTTTTGGTGTTCTTTGGTTTCATGTTTCCATTAGATATTCATGATAGCGAAGCAAAGTTGATTTATGGGATTTTTGCATTTGTTGTATAGTACTTTCCTCCCCTCATTTTTCCTTTTGACATATGCAGAGACTCGAGCAGTAAAAAGGCAGCAGATCCATGTGGCACCAAACCAGTGTTGCAGCCCTCAGCCACCACCACTCACGCTTCTCCATTCAACGCTGTGGCCTCCCAAGTGTCGAAGGCTGGAATTGTGCCACTGTCTAACCCCATTGCAAGCCCCAAGCCAACCAAGTCTTCAGCACTCACTATACCGGACATCCAGGCAGTCTTGCCTTTAGAAACGAAGCCTACAAGTGGCAAGGAAGTCCCAGTCATGGTTCACAAGCCCGAGGGAAAGGAGCATGTTTCACAAGTCTTGAACAATGGCAGAGACTGTGGTTACCGGACGTCCTGCAATTCAACAAAAGGCACTCAGTTGGCCACCTTGAATAACTGCTCAACACTGCCTCACCCAAAAATGGTAGCCCAATGTTGAAAATGCATGATTACCAATGTTGTGTTATTTACTGTTTATATTGCACCTGAAAGGCAGAAGATATGACTATATATCTTCATGAATGTCATCCATCGCAAAATCGTTCCTCAACCACTTTCCTGGTCATTGACCTTTGATTTTTCATTTAATTTTTTTTTTTTTCCAGATTCGGTCAAATACCGCGCCGGGCTGGAATGTGGAGCAGTATCGGGCAGATCGTATAGCTACAGTGGATTGTGTTGAGTGGCATGTGTGCCGTCCTGTCCGAAATCCAAAGTGGTATGTCTGACTGACCGAATAAATATTGAGTTTCCTAAAACATTTGTGGACATTTATGTATTTATTTACTGCATAATTTGTAAGTAGTTGATTAAAATTTTGAAAGCCATAGTTTCAATAAAGTAAGCAAATTTATGCTTCAACTGTCGGTATTAAATGAAATTTGTGAATTGTGTTTGGCGATTGGTAATATAAATATCTTCAGTGGGTATACTGCCAACAATGATGATAAAGAAGAACAAAAAAGTGATCATTTTTGTTTCACCCATTTATTTGAACATCATCCGGCCTGGAATGTTCGGTTTACATGACGCAGTGTTTTGTAACTCATGTCTGTTGTCGCGTAAGTTCCTGCTGTTTATACGCTTTTTCACAAGTTTTCTGCACCCTCCCTTTGATCTCCCGTCGTATGTTTTATCGACAGCAAGGACTCGAGGTATCCAAGGAAGATTGATTGGGAGTTTTTGTCTCCATGTCGACCTTCTGGCGTTTCCTCAGCAATCCAGTCCAGGCAGAAGAGCTGTGCTTTGCCTGAAAGTGCGAAGTGGGAAATCACCAGGATTATTGAGAGAAAGAAGGCGAAAAGGCAGAATGCAATAAAATTGTGTTGCACAGATACAAATATTCTTAATGGAAAAGAAGAGAAGCAAGCGAACTGCAATGAGCGTCAATGGGAGATTACATTTGATAGCAACACGAGGCAAAAAGCAAATGAAATATGGAAAGAGAAAGAATTAAAGAATACAGGCAGACAGTGGTGCAAACGTGCGCGGATTTTGAGTCCAAACTTGGCTCAGACCGGGAGAGCCATTTTCCAAGAGCAATGGCAAGTCACGCGAGATGCACATTTTGCTCGTGAAGCTACCATGAGTCAGACATTTACAAAGGAAGTGTTTCATGATCGTGAGAAAACACGCAAAAAGACTACCCTTTTGACGAGTGAAGAGCATGCAGAGAAAAGCGTTCCGATAAGCTGTTTGACGGATGGTGATACAGAACTGGTTGAGGTGAAAGCGAATGGTGAAATCTTCCCAAATAACAGAGCTGAGAGGTATTGCTATACATGCTTCACATCCGGGATTGATCGACGCTTTAGTTATTTATTTCTTTTTTTCCCTATGGACTAAGATTGTTTTGATCAAATCTTATCTTTATCGAACAGCATCGACATGAGTGAGCCGTTGCAAGATCCATCATCAAGGGAGCATCTGAAGATCAGGCAGAAGAAAGCACGGAATGATATATGGAGAGACAGTAGTTTGACGGAAAACTCCAATGGTGCCGCAGGACGTGGAGATGTCTCTAGCGACTTGCTGTAAGTCCCACTTCTGACTCGACCAGTTTGTGCAATCAAATGGTACATTAGTGTCATGCTTCTTCTTCTTTTCTTCTTCTTCTTTCATATGCAGCACATGGCTGCAGCTAGTATAACTTGCTATGGGCACAACTGTACTGCTGATGCAGTGCACCCTGTAGGTTCGGTCACAAATTTCGAATTTGTTTAGGGTGCAGCGATAGCTCACCTACTCTTCACATAGGACATCGTGGGATCTTTAAGGTCCACGAATTAATGTCAGCAGACAGGCTATCCAGTTAAACGTCCTTCCGATGCATGGCACACATATTGATGCCTTGGCCTGCATACGAAATACCAGGATGACATTTTATAGCTGGGTCTGGATTGAAACCCACTCACAGCTTAGAGGTGAGTGTGCATACTTCTTGGAGTCTAGGCTATCCTGCCAGGCCCTAAGTCGTGCTGTGGGATACTTGGAAGCCGATGATGGATTGGCTCGGTCTTCCCACTTCAATGTTCTGCAAGCAATGCTAAGCTGAAGCTGTTTAAACACTGAAACTGATCGTGCTACGTGTATGCATATACAGTCTAAGACAGAGGTTTCATTTGTGGAGGTGTCATACCTATGATTGTTTGTTATGCCTCTGCCCCCCGAAGGTGGCATGAGGCATTATGTTTTCGGGTTGTCCATCCGGACGGGCTAAACCTCGTTTTTCTCAGCAACCACATGTCAGATTGAGACAAAACTTTCAGGGTAGGAGTGACACCCATGCAGAATGTTTTTATGATGATTGTGACATCATAGGTCACGTGGTATGGCAGCCATCTAGATTAAACGCAAAAAACTTATTTCTCGGAAACCGCTAAATGGAAAAAATTTAAACCTGGCACATTGTCAAGTACTCCCAATGGGGAACAAAAGCATGATAATAATGGCATTATAGGTGAAGTGGTATACCAGCCAAAAATGTTTAAATCAAATTCCTTAGCCTAAAAATCTGAAATTGCATGCACATGATCTATGACCCATTTGTATTGAAATATTAAATTTGTGACATCATAGGTCACATGGTTTGGCAGCCATTTTGGATAGTAAAATTCATTTTGGATAACCTAAAACCTTAAAACAAGTAAACGAAAAAACATGTTTTAGGGCTACACACTTTTATTTATAAGTTTGAAACCTTTTTTTTTTTTAATGTAATTTTTAATTTTTAATTTTTACAATTACATTTTGATAGATAAAAATGTACCAGGAAGGAGAACCGTGGGCCAAATTTCAGCTCTCTAGGATGTATGGAACCTAGAAAACGAATGTCTCAAAGATTTGAAATGGGACAAACAAAATTCAGATGAAGTTAAATAAAGGTGTGTAAAAACATCTTCTCCCAAACCACCAAATCAATAATTGACTCGAAATTTTACGTGTGTCATTGACTATACATGGCGATTAAAGGATGATCACAAAACATCATTGGTCACATGGTGTGGCAGCCATATTGGATGGAAGGAAAATATTAAATAGTTATATCTCTGAAAATGCTTACCCTATTGATGCGAAATTTTACAAATATCACCTAACACCATTGTTGCATATAGTTTGAAAATGATGATGTCATAGGTCATGTGGTTTGGCAGCCATCTTGGATAGAAAAACGAACCTTATCCAATTAAAAGGAAACTTCACAAATGTGATCCCTTCCCCATACATATGCAGAGTGTACATTTTAAAGTCATATGTCATGTGGTGGCAGCCATATTAGCTTGAAAACCAATATTAAAAACATCCATTCTCTGAAACCACTTCACTGATCGATGTGAAACCTGTCATGGTTGGTGGAAATGTGATACTTGAAAACAGCTGAAGGGATTTAAATCAAACTTGTTTATTTTAGGACAGTGAATGAGGGCATCTATCCGTTGTGGGACAATGCGGAGGCATATTGGCAACACAGACGCATTGCTCTAGTTTATTATTATTTTATGATTAATTTATCTTTGTGGGTCCCGGAGGTGGAAGGGGCAAGTGGGGTCATGCCCGCGGAGCCTGTCTGGAGCTCCCGGACCTTTTTGCAAATCCCTGGGTAGGTGGGATCACATCAATGTAACCCATGCGTGACCCCAAGACTTATTGCGAATATGTCAAGATGTAGTTTCTCGCTCGGTGTGTTTGAATTTTTTTTTTTGTATTCATAGTCGAGGCTGGTGGAACAGCTATTACACTGAACGGATCAGGACGTAACAGACAAAAACAGGATGCAAAACACACATACACGTGGTGGACAAGTTGGACACAGGGGATGCATGGGGTGGACAAGTTGGATTCAGAAGGAAACTCCAAGGAGGGGAAAACGGGAAAATTGAACGGAGGAGGGATTTGGGTGGGGTTAACGAGGGGTTTTTATTGTATAAAAAGATTGTACCTAGTTTCCACTTTCCAATTCATCCCAATCAAAACCTGTTTTTCCCAGTTTTCAATTCATAGTTTTTTTTTGTTTTTTTTTACAACTATTTTGACACAAAATGCTTGACCCCCAATAGACATGTCCCAAAGTGCGAGATCTTTATGTACTGACTGCTGCGGCCTGCGGTTGTACAGTGCAGGGTGATTTACTGTGAGGAAAGTATTTGCACATGACAGTTTGTTTTTTTGTCTCTCCCCTGCCCCCACACCCCCATCCCCACCCCAATGAGCAAGCTTTAAAACCTCCTTAGATGTGTGCGCATTACGATAAACTGTCGCCTCCATATTGTTTGTTACCACAAATAGAGCAAGTGGATCTTGCTGAGATTTTCAAGCATTGTCAGTTCTACATTGGTTTCATAGTCCTCCAATTGCCCCTTTTAAGTTATGACATTTTGAAAGTACATATTTATCTGTGTGAAGTAGTGATTTTGACAAGTCAATGGTGACGAGGTAATACAACTTGAGAAAATACAAGCAATTGCATTGCTTGACCGTAAGCGTGGTCAGGGCAGAAATTTTACTCTGGTGCCGAACACAAGGGCATATTCGTGCGAAAGACACCCTGGGATGTTTAATGTCTACCAGCGAATACCAGCAGCATTTGAAACGTGTCGTAACTTCCCATCTAACAGACAGTGTGCTCATTAATGCAACACCATGCCTGCAAAGCACCAGGGTGTCGGTTTCTAGTTGTGTCAGAAATCGAACCCAGACTTGCCAGCTCAAAGGTAAGTATGTTACCTATGCACCAACCTGTCTGACTATTCTTTATCACTCAGTATCAACTTTATTTGAAACGATCCTTCAGTACATATTGAGGAATTGAGTGTGGTTTATTAATTAATTAATTAATTTAATTGAAGCCAAGGTTGAATGCTGCATTTATTATCACTATTGTATACAGTTTATTCCTTCCTGCTCATGTTTGAGTTACAAACAACAATGGATTTTTACTTCCTGTTCCCATTCAGAACTCCATTTGGTATTGCATTGCAAAAGACACCCCAGTTTAAGAAGAAATGCAAGAAAAGGAAGAGAACTGAACACAATGATTATGATTCTCAAGAAAGGACAAAGAAGAAGCAGAGGAGCAAAAAAGAGGTGGTGGCAGGAGAAATAATTGATTCGAGCCTGCCAATTTGGAAGAAAGAAGAAAATGGGAACTCCAAGCAATTTTGGCCCAGTGGTCATCAAGCTGACTCGGAGACTCTGAATGGGACATCAAATGAAGAAATTGTGGAGGATTCCATCAACGTCCCTTCATTCGGCACGCCTGTAAGATCCGGTACGGTCTTGCATCTCGATCACTGATATTTTGCCGTTTGCTTGTATACATATCTTGGGGGTTCTCATGTTGTTCCTTTTTCAAGTTGTGTCATGGCCCTCAGAGTATTCTAGGGTCTTTCTATGATGCTGGATCAAGTCTCCATTCGACTTGATTTGTTATTCTTGCTAGCCTTTGATGGTTGAGGGGGAAATGTTTAGCTCATGCATTGGGCCTCATTTTCAGGATGCACTCGAACTTGTTGCCCTTGCATGATTTCTATCACAGCCTCCACAGTGCCGAGCGTGCGCTGGGACCGACATGTTGTGAACGGCATTGTGAGTGGACAACATGGCATGGGGCCTATAGATGCTGGAGCAACAGAACGGAGAGAGCGTGCTAACGACGTGGTGTCTAACCTTCTGAAATACAAGGATGACAAAGCCTACGGGGCTGAGGGTGTGTTCATGTCCCTACCTTTGATGACGGTTGCTGAGATAGCTTGATAAGCATTGCTTTTCCTGGTAACTTTAGGTTTGCAGATTCACATGGCAAGCCCAAATACCATCTTGTCTTGCAAGTTGCGAAGGTTGCAAAGCTACATAATGATGAACATGCCTGTTATTACCCTTGCCAGATGAGAGGGCATTGCATTTGGGTTCATTTGTCTGTTTATTTATTTGTCCGCACAGAACGTGAGTATGTGTATTAATTACATTAGATTCTTTGGAAACATAAGGCCCTTCAACCCCTTTACAATCCTAAGATCCATTATGTTCCCTTAGAACCCAAAGACCCCAATGACCCAAAATACCCCGATAACCCAAAAGACCCTGAGGACCCAAAAGACACAGAGGACCCATAAGACACAGAGGACCCATAAAACACAGAGGACCCATAAGACACAGAGGACCCATAAGACACAGAGGACCCATAAGACACAGAGGACCCATAAGACACAGAGGACCCATAAGACACAGAGGACCCATAAGACACAGAGGACCTATAAGACACAGAGGACCCATAAGACACAGAGGACCCATAAGACACAGAGGACCCATAAGACACAGAGGACCCATAAGACACAGAGGACCCATAAGACACAGAGGACCCATAAGACACAGAGGATCCATAAGACACAGAGGAACCAAAGGACAAAACCACACAAACACGTCTTGGCGAGGGTCTGCAATCTCTAATTGCTCTTTCTTGTTAAGTTATTTAATCTTTTGCACATGCTGTGTAATTTTGGTACACTTTGAGGATCATTCGATTTTATCATACAACATGTTGAAGGAAAACTTGTCAGAGATTCTTAAACAGCAAGCTTCCCTTGTGTTCCTCGATGAAAATGATGCCTAATCCTATTCTTACTAGTGCTGTCCTGGAATGGAGAGAGGTCTCTCTTGAGCCTCGATGCAGAATCAGAAACGCGGAAGGCACGCCATCAACGGAAGCTTGACAATTGGGACATGGAGTATGATAAGGGAAAGGTGAGGTGCTGAAATCTCATCCTTGTCAGACTTTCGATCCTAAGTTTATCTCCGATAGCGGGAAGTTGCTGTTTGCGAACCTTCTTACCTTATTGCTTTCTAATTTTGTCTGGATTTTTGAAGAGGTTAAATATCATTTCTTTTTCTTGCATCAGAGGATAATGGCCATTCAGACGATCTGCTTCCTGAGCGAAATGTTCCACTTATCCTTCTATAATTTTGGAATGCCTGTGATGTTGAAAATTTCAGGGATTATGGAGTCTTAATGGGGCTTTCTACATGATATGCAAGCAAAAGTGGTAGGAGATATGAAGCAAAATTGATTTGTAAAAAAATATATACACATAATATGAATGAATGAATGAATAATGAATGATCGTTTTAAGGCCATTTTCCCCGCTAGAGCGGGGGTTAGCCTTGCGGGCCCCATGACAATCATGGTTCCCTGTTTGAGGCAATGTTTTTATGGCCGGATGCCCTTCCTGACGCCAACCCTTGGTCACCTCTTACGATGCGCAGGGATACGGTGTACCTATTCTAAACCGGGGTACACATAGCAAGTGCAATATAGGAGAAATGGAAGGACAGGAAGGGGAGAAATATATAGGCGGTTTATGTGGACATTTGGAGTAATGAGAAGAGGGGTGGGGGTAGTGAAGGTGGTTTGTAGGAAGAGGACTGATGATTTTGTCATTTTTACGCATGTTTTTTTTTGTTTTGTTTTTTGTTTTTTTGTATACAGAATCGAGGCTCGTGAAAGAGCTAACATTTATCACACAAACAAATCAAACAGACAAACAAACAAAGTATATAAAAAGGGGAGTGGTAGACAATATGGGGAGAGAAGGGGAAGCACATAAACACAACATTTGAGAGCAGGGACATCGGGAATGTGTGGGAGGGAGAGGGCTTGGGGGGAGGTGGTGTGGTAATGGGAGGGGGGGGGGGGGGGTGGGAGAAGTATAAAACACAAGGACACCAAGGACTTCCAGGAAAGAAGTTGGTATTTCAAAAAAGTGGATTTGGGGTGAAATTAGCGGGGGTAGAAAAGATCAAGGTTTTGGATGGGGGAAGATAAGAGATGGTGGTGAACAGCTGTTTTAAAGACCTGGAGGGAGGAGTGGGATTGAAGAGAGTGAGGGAGTTTGTTCCAGAGGGGGGAGAAAAGAGGAATGAAGGAGTGAAGGTGAGCAGAGAGTCTTGATTTTGGCAGTTTAACCATAAGAGGGTTGCATGCAGATCTTGTGCGACCTGTAGGAATATTTGGGGGACAGAGCCCAGAGAGAGCTGGAGGAGCAAGGCCGGAGAGGAGTCGGTAGAAGACAGAAAGACCACCAACTTGCCTGCGGTGAGTAAGTGAAAGGCCCTCGGAGGTAGCTTCATCGCGGGAGATTCCAATGATTCTGTACGCTTTGGTTTCAACAGCGTGAAGACGAGCTAAGTGTGAGGCAGGAGCACCAGCCCAGAGGGGAGAGCAGTACTCCATTGAGCTGCGGATGAAAGCCTTGTATGTGGTGAGGAGCTCAGGTGTGCCAAGGAAGGACTTCGCACGACGGAGGATGCCCAGTCGGCGACTGGCTTTGGAGGCCAGATTTGAAATGTGGTTTTCCCAGGAAAGATCATGGCAGATAGTGAGACCCAAAAGCTTGAGTGACAGAACTTCTAGGAGAGGATTATTCAGAAAGTGGATGGGAGGGTTGTCCAGTCGGTCTTTTCGGAGAAACATCGTAAGAGTGTGAGATTTGTCAGGATTGAAAGACATGTTCCACTTGTTTGCCCAGTCTGTGATTTTGTCCAGGTCTGCAGAGAGTGACGAGGCTGCAGACTGCCGATCTGAGGGATGAGGAATGGAGCGGCAGAGAGTGGAGTCATTAGCAAAGAGATAGAGAGGATTTTCAAGAGAGTCGGAGAGATCATTGATGAAGACCAGAAAAAGCACACGGCCCAGAACACTGCCTTGGGGAACTCCAGCCTGAACAGGAAGAGGAGATGAGAGAAACCCATTCAGGGCCACACGTTGACTACGACTGGAGAGGAGGTCCGCCAGCCATGCGTGGAGATTTCCATGGATACCAAAGGAGGAGAGTTTGGTGAGCAGAGCTGGGTGCCAGACCGTATCGAAGGCATGTGATATGCCAAGGGAGACGGCTCTAATTTCCTGTTTGGCATTGAGGACCTCCATCCATTGTTGAAACAGCAGAAGCAGCATGTCCAGAGTAGAGTGACCTGGTCTGAAACCAAATTGATGATCAGAGATCAAGCCATTGGAGAAGAGGAAAGATTTCATATCCGAAGCAATGATGGATTCCATGACTTTGCTGATAATTGGGAGAAGGCTGATTGGTCTGTAGTTGCTAGGATCTGTTTTTGCACCTTTTTGTGTAAAGCGGTGATGTTGGCTGATTTCCAAGCAGATGGCAGATGACCTTGAGCAAAAGAGAGGGTGAAGAGAACAGAGAGAGGGAGTGAAAGAGCAGAAGAACAGGATTTTAGGACCCGTGGGCTGATGCCGTCAGGTCCAGTTGCAGAATCAGTCGAGGGTTGACAGAAACTTTTCCACCTTGTCAGGAGGAAAGGACACAGAGTCCAGGAGCAGCTGGGTACGACTGGATACGGTGGGTACAGAGAGGGATGGGTTTGAGACACAAAATTTAGAGGCAAACACAGAGTTGAGGCATTCAGCTTTTTCACGTACGGAGTCAGCTTTGTAGCCGTTTGAGGTAAGGGAGGGGATGGAGGGGGAACAAACACCAGAAACATTTGACCAGATGCCACCAGGATTTGGAAGAGGGAGACAGATAAGAGAGTTCGGTCTTGAGAACGGAGAGATATTGTTTCCTGGCTCTCTTGAGGGTGGTCACACACTTGTTCCGGGCTTTGTGAAAGGAAATGAGATTTCCTTCCGTTGCATTTGCTTTCCAGGAGACGAAGGCAAGTTGTTTCTGGGCAACAGCCTCACCACAAGATTCCGTGTACCATGGACGGGGGGGAGGGTATGACAACTGAAGAAGAGATGGGATAAATCTGTGCATGAGAGAGAACAATTTACTTTGGAAGAATTCCCAGGATGAGTTGATGTCAGAGGCGGTAGAGATGGGAGACCAGTCCAGATGATTGATGGCTGCTTGAAGACCGTGCCAGTTGGCCTGAGTGAAATGTCAGACTCGTCGACGCTGAGGAGGCTTCCTGAGAATGGTCAGAGAGATGTCCACTTTAACAAGCACATGATCAGATGAGCCGAATGGAGCAGAAGAAGAGCAGCAGACATTTTCAGGGAAGTTAGTCATAACCAAGTCCAGAAGAGAAGATGCTCCGTTGACTGAGATCCGGGTCGGGAAATTGACAGATTGTGTCAGTCCCACTGAGTCGCAGAAGTACTTTGCTGAGGAGCCATGGCTGGTGAGAGAGGAACCCACACCCAGCCAACTGGCATGGTGACAATTGAAATCACCACATATGAGGACGAGAGATTTGGGATGAGTAGATAGAAGTTGGTCCATATTATCAGACAGCGAGATGTAGATGGAGTCATCACTGTTTGGTGGACGGCATAACACACATATGAACAAGAGGTGGGAGTGAAGGGGAAGCCATAGCCAGAGGTATTCCTGGGGGTGAGGTGGAGAGAGGGCAGTGCAGGGCGAGTGAGAAAGAGAGTTTTTGATAAAGATAGCAACCCCACCTCCAGGACGAGGCTCAGTTCTATCATACCGGAGGAGGGAGTAACCCGGGAGAGATACTAAGGAATCAGAGACATCCTGAAGGAGGAAAGCTTCTGTTAAGCAGATCACATCTGGTTTGTCAGAAGGAACCTGTATGGAGAGATCAGTTAAGTTTGAACGAAGGCCCCGGATGTTTGAGGTCCATACCGTTAAAGAAGAGGAAGGGGGAGCATCGGATACAGAACAGGAGGGGGAGAGGTAGGGTAAGATGTGGAAGAGGAGGAAGAGGTAGGGAGAGCTGTTGAAGGTGTGTCAGAGATTTCAGAATAGCTCGGAGAAAGGGAAGGATGGGGCGGACAAAAGGTTTGATGGTGATTGGGTGAGGCACAGTGAGGTGTTATTTGAGGAGGGGGAAGAGCGAGGCAGAAGGTTGGGGGAGATGGAGGTGAGAGTTGGAAGGGGGAAGAAGCGGGGAGGACACTTTGAGGAGGAGGGTTGAGAGGGGGGAAATCGAGAAGAAATGAGGGTGGGGAGATTTGAAGGGGAGGGGTGAGGGGGGGTCTAGGAGGGGAAGGGTGAGGGGGGAGTTTAGGAGGGAAGGGGCAAGAGGGGAGATTTGAAAGGGATGGGTGATGGGGAGTATTTGGAGGGGAGGGGTGAGTTTGGATTCTAGAAAGTGTTGTACGATTAATGGGAAATGAACATTTATTGCAAAATGAGTTTCTTGTGACCTTAGAGTTAAAAATACGTTTAAGGACGCTGGAGGGGTGGGGGGGGGGGGGGGGGGTGGGGGGGTTGGGAAGGTGAGTTTAGGGAATGTATGAAAGAGGCACTGTAAGAGATGGAATTTTTTTTTGGAATGAATAGATTTGGTGATCAAGTCAAAAGCAACCTTTTAAAGAAGAAGAAGAAAAAGGTGTTATAATATACGACAGAATACAGTACTTCAGGGGAAAGTTTAAACATTTTAAAGTTTAACAGTGAAAACTATCTGGGGAAATGGGGGTGAAACACGTGGTTGAAGAACAAACGAACGAATAAGAACAACGAATAAACGATTAAGAACAACGAATAAGAACAGAGAAGGAAAAGTTTTTTTTTTTTTTTTTTTTTTTTTTTTTTTTGAGTTGAGATTTTAAACAAGGAAGTATGGGGTGAAGAGACTGGGAAAAACAGAGAACAAAAGTTATTGGAACACAATCGACGGACCGCTGAGAGAAAAACAAAGCCTCAAGGTAGGACACGGTAGCCTCCAAGTACAAGGCCTCAAAAGACGCGACACGAATTAACCGACGATTTTCTATACAGGTATGAAAAATTAACATCGAGAATCTTCCTAAGGACACACTACAGGTACACACACCGAAAGATAAATAGTTTCGACAAAAACACAATTGTGAACAATTACTTAACTTCAAAAGCGTGAGAGCGTGGACAGCTTCGAAAAGACGTGACCTCGCCGACAAAGATCTTCCTTATCCCGCCTCCCGCCTTCAATGGTGAAGAATCGATGGTTCCGATTCTTCACCATTGAGAGATGGCGCCAAACATGACATAGCACAATATTTCAAAAAGTTGTGGACGAGTTGTGACAAAACTTTGTGGATGAGTTTATTGGGTGAGAAGAACAAGCCGATTCCATTTTGGTTTAGATCCGAATCCAGATCCGGCCTATCAGTGGGATACAAAGCGTAATATATTCAGCCTGGCGGAGGAATTGCTCTTTACCGAGTGCCGTTCTAGTTTTATATGCGATATATTGAACAAGATAATTCAAGTTGACATTGAAGGGAAACTAAACTTAACTCAAATTTCAAAGGTTGAGATTTTAAACAAGGAAGTATGGGGTGAAGAGACTGGGAAAAACAGAGAACGAAAGTTATTGGAGCACAATCAATGGACCGCTGAGAGAAAAACAAAGCCTAAAGGTAGGACACGGTACAAGGCCTCAAAAGACACGACACGAATTAACACGATTTTCTATACAGGTATGAAAGATTTACACCGATAATCTTCCTAGGGACACACTATAGGTACACACACCATAAAATAAATAAAGTTTTGACGAAAATACAAATGGGAACAATTACTTATCAAGTAATTGACATCACATCACATCACATGTGATGTTATGTGTGTAAATATGTGTGTGAATAGTCACACTTTACAGGTACCCGTTTACGTCTCTGGATAGGAAAGGCTGCACACTGTAGTGCTGGGACTCGGTAGCAAAAACCCAGTTCGGATACGGCTCGGTAATTTTGGTTTGGAACTCAGATAAGTTTGCAACTTTTAAAGTTTATAAAAAAGTTCGTGTCTTGGTCACGTTCACCACCGAAAGCTAGTGAAAATAGGTATAGAAAACCCGATGACCAGTCAGCTATTTATATAGCGGGTACTTTTGATTTGCATACCAATTTTTCCAAGGAGGTAGACAATACGGTTGCTAAGGTATAATGGCTATGTAAACATCGTACAGTTTACTTGAGCAAATGCAATCACTGTCAGAAAAAACAATCTGGTGCTTTTGATGTTGCACCCCTCTCCCCACCCCTCCCCACCTCTTAGACCAAGAAGGTGAAGAAGCCCAAATTCATCCCGACAATGGATTACAACCCATTCCAGAAAGTTCACAATTTAATAAACAAGAACCGCAGCAAGGCCTGCAGTTTGACACCATCTCCCTCTACCTCAAAGTGCACAAGCTTGCATCGTTCAAACACTGCACCGGCACACCATTTCCCCAACAGCCGGAAGATTTGCAGTTGAACGACGATGCTCAGTGATTGGTCAGCATCTCACGCTGAAAGTTGAGCACAAGCAAGTGGGACCTCATCCAGTTCTCAGCTATTTTTATTCTTCCTACTGCACCATTATCGGAGCATGACATCATAAACCTGAAGTACTCAAAGTTGACTGAGAAATGTTCAGAAATTTCTTTGAACAATATTCCTTGGAAAATGTGGCCATATAAACTACCTGTCAACTTGAGGTCACTCTAGTAGCGTCGAGTGTACCCCGAGGTCTAAAGTCTGCAGCATTTTTTGTAGCGAGACCATCGGCTGGAGAGTAAAATTAAATTGGCCTTGGAACCTGTGCCTCACTTGCCGAGCCATGACAGCACACACGTGTGATTTATTGGCCTGGGATACAGCAACTTCTTCATCACTGTTGGCTATTGTTGAAAAAAATTAAACTTTTCAAACATTTTCTACGACAAACTTTGAGTCGAATGCCACTTTTTTGTGTTCCGCTCTCGTTAACGTGAATTTGGATGGGGCAATGTATGGAAATGAAGGAGATTCACGTCCTTGCTGTTGAATACAGCAGAGCATGCTTCACTCGCCCAAACAGAAGGCAAAGCCACCTCTATCTGATCAGATTTTCTTTGAATGCAGCATCCGGTTATTTCTTTCCCTTTCTTGTGAACATGCAATCTTTGTGCCTCTAATAAATACATGGTCATGGACCAATCCTTTGGGATAAAGTGTGTTGCACTTACTGTACAGTAGCTAACATTCCAGCTTCTACCTGTGCTGCTGATAATAAACCAATCTGTACCTAGTACATATATGTTGTGATGGTTCAGTTGTTCCTATGGTATTGCAAACAGCTTGTTTTTGCCAAAAATATTGCAAACTTGCAGGCCTATAGTCCAGTAAATGTAGTCCTTTTTGTGGCTTAATCTCGATTTGCAATATTTTTGTTTCACTTGTATGCATTTTTATGAGGTCCACAGAACAACATGCAGTGTGACCAAGAACAACAAACAAACGGTACCCCTACATTTTAATAAACCTTTATTTTTATTCAAAATTGCACGTCCTTTGGTACACATTTGCTTCAAATCAATCCCTCAGAACCATCAAAATCAAATCAATCCTTCAATCTCTCAGATCGGAATTCTGCAGCCTCCTCACTCTCTGCCAACCTGGACAAAATCACAGACTGGTCAAACATGTGGAACATGTCTTTCAATCCTGACAAATCTCACACTCTCACTATGTCTCTCCGAAAAGACCAACTGGACAACCCTCCCATCTACTTTCTCAACAATCCTCCCGAAGAAGTTCTGTCACTCAAGCTTTTGGGTCTCACGATCTGCCATGATCTTTCTTGGGAAAACCACATTTCCAAGCTGGCCTCCAAAGCCAGTCGCCGACTGGGCATCCTCCGTCGTGTGAAGTCCTTCCTTAGCACACCTGAGCTCCTCACCACATACAAGGCTTCTATCCGCAGCTCAATGGAATACTGTTCCCGCCTCTGGGCCGGTGCTCCTGCCTCTCACCGAGCTTGGCTTCACGCTGTTGAAAAAAAAAGCTTCCAGAATCATTGGAATCTCCTGCGATGAAGCTAACTCCGAGGGCCTTTCACTCACTCACCGCAGGCAGGTTGGTGGTCTTTCTGTCTTCTACCGACTCCTCTCCGGCTTTGCTCCCCCAGCTCTCTCTGGGCTCTGTCCCCCAAATATTCCTCCAGGTCGCACAAGATCTGCCTGCAACCCTCTTACGGTTAAACTGCCAAAATCAAGACTTTCTGCTCACCTTCACTCCTTCATTCCTCTTTTCTCCCGCCTCTGGAACAAACTCCCTCACTCTCTTCAATCCCACTCCACCCTCCAGGTCTTTAAAACAGCTGTTCACCACCATCTCTTATCTTCCCCTATCCAAAACCTTGATCTTTTTTACCCCCGCTAATTTCGGTCCCCTTGTGTTTTATACCTCCCCCCACCCCCTTCCCACGCCTCCTCCCCCCAAGCCCTCTCCCTCCCACACTTCTCCCTGCTCTCAAATGTTGTGTTTGTGTGCTTCCCCTTCTCTCCCCATCTTGTCTTCCGCTCCCTCTTTTTATATATTGTTACGGAACCCAACGTCGGCCTCTGTTCCCCTTAGCGAGGGGGGATTAATCCCCTCGTCTCTGACTGACCGACGGGGTCCCTGACGCTGCCCAGCTACCTCCGGAAAGGCAGGTGCACAGCCCCGTTCGTACCGCGGACAGATGTTAATTGCCGAGCGGTTTTAGCAACCGCGGCACGAACTATTAACAAGGACTAGACCCGATCCTTGAACGTTGGCCAAATCGTGCCACAGGTTTTCAATGGGGAAAAGACAAAGACGAACGGATGTGAAGAAGAGGAAGACAGCAGTAGGAAATACGAATATGATTTATTTGCTATTATTATGTACACCCAAAAGAAACCAAGGAGGAGGAAAGATAATAAAATAAAATACAGAAGAAGAAGAAGACACAGTGCAAATTAGCTTACCTAAACAGGCTTAACTTATACCCAGGGACAAGACAAAAGACAGACTACAAGCACACTTACACGGGGGATGATGACAGGAATGGCAGGAGGTGGATGGCTGGAGGGAGAGGAAGGTTCAGCTGGACGCTGGCTGGGGCTTGATCCCGCACGGGACGTCGGCCTGGACCTCGACGGCCACCGATGCCACCGCAAACTGGTTCCCGCGTAGCAGCGAATCGAAGCTGCGTGGTGGAGTCAAAGCTGCCTGGTGGAGTCAACGCTGCCTGGTGGAGTCAAAGCTGCGTGGTACTGCTCGTGGGGCTCGGCCACTTCCTTTCCTCTGGACTCATCTGCCGCATCTCTCTCTCTCTCTTCCTCAAAGGCTTCCGCGCGCGCTTTTATAGCGCGCCTCCAGATCAACCCGCGCCACGCCCGAGCTGGTCTCTCACCGGTCCTGATTGGTGGGTCGGGGCTCGCTGGCTCCACCCTGTGGTGACGATCGGCGGCCAACGCCCTGGATTCGGCCGCTCCTCCCCCTTCTTCTCCGATCTGACCGCGTGTTCAATGGTGGTGTTTTGCGGCGAAAACCACAAAGCAGCAGCGGCGAATGCAGAAAACCGCACGCGGAAAACCGCCCAATGCAGTTGGCAATTGATGACAAAAGGGGGATGCGAAGGGAATCTACCTTATTTAAATTCGGTGCAATGGAGTGTCAATTAATGGAAGACAAAGCCTTAAACTAATACACACAATAAGGAGATAACTACTGAACAGGGAGATCTATGATTTGCTACGTGATTGTATATGGAATAACTACGGGAACGACCTTTGACCTTTATACACAACAAATGGAGGAAGGAGGGTGATATTTTACAACAATTTCATTACACTTACAACGATAATAAAAACTACAACACCATTCTCAAATCCACAACACTGCACCCTCCTCTTCTTAGGCACGTCCCGGGCCTATTAAACTTTTACCTTTAGTGTGGCACGTAGGTGTAGTTCCCTCTACATTTAACCTGACCCTGAGTGTGACAGTTTTAAAACACAAATAAATATGTCCTGCTGCTGCATTGCACCCTATCTAACAGATTTACGCCCACAGCTAACCGAATTGCGGAATTGTCTTCAAACTACAACATGAACGGTGGGGGCACATTATTTACAATGACGCTACTTGTATTTACGAAACGCAACCCAGGACCTGCGATTGTTCTTTTGGGGGGGGGGGGGAGGGGGGGAGACAGCCTGTGCTGCATCGACGCACCAGAAAGCACCAAAACGCACCAAAGCACCATCAAGCACCAATCGGTGCACAGTCACCACAGTTCAATAAAAAAAACCCAACAAACCCCTGGTGCCGGTCTTCCTCTTCGGCTCCCTCTGCTGGCCATTGTCGATCTTCCAGATGTTGTCTTTCTTCTTTGCTGGCGGCCTATTTGGACATAATAAAATGACATACACAAAACGTGTCCACTGTTCTTTTTATTTATGGCCCACAGCGCCGACTATTAGTGGTTCACCTGTGTGGCATAGGTGCCATGTTACCAAGGTCCGCCAGCAAGATCTCGGGCCATCATGGCCGGTTCCAGCAGAGGGGCCATGCCCCAACCCATGGGGTCCATAAGTGGTGCTCAGCCACAGACGTGGTCCATACGTGGTGCATCGATGCAGACAGCTGGTTGCGGGAGCTTCGGGCACACAATGGCGGACTCCCGCACGCTCCCCTCGGCCCCCAGTGGCGCACAGTCCTCGGGTGGGAGACAAGGGGGGGGGAGAAGACAGGTGAGTGAGGGGTAAGGTCACAAGGGTACACATCAACAAGGCAATGCAAGACGAGGTGCGTACGGAGAGCGAAGTGAGAAAGCTCGTCCCTACCATACGTCACCCCCCCCCCCCCCTGTTACCTACTCTACCCTTGCCCTTACCCCATATGTACAAAAATCTACACATTTACAAATTCGTCACTACTGTCGTCTTCCCTATATTTCCCCTATACCAAATTCGTCCCCACAATCCCTCTAACCAAATTTTGCCATCCCCAATTCATCATCAATCCTCATAAGGAGGGAGAGATGGAACAACAAAGCACAGTCACACCCACGTCATGATGCATCTCACATTTCAACCATTTGCACAAAAAATAATGAAAACAACCTGGCATGGTGTGGAGGTACGTCATCTCAGGTGAGTGGATGTAGATGGTGCGAGGAGATTCTTAATCCTAACTATCTTCTAAATGACATTAACTCACTTTACACTACCCGGGGTCTTTCCCTGCCAAACCATTGGCCAACTTACTCTATGCGGTTTTAAGAACCCAATTCCCATTGACCAAACTGTGGTGCTTCATCAAGTTGGGGTCTCACTCCCCCGATTCAACTCCCTGTGCCTTTGCACAATTTCAGGACTGGGTCGTGTGGCTCTCCCAGCAGGTCTACCCACCTGCACACCTCCACCACTGTAGTTGCCTCCGAGCTTACCTGCTACTTACCCTAACCTATCTAACTGGGGAAGGCCCTCTGGCGCTCTCCCCACTCGGTGCCCTCTCTGGCACTGGGCTACCCGGGTCCGTCCTCCGGATCCTCGGGCCCCATCCACAACTATACCGGCTCCCAGAGCCCACCTGCGGCCTCACCTGGCCAACATCTTAACAGTGGCGGAGTGCTCAACCAACTACACACACTAACAGGCCACACGCCCAGCCATTTCCACGTCACTAATGCACCCATCCAAACACCATTCTTCCACCACGCACCACAGATGCCAATATCCAACCACAATTTACCTACTCCCTCTACCTAACTCTTAAACTACCCTCCCCGGGTATTCGTGATGGGGTCCATCCTCCTTTCCCCCATCCACACCTTCACACCATCCACTCCACTCCACAGTTTCCACCATACTCACTCCACGACCATCCATTCCATACTCCATATATTCCATACTCCATGTAATCCACACAACCATTCTCCATACACCTGTAGTTGCACACCTGTGCAATCACTCCTACTGGTGCTTCCTGCACCCTCCTTCCTCCCTGGACCATTTGGTCAACACAACACACAATCACCACCACTCACTCATACACTGCTCCATACACCTGTTCAGTTGCACACCTGTGCAATCACAATTGTTCCTCATACGCTGCTTCATACACTTCCACGCTCAATACAACTCACAATCACCTCCCGAGCATTGCCCCGCAATTCCTCATTTGCTCGATATCAATACTCTCACACACACGGCATCATCTAATCTACCTGGTGCCCTGCTAAAACTCGCGCTTCCCCGTCGCCCCTTACATTATTGCGCTCCCTCGTCATTATCATCCAACTACCTTCTCTAAGTCCCCACTACCTGTCCAATGTCGCTACCTAACCTTACCGTTACCTATGGTCATCTTCTCTAGATCCCTACACATTATATCCTAACCCTCCCGGGCTAGTTTTCACTGCCATAAACCCCATAAACCTATAGCTCCTTTGCCCCCCCTTTGTGAGAGATGGCAAAGTTGCCATCCCACCACATCGGGCATGTTCCACTACCAATTTGGCCCATCCAATTTCAGCCAATCAAAAATTTGCCAATCACTCTACCAATCATCTGCCAATCATCAAATTTTTTCCAATCACAAATTTTGCTGTTCAAATTCACTACGGCTATCTCCCTCACCCGTCTACTCACTTGAGCCTCTCGGTGCGCCAATTCATGCTCAGAACCTGGCTTCGCCAAGTCGAGCCATGAATGCGGGTGGTTCGTTGCCGGCGGTTGGATTCGTCCGGCATTCGGTGCAGGGAAGGGGCTTACCCGGGCCGAGATTCCACGCACCATCTCGGCACAGAGCCGTCCGATGGCCCGATCTCGCCCTGCCGGAACGCCTCAACCACAAAGGGTTGCCGTGACGACCCTTCCTCGGTGTCCTTGAACCGGGCCGCCCGCGCCGCTTAGTGGAGCACGGACGCAGCCGTTCAGAGCGAGGCCCGGCGTGGATCGTGTACGGCAGTTCTTTCCAAACCGCCGTGGTTACGATCCCCGCTGGTTCCCGCAGCACACAACGCCCGGCACGCACCGAGGGCTCGCTTCGGCGACAAGTCGATCTGACCGCTATCCCGTTTTGCGTCGATGCTCCACCTGCAGGCTCACACGCATACGCGACCCCTTTCATCCTCACCGAGCTCGGTGCTCCAACGCCGCCCGTACACCCCGCGTACTTCGTTATTGCACTTGTTCTTGCGCTCACAGACTTCCTCACACACCTGACCACCGCACACCTTAGCACACACACGTCGTTCGCACACCTCACCAACACACCTCTTCGCGCCCCCTCCTCGGTCACCTCCCCGGTGACAACCACGGGTGTGCACTCACTTGCACACCCAATCACGTGCTTTACTACTAACTCCAGGGTGCATTCCCGCACGCGCTCAACCATCTCAGGTGTGCATCCTTCCATTCCAGGTGTACATTCTCTCTCACCTGCTACAACCAACTCGTGATCCGTGTCACTCTCACTACTTTCACCACCACACTCGGTCGCGCATTCACCCCCACTCCCGACCGCACACTCTTTTATCATGCACCCCTCCGTTACACACCTTTTTCGTGCATCCTCTCACGCACACTCTCCCGTCACACCCTCCGTAACACTCACCACAGGTGTGCACTCTTTCGTTACATACCTTTTTCGCGCATCCTCTCGCGCACACTCTCCTGTTACACCCTCTGTAACACTCCTCATCCCGCGCTTCCATGTGTCCCCCCGCACACGCGCTACGACCAACTCCCGACAGCACACTCACTCCTCGGCGCGCACTTTTTCCTCACACACCCCATAGTCGGACATCCTCGCACACCTCCTCCTTCACACTCTGTACCTGTCGCACACTTCACCAGCGGCCTCTCACGAACACCCGGGTCCAAACCAACCCGCAAGCCGACTGAATCTCCCCTCACACCATATACATTTCCGAGTATATCGCCACTCACCTCGGCACCTCGTCTCCGTTCCTCCTCCGCCACCTGCAAACTCTTTATTTGGTGAGCAAGCATCTCATCATGATTTGAGCACAGACCTTGCACATATTCCATCACTTCCTCCTTTATCTCCTTCTTAGTTTCCCTCCGTCTCTTCTTAATTTCACTCACCCCCTCTTCCACTTCCTCTAATTTCTCCTTTACCTCCTTCATTTCCCGGTGCGCCCCCTCAATTTCGTCCTCTAAGGCCACCTTGACCGTTTCTATATGCGTCCTCACCTCCTGGTCCTTTGTCTCCACTGCCTCTGTCACCTCGTCCAACCTCTTTGTCAACCCCTCATGTACCATCCGACATTCCCTCTTTGTCGCTATTAATTCATTTTTGATTTCTTTTTGTGTCGCTTTCAACCCTCCGAGTACCGCAGTGTTCTTTTCCACCTGCTCCACTAGTTCCTTTTGTCCCACCGTCAGCTGCTCCACTCCCCTCGTCAGATCTTCTATGCCCCCCTGTAACCCAGCCGTACTACTTCTCACCTCTTTCTCCATACGCTTCTCACCTCGCTTTACCTCCTCGTGTACCCCCGAGACGTCCTCGCCCACACCTCGTCTTATCTCCTCCCCCATCTCCTCCATTTCTTTAGTAGATGTCGCCCTCATTTGTTCCAATTCATTCCTCTGAGCATCCATTTTACCTTCCAACCCGATTTTCACCTCCTCTATCTGGTTCCCCATCTGTTTGATTTCCCGGGCGGATTGCTCCCCTATTTCCCGCAATTTGTCTTCCATCTTTTCTTCTAGCCCCGTTAACCCATTCTTCACCCCTTTTATCCCGTTGTCTAACCCCTCAAATTTATTGTTCAACCCCTCAAAATTATTGTTCAACCCCTTAAAATTATTGTTCAACCCCTTAAAATTATTGTCTAACCCCTCAAATTTATTGTTTAACCCATTTCTTAATTGCTCACTGGTACCCCGTGCTTCGTCCCTCATTCTGCTTTCCAACCCTACGATTTGGTTTCCCAATTGCTCACTATTCTTGGCCATAAGGGCCTCCATTTGCATCATAAAAAGGTTTAAATCCACCGGTGCTGCTACGGTCACGGGCGCGGCTAAATTTGGTGCCGCTGCAACCACGTGCGCGAGGGCGCCATTTTGTGCCCCTGAAACCCCCTCAACCACCTCCTCATTGTTCTCATCCTCCATTTCTCCCACATACATTTCCCTGGGGTCCTGGGTCGACTCTAACCCTTCTATCTCCCCCACCGGCACCCGATCGCCTTGACCATCCATGGCACGATTCTTCAAATTTGAGCACATATTCCTCACCTTGACCATCCAGGCCAACGCCCTGGATTCGGCCGCTCCTCCCCCTTCTTCTCCGATCTGACCGCGTGTTCAATGGTGGTGTTTTGCGGCGAAAACCACAAAGCAGCAGCGGCGAATGCAGAAAACCGCACGCAGAAAACCGCCCAATGCAGTTGGCAATTGATGACAAAAGGGGGATGCGAAGGGAATCTACCTTATTTGAATTCGGTGCAATGGAGTGTCAATTAATGGAAGACAAAGCCTTAAACTAATACACACAATAAGGAGATAACTACTGAACAGGGAGATCTATGATTTGCTACGTGATTGTATATGGAATAACTACGGGAACGACCTTTGACCTTTATACACAACAAATGGAGGAAGGAGGGTGATATTTTACTACAATTTCATTACACTTACAACGATAATAAAAACTACAACACCATTCTCAAATCCACAACAATATTTTGTTTGTCTGGTTGATTTGTTTGTGAAATAAATGTTCGCTCTTTCACGAGCCTCGATTCAGTATACAAATTAAAAATAAAAATAAAAAGCGTAGGAAGAAGGACGGTGAAACCTATGTGGAATTTGTTCGGAGGGAAAAATAAAACAACCTTGTAGTTACGATAAATCAGGTTAGGAAAACAAACCCTTATTTTATCGTTCTTCCAGAAAATTCAAATGCCAAGGTTGATTATTTTAAGCCTGCTTTTTTAACTTAATTTTTTAATTTTAATTAAATTTAAATTTAATTAAATAATTTTAATAATTTATTTAATTTAATTAATTAATTTAATTTAATTTTTTTATAATTTAAATTAAATAATTTAATTTAATTTAATTTAATTTAAATTTTAATTAATTTTAATTAAATTTAATTAATTTAAATTTAAATTTTTAATTAATAATTTAATTTAATTTAAATTTAATTTACATTTAATTTTTTAACTTTTAAGAAGTTTAATTTTCCTGGTGGTCAGAAACAGACCACAGAGTTTTCATCAAGGCTTACTTGTGTTTATTGCAAGAGGAGAGGCTGTCTAATCTCTGTGTCCTATTTTCAAAGGAGAAACCAAAGTGATTATATCAGCCAAAGGCCTACTCTAACTGCACTTTATGTTCAAAACCTCCTTTTGTGAGCAGTGACTTTTTTAAGGGTCACACAGGAAGGATATGATGACAAATCTAGAGGTTATTTTGTGTCGACTTACAGTGTACTTTTCCTGCAGAAGGAGTTAATTTTATTATTGGAACATATTTAATGGGTGGTAGTCTTTTAACCCGCAGTTAGTGAAAAAACGAGTGCTGAGTGTTACACAGAGCATCTACAGCAGGAGATTCCTGATATTTTTCCATCGTGTGTAGTTACTCGCTCCAGGTCTATGAAGCACTCTGAAGAGAGTGGAGTGAAAAAGGATTTGGCCCCAAAACCCATGTACACTTTAGACTTTAGAGGATACCTTTATCGGCCATGTCAGTGATGGCTTTGACGCGAGTGAAACTCGTAGTAGTCCTATTATTGGGTCTGGTAGGCAGTCAGATAAGTCTGCGAATGGGATAGAATGGTCTGGTCTCACACAAGAGGGACTTAAAGGAGTACCTGAAGGATTCCGAGCTCAGAGTTCTCGCGAATGCACGCCTCACGGAGAAGGAGGTTAGCACAGTCCAAGTTTGTTACTATAAGAAGGAGAGAGTTCATAGAACACCTTACAAAATGGTTTTGCAGTCTTGAGATGCAGTTACAACTATAACGGCACTTGGTGGAGCGCATACCTCTGCCAGGCTGAACAGTTTATGTTTTGTATCCCAATGATAGGCCGGATCTGGATCCAGACCAGAAACAAAATCTAATCCATTTGTACTTGTCACCTAACCAACTCGTTCGTCCACCAAGTTTAGTCATAACTCGTCCATAACTCTTTTAAATATCATGTTATATATCGCTTTTTGCCCGATGTCTCAATGCTGAAGAATCACTTAAAAATTAAATAATTCTCGTATCCGAATCCATATTCAGATCTTCACCAAAATCAAATCGATTCGTCATTGTCACACACACAACCTGTCCACCAAGTTTCGGCCAAATCCGTCCACAACTTTTTGAGAATTCCACAGCCTGGGGAACAACTGCTTCCATGGCTGCTCCAAATCGATTTCCCATTTAAATTTGAGTTTGATTTTAAATTTACTTTTGAAAATTTTGGCCTCGTGTGCCCAACCGCAGCTGCAGGTAACAACCCCTTCTTCGGGTTTTTCAGCCCCTCCCTGCAGCTGTTCCAAATTCATTAAGGGGATCGCTTTTTCCGAGGCTCTTTCCCTACTCCTCCATGTCCGAGTCCAGCTCGGGGCCAAAACACCCTCCCAGCTGGGTATCCACTTTCGGAGCCTCCCGTGCCCAATTGTGGTTTGTGGTGAGGGTCCCCTGGGTCACCTTAATCTCGTCCTGGAGATGCTTAACGGACTGACTCACCTCGTCTCTCAGACTCTGTTGGACCCGAGCAACCCCCTTGACGATATTGTCCAAGGTGCTCGGCCGCTCCGATACCAAATCATTCATCTCATCCCCAATCAATTGTGGTCCCAACAGGTCTTTACCTACCACCACCCGGTCTGGTTCCATTACACGGGCCTCCAATTCCTTTACCTCTTCCGCTGCACCACCGCCCTGGTGCTGCATCAATTCCAATTCCTCCCCATGCTGGTGCATTCCGGCATCCACACATGCCTGACAGCCTTCCAGGTCCTCAATTAACAAACATTTCCCCACCTGTGCCCCAATTGTATCAGCCTGGGTTTTTGACCCTCTTCAATTTTCAATGCTATCTCTTCCCCCGGTACTTTGTCAATTCGTTCCCCCAGTTTTTGTGTTCTTTCCCCAATTTTGCCTTCCAATTGTTCATTCATCTCCCTCATTTCATTCCTTTGTTCACCCATTTGTTCATTCATTCCCTCAATTTTGTTTTCCAATTGTTCATACATTCCCTTCATTTCTCCCTTCAATCCATTCATTTGCCCTTTCATTTCATTCGTTTGGGTATTCATTTTTCCCTCCATTCCATCAATTTTGTTTTCCAATAGTTCGCTCCTTCCCCTCATTTCATTCCTTTCTTCATCCATTCCCCTCATTAATTTTGCAAACATGGCCTGGAAATCCATCGGAACCGCTTCCTCGTTCAATCGTTCAGGAACGGGGGAAGGTTCCAATCCTATCCTCAAAAGCCTCCATTCTGACTCGCTTCTGTGTCCCTCAGAGCCCTCCATCCGCTCGGCCATTACACTCACGTCCGCCATACCTGCTGACAAAGCAGTTCCCGCGCGCGTGTAATTTTACCTCAGACAAAATTTAAATTTAGCGTCGCGCTGCTTTCGCTCTTCCCGACACCAATAAACTACAAAATTTGGACACCCCGGTTACTACGATCACCTTCCCCTCGATGAGAGAAAGACAACTGTTAAAAATTTGTGTCCAAATGCTGAGTGCAATTTGCCGGGTCCGAATCGCACTACCTGACACCAGTTGTCACGTGGTGTCAGAAAGTTCGTATCCCACTCCTTGACACCAGTTGTCGCGTCTACCCTGTAGTGAAGACCCTTGGGTGACAGATGACCAAAACGAGCTTTAACTCCGAGGTTTGGGGCTGTCACAGGTCCCGCGTCCCTGCGTGGGAAAACACGCAATGGCGCGAAGTCGGGTCCTTCTCGTTCGGCTGCACCGAGCTCTGACCGTCCCGAGCTTCCCAAGCGTGCACGACACAAAGCGCAGCCGTCACAAGCCAACACCAAGAGAGAGAGAGAGAGATGCATCTGTCTTCACCAACGCCCGGAATAGAGAGAGTGAATGTGAATGCGAACGCCTTTTACCGTGCGAGGAACAGAGAGAGAAAATGGCGGTGCTTTCCCTTTTTGCTCCGACTGTCTCGAATGTTCTCTTTGATGTCACCCGCGCTCCAATCATCGAGTGCTGTCAAATCGTTCCAACCAATCGTCATTTGGGGCGTGGCCTCACGGCCACACTTGGCACCCATCGAGAAGTTTTGGCTGGGTGGTGTCGTAGTGTCTGGGTACCGTCGGCGATTATGTTATTTTAATCATGGGCCGGTCGCATGGCTAGGTGAGTGTGCTTTATAACAACGAAGGGAAAAATCACAAGGGCAATTACACACTGGGAATTTATCCATAGGTCCTAACTAATTAGGATAGCTCCACCCCCCACATGGAGACACATAATGCTTACACGGACATCCGGTCCTAACTTAAATACATTGAGGTGGCTTCATGCCATACGGAGCACGCTACTCTATACAATTCTACCTCGACTACGGTATTTCAATACCTACCCCCACACACGTAACAATATATTATATCATACATGTATCGTATCATCTATCATATATATAGGCCTATATATAGGGGCACATACACATCCACATGCAGCAACTGCACCTGGATGCGTACATACCGCCACCCCCAGCCAGTGCAAACAACAACAACAACACCTCCACATCCAGAATCCACAGCACCAAACAAACATGGTGGAACACTCAAACACCCACCTTTATACCCTTCACCACTCACCAACAAAACACACCAGATCATTCATTCATACATACATATTCATATATATATATATATATATATATATAAGTTCAAAACACACCTGGTCACAAGTGTGCCGCACTGACCGGGTCCTCAGTCGAGGTCCTCAGCATCATCCCGTTTCGGCCCTTCAACCTCGATACGGTCAGCTAAGGTGGGCCAGCAGGGGCACATACACATCCACATGCAGCAACTGCACCTGGATGCGTACATACCCCCACTCCCAGCCAGTGCGAACAACAACAACAATAACAACAACAACACCTCCACATCCAGAATCCACAGTACCAAACAAACATGGTGGAACACTCAAACACCCACCTTTATACCCCTCACCAACAAAACACACCAGATCATTCACACACACACATACACACCCATACACACACATACATACAGAACACCAACCAAACAACCACCTACACTTACATCATACACCACTCAACACACAAAAACACACACTCATGCAAAAATTAATTCATGCAAAAACACACACCCTCACCCACTCACTCATATACACAAAATAAGAAGTAATAATGGTAACAAAAAAAACAAACAAACACACACACACACAACCAACCTACACCGTTCGACGTGTCTCCATAAACTTCGTCCATATCCAAAATGAGCCTTTCGAGGCAACCTGGGCCACCTTGTGACACATCCTCCTTCTTTCCGTCCCACACACTCCAAGCCGAGCAAGAAATGCAGAAAAGGAATTGCCAATATACCCTCTACACCCTACCTCAAATGGCTGACACGAAACGCGCCAACCCTTCTCTCGGCACTCTGCCTCCAGCTCACTGTACTTTCCTTTCTTCCTCTCGTGCACCTCCTCCATGTTCTCTTCCCAAGGTACCGACAACTCCCCTAAGATGACCTGTCTTGTCATCATATATATCTATAGTCTTGTCATCTTGTGTAGAAGTCTTGTCATCATATATATATATATATATATATATATATATACACACACACACACACACACACACACACACACACACACACACACACACACACACACACACACACACACACACACACACACACACACACACACACACACACACACTCTGGGGATGGCTGTGCTTGCCCGACGGTTCACATAACATTCCCAGTAAATTTAAGTTGATAAACTGTTGCATTGAATTAATGTGGTGTAGTGCAGCCTTGATGGTCCAAATGCTCCCCTCCAGCGTCCAAGTTCCGTTGACAGGAAGAAGCCATTTTCCTTATTCATCTAAACTCATGTCACTTCGTCATATAATCTCAACTACCCTCCACCCCCGCTACTTTCCCCTTTCTCACCTCATCCCCGTTTCCTTCGCTCATCTCACCTTATCTCTCCCACTGCAGGCTTCCTTCCCCTTCTCGCTTCTCCCACCCTTTCTCTCTCTGCTTCATTTTGTCACCTGGCTTCTTCAGGTTCCATACTGGTTCAGGTTCAGGTTCAGGTTCATACATTCAGGTTCCACACCCCTTTTCCAACCCGACTCAATCCGAACTCCATAACGCACCCACTATCTATCACCCCAACTACCCCACGTACACCATATGTAAATTACGGTATATGTAAATTAACGCAAACACCATAAAAGTTATAACTTTACACATGAAGGAACTTTGACACAAGAGGAGGCCATTTGGACCATCAAGTATGCGCAACATCAAAGCCACAGTAATTTAGTGGACGAGTTTATGGACTTAAACTTTGGATGTTAAATTAAATTTTTGAATTTGACTTAAATTTTTTAACCTAAACCTCGTTATAAAATTGATTGATCAGAATGTGTATTTTTACGTTGAGATTATATAAAAAAGATAATATTGTATAAGTCATTACTGGAGGATTTGGACAGACATATCTCCCTACCCGAGTTTGGAAGTCACGTGAGGACGTTATTTTTCCGACGTAATGACGCAGTGCTTATAATAGACGTAGCGACGTCGTTACGTCTTTGCGAACGCTTACGCTTATCCTCGAGCGCGCGGTCCGTAAGAGTCGGGCGATGGAAGGTGCTTTTGGTGCCGGCAGATCTGGCACCGAATTCTCTCTGAAAGGGTTCTTTTCACAGCCGCGGACTATCGTGAGACTCCTGTGTTTGGTACGGGCCTTGTGTGTGTTTGACCGTTCGTTCGATCGAGCAGTTTTGGGTGTTTGAGAGGGACATGAATGAACAGTTGGTCGTGCGTGTTTCTGTTTGTAAGATGGAGATGGTGGGTTAGTCACGTGGTGTGTACGAGGTAAACTGTCGCTGAGTCACGTGGTGTGTGTGAGGTGAACTGTCGCTGAGTCATGTGGTGTGTGTGAGGTGAACTGTCGCTGAGTCACGTGGTGTGTGTGAGGTGAACTGTCGCTGAGTCACGTGGTGTGTGTGAGGTGAAATGTCGGTGAGTCATGTGGTGTGTGCGAGGTGAACTGTCGCTGAGTCACGTGGTGTGTGTGAGGTGAACTGTCGCTGTCATGTGGTGTGTGCGAGGTGAACTGTCGCTGTCATGTGGTGTGTGCGTGGTGAACTGTCGCTGAGTCACGTGGTGTGTGTGAGGTGAACTGTCGGTTAGTCACGTGGTGTGTGAGGTGAACTGTCGGTGAGTCACGTGGTGTGTGTGAGGTGAACTGTCGGTTAGTCACGTGGTGTGTGTGAGGAACTGTCGGTTAGTTACGTGTGTGTGAGGTGAACTGTCGGTTAGTCATGTGGTGTGTGCGAGGTGAACTGTCGCTGAGTCATGTGGTGTGTGCGAGGTGAACTGTCGCTGAGTCATGTGGTGTGTGCGAGGTGAACTGTCGCTGAGTCACGTGGTGTGTGTGTGAGGTGAACTGTCGGTTAGTCACGTGGTGTGTGTGAGGTGAACTGTCGGTGAGTCACGTGGTGTGTGTGAGGTGAACTGTCGGTGAGTCACGTGGTGTGTGTGAGGTGAACTGTCGGTTAGTCACGTGGTGTGTGTGTGAGGTGAACTGTCGGTTAGTCACGTGGTGTGTGTGTGAGGTGAACTGTCGGTGAGTCACGTGGTGTGTGAGGTGAACTGTCGGTTAGTCACGTGGTGTGTGAGGTGAACTGTCGGTTAGTCGTGGTGTCTGTGAGGTGAACTGTCGGTGAGTCACGTGGTGTGTGTGTGAGGTGAACTGTCGGTGTCACGTGGTGTGTGTGTGTGAGGTGCACTGTCGGTGAGTCATGTCATGTGGTGTGTGTGTGTGGTGAATTGTCGGTTAGTCACGTGGTGTGTGTGTGAGGTGAACTGTCGGTGAGTCATGTCATGTGGTGTGTGTGTGTGAGGTGAATTGTCGGTGAGTCATGTCATGTGGTGTGTGAGGTGAATTGTCGGTGAGTCACGTGGTGTGTGTGTGAGGTGCACTGTCTGTGAGTCATGTCATGTGGTGTGTGTGTGTGAGGTGAATTGTCGGTGAGTCACGTGGTGTGTGTGTGAGGTGCACTGTCGGTGAATCATGTCATGTGGTGTGTGTGGTGAATTGTCGGTGAGTCACGTGGTGTGTGTGTGAGGTGCACTGTCTGTGAGTCATGTCATGTGGTGTGTGTGTGTGAGGTGAATTGTCGGTGAGTCACGTGGTGTGTGTGTGAGGTGCACTGTCGGTGAATCATGTCATGTGGTGTGTGTGGTGAATTGTCGGTGAGTCACGTGGTGTGTGTGTGAGGTGCACTGTCGGTGAGTCATGTCATGTCATGTGGTGTGTGTGAGGTGAATTGTCGGTGAGTGGTGTGTGGTGTGTGTGGTGTGTGGTGAACTGTCCGGTGGGCATTGTGGATTGTCACCTTTATAACACATTCTTTAACTTCAAATGTAATGTTGACATGTTGTAAGAATCGCTGTTACTGTTGGACAATTGATTAATTATAATTGTTGAGGAACAGCTCTATGGAAGAAACCCATGTTGAGGGGAGGGGGGAGTGGGGGCTATGAGGGCTATGAGGGGGCTGTGTAGCGTGTGAGTGACGGGGGAAATGCGCGTTGTTAGCAAAAGTGTGTGTGTTGGAGAGGGTGGTGGCTGTTGTAGTGTGAGTGACAGTTACACTTACAGGGGCAATGTGTGGTCATGAGCAGGGTGTGGTTTGATTTGCTGGTGTGTCCCCCAAAACACTCCCTTTGTTCGGTTCTATTGCCCGAAAAGCGGAGTCGAGTTCTTAATTGGTTCCCTTTGTCCGTCTGTCTACAGACATCGGTCTCTGATTGAGGAATTACTTGATTCCAATTTAATTACATATTTTGAACACCAGAGCACTAATTGGAACATGAACCTCCAGTTTAACAGTCATCATCGCACTTTGGCTCTGAATTTGTCAAATTGTGTGGCATCTCGTCCCGAGCGTCAGGGCCAGAGTTTGCTGGGCCCAAGACCATTTAAAATGTCAAGACAGAGAGAGAGACGGACCACCCCTAGGCATGAGAAAATGCTCAGATTTCTGGAAGAAAAGTTTTTATTACACTAATATATGCAGGTTCGTTTGTTTTCGGACCTCGCAGGAACCAATGCAAACCAAACTTTGTGTGGGCCTCCTCTCTCATGCAGAGAAAGACCGAGGGCTATGGTCGGAGTAATACGTTTTGTGATTTCTATGCAGGAAATATTAAAATAGATATTTCATTGAATTTCCCCGGGAAACGCCACTTCAGCTGATAAAAATTTAAAAGAAAGGGCGTTGCTCCTAGTTCTAGAAGTGGACATGGCCATGCCAAAATAATGCTGCATAAGCACTGTACTAACATGGCATGTTCCCACGTTACCCACCATTAATTCACATTTGTAACAAAATATTTATTCAAAACATAGATCATAGCACAGATTAGATGATTAGACTGCTCTTTTATGAGCTTTACTACCCGCAAAATCATCTAATGTCATAAAAACTTGATGTTTGAGTAATGGCAGATGCAATGGTCAAATTAGAAAGGTCCCTTAATCGATATCGGGCAACAGCTGTCTGTGTCTGTGTCTGTCAGGTTAAACATGTCTTCCACACACTTGAGAACTGAAAATGAGCATTCTTCTGTTTGCCACATGCAATGTTCGGTAAATTGACAGTGCTATTTCAACATTTGGATTCTCGATTATGCTGCAGCAACTTCTGCGGCGATTAAATATCTTTTGATCTTGGACAGGTAAGCAGAGAAATGAATGAGCTTCTCAAGTAAACTTTCTTGCAAATCTGAATTGCACAACCTCTGCAAGCGTGCATCAAGGTGTCAAATGATAGCAGTACAAAGTGTTCTCAGCTCTGCTCGACAGCACAACCTGTTCGTGAAGTACTACATGTACTTATTTTCTGAAGCGAAGTTCAGCAATCAAGGAATCCAAAATTACTCCAAAGGTCATTACGTGAAAGTTTTTCTCTTGCAGATAATTTCACTTTGCCTTCCGTCTCCTTTTCATAAAAAAAAACATTTCCGTTTTACTGTTCGCCTTTCGACATGCATGGAATATTGTCCAGCGCTTCCTCAAATGCATCATATTCCAAGAATATCACCGAGCCTTCATGTAGTTGAAAGATTGTGGACATTTTGTCCGTCTCCTTTTGCATTGTTGTCTGTTGTGTGCAGAATTGTTCCACACAACGCACAAGATGTCGAACTGATATTTTTCCATTTTGTTCGAGAAAACGGGTCGAGATGGTTTGGTCACGTGTTGAGGAAGGATGAAAGTGACTGGGTGAGAAGAGTGATGGAAATGAATGTAGAAGGAAGTAGAGGACGGGGAAGACCGAGAACAACTTGGCTAAAGATGGTGGAAGAAGAAATGCGGGCAAGAAGGGGGTTAACAAGGGGAGATGCAGAAAATAGGGCAAAATGAAGAAGATTGTCATGGGGGCCGCAAGGCTAACCCCCGCTCTAGCAGGGAAAATGGCCTTAAAATGCATGTTGTGTTCGCAAAAACTGAAGCTTCACTGCATGTCTGATGTGTCATCGTTTTGTGGTAATAGCTTGTACAAGAGAGTAAATGCTTTATTGCTTTCCTTCAATGCCCGTGTTTCATCACATCTGGCTGACCATCTTGTACCCACCAAAGAGTTGGAAACGACACCACGCAGCGAACCTATGATTAGCTTCCAACAATGGGTAGATTCCGACATCCGGCCGTAAAACTTTGCTTCAAAAAGGGGACCGTGGTGCCCGAAAAAGGCCAACCCCTGCTCTGCGGGGAAAAATGGCCTCTAAAGGTGGTTCAATGGGTAGATTCCGAAAAGAAATTGGAAAGTGCTTGAATTCGTCTTAAAAAAGGAAACGTCATTGACACAGCTTTCTATGGCAAATGAACCAACAATATTGTCGTGACCACCCTGTAGTGAAGACCTCAGTGGCGACAGATGACCAAACGAGTTTTAACTTTGAGGCGTATACCCAACTATGGCGTTACCTTTTGCACGAGGGGGAGTGGTGCAGGGTAGTGAGGTCCTTACCTGCACTGCACATGGGGGGGGGGGGGGGGGGGGGGGGGGTGGTTGGGGTTGTTATCTGATAATCCCCACAACAAATAAATGTACATGACAGGCAAATCAACAATACAAGAAATGAAATGCAACAAATAACTGTTTAATGAAAATGAATGTCAGGATAACAAAAATGAAAGGTAAGGTAACATCTAATTCTCAATGAGGGACCCTCCATACGGACTTGTACACAGACACAGGGAATGATAAAATAAAGATAAACTGTGGTGTGGTGCATTGTCTGATACTCCGCCTCACGTCCTTGACCGGTCGTGGAACCACCGCGCGGGAACCGCACAAGATGGTGCGACGCACTTTGCCACGGCATGACCGTAACTTTTGTTTGGTGTTGATGATTCGGTGCTTTCATTGCATGGGTGTCATTCACTCTTGGGTTCATCATGATGGAAAGAATGCTTTTTTTTCTGTGCTGACAAAAAAATCCATTTCAACTTCTGCACACGCATTTTATTGGGCATAATTGTACATCTTTTCCAAAGGTGTTTAAATCATTCGTACACGCATCTTCATGATCTACAGCTTGTACGACGTTGTGCTGTCACGCCTAAAAAAAAATAAAAAAATAAAAATTTAAAAACAATAAATATATATATATATATATATATATATATATATATATATATATATATATATATATATATATATATAAATAATGTCATGGTTTGATACATTCAACAAATGATGAATGATAACCTGATGAATGATGATGCTTTGCTGCTCCGTAACTGCATTCTTGTGGTGCAACACATCATTGCAGCATAATTACCAGCATCACACGCAGGGAAGTGTTATGGATTCGTCACTTCCGTTGTTGTGGTTTTCATCCACTTGTAAACATTTCTGATTCCATGTATTATTATTGTTTGCATTTAAAGGAAATAGATATTTCTATTTTCAAAAGTTAAAAGTTAATGTTTTAAATAAAACCGGAACAGGACGAAAAAGAAGGCGGAGCGAGTGAGTCGGAGAAGGAGCCGAGCTACTTGCGGTCTGGAGCGAACGTTGGCGAACAACAGTCACAAGCGAACTTTCGGGTTTCCCAGGAAAGGGATTCCTGCGACAGAGTGGTTATCGCTGTGACAGATTAACCTGCGTGTCAGGTTTTTGCGATCGATTCAGGAGAGAATCATCGTCGTGCTGTTGCGCCACGAGACCGGGCCGTCGGCCATTTTGACTCGTGCAGGACTTGCGCTTCGCTCACGGTTTCGTCTCATTTCGACCATTTTCACCGCTTTCAGACGTCGATGTGTGTGTGTGTGTGTGTGTGTGTGTGTGTGTGTGTGTGTGTGTGTGTGTGTGTGTGTGTGTGTGTGTGTGTGTGTGTGTGTGTGTGTGTGTGTGTGTGTGTGTGTGTGTGTGTGTGTGTGTGTGTGTGTGGCTTTTGAGTGGAAAGTCTGCGTGTTGCCGACTGTGAGCTGTGGAACGTCCATACCCGAGGGTGTGATCTCTCAGTCGCCTGGAGGGCGCCTTTGGATTTCCCAGTCGCCTTGAGGGCACCTTTGCCCCGCTTTGGCAGCGGGACTGTTCTTGCCATCCAAACGGGATTCTGGTCTCGATTGGACATCGTTCTGGCGATCACTGGAGCGAACCAACTTTGGCTTGAAGCCGGGAATAAGAGACATTGGGGATGTTCTTGTTTCACTCACTTGGAGCACAGTGAGTTATATATTACAAAACTGATGGTCCCATCATAGGACATATTGATTGTACTTTTGATTACTATTATTGTTGTACTGTTATTCTTGTGTGATCTTAATACAATATTTGTTTGTGAGTAACAATTGGGGTGGCTTCTCCATTGATCTTTGACATACGGAATAACACATTTTTCTGCCGTGCCTCCTCTCGGGGCTCTGAGGTACACCATGACCAGGGGGTCGGGGAGGAGCACGTAACAGAAGTCAGATACTAAGTGGTCAACAAATGACTCTCTACAATTGATTACACATGCGTGTTATTATTCATAGTAAAATTGACTAGGCCTATACAGTATTTAAGTACTTCTTTTTTTTCCTCGAAGATTTAAAGCAACTTAACAGAGGCCAGCAAGGTAACTATTGGAGACGATGCGTGAGGGATGGCGACACTGCAACATGTAATTAAGTTCGTTGGGTTAGGAATACTTGGAGTCTAATCTTGCATATGACAAATTACAGCTCACAGATCTAAGTCTGTTGAGCAGGCAAGTCACAGCACTGTTAGGGGGGGGGGGGGTGGGGGGCGGGGGGGATTGCCCTAGATCCTTCATCAAACTTCCGTACGTGACACTCATTCACAATGTGTTGTAGCTCTGCAAATGTCAGACTATTCAACGGTTTACGTGACGTGAGTTGTATATTTGGTAGATTCTGCAGGTCTTCATGCATTAGAAGCTCTGGGTTGGCTTTGATACAGTCAAGCTCTCAGCATTCTTGCCTTCCGGCATACAATATGGGGTGGGATGTTAGACATGACTGGGAGCCACTGCACAGATGTTGTTTTCAGTGTACCGCTGATTTATCCGCATCAGTGTTTTCAGGACCGTGTCCATGTGTTTTGTGTGGCCGTTCTCTTCCCAAACAGTGCACCATAGCAAGACAAGCAGTGTAAAGGATGTGTGCACTTGATCCCAGGCTGGTGCCCACTCATTTCTGGATAATGTTTACCCTGGTCTTTATCTTTTCTGTGAACCCTTTATGATCGTGGAATGAGGCTGCGATCAAGGGTGATGCCAAGGTACTTGGGGGAATGCTTCATTCTTGACTAGGTTTCCTTTGGTGGCAAACTCGAGTTTGCTGTTAGCCAGTTGGTTACTGAGATGGAAAGCTGTAACTGTAGTCTGTTGGGTTTGGGTGGAGGCACCAGTAGATTAAGTATTGCTCCATCAAGTGGTAACTGTGGTGCACCACCTGCTTTAAGCCTTGAAGGAAAGAATAGAATTGTATAGCTTTTGGCAGGCTGGTTTGCAGATGGGTGAAGCAAGGAATGGAAGAGTGGAGTCATGCATTTAGTTTGGGTTTTTTCCAAGTTTAACTAGGGAGTTTATTGGAAGAACGCATAAATCCTGGAGTTGGGGAAGATTGGACAGCTGAGAGCACAGGGTGTTGAACCAGGTCAGTCCTTTGGGGCTGCCACTGGTAACATGGAACCCAGTGATACCTGCCGCATGGTTGGATTGTTGGCAACTAAACCGACACCCCTCAGTGGCTTTGCTAGTGGAGGGTGAATGTGACACCCTGCCAGACTAAAAACAACACTTGACAAGGTCAATGAAATCAAGGTTTTCCCAATGGCCATCCAGTAAGGAGATGGTGTCTCCTAAAAGCACCCATCTGGATTGGACCAGTTTGTGGCGACTGTTAGTCGAGAAGGGTAGTGGAACTCTTGATATGAGGTGGATGAGCTAGTATTACCCAACGGCAACCATCACAAGGCAGATAAGCTGGTATTAGCCAATGGCAACCACAACACAATACCAGTGGGGAAGGGGGTGGGTACACAGTGTTGCTGAATCTACGGAAGGCATGCATCCGGGGGATGATGCTGCAGTCCAATTCTTTCCCAAACACTTTTGTACCATTTTAATGGTACAAATGGGCACTGATATATTTGTTGCCGGTGCTTGTTCGGAAGAGGAAAAAAAAAAAAAAAAAAAAAAAAAATGCCGGTCATGTGAGAGCAGCAGACCTTGTGCTTCAGCATCATTACAGGACATTCCAATGATGTTGGAATCTCTCCCCATGCAGTTTATAAGCCATTGTATTTTATATATTTTTTTCCCATCGTCCCATTAATTTTATGTCTTTAATAGTAATTATACATCCCATTTCCTGTTATCTTACCATGGGCCCTACATACTGTATAACATTTGATAAAAGAAAGGTTTGGGTGACTATGGGAGTGACCTTGGTATACATAATCGAGGCTCGTGGAAGAGCTAGAAACAAATAAACTTGATCTCTTATTGGCATGTTTGAAACATTTCAGGACTTTACATCCAAATTGTACCAGATAGGACAGCGTGTATGCTAGTGCAGCGCCGTCTGTCAAGATGTCCCATTCAGACCTCACCAGAATACAACAACATGCATTTTAAAGGCCATTTTCCCTGCTAGAGCGGGGGTTAGCCTTGCGGTCCCCATGACAATCTTCTCCATTTTGCCCTATTTTCTGCATCTCTCCTTGTTAACCCCCTTGCCCGCATTTCTTCTTCCACCATCTTTAGCCAAGTCTTTCTCGGTCTTACCCGTCCTCTGCTTCCTTCTACATTCATTTCCATCACTCTTCTCAACCAGTCACTTTCATTCTTCCTCAACACATGACCAAACCATCTCAACCTGTTCCTCTTCACAGCATCAATCACAGGCTCTATTCCCATCATCTTTCGCAATTCATCATTTGTCTTCCTCTCTCTCAACGATACTCCGCACATCCGTCGAACCATTCGCATTTCCACCCTTTCCAACCTTCGTTGCTGCTCTACGTTCATTACCCATGTCTCGCTCCCATAAATCATAACACTTCTCACACATGCAGCATACACCTTTCCCTTCAGCTTCAACGACACTCCCCTCATCAGCACGCCACTCAGTTCCCGAAACTTCTTCCATGCACATCTCACTCGAACAACCGTTGCCGAGTCTGATCCACCTTCTCCATTCAGCATGTCTCTGAGGTAGCAAAATGTTTTCACACCTTCCAGCTTCACGCCGTCTCCAAGATCCGACTCAACATTTCCTCCATCTGCAGCTCCCTCTGTGCACACCTTACATTTGAATGTAGCTGCCACACTGGTGAATGACCCTCTCAGACCACTACATTTTTGATGAACCCACTCAGCGCACATTGTACATTGAATGGAGTTCACTCCGACACCCTTCCTACACACAGCACAGGGCCACTTCCCAGTTCTTTCCAACTCACCACATGCTTTACCACTTGCCATCACCTTCGTCTTTCCGATATTCACCTTCAGACCTTTTGTCTCCATACATTCCTTCCACGTGTTCATCTTTTCCTTCAGTCCATCCATACTTTCCGCAATCAACACCAGATCATCTGCATACAACTCCCATGGTAAACCCTCCTTTACGTTCTGAGCCAGCACCTCCATCACAGCTACAAATAGTAGTGGACTTAGTACCGACCCCTGATGCACTCCCACCTTCACCTCAAACTCACCACTGTTCCCGTCCTTCGTCCTTACAGCTGTGCGCGCTCTTTTGTACATTGCCATCACTATTCTGATCAACCATTCCTCCACTCCTAACTTCCTCAATGCCCATGTCAATACTTTGCGTGGTACCCTATCGAATGCTTTCTCCAGATCAACAAACCCAAGAAACAACTTCTTCCTCTTCTCCATGTACTTCTCCTGCAACTGCCTCACAATGAAAAGCGCGTCTGTCGTTCCTCTTCCTGGCATGAATCCAAACTGCATTTCGTCGATCTTCACTTTTTTCCTTATCCTCCTCTCCAACACCCTTTCCAATACCTTCATTCCATGCTCCAATAACTTTATCACTCGGTACGAGCCACACTCCAGAGGGTCACCTTTCCCCTTGTATAGAGGGACGAGGGTACTCGGTTCCCAAGCCACTGGAATGCGGCCTTCTTTCACCACCAGATTACAGATCTCTGTCATTCTCTTCACACCCCAACTTCCTGCTGCCTTCAACATATCTCCCACAACTCCCGTCGGCCCTCCCGCTTTTCTACCCTTCATTGCTTTTATCGCTTCCTCAACTTCCTTCTCAGTTATCTTCTCTGCCGGTCCTAAAACAGGGTTACTCTCTATGTTGCCATCCCATTCATTCTCTGTATTCAACAGCATTTCCATATATCTTTTCCATCTTCCTTTAATTCCATCTGGGTCGACAACGATTTGTCCCACTTCATCCTTCAAGCAACTCACCCCCATCACATCACACCTCTCTTTCGCTATCTCCTTTGCAATCCTGAATACTGCTTTCTGACCCTCTTCCGAATCCAAGCGTTCTCCGAACATTTTCCTACATGCCTCCTGCGCCTTTGCTACCTCGTTCTTTGCAGCCTTCCTGGCTGCCTTATAACTTTCATGCTCTGCTGTTTCTGCTCCCGTACCCTTCGCCTTCTGCCACTCCTTTAACTTCTTCCTCTTCTCGTCAATCTTCTTTCCAACTTCATCATCCCACCACCATGTTTCCGAGTGCCTCGGTGGTCCTTTTGTCCATCCACATACCTCACCAACGGCTCCCAACAGACTAGCTTTCATCGACATCCAACCACTTTCAAGTGGCGTCAAGGGAAAGATGAAATGAAAATGAAAATAAACCCCTTCAGCCGGCACTTAGCTTGGCGTCCCAAAGAGTACTTTCAGGAGCTTGGCGGCTGTTGAAACTGGGGTAGCCACTCATGCGGGAAGTGGTCCAAAATGGCGGTGGCGAACACCGCGCGTCGAAGACACAACAAGCGTGAGGCGAGCAGATTAGACGGCGTCCTTTCGATTCTCTACCGTCAAGCCCAATGCGGCCTTCAGCTTCCAAGAGCCCAGCAGTTGTCCAAAACCTCGTGTGGGTTAATCGAGATCCAGAATGTTGGTTTAATATAATGTGACTATCATGGATCAAATCTAGGACCAAACCCACGTGGCAAGGCGACATGAGCTGAACTGCTGATACGATATTCTCTTGTGCCATCTGTGTTGTATCATTTTTCCTTTACTGACTTTTCAATGAACATTTCCCCTCTCTTATGGCTTAATCCCCATCCACACCTCTCACACACATGCATACAATTTGCTGACTCTTCATTGGTCCTGACTGTTAGTTCCTCTACCCATAACTCAAGCTATTCCTTCCTCACCCAGTCTTAAATTATTTAGAGGAAACTTGTATATAGGAGGAGGTCATTCAATCTATATAGTCTTTGTGTATGACTTGCATCACTTGCACTTGACAGCTACCGACAGGGTCTATACGTGATTACAGTGCCGCAGCACAAAACCCTGCTTGTGTGCAGGAGGGTGTTCCTCATGATGCAACAATCCGTTTTAACTTTGCATCATTACATCATAATCTCATCCTTGACCTTATTGCTATGCCCAACCCTTCCATTGACCCCTACTGAGTCATTTCCCAATTCCATGATCCTTCCCTCAGCTGTTTGCTCTCATTACAAGTGGATGCTTGATCGACGAGGGCTATGTGAATTCTCCGGGAAGGACGACGCTGAAGTGCGTTTTCAACGACAATGCAAGTACATGTCACTATGGCTTGGCTGTGGGCATCATCGCCATACTTGTGGCTTTCGTCTTCCTCATAGTGGACACTCGATTTCCACAACTCAGCAGTGTGCAGGTTGTCTCACACACATTTCCCCACTCACTGCTTTCAGAGTGAATCATATATTAATGATGAACCATAAAGTTTCTTCGGAAATGCGTTTTGTTCCGATTGTTGCTTCCACGTCCGTTCTCTCTGAAGTGTTAAGTTTGTTTCCGTTCCTGCAGTTGTTTAATCGAAATGGAAACCTTCCAACACCGTGACTTTTCATTTGCTTGTATTTGGTGCATGCTAAGCAGTCACTTCCCTTGGCTGTTTACTTTGTTCCTCTGCCATGTCAAATTCATGCACTCCTTCCATTTAAATCTGCTTTTTGATCTTCCTTTGTTTTTTAAAAGTAGGACTTAAGATTTGTGCACCATTTATCTCAACAGTCAAAAATCTAAGATGTAGAGGCAACCTCTTCTTTCATGCCAGGTGTCTCCTCATTTGCAGGGCGTCGCTCTACATGACCCACCAAGGGCACTAGAGATGTCATAATCGGTTGATTATTAGCAGATTGATTGTTGTAACTGTTATTCACCTCCCCCCACAGTCCCACCCCTCCCTAACTAGTCATGTACTCATTTTATCTTTATTTACCTTTCAAAACGTCTTGCTTGTGTGCAGGAGAGGAAGTATTTTGTACTGGGGGATCTGATGCTGGCTGGTGGGTCATCTTATTTATTTATTAATTTTTTTAAATACAAGTTTTATTGCAATTTTAAAACTTGTAACGCAATGAAATTCCAAATACCCTTTTTTGTATACCAAGTCGAGGCTCGTGTAAGAGATAGCACATATAACATATAATAATGGGAGTGGGAGACTAGAGGGGGAGAGAGAGAAGGAAGCACAACAGAGAACAGGGACATCGGGAGATCTGTGAAAGGGAGAGGGCTTGGGCGGGGTACACGGGATAAACAAGATGGACACGACAAAGACTTTCAGGAAAGAAAAAGGAATTTGAAGGAGGTGGATTTGGGGTGCATTAATGGGGACAGAAAAGATCAAGGTTTTGGGTGGGGGAAGATAAGAGATGGTGGTGAACAGCTGTTTTAAAGACCTGGAGGGAGGAGAGGGATTGAAGAGTGTGCGAGTTTGTTCCAGAGGTGGGAGAAAAGAGGAATGAAGGAGTGAAGGTGAGTAGAGAGTCTCGATTTTGGCAGTTTCACGAGAAGCGGTTTGCTGGCAGATCTTCTGCGTCCTGCAGGAATATTTGGGGACAGAGCTGGGTGAGCTCGGCTGGAGAGGAGTCAGTAGAAGACAGGAAAAGTTAAGTGTAATGCTTTGGAAATTTCACATTTTCTTGTGAAAATATGGAGGAGGGATCAGAGCCTTGCTTGCTTAAAGTAAATAGGTATATACGCTTGGTTATAAGAATTGTTAATTTCTTTAAATTGTCAGATGTCACTCCACATTGGAACACTTAATTAGTCCACATGCTGTGATCATCAAATCCAAAATAATATTTTGATTATTTGCTTTAATTAGTCTGTTAGAGTAGATCGTGTTTCCAAGGCAAGACATGGTTGAATAGGCCAAAACAAAATGGCAGCTTTGAATCCAGCGATGTGACAGAGGGATGACTAAGATTGCACACTGATTTTCAAAAGGGGTGTTCAAACATACCCAAACACCCAGTTTTCATTCATGCAATCCCTTGGAGTTTGATTAGAACGCATGAAAAGTTTGGGGCTGCTCGGTTTCATGGTTTTGAAGTTATGGATGAGACATGCACACTTACATGCACATACATACATGCACATACACACACACACATTGCCTATTATTATTATAATAGATTACCTCCTTACATTGTTTGAAGTCACACTTTCCCTAAACTTCCATCTTTGCCCAGGTGCACTTTCATTCCTCTGGTTTATTGGTTTCTGTGTGCTGACAAACCAGTGGTCCAAAACGTACAATGTGACGGCTCTGAAGATCGTTGTTAGCAGTGCCCAAGCTGTCATCGCCTTCTCCTTCTTCTCCATAATCTCCTGGGTATGATCCAACCCGTCGGCATTTTTGAAATTGCATTTGCTTTCCTTTGTTTTAAGCAGGGTTGGACTTGGACTTGGACTTCGAACTTGCTCTGCAGAGTTGAGAAAAAAAAGGAAAAAAAGAATTGCATTGTGATGCCTTGAACAGCAGTTTATCAAGTTTGGGGAGAGGACTTTCATTAAAAAAAAAAAAACCCTGAAAGTATATAGGAGCAAGGTCAATGGGAAGGAAGGGACATGGGTGGGTGAAGTTCAGTGTGGATACATGGTCAGACCTTTAAATTACATTAATTTGTGCAAATTGTGAGTGAGCACAGTGAAGGAGGTCGGGGTTGTGGGTGAACATTGCAAGAGAACAACTCTTCTACCCCTCTGCCAATGGGTTTTTTTTGTTTTTTGGAAAATTACAATTAAGCATTTATAAAGCTATATGTATTTACTTCTTCCAAACATGCACACCTTAATTTGTTTTTGACAACCTGTCAATATTTGTAATTAACTGTGATCAATTTGGCATATTTAATAATAATAATAATAATTCATTTATTTTGTATAGCGCTTTTCAAGTAGCCCAAAGGCGCTTTGACAGAGTGGAAAACATAATGCATAACAATACATGAAAACCACAATTGCAAAAAGACAAGAATCAATAGGGAAATATTTAAAGCAAAAGGAGGGAGAAGGAGAAGAGATAGTCAGGGGTTAAATGCTGTGGGTTGAATGTTGAATGCAGTGTTGAACAGGTGGGTCTTTAGTGATGTTTTGAATGTGGTGAGTGAGGAGGAGTCTCTGATGGTGTGAGGTAGTGAGTTCCAGAGGGTGGGAGTAGCGATGGAGAAGGCCCTGTCCCCCCAGGATCTGAATTTGGTCCGGATGGAGGGGGTCAGGAGGTTGGTACCAGCAGAGCGGAGGTTGTGGGTGGGAGTGTGTCTGGAGAGGAGTTCAGCCAGGTAGAATGGGGCCAGGTTATGGAGGGCTTTGTATGTCAAGAGGAGGATTTTGTACTGGATTCTCTGGGGGATGGGGAGCCAGTGAAGCTTGTAAAGGACGGGGGTGATGTCACGGGTCCGGGAATGGGTGAGTAGACGGGCAGCGGAGTTCTGAATGTATTGGAGTTTATTGGTGATTTTTTAGGGTGAACCATAGAGGAGGCTATTACAGTAGTCCAGACGGGAGGTGATGAAGGCGTGGATGAGGGTTTCTGCAGCCGTGGAGGAGAGGGATGAGCGGAGACGGGCAATGTTTTTCAGGTGAAAGAAGGCTGACTTTGTGATCTGTTTAGTGTATTTGTCGAAGGAGAGGGTTTGGTCAAAGATGACGCCAAGATTCCGGATGTGAGGGGAGGTGGATACTGGGATACCGTCGATGTTGAGGGCAAAGTTATGGGTGGATTTTGTGAGTGTTTTTGGGCCAATGATGATTATTTCAGATTTATCACAGTTAAGCTTGAGGAAGTTTATTTGAAGCCAGGATTTTATTTCAGTGATGCAGTTTGTCAGGATAGAGTGGGTGTCGGTGGAGACGGACTTCGTGGAGATGAAAAGCTGGATGTCATCAGCGAAGCAGTGGAATTGGAGACCATGACGGCGGATCAAGTGACCGAGGGGGGGACAGGTAAAGGATGAAGAGGAGGGGGCCAAGAACTGAACCTTGGGGGACACCTTGGGGGAGGGGAGCAGTGGGGGATTTGCAGTTATTGATGGAGATGAACTGGCGTCTGTCAGAGAGGTATGATTTAATCCAAGAGAGGGCAGTGCCGGTAACGTTAAAGGTGGATTCAAGTCGGGTGAGGAGGATGGTGTGATCGATGGTGTCAAAGGCAGCGCTGAGGTCGAGGAGGTCGAGAATGTTGAGGTTGCCAGCGTCAGAGGAGAGGAGAAGGTTGTTGGTGATTTTGAGGAGAGCAGTTTCAGTACTGTGGTTGGAGCGGAACCCGGATTGGAATGTTTCATACAGGTTATTGGCAGAGAGGTGATGTTTGAGTTGAGTGGCTACAGCGCGTTCCAAAACTTTTGACAGAAAGGGTAGGTTGGAGATGGGTCTGAAGTTGTTTAGGGTGTCAGGGTTTAGACCAGGTTTTTGTAGAATGGGGGTAACAGCAGCAATTTTGAGGGAAGGTGGGATGCCTGTAGACAGGGAGGAGTTTATTGTTGCAATGATAAGTGGAGAGAGAGCAGGGAGGGAGGCCTTGACAAAGCTGGAGGGGATGGGGTCAAGAGTGCAGGTGGCAGTTTTCATTCCTATGAGGAGTTCAGAGAGGTCAGTAGGGGAGATTGGGGAGAACCGGGACAGGGGATGGCAGGACAAGGGGGGGCAGGTGGTTGGAGGGGGAGCGGGTGCGGCGGTGGTCAAGCTGTTGTAGATGTTGTCAATTTTGCGTTGGAAGAAAGAGAGGAAGGAGATGCAGTTGTCTACGGTGAATGACTGGGTGGTGGTGTTCAGGGGGCGGAGGAGTTTGTTTATTGTCGAGAAGAGTGCTTTTGGGTTTCCGGAGCCAGAGTGGATAATTTGAGAGTAGTAGGCGGAGCGGGTGCGGGAGAGGGCATCTTTGTAGTGTTGTAGGTGGTCCTTGTAGGCTTGGGAGTGAACTGTGAGACACGTTTTATTGCGGGGTCTTTCAAGTTGGCGAGCACGAGTTTTCATCAGGCGGAGTTCGGGGGTAAACCAGGGAGCAGAATGGGTGAAAGAAACTGTTTTGGTTTTTACAGGCGCAAGCTGGTCAAGGCAGGAGGAGAGAGAGTGTGGTTGTAGTAGTCGGTGAGGTCGGAAGGGGTGTGGAGGTCAACGAAGGGAGAAGTGGACATTTTTTCAGAGAGGGTGGATGAGAATGAGGTCGGTGAAAGAGCGTTTAGCTTACGGAACGTGATAGTGCAATAATGTCTTGGTGTTGGGGTGGGGATGTTGATGGTCATAGTGATAGCTAAGTGGTCAGAGAGGGTGAGGTCGGAGCCAGAGAGATGGTGCAAATTTAATCCAGTGGAGCAGACAAGGTCCAAAATGTGACCACGGATATGGGTAGGAAAGTCGACATGTTGAGTGAGGTTAAAGCAGGTGAGTAAATCAGTGAAGTCAGTGGTTATTGTGGAGTCAGTGGTCCATGTGGATATTGAAATCACCAAGGAGGAGGATTGAGGGGGAGAGGGAACATAGCTGGGTCAGAAGTAGGAGAAGTCAGACAGGAATGATGGGTGTGGTTTGGGAGGGCGGTAGACGACAGCCATGACTGACTGCGTGCGACCAGAGTTTAAAAGCCAGGTGTTCAAATGATGAGGATGAGGCTGGTCCTGATGTCTTGACGGTGGATAACGGCAATTCCACCACCTCGGCCCCCCGAGCGTGGTTCATTGATGTAGGAATATCCATTGGGTGTGGTGAGGTTGAGTGTGTAGTAGTCCAGAGGTTGTTGCCAGGTTTCGGTGAGACAGAGAAAGTCCAGTTTGTTATCCAGGATGTATTCGTTCAGGATGAGGCATTTGTTGTTGAGCGACCGGGTGTTGAACAGGGTGAGCTTGATGTTGTTTTGAACAGCAGGGATGAATTCAGGTGATTTAGCCAGGGTTCGTAGGCAGGAGGTGCGATCGTGTACGTTGCTGTGACCAGGTGCGCTGGGACGATGAGTGAGAGTGCGCTGAGCCGACCAGAGGACTGGGATGGAGTGACCTGATTGCAAATATACAAACTTACGACCGGAGCCACGGTGAATGTACCTGGGTCGTCGGAGGAGTCCATTTGATTTGATGGCAGAGATGCATGATGGGGTGGAGCGGGTATTGAGCAGAAGGAGCCTTGCGGCGGAGTACCGCAGAGCCATGCCAGGCAGGAGCGGAGAGACGAGACAAGGCCAAGGTTGAGGAGGTGAAACAATGGTCCCAACCCACGGGAGCGGGCCCAAGGAAACGAAGGAGCCAGGTAGGTGAAGCCAGGAGCAGAGCTGGGACCAAGCAGAGGGCAGGCAGGAGCAAAGAGTCCATCACGAGGCCAAGGTTGATCACGGCAAAGCGGCAAATGCAGCGGCAATCGACCGCCGCCGCTACAAATCTAGATCACGGCAGGAAACCGCCACCAAACCGCTGTGATGGTCACAACCCACGAGAGCGTACCCGAGGAAACAGCGAGCAGGCGAAGGAGCCGGGCAGGCGAAGCAGGGAGCAGAGCCGGGGCCATGCAGAGGGCAGACTCGATGGCCAAAAAATCCGCACGACCACCAAAAAAGCAAGCAACTGACAGTGGCCCGGTCGAAGAAGCAGCGAGCATGTGACGCCTGCGTCCTCTTCATACCGGACCGGAAGCGGATGATTGTTGGCACAACATTTGTTGTTGGCAACATTGTTGGCAACACATTAATGTTGGCACAATGTTAGTCATCGCTGTAGCCAGCCTTTGATGTCAAGGTCTAGTGACTGGGGGTTTTGGATGGGTATGGGGCTGGAGTTGGGTGGGATACGAGGGGATTGCATCTATGCCGTCATTGTGTGCATCAAAATGTTTGTTTTCCTATCATTCAAATGGTTTTAAACATAAGCCTTTTGTACTGGGTAATCCATTTGTTGCTGATTGCTTGATGACAGCTATTACCAAAGACCTTTATTACATGTGCAGTACAGAGGTGTATTGCCCAACCTTCCATACTCCCAACCCCTCAATTTTTTTTTTTATGCCTGTTTGCCGGAGGGCATTCTTTTCAGGTTGTCTGTCTGTCGTCCGTGATAGGTTTTTGTTACTGCGATAACTTGAGAACGGCTGAAGGGATCTTAGTCAAACTTGGTGCAGGTATGTATAATGAGGTAAAGATGAACTGGTTAGATTTTGGGGTCATGAGGTTCAAAGGTCAGAGGTCATGTGAGGTAAAAATCCTGTTGCCACAATAACTTGTGAACCAGTGATGGGATTCTGACCAAAGTTGGTACAAGTATATTATTTTAAATGCTGAACATGAAATTAGTTTTATTTATTTTTAAACAAAGGAATAAATTTCAACAAGGATGAGATTACATCGGACTTGCATACAAGCATACAAATGAGACTTCACTGCAGTTAAATAAAATTATTCTGTTGCCTATAAAAGTTCATCTCTCGGTGGTCAGAGAGACCTGTCATGAAAAGCAATCGATTGACGATCTAACTCATAAAATGGAATGGAAAAATACATTTCGTTCTTCTGGGCTGCTTTATTCCCCTATAGTCTGCATAATATAAAATAATAACCACCTTTAGAGGCCATTTTTCCCTGCAAAGCAGGGGTTGGCCTTTTTCGGGAACCGTGGTTGTTGTTGTTTTTCGGTCCCCTTTTTGAAGCAATGTTTTACGGCCGGATGCCCTTCCTGACGCCAACCCTTTTTGCCGCCTTTAACGACAAACAGGGAATTACCAGTGAACTGGTACTCAATTAGCCGACCTCGGAAGGATGACAGGCTGAGTCAACCCCCCTGGCGTTAATTCAGCAATCGACCGGGATTCGAACCCAGGATCCTTGGATCCTAAGCCGGCACCCTAGCCGCTAGCCCAACACCAACTGCATGAAAAGCTGTTTTTAAAGACTTTGTCAAGATTATTATTTTGAACGGCAACTTCTCAGCACAAGCTGTCATGTCAAATCGCTTGCACTGTACTGAGATTAATGGAGCAGGCTGCTTTTAAATTAGACGTTGTAAATCAAAAGACAGCTTAGCCAAGCAAACATTATACAGGATTTGTTTGCAGTAGCGTCTAAAACGGTTGATTTGCTAATCTCGTACTTCCTCTGATGCCAAATGTGGTATTCTCTTATCCAATCGTTGTTGACGCAGCTGGTTTAGTAGCACCTTTGTAATGGCTTAAAATTGTTTATGCAACTTTTTGTTAATGAAAATAATGATCTCTATGTGGACCAGATGTACCTGATGGATGTACACATGTAAGGGTGATTTATGTAAGGTCTCATTTACTAAGGGGCTGTCCAAAATTGACATTTTCATGGTTGTGCAGAGTGTAGGAAAGGGTGTGGGTGAGGGATTATGGTTAATTGTGTACGACTTTAAATGAAATGTTCTGTTTTTTTTGAAAATTGTCTTTTATTTATTCACACCACGTGCGAAAGATTAAGCATTTGGTTCACTGTCTACAGACGTCGGTCGAAGATTCAGAAACTACTTTATTTAATTTAAATGCTATATATTTGTGAACACTGCAGAACATGAATTGGAGCACGAACCAGCACTTTTATCAGTACTGTATTTGGTTCTGAATTTGGCAAATTGCATGGAATCTCATCCCAATCACACATGCGCACAGATGAGTGAGGTAATTGATTTAGTCTGTCTGCCTCTTTGGCAGTCAAACAAACTTGAAAATAATTCCAAATGGGAAACTTGCTGTTTTTAGCGACGCCATCAAGGACGCAAATGACAGGCACGAATCTGCGGTAAACTTCTGAATAAATTTTTTTTTTTTTCTGCATCCTTTAAAACCTCATTTCAATTTAATTCTATACTTGAACACTGTAGAATACCAATCTTGACACTTTCAAAAACCTCGTTTAGCACTACTTGGGCAAAATATTGCATGACTTGGCCATTTTGCGCCATCTTGATCGATCAAATTTGTTGCTCGTGTGTGCACTCGGCACTGGGGAATATCGTGACTTGGAAACATACATTGCGGTCAGCAATGCAAAGTAAGAGTTTAAAAGACCATTGCTTTTATAAACACTGCATTGGGTAAGGTGTTCTATGAACTCTAGTTCAGTGATTCTTACCTTTGGGTGCACACACCCCCTGGGAGTGCCAAACGTCTTTTCTGGGGATGTGAAGCATGGCGGCCAGTTCATAAAGGAGTGCGAATAATATAATTTTGAAGTCTAATTCTAAGACTTGTCCCAAGTCATTGATTTTTGACAAAGGGTAGGAGAAAATATTCTGAGAACCGAAGGAGTTTGGGCATCAATAAAAGGGTTAAGAACCACTGCTCGAGTTAAACCTGCAATTGACTGCAAAACAAAACACATCTGGATCAAAAAAATGGAGAAAATAAACTTTAGCATCTTGTGTCCAGTGTGTACAACCTCACTATGACACCAGGCCTCGGACCCAGCCGACAACTTTAGCATCATACCAACACGACATGTTTATCTTTTCAGCCGGCCATGCTGTGATTTCATGGCTGATCAGTGCTAGAGATACCTCGTATTACCTTTTACATGTGTGCGTGTGTACGCATTGCTCGGTATGTAGTTTTATGAGTGTGCGTACTCTTGACCTTTTACTTGACTGTGTTTGATCGCTGCCTAAAACTATGTCACGGTTGCTTCGCCATCGGACGTAGATAGATTATAGAGTATTGGTGGACACTGGATCCTCAAATTTTTATGTGATTCTTCAACATTGAGAGATATATATATCTCAAAGTTGTGGACAGATTCTGACAAATCTAGGTGTATGAGTTGGGTCGGTGACAAAAACAAGCTTCGATTTTGGTTGAGGTTCGGATCCAGATCTGGCAAGTTTAGTTGGTTGAGATTGCATAATAAGTAACGACCGAATACATCTATGGGTCATACGGCAAAGGTTGTAGCAATTTCATTTGCTCCCCTCACCTTGAGTGCCGAAGGTGGAGCAACACAAATTCTCTTCATAAACGTGTATTGTCTAGCGCCACTTGCGGTCTTGGATTTGTTTACAATTTTGTTCATGACCACAACTTTGGTTGGGGATGGGTGCGGGGGTACAGAAATCTGAACTCGTTAAGGAGCCAAGTAGATGAAAGCAGGTTCATCTACTGATGGAGCATCAAATGGGAATAGGAAGACATTGCATATGAGTGGCAGAAAGGAGAGGTGATGAGAGTAGGTTTGGGGTATGGGAGAAAGCATTAGATGACTCCAGGCAGCACTTTTGATAGATTTGGGAGGAGCATGAGACTGACTATTGATGAGAGAATGGAGGTGAGCTTTCAGCATGTATGGCATTCTAGAAGACTTGTGTCGTTGGGTTGGGAAGGGTTGCAGGGATGAGAGCAGAGGCCATAGGTTATCTTTCTATCCACTTGAGAGTTTGCTTTAGGGAAAAATTTAAAAAAGACTTAAAAATCTCTCCCATTGTAGTTGGAAACCAATTTCTCAGTTTCTGTCCAGCTTAACATGATGGAGAAAAAGTTCAATGAAGGTGTAAATATCTTGCTGTGCCATTGCAGCCATGCTGTAATTCTGAAACTTTGCCATAGTTTTCTAGTTGTAATCAGAAATTGCTGTTCCAGCTGTCAAATCTTTTCTTGTTCCACTTTTATCATCATTTGGGGTTTATTTGCAGATGAGGACTTCATTAGAGCACACAGCAAAGCCCTCCATATGAAGATAACTTGAAAACAATTTGGTTGATTTAATCGTGTGTGTGTGTGTGTGTGTGTGTGTGTGTGTGTGTGTGTGTGTGTGTGTGTGTGTGTGTGTGTGTGTGTGTGTGTGTGTGTGTGTGTGTGTGTGTGTGTGTGTGTGTGTGTGTGTGTGTGTGTGTGTTCAGTTGAAAACTGGTGGTTGTACTGTGTGTATGAAGTTTTTAGGTAGTTACTCGGTCTTGGAGGTTTAGGATGGGGGAGGACCCCAATTTGAGGACCCCATCAACATGCTTATGTCACTTGGGGGTTATAATTGGATGTACCTCGTGTGAATGTTTTCCCACTTGAGTTGTTGAAAATAGTTTTATGCCCCGCCAACAAAGTTGCCGAAGGCATTGTTTTTGAGTTATCCATCTGGCTGTCCATCCATGATTGGTTTTCGTTACCACGATAATTTAACAGCTGAAGGGATCAAAGTCAAAGTTGGTGCAAGTACATATATAATGATGCAAAGATGAACCGATTAGATTATCAGGTCAAAGGTGAGAGGTCTCGTTCGGTAAAAATTCTGTTACCAAGCTAACTTGTGAACCAGTGATGGGATTTTGGCCAAATTTGGTGCAATATTGTTATGTTTGTGGGGGTAGGTGAAGAAATCTCATAGTAAAGGTAGGATTGTACAATTATAGCATGGACCATGGATGTGTAAGAGGAATCTCCATGTATTTAAGTAGGGAAACTGTAGCTTATGATTGTTTGTCTTCACACGAGGGGTGAAGCTGTGTTAACTAGTTAAGGATCAAGTTGGTTTTCCCCAGGGCGTGATATGCCCTCTGGGACCTTTTCCCTACGTTTTACATCTACCACTAGGTCAGCCATGCAGAAACTCCATTTAAACAACAACAACCGCCGACAAAGGCCAAGCAAACAGGTTCCTGAACTAAGCCCGCCTGAAGGACCTAATAAGGAAAAAGGCCATGCCCCCAGAGTGGTACGAAGGGTGTAAAAGAAGGCTGTGAGGCCACGCCCCAAATTTTGTGATTGGTCAAGAAGAATGTGGGGTGATGTGAAAGATTTGCGATTGGTTGGGGTGATGTCAGAGCGAGAAGCTTCCAGGAGAAGCTGGGCTTGAGAAGAGGAATCTTTGGTTTTGTGCTTGAGGAGAAGCTGGCCAGTTTTTTGGTTCGTCAGTTGTGCAGTGTTCTGGTGGAGCAGGACGCTGGCGATTGTGTGCGCTGTGGAGGAGAGGTGGCAATCGGAAGTAACGTTGGGACTGCAGGGCTCACTTGGGAGCTTGGAGGAACCGAAGAGAGAGAGGGGCTGTCTTCGCCTCGCGGCCTGGGCGACTTTGGCGCTGTCACCATCTTTTGCCGATCTCCTGCCTGTGGGGCTTCGAGTTTTGATGACCACCAACCTCCAGAAAGCCATTTGGGACCAGAGCTGAGTGCCGGCCGGCTAAGGGAATTTTATTTTATAATCTGTTCCCTTGTCTGTATTGAAGGTCTGTGGAGGTGCCTCACATGGGAATTAATTTTACCTTTATTTTCATTAAATCATTATTGTTGAATTTATTTGTCGTGTCTGTTCGTGGTGGTTTCGGTATAAACCCGTGTGCTCTGTTCGGGTAAGCGCCTCACATCCTTCCATCTCGCGCGTGAGAAACCAACCGGCAATTTTGGCTGCGCGCCTCGGAGTTGGACTGTTTCGGCTATCTGTCACTGGTGATCTCAATTGCCGGCGACACCACAATATATTATGATGTAAAGATGAACCGATTAGATTTCAGCATCAAGAGGTCAGAGTCTAATAGGCTTTTCGTTAATGTGATAAATTAAGAATGGCTGAAGGCCATTCCACTTTTTCCACATAAGAATGGCCCAATTCCACTTTTTTGAAATACCAACTTCTGTCCTGGAAGTCCTTGGTGTCCTTGTCTTTTATACTTCTCCCTCCACCCCCCCCCCCTTCCCACGCCTCCTCCCCCCAAGCCCTCTCCCTTCCCCTTCCACACATCTCCCTGCTCTCAAATGTTGTTTGTGTGCTTCCCCTTCTCTCCCCATCTTGTTTTCCGCTCCCTCTTTTTATATATTTTGTTTGTCTGGTTGATTTGTTTGTGAAGTAAATGTTGGCTCTTTCACGAGCCTCGATTCAGGATACAAAAAAAACAAAAAAAAAACGTCCAACTTGGTACAAGTGTATATATATATATAATATAAATATAAATACATTCGATTATGGGGTCAAGAGGTCATGTTGGGTAAAAATTCTGTTACCACGATAACTTGTAAATTAGTGATGGGATTCTGACAAAAGTTGGTTTAAGTATGTATTATGATGTAAAGATGAACTGATTTGAATTTGGGTCAATAGGTCAAAGTCTGTGATGGGTTTATAACTTGAGAACTGCTGAAGGGATCTAATTCAAACTTGGTACAAGTATGTGTAATGATGTAAAGATTACCTGATTATATTTTGGGGTCAAGAGGTCGAAGCTCAGAGGTCATGTTATGTTGCAATTACTTTGTTACCATGATAACTTAAGAATGGCTGAAGGGATTTTAGTCAATCTTGCTGCAGGTATGTATAATGAGGTAAAGATGAACCGATTACATGTTGGGGTCATGGAGTCAAAGGTCATAGGTCATGTTAAGTAAAACTTATGTTGCCGTGCCAACTCGTGAACCGTGGATGGGATTTTGAACAAACTTGGTTTAAGTATTGTTACATTTATGGGTGGGGGGGGGGGGGGGGGGTGAAGGGGTAGGCAATGGAATATCGTAGTTCAGGTAAAATTGTATAGGAAGTGTGCTCTGACTGTCGTGAAGATGAAGAAACCCCCATGTGTACCATAAGTAGGGAATCTGTTAGACCAGATGTCGCGTAAGAGAGTGTCTGTGCCCATGATGAGGGGTGGGGTTATGTTAATTAGTTGGGGATTAATGGTAAATCCCCTGTATGTAAATGGCCTCTGTGATTTCTCCTCTGTTCCTTATGCCACACACACCAGCCATGTGCACTACACCTAAAATAAACGTTAAATAAAAGCACCCTGAAGCAGGACATTGGGCACCGCCACCTGCCACTTCACCACATCGCAACACCAAGCAGGCAGGTCTGTGAGGCCACGCCCAGAAGAGCAGTGATTGGTCCGGTACCATAGAGCGACCAGATGGGACTCGCTGATTGGACCGCGCGCAGACATCGTCGGATGAGGTAAGAGCTCTGAAAACCAAAAGACTGTTCCCGACATTTTGCTTTCTTACACCTGGGACATTCATCACGAGCATTGGCATTCATTATCGCTCTTCCGTGGGTACAAGCATTACAAGCAGTCCCTCGCGCAAGAGGACAAAATGTCGGGACGTTGAAAGGGAGGAGTCACATGTACCTCTTTGCTTTTGCAAGCAGACATGGACATTTACTCTTGCGCCAGGGACATTGGAGTTGGCATTTTATATCCCTGGCTTTGGGTTTTGACGATCGTGAGGAGGGGCGGTCATGGCTTGTGGACTCTGGTGCGCTTGGCCCGTAGCTTCGTGACGGCTGAGGGCCGTGCCGAGTGAACCGGAGAGATGGTGCTGTGTGAAGCAGGCGGCGAGGACGAGTGTGGCTGGAGTGAACGAATGACGCGCTCAGGCCTGTTTTCACGTGTACGAACTGCGCATGAAGGCGTGTTTTCCCGCGCAGGCCACAGGGGCTGTGACTATTCCCGACGGGGTTCAAGAGCCGCTCGAAGCCGAGTGCACTACATTTTTACTTTTGTTATTTTATCATCCTCTTCTGTTGTGTATGGGGGCGCTCCATTTAGGATATTGGTTTGCACATTCTTTTGTAACCGGCATTTCTTTCAATAAAGCTGGTATTTTTGCATAATGCTGTGTCGGGTTTGAGTTGATTATCCAGGTTCGAAGACATCCAGTGGGGTCCGTGAAGGTAAGAGCTTCGCTACCCTTCGCTGCCTCATTACCCCGCACGTATAATCTCCGCAATAGTTGAATTGAATGCCTCGGAGTGTAAAGCTTGCTCGGCTATCCGTCGTTCACCCCGGCAACACGACAGTATATATGATGCAAAGATTAACTTATTCGATTTTGGGGTCAAGAGGCCAGGTCATGTCAGGTAAAATGTGATAACTTGAGAATGGCTGAATGGATTAAAATCAAACTTTGTACAATTGTTATGATGTAATAATGTGGGTGGAGGCATATCGGTCAACATCGTGATGTCGGTGTTCTAGTTAAACCTGTCTTGCTCACTGAGGTTTGACCCTTGGGTCGGGAAAACTTGAGACTAGCATGCAGAATCCCTCTAAACAAAAAACATTTTGTTGAAAATGTAATTTTTGAACAGAAATGATCCCAACTGCAGACTCGCACAAATTTGATATTAAAATCTTACAACACCTGTGGTAATATAGCCATTCATCTCTTCAGATATTTGCTATCATTGAGCAACAGAGGTTTTATTACTGTCGGAGATTCCTCAAAATGGATGTCCACCCTCAGCCCACCTCAATTGACATGTTTAAATAATTAGGTATTTTGCTTCATGTAGATGTACAATCTTGAACCTGCAACTTTTAATTTAATTGTATATGTTCCCAAATAACCATTTTCATAAGCAATAAATTCTCAGCACAAGTAAATGGAAAGAACCCCCCCCCCCCCTCCTCCCCACCACCCCAACGTTCTTGCTGTGTATAGATTTTGATTGCCCCACCAACCCCGCACTTTTCTTCCATGTACATAGTGTGTGCAGACAGCCCTGGCCTGGCAGAGATACCAACTGGGAGCTCATTTCGGGGACGAGTACACAGACCCAAGTGGAGAAGGACCGCAAGTACCCGGATCATCTTACCAACAGTCCTATGCGGAAAAGCCTGGGCCAGAGCAGAGAAACGACATTCCCCAAAACTACTGAGGTTACAATGGCATGCCAAGATTGTGATGTACTGCACTGACAGCCAAAGAAAAGCCTTGCTTGCTTTTTTACATTTGATGTGCCAGCAATTCGGAGTTTACCCTTTCAAAATGTAATTGAAAACGAATCCAGGTTTAATTGAACACTTGGTATTTTGATGTTTGACAATGCACAATGCATTTGCTCTATTGAGGCCTTGTTTGCAATCCTCCATGCTGCATTTGTTAGTATAAAGTGCCCAAATGGGTGTGCCTTACCTTTTTTCGGGAAATGTATTGTTCTTCACTTGATTCTGAACGTTTGTTGGTTGTGAGTTTAACTGCCACATGATTTGGATTTGCATCTTCAGCTGTTTGTTGAGGTTTCTTTGAAATAAAAGTTTGAAAGCTGTATTTTTTTTTTTTTTAAAGGTTCGGTTTTGCTAACTGCGAGACCAATCCTGGAGTTTGTATTTGTGTACTGTAGTGGTTTGGTGACTGTTCATGCCTATCCTATAACATTTACTGCTCTGAGCTTCAACTCTTGTTAATTTAACTAGGGCATGCCCGTACTATATATATATCTAAAATTATATCCCCCCCCCTCTATTTACATGAAATGGTTTGGTCCATTCGCAAAGCCAAAGCGAACGGCTTGCGAGTACGGTGACGATCCCCCCCCTCTATTTACATGAAATGGTTTGGTCCAAAGCGAACGGCTTGCGGAGTTTGGTAAATAAATCGCCATAGCTCGGTAACTACTTCTCCGATTAATATGAAACCTTGAAAAGGCACATCCTCGGGTCCCCAGCAATATACCTGGCAAGTTTCAAGTATATCGGACCCGTGGTTGTCGAGAAACAGCGGTCACAGACAAACGACACACACACACACACACATACACACACACATACACAGAGATTACTGGAATTATAGATAGATGAAGCACAGGTTGGGGTGGAATAACTTGGTGGTTTGAAACATTTCACTTAAATATTGGATATACACCCCAACTGCCATCGCAGATTATTTTTACGGCGTTGCCCATAGGGCAGTGCTGTCTGGGACAGCATTTGTCTGTCCGTCCAGTGTATGTATACAATATGCATTTTAAAGGCCATTTTCCCTGCTAGAGTGGGGGTTAGCCTTGCGGTTCCCATGACAATCTTCTCCATCTTGCCCTATTTTCTGCATCTCTCCTTGTTAACCCTAACCCTCTTGCCTGCATTTCTTCTTCCACCATCTTTAGCCAAGTCTTTCTCGGTCTTCCCCGTCCTCTACTTCCTTCTACATTCATTTCCATCACTCTTCTCAACCAGTCACTTTCATCCTTCCTCGACACATGACCAAACCATCTCAACCTGTTCCTCTTCACAGCATCAATCACAGGCTCTATTCCCATCATCTTTCACAATTCATCATTTGTCTTCCTCTCTCTCAACGATACTCCGCACATCCATCCAACCATTCGCATTTCCACCCTTTCCAACCTTGGTTGCTGCTCTACGTTCATTACCCATGTCTCGCTCCCATAAATCATTACACTTCTCACACATGCAGCATACACCTTTCCCTTCAGCTTCAACGACACCCCTCCATCAGCATGCCACTCGGTTCCCGAAACTTCTTCCATGCACATCTCACTCCAGCAACCATTGCCGAGTCTGATCCACCTTCTCCATTCAGCATGTCTCCGAGGTAGCAAAATGTTTTCACACCTTCCAGCTTCATGCCGTCTCCAAGATACAACTCAAAATTTCCTCCATCTGCAGCTCCCTCTGTGCACACCTTACATTTGAATGTAGCTGCTACACTGGTTGATGACCCTCTCGGACCACGACATTTTTGATGAACCCACTCAGCACACATTGTACATTGAATGGAGTTCACTCCGACACCCTTCCTACACACAGCACAGGGCCACTTCCCAGTTCTTTCCACCTCACCACATGCTTTGCCACTTGCCATCACCTTCGTCTTTCCGATATTCACCTTCAGACCTTTTGTCTCCATACATTCCTTCCACTTCATCTTTTCCTTCAGTCCATCCATACTTTCTGCAATCAACACCAGATCATCTGCATAAAACAACTCCCATGGTAAATCCTCCTTTACGTTCTGAGCCAGCACCTCCATCACAGCTACAAATAGTAGTGGACTAAGTACCGACCCCTGATGCACTCCCACCTTCACCTCCAACTCACCACTGTTCCCGTCCTTCGTCCTTACAGCTGTGCGCGCTCTTTTGTCCATTGCCATCACTACTCTGATCAACCATTCCTCCACTCCTAACTTCCTCAATGCCCATGTCAATACTTTGCGTGGAACCCTATCGAATGCTTTCTCCAGATCAACAAACCCAAGAAACAACTTCTTCCTCTTCTCCATGTACTTCTCCTGCAACTGCCTCACAATAAAAAGCACGTCTGTCATTCCTCTTCCTGGCATAAATCCAAACTGCGTTTCGTCGATCTTCACCTTCTTCCTTATCCTCCTCTCCAACACCCTTTCCAATACCTTCATTCCATGCTCCAATAACGTTATCGCTCGGTACGAGCCACACTCCAGAGGGTCACCTTTCCCCTTGTATAGAGGGACGAGGGTACGCAGTTCTCAATTCACTGGAATGCGGCCTCCTTTCACCATCAGATTACAGATCTGTCATTCTCTTCACACCCCAACTTCCTGCTGCCTTCAACATATCTCCCAAAACTCCCGTCGGCCCTCCCACTTTTCTACTCTTCATTGCTTTTATCGCTTCCTCAACTTCCTTCTCAGTTATCTTCTCTGCCGGTCCTAAAACTGGGTTACTCTCTATGTTGCCATCCCATTCATTCTCTGTATTCAACAGCATTTCCATATATCTTTTCCATCTTCCTATAATTCCATCTGGGTCCACAATGATTTGTCCCACTTCATCCTTCAAGCAACTCACCCCCATCACATCACACCTCTTTCGCTATCTGCTTTGCAATCCTGAATACTGCTCTCTGACCCTCTTCCGAATCCAAGCGTTCTCTGAACATTTTCCTACATGCCTCCTGTGCCTTTGCTACCTCTTGCTTTGCAGCCTTCTTGGCTGCCTTCTTACTTTCATGCTCTGCTGTTTCTGCCCCCGTACCCTTCGCCTTCTGCCACTCCTTGAACTTCTTCCTCTTCTCGTCAATCCTCTTTCCAACTTCATCCCACCACCATGTTTCCGAGTGCCTCGGTGGTCCTTTTGTCCATCCACACCTCACCAACGGCTCCCAACAGACTAGCTTTCATTGACATCCAACCACTTTCAAGCTCAACCACATCATCCTCTACCCTACTCAGCCTCTTTTAATGCCTCCCTTAAATGTACAGTGTATGTATGTACAGTGTATGTATGTACAGTGTATTCAGGTCCCTTCACTTTTTTCACATTTTGTTGTGTTGCAGCCTTATGCTGAAATCGTTTAAATTAATTTTTTACCCTCATCAATCTACACTCAATACCCCATAATGACAGAGAAAACAGGATTTTAGAAAGTTTTGCAAATTTATTAAAAAGAAAAAACTAATCACATTGACATAAGTATTCATACCCTTAACTCAGTACTTAGTTGAAGCACCTTATGCAGCAATTACAGCCTCGAGTCTTCTTGGGTATGACGCGCCAAGCTTTGCACACCTGGATTTGGGGATTTTCTGCCATTCTTCTCTGCAGAATCCTCTCAAGCGCTGTCAGGTTGGATGGGGACCGTCGGTGGACAGCCATTTTCAGGTCTCCAGAGATGTTCAATTGGATTCAAGTCAGGGCTCTGGTTGGGCCACTCATGGACCTTCACAGAGTTGTCCCGAAGCCACTCCTGCGTTGTCTTGGTTGTGTGCTTCGGGTCATTGTCCTGTTGGAAGGTGAACCGTCGGCCCAGTCTGAGGTCCAAAGTGCTCTGTTTCAGGTTTTCATTAAGGATATCTCTGTACTTTGCTCCGGTCATTGTTCCCTCAACCCTGACCAGTCCCCCAGTCCCTGCTGCTGAAAAACACCCCCACAGCATGATGCTGCCACCACCATGCTTCACCGTTGGGATGGTATTGGGCAGGTGATGAGCGGTGCCTGGTTTCCTCCAGACATGACGCTTAGAATTGAGGCCAAACAGTTCAATCTTGGTTTCATCAGATCACCGAATCTTGTTTCTCACAATCTGAGAGTCCTTTCGGTGCTTTATTGCAAACTCCAAGCGGGCTTTCATGTGTCTTTCACTGAGGAGAGGCTTCCGTCTGGCCACTCTGCCATAAAGCCCAGATCGGTGGAGTGTTGCAGTGATGGTTGTCCTTCTGGAAGTTTCTCCCATCTCCATACAGGATCTCTGGAGCTCAGCCAGAGAGACCATCGCGTTCTTGGTCACCTCTTACCAAGGCCCTTCTCCCCCGATTGCTCAGTTTGGCCGGGCGGTCAGCTCTAGGAAGAGTCCTGGTTGTTCCAAACTTCTTCCATTTAAGAATTATGGAGGCCACTGTGCTCTTGGGAACCTTCAATGCAGCAGAATTTTTTTTGTAGGCTTCCCCAGATCTGTGCCTCGACACAATCCTGTCTCTGAGCTCTGCAGGCAGTTCCTTCGACCTCATGGCTTGGTTTTTGCTCTGATATGCAGTCAGCTGTGAGACCTTATATAGACAGGTGTGTGCCTTTTCAAATCATGTCCAATCAATTGAATTTACCACAGGTGGACTCCAATTAAGGTGTAGAAACATCTCAAAGATGATCAAGAGAAATGGGAGGCACCTGAGCTAAATTTCAAGTGTCATAGCAAAGGGTCTGAATACTTATGTCAATGTGATATTTCGGTTTTTTCTTTTTAATAAATTTGCAAAACTTTCTAAATTCTTGGTTTCTCTTTGCCATTATGGGGTATTGAGTGTAGATTGATGAGGGAAAAAATGAATTTAAACGATTTCAGCATAAGGCTACAACATAGCAAAATGTGAAAAAAGTGAAGGGGTCTGAATACTCTGAATGCACTGTACTTTCTGCTGCCATTTTGTGGGTTTGTTCTCTTTAAAATTAGTTTTTTCTCCAGCCGTTGGTCCAATTGACATGAAATTTTCACCATCGGAACACCTGTAGAATTTTTAATAATTATGACATCATATGTCACGTGGTATGGGCGCTATCTTGGAAAGTCCACACCTCTATCTCTGAAACCGAAAAGATTGAAAGGTGGTTCATTGTGAAGTACTCCCCATGGGGATAACGTGTTTGTGATGTCATAGGTGCTTTCATTTTGATGATATAAATCGAAAAGTGGGACACTTGATCCGATCATTATGAAATTTATTGAGCATGATCTATGGATAAATGGGTCGAGTAAAAGAAAAAGTGACGTCATCCGTCACGTGGTTCGGCAGCCATAATTTTTACGGTGTAGACGACAGGGCAATGCCGTCTGGGACAGCATTTGTCTGGTGTGTATGTCCCTCACAAACGTCTACCAATCGGAGCTGAGGATCTGGTGACATGATGGAGAGCAGTCATGTGATTTTAGCTCTTATCCTATTTACATTTTAGATCTTACACGAGCCTCGATCTTGTATACAAAAAAAGAAAAGAAAAGCAGATCCAAGCCTGGTTACGCCGTTGGACTTGGTCTTGTTTTTTAGCCCCGAAGTGTGTAGCTGATGTGTTCTGGCACGTGTACAATTTGAGCAGATGTGTAAAATGATTTTGGAATCTGAGTGAATTATATATTTTTTAATGGCAGAGAATAGGATAGGATTGTATATGCTTCTGGGAACCATTTATTTACTCGAATACACTGCGACATCCCACCTTTCGCGTTGCATGTATTTTACCATCCCTCAACTTTGAATTAACTGTTCATATTGTAGTAAAACACCCGTCAAAAATAGTTGGAACAGGTTATTCGACGGCGCAGCCTCGTGAACACATTTGAAGCCTTGGCCTTGTCAGGTATGTTTATTTATTAGATATCCCATGGATGTAGATGAACACTAGTTTTACTCTGTTCGCATTGTCCATCACATGCAGCGAATTTCACCTCCCTGCGCCTTGTATTTATTATCTTTTTAAAAAACGCTTCTGTACACCGCCCTTGAGGCTCGGTTTGCAAGCCACCGTCTACAATTCCAATGGAAGAGACATGATTACTCTTCTGGAAAATGATTTTCGAGTTTGTTTTATCCTCAAAAATTGACCAGAGTGAACACACATTTGTGTTAATATTTACCGTTAAAACTTACCTTATGTAGGGGGACAAATCTGTACGAACACAAAATGACTTTTACGTGTTGGATTCTTTACCATCTCCGCTTTCAACATACCCACATTGAATTGTGAGGTCCCCACCAAGGAACTTCCATGCAGGGGGCCATTATACCCACCAACGGTTGCCAACCTATGGTTAATCCCTTAAATTAGTGCCAAGCGAGGAAGCAGCATGTACCACAGCTAATGTTTGAACCACTGGCCTCCCTAACTCAGAGCACCTGGTCTAACCATAATGCCACCGAGTCTGGTATATCAATACCACAAAGGCTCTGGCCTTTCCCATTCTACAGCCAACATACTATTGGATTTATATACTTTACATCTCTACTACCTGGAATTACTGTATTTGTATGCACTACTATTTATACATTTAAATGTAAAATCTAACCATCCTATTTTAAGGCTGTCCTCAGAGTTATCCTTTACGTTTTGAACCAGCAATCACAAGAACATGGTATACAACAACAACAACAACAACAACAACAACAACAACAGGCATTTTAAGGCCATTTTCCCTGCTGGAGCAGGGGTTAGCCTCCCCCGCTCTGGTATAATCAAACAAGCACAAGAACATGGTATACAACAACAACAACAGGCATTTTAAGGCCATTTCCCTGCTGGAGCAGGGGTTAGCCTCCCCCGCTCTGGTATAATCAAACAAGCACAAGAACATGGTATACAACAACAACAACAACAACAGGCATTTTAAGGCCATTTCCCTGCTGGAGCGGGGGTTAGCGTCCCCCGCTCTGGTATAATCAAACAAGCACAAGAACATGGTATAATCTGGCATTTAATTGAAAAATAAAATTATACAATAAATGCATCTTATAATTTGAGAACGATATATTTTAGTCCCAAGTGGTACAATAAAATTCAAGAGAATGCTACCACACAAAAATTGAAGTGAAAATATCTGGATGATTTTTATCTCAACTACAGCTGTGTGGTTTTGCTTTCTCAAACAACTTCCTACACAAGGTTTCACAATCCCACTTGGAGTACAAATATTACATTTGATCAAAAAAAAAACAAAAACAAAAAAAACTTGCGCTACAAGTTAACAGATGGAATCAGCAATCTTGGAACATATGTTCATGCTGTGGGAAATGATTAGTTGATATTTCAGTTGTCAGGCTTGAAGTGTTAAACTGTCATGGTGCTTCTCCTTGTCATTTATCATCTTGCCTTGTTCGTGATGGTCATTTATCATCCCATCAACTTCACAGGACTAAAATTAAGTAGGAATTTAGCAGCTCAAGCACAAACACCCAATGACCCTTAGGGTATGAGTCGCATGTCCCATTGCAGTTGTGGTGTATTGTGCAAGTGAATACTTCAGAGTCCATTGTGCAAGGACAGGCATTTCGATTTGTGCAGAAAAGCACCCTGGTTCTCAAGCACTGCTCCAGGCCCACAGACCCATGGATCTTCAGTGTCCCATTGCCAAGTCTGGAGTTGCAGACGAAGCTCCTGTAGAGTTTCTTGCCATCTGGGCTCTCCAGCCAAGTTTATTTTCTCCTCGGGGTCTGTGGCCATATCGTAGAGTTCCCAAGGTGGACGGTAGTAATATTCTTTAAGGCTCTTGTACCATTTCGTTGGTTTGCCAGCTGTGCTGCGGTTGAGCAGGTCCTGGAATGTGGGTGAGATGAAGAGGTCTTGGTCAATGGGGAAAGGCATAAGATGATGGAGGTTGTGGATCAAATGCAGGCTCCCGACCTGGATGGAGCGCATAGGATAGAACATTGTTATCTCATGAAGGCTCTGGCTGCCAAATGCCACATTCCAAGAGGGCTCGTGGTTCAAGGCACCGAGCAGAGATCGACCCGTTAGGCGAACTGGCTTTGCCCGGTGGAAGATCGGATACTCGGGATAAGGTACTGAGAACCAGTCCAGCATTGTTGGAGTAATATCTGGAAAAAAAAAAGAAGCATCATCATAACCTTACCCCATCCACAGAGTCTTGAAGAAAATGGACATGGGAAGGGTCTTTTAAACTCTTGCTTTTTGCATTTCTGAGCACAATCTATATTTCCTACAAGCACCATTTTGTTTGAATCTTTGTATTCCCCAACTCTGAGCATGACTGGGAAATTTGGTTGGTCAAGATGGCATAATATTTTGGCCAAGTAAGACTAAACTGAGGGTTTTGAAAGTGACAAACTAGAGCTTTCAGGGAAGCAGAACTCAACTGAACTGACTGGACAACTTTAAAGTAGGTGAGTTGTCTGTACTAGATGCCTATGGTGGCCATTTTGTGACAGATCGGGTTGACATGCGATAGCAACCTACCTTGTGTGGTAAGAGTCTCACACACCAAGTTTGATCAAAATCCATAAATATTTGTGGACGTTAAAGTCTTAACGTCGTTTCGGAGCTGAAAACAATATGGCGGCCATTTTGTGACGGATCAGGTTGGAATGCAATAGCAACCTACCTTGTGTGGTAAGGGTTAAACATTCTAAGTTTGATCAAAATCTGTTAATATTTGTGGACGCTAGAGTGTCAACGTCGTTTTCATGACCAAAAACAAAATGGTCGCCTAAGTCCGCCATTTTTCAACGGATCGGGCTGAAATGTAATACCAACCTGGTCCTTGGGGTAAGGATGCTGCATGTCAAGTTTGATCAGAATCGGTTGATATTTGTGGACGCTGGAGTGTTAACGTTGAAAAGTTAACGGACGACAGACAACGGATGCCGGAGGGTTCAGTATGTGATGAACTCAACTGGACGGTAGTCCAGTTGAGTTAAAAAGGCAATGTATGGACTATTTTTGTTCATACTTGGCACAAAGGCAATACATTATGGAATACATATGCACATCATTTTGTTTCACGATGCAATCAAAGATGGCCGACTGGCAGCCATTTTAGTTGTAAAAAAAACAAAAAAAAACGATGTTGAACACGTTCTCAACCATTTCTTGGACATGCATTTACCGATGTTGTTCAAATTTAGCACAGAGATAATGAATGATAGCTTAGTTACATATGCACGTCTGTTTTCAAAATCAGATCTAAGATGGCCGACCGGTAACCATTTTGTTACTTAAACATGTCCCCAACCATTTCTCGGACATGCATGGACCGATTTTGGTCAGACTTGGCACAAAGACAATATATGAGAGTGTACATATGCAGATGTTGTTTTGTAATCCGATCAAAGATGGCCGACTGGGAGCCTTTAATTCCATAGAGCAAGATTCCTAAAACCACAGGGGCATTTTGTCTTTTTCTCCTTGTTCTTGGTGATTTGAATGCTCGAGTCAGGACTGATCATGCAGCGTGGACCAAGACCATCGCACGCTATATGATCGGGAAATGCAACTTAAATGGCCTCCTCCTTCTATCCACATGTCATGAACACAGTCTAACTATTAACACCATTCATTTTCCAGCTACCTGCAAATCTATGCAGCTACCTATCTGTAAATTTTCCAGGCTTCCGTCTGGCTATTCTCCCATGAAGCCTATATTTGTGAAGTGATGCAGAGACTGTTGTATTTCTGGTAGGTTCTCCCATCTCAGCTAAGGAACTATAGTTCTGTCAGAGTGGTCATTGGGCTCTTGGTCACCTCCTTCACCAAGGTCCTTCTTGCCCAGTTGCTCAGTTTGGCCGGACGGCCAGCTCTAGGAAGAGTCCATATTTCCATATTCTTTCCATTGCCTAATGATGCTCACTGTGCTCTTTGGAACTTTCAACATTCTAGAAATTGTTTTATACCCTTCCCCAGATCTATGCCTCCTCACAATTCCCTCTCGCAGTTCTTTGGACAGTTTCTTGGACTTGATGGTGGAGTTGCTGCTCTGATATGGTGGGACCTTATATAGAAAGGTGTGTTATATATGTCTAATCTTTATAAATCATGTCCAATCAATTGAATTGGCCACAGGCGGACTCCATTCAAGTTGTAGAGACATCTAAAGGATGATCACAGGATATTAGATGCACCTGAGCTCAATTTGGAGTGTCATAGCAAAGGGGGTGAATACTTATTTACTCAAGACATTTCATCTTTCATTTTTAAATTTGTAAAAATTTCTAAAAAACAAACAAACAAACAAACCCCCTGACATTATGTGGTATTGTGAGTAGATTTCCCGGTGTGTACCCCAGTTTAGAATAGGTACACCGTATCCCTGCATGTCGTAAGAGGCGACTAAAAGGGTTGGCGTCAGAAAGGGCATCCGGCCATAAAAACATTTCCTCAAAAAGGGAACCATGACAATTACAACTACATATGGGCAGGGTACAGCCCGAAGTACCCCATGGGAGACCCCACTCCCTCTCGTCAAAACTCAAGGTGAGGAACCCGATCGAAGCAAGGGTGGAAATCACTCCATTTATGATGATGAAACATCAGATGCCCGACGTGGAGATCGGTTTCTGAGGTTTGGGACATGGAATGTAGGGACAATGACAGGGAGATCAGGAGAAGTGGTGGACGTATTGGTCAGAAGAAGAGTGGACATATGTTGTGTGCAGGAGACGAGATGGAAGGGAAGTGGTGTGAGAATGGTGAAGGGTAGGCAGGGACAGAAATACAAGTTTGTGTGGCAAGGGTGCCCAGAAGGCGTGAATGGTGTTGGTGTCCTGTTTTCTGAGGAGTTTGTAGGCAGTGTGGTGAGTGTGACTAGAGTGAATGACAGGTTGATGATGGTGAAAATGATGATTGGAAAGCTCTTGGTGAACGTCATCTCGGGATATGCTCCGCAGGTTGGTCGGAGCGATGAAGAGAAGGACAATTTCTGGTGTGCAATAGAGAAGCTGATGGAAAACGTGAAAGATGAGGAAGTTGTTGCGGTAGGAGGAGACGTAAATGGACATGTGGGAAGGAGTACAGACGGTTTTGAGGGTTACGGATATGGTGTGAGGAATGGAGAAGGTGAAAGGATTTTGGAGTTTGCTGATGGAGCTGATTTGTCGATTTGTAATACTCAGTTCCAGAAAGAGGAGAATAAGCTTGTTACATACACGTCAGGTGGGTCGACGACAACCGTTGACTACCTGATGGTGCGTAGGCAAGATAGGGGGCACCTCCGGGACACAAAGGCGATCACGGGGGAGGAGGCTGTTTCACAGCACCACATAGTTGTTTGCGACTTAAGGGTGAAAGGTGCGAGGAGAGCTTGGCGGGTGAAGTACCAACCGAGAATGAAGGTGTGGAGGTTGAAAGAGGTGACAGTGAGGGAGGCATTAAAAGAGAAGTTGAGTATTTCAGAGGATGATGTGGTTGAGCTTGAAAGTGGTTGGATGTCAATGAAGGATAGTCTGTTGGGAGCCGTTGGTGAGGTATGTGGATGGACAAAAGGACCATCGAGGGACAAGGAAAAATGGTGGTGGGATGATGAAGTTGAAAAGAGTATTGACGAGAAGAGTAAGAAGTTCAAGGAGTGGTAGAAGGCGAAGGGTACGGGGGAAGAAAAGGCAGAGCATGAAAGTTATAAGGCAGCCAAGTAGGCTGCAAAGAAAGAGGTAGCAAAGGCGCAGGAGGCATGTAGGAAAATGTTCAGAGAACACTTGGATTCGAAAGAGGGTCAGAGAGCGGTATTCAGGATTGCAAAGCAGATAGCGAAAGAGAGGTGTGATGTGATGGGAGTGAGTTGCTCGAAGGATGAAGTGGGACAAATCGTTGTGGACCCAGATGGAATTAAAAGAAGATGGAAGAGATATATGGAAATGCTGTTGAATGCAGATAATGAATGGGATGGCAACATCAAGAGTAACCCAGTTTTAGGACCGGCAGAGAAGATAACTGAGAAGGAAGTTGAGGAAGCGATAAAAGCAATGAAGAGTAGAAAAGCAGGAGGGCCGACGAGAGTTGTGGGAGATATGTTGAAGGCAGCAGGAAGTTGGGGTGTGAAGAGAATGACAGAGATCTGCAATCTGGTGGTGAAAGAAGGCCACATTCCAGTGGATTGGGAACTGAGTACCCTTGTCCCTCGATACCAGCGGAAAGGAGACCCTCGAGACTGTGGCTCGTATCGAGCGATAAAGTTATTGGAGCATGGAATGAAGGTATTGGAAAGGGTGTTGGAGAGGAGGATAAGGAAGAAAGTGAAGAGCGATGAAATGCAGTTTGGATTCATGCCAGGAAGAGGAACGACAGATGCGCTTTTTTATTGCGAGGCAGTTGCAGGAGAAGTACATGGAGAAGAGGAAGAAGTTGTTTCTTGGGTTTGTTGATCTGGAGAAAGCATTTCATAGGGTTCCACGCAAAGTATTGACATGGGCATTGAGGAAGTTAGGAGTGGAGGAATGGTTGATCAGAGTAGTGATGGCAATGTACGAGAGAGCATGCACAGCTGTAAGGACGACGAAGGATGGGAACAGTGGTGAGTTTGAGGTGAAGGTGGGAGTGCATCAGGGGTCAGTACTAAGTCCACTACTATTTGTAGCTGTGATGGAGGTGCTGGCTCGGAACGTAAAGGAGGGTTTACCGTGGGAGTTGTTGTATGCAGATGATCTGGTGTTGATTGCGGAAAGTACTGATGGACTGAAGGAGAAGATGAACACGTGGAAGGAATGTATGGAGATAAAAGGTCTGAAGGTGAATATCGGAAAGATGAAGGTGATGGCAAGTGGTAAAGCATGTGGTGAGGTGGAAAGAACTGGGAAGTGGCCGTGTGCTGTGTGCAGGAAGGGCGTTGGAGTGCACTCCATTCAATGTACAATGTGCGCTGAGTGGGTTCATTAAAAATGTAGTGGTTTGAGAGGGCCATTAACCAGTGTGGCAGCTACATTCAAGCGTAAGGTGTGCACAGAGGGAGCTGCAGATGGAGGAAATGTTGAGTTGGATCTTGGAGACGGCATGAAGCTGGAAGGTGTGAAAACATTTTGCTACCTCAGAGACATGCTGAATGGAGAAGGTGGATCAGACTCGGCAACAGTTGCTGGAGTGAGATGTGCATGGAAGAAGTTTCGAGAACTGAGTGGCGTGCTGACGAGGAGGGGAGTGTCGTTGAAGCTGGAGGGAAAGGTGTATGCTGCATGTGTGAGAAGTGTTGTGATTTATGGGAGCGAGACATGGGTAATGAACGTAGAGCAGCAACGAAGGTTGGAAAGGGTGGAAATGCGAATGGTTCGGTGGATGTGTGGAGTATCGTTGAGAGAGAGGAAGACAAATGATGAATTGCGAAAGATGATGGGAATAGAGCCTGTGATTGATTCTGTGAAGAGAAACAAGTTGAGTTGGTTTGGTCATGTGTTGAGGAAGGATGAAAGTGACTGGTTGAGAAGAGTGATGGAAATGAATGTAGAAGGAAGTAGAGGACGGGGAAGACCGAGAAAGACTTGGCTAAAGATGGTGGAAGAAGAAATGCGAGCAAGGGGGTTAACAAGGGGAGATGCAGAATATAGGGCCAAATGGAGAAGATTGTCATGGGGACCGCAAGGTTAAATGGCCTGACAATGCCTGTTGTGTTGTTGTATGAGTAGATCAGTGACAAAAATAAATCTCAATTTAGTCCATTTTAAATTCAGACTATAGCACAACAAAATGTGAAAATAGACAAGGGGTGTAAATATTTTCTGAAGGTACTGTGTAAATCTTTGTCTGGTTTCCCCATCTCTCACAGCTTTGTGCATCGCCAGCAAACCTTGTAGGAATAATTACAAATGCTTTAAAATTACACTTATTCCGCTTGTCCAGAAGAATATAGACCTGTGGGCCTTACTTTATACCCAACTTTCATGGCATAGTTGTCTCCATTATTTCCTTTGACATGGAATTGTTACTTCCGCCACCAAAGGTGGACAGAGGTTATGTTTTCACCCATGTCTGTCTGTCTATGAGCAGGATGTCTCAAAAGTTGTGGACAGATTTGGATTCAGACAGGTTGGGAGTGTGACAAGGATGAACTGATTACATTTTGCCGAAGATCCGAATCCGCGAATTTAAGTGATTCATCACCATTGCGAAATGGGCCCAAAAACGATATATAGCACTAGCAGGAGTACCCGGCATTGCCGGGAGGGGTGGGGGGGAGGAGGCAGGAGAGGGAGGGGTGGGATAGGGAGCATGGGGAGTGGAAGGGGAGATGAGGGGAGAGGGAGGAGAAAGATATACTTCAAATACATCTTTCGGGGGGGGGGGGGGTGGCTTTGACAGGCCCCTCCGTTTTGGGGGAGGGGGAAGGGAAGGAGGTAAAATTTTCTGTGCAAAGAGTGCTTTAACCTCAGTGTTGCCCAGGTAAAGAAGGATATTGCAATACTCTCTGCCACCATCACCAGGTGCACCATCACCAGGTGGCACGACAAGGTACACATTTACATAGAGAATTTACGCCCCTCCCCTGGCCCCCCAGACCCCTGGGAGGACACGCCCACTTTTATGTTACCCCCTCAGACAAAGTTGTATTTGTATTAGTACCCCGAGTAAAGTATATAAGCGTTTATAGCTGGAGTACCCGGCATTGCTCAAGCAAAAAAGAAACATTAACATCTTTGAAATGAGGGCAAATATGTTAATGTATACTGAATGTGCCACTGATCACATTTCTGAGTTGTCTGTTGATGTACAGAAAGAAGAAGAAGCCTTACCATCAACTTCGACCGCTTCTGTTATTGTTTGATTATTTGTGTTCAAATGTCTGGTAACTGTTTTGTATTTATTCATGCGAATGTGTAATTGTATATAACATAACTGCCATTAATCAAAAAGGTGTAGGCAGTATAGAGCGATTTTTTTTTAATCCAAAAAACGAACTTTTTTTTTTCTGGCCTAAAACACTCCCACTCAGTCACCGATGAACCTCTGAAAGTTTGACCAAGATCCGTTCAGCCATCTCTGAGAAAAATGGCGACACAGACACACAGACAAACGGCACTCTTATATAGTAGATGAATGAATGATGAATGATCGTTTTAAGGCCATTTTCCCCACTAGAGTGGGGGTTAGCCTTGCGGGCCCCATGACGATCATGGTTCCCTGTTTGAGGCAATGTTTTTATGGCCGGATGCCCTTCCTGACGCCAACCCTGAGTCGCCTCTTACGATGCGCAGGGATACGGTGTACCTATTCTAAATCGGGGTACACACCGTGATCACTCTTATATAGTAGATGATATTTCAAAATGTTGTGGACAGATTATGACAAAACTTGGTGGACGAGTTGGGATAGGTGACAAGAACAAGCCAATTAGATTTTGTTTCAGGTCCAGATGTAGATCCGGCCTAGCAGTAGGATACAAAAGGTAAACTGGTCAGCCTGGAGGAGGTACACACTCTACCGAATGCCACTCTAGTTATTGTTGTTATTGTCCCTCCTCTCCTATGAAATGCCATTCCATTCCATCACACCACCTACCCTTGATGGTCCGATCTTTTCGGATCATAAAACGAAACTTAAAGTATACTCGATTCACAATGAAATATCTAAAATAGCAACTCGGTGATTAGCAAATCAATCCCACAGTATACCAACAGGTGATTTTATAGATACTCTCACCCAAAAGACTAGCCATGGCTTCCGTTTGCTGGCCCCATCTTGCACGATGCCATGGTGATGACACGATCAGAGGTTCAGCGAGACCTTGCTGGTACAGGTTTGTCCTTCCGGTAGGAAAGGGAATTCCATTGTCCGACGTATAGATCACTAGGGTGTCTTCTTCATGCCCGGCCCGCTGCAATTCATCCAAAATGAGGCCGATACCTAAAAAGCAACAAGTTGATTCTTGCCTACTTCTTTGCTCGACATTGGGTCACGCCAGCATGTGTGCAAACTATGCCAAACTTTGGAGATAAACATTACCTTGGTCTAGGCGGTTAATGGTGGTGTACTGAGCGGCTAGGTCTGCTCGGGCAGCTGGAGTGTCCGGGACAAAGTACGGCACCTGCGAGGGGCAGAGCAGCACCAAAGGAAATATGTCGTGTCACACAGGTAGTTTCATTTCACAAGTCAGCTTTCATGTATCATTCAGCAACCATGTAAAAGCTTGCAGAAAATCAGCAAACTCATGTTAAAATTTTCTTTATGTCGATCTTGGTTGATCTGTTTGTTTTTAAACGTTATTTATGTTGATTAATTATTTTTTATTCTCACCCATTGTGTTTTTTACAACAGTAACTTTTGGTACAACAATGGATGTAATCAATAAGATGTTTTTTTTTGTTGACAAGACCGAGGCTCGTGTAAGAATGTTTATTGAGGTATGCCAAATGCCATGGGAAGAAGAAGCTGACACTCGGGCGTTAACCCTTTGTCAGAACAAAAGACAGAGCGAGAGAGTGAGAGAGAGAGAGAGCGAGAGAGAGAGCGAGAGAGAGAATTAATATGGGGTGGGAGTGAGTGAGAGGGATCAGGGGGCACATGGGGGTGAGAATGACTGATTTTGACATGGGGGATCAGAGTAATGTTTGGTACATCTGTTAAAAATATAACAAACAAGAAAGAGCAATGAGATTGCAGACCCTCACCAGGATGTGTTTGTTTTTTTTAAGGCTTTTGTGTTAAAATAAATATGGCGGCCGAACCACGTGACTGATGACATTTTTTTTTTTTTTTCCACCACCAATTTACCCCTCGATGACACTCAATAAATTTCATCTTGATACATAAAGTTTTGTACTTGTCGAATTATGACATCATAACGGAGGCACCTATGACATCATCATTAACACATGTTATTCCCCATGGAGTGTTCTTTACAATGAGCCATGTCTCAATTTTTTCTGTGCAGCGCTTTTGGAGATAGAGGTGCAACGTTTTCCGTTTTTTCCAAGATGGCGTCCGTGCCACGTGACCTATGACGTCATAATTCGAATTTTTAAAAAATTCTGCAGGAAGAGGCGGCACCTGCGGGGTCTATGGTTTAACGGCATCTATGGCTAAAATTTCCTGTCAATCGGACCAACGGTTGCAGAGAAAATCATATCTATTCTGTGCAGACAAACAAACAGACAGACAGACAAACGGACTCAAATGCAATAATTCTTTTTCTGGCGAGGGTGATTAGGATGGCATTTGGTAGAACGCATACCTCTGCGAGGCTGAACAATCTATCTGTATCTGTATGTATACTGAACAATGCCCAAACGATGGGGCCATTTATGGACAGTTGTTGGGGGTGTAGGAGGGGGAAGGAGCAGGGTTTAAATTTAAAGTTTAAATAAACAGACAGGGGTGAAACCATAACCTCCATCCACCTTAGGTGGCAGAGGTAAAAATAACGTCCCTGGGCTTCATGCTTTGTGGTGGCATGTCACCACACCATACCTTGACCTCAGATGGTGAGTAATGTTGGGGCTTCCAATCGGGAATGAAGCCAGTGCCCGGCTCCCCGCTCCCAAAGCGCTCGCAAAACGATCCCAGCTCAGGATGTGAATGTCCACAGCGGTGTGGGTCGTGGAATCCGATGTACAAAAAGAAAGGCCTGGAGGTGCAAACACTTAAACATCAGCGCGGTTGTTCGTAGAGACCCACGATCAAGTGATATGGGGTAAAACCAATTTTGACCCACCGTGGTGAAGCGAAGGTCATACCTTCCATCCGTGCTCCCAAGAAATTGCCGCACCAGCTCCTTGATGCACGTAATGTTTCTGCCGACCTGCAATATGGAATTGTTCTCCTCGGTCTCCGCAAAATCAAATGGATAAACGGCATCTGGTCCCACATGCTTTTTTCCAATTATCCCTGCAAAAAGCAAGAACCGACCGAACCAACCTGAGCAGAGTTGCAAGAAAGCATGGCCGCATGTAAAGTTTTTCACATGAGCCAGTTATGGGACTCAGAATCGATGCAAATGTCCTGATTTAACATCTAATGTGTGGGTGGCAGCACTTATCGAAGGTATAGCAAAATAGAGTTGATGGAAATGTATAAATGATACAAAATAGACTGAGCAGACAGACATGCAGGTGAATTATGGGAAAGAGGCAACTGGGGACATGGGTAAGAAGCTGGACAGGTGTCTCCGGTCTCGTAGGTAAGGTGGTTGGAGTACAGTTTTTACAACGACATTTAAAAGTGTTGGTACCAGCTGAACAATTAGACTGCAGATCGACTCGCTACCAAATGATGCAATTAAAGAGCTTGTTAAGGCAAAGGGTTGGCATAGTGGCAAAGTGGCTTGGGTGTCCCAGTATATTGAGTTACCGAGCGGAGAATGTGCTTGTTGAGTTAACTCCACTATACCTAGAAAGATGCATGAAGACAAACAGATTATACTTGAACTGGATCAGGAATTTGAATCATCCTTCCCTTCCCTCCCTTCTTGGAATAATACCTGTGTACACCCCAGCTTGGTTAAGAAGAAGTGGTAGGCTTCTGACTCCATCGAATGACGAGAAGTGATGCTGTTTCTGATGTAGACCGTACATCCCATTTTGGTGCTGGGGTTACATACACATACCAAAAAAAAAAACATTCGTAAGTTGTGATGATTCCACTTAGTAGGCTATTATGAGATCTGCTCAACAACTGGAGGAATCCATTGGAACGCTTCGGTGGTCCAGGGCATGCAGAGCAGTGTTAAGAGTGGTTTAACACCCCTATCTCATCTGATATTGCTGCGGTTTGGTAGGTAATGTTGTTTTGGGCTCCGAATATGGCTCTGCCAATTTCATCCCAATCGGAACATTGATGGGGCCCAGAGATATAGAGTCAAAGATCGAGATATGGGGTCCAGAGATATAGGGTCAAGGATCGGAACATTGATGTGGCCCAGAGAAATGGAGTCAAGGATCATTTGGACATGGGGGGTCCAGAGATATGGGGTCAAGGATCAGGGCATGGGATCAAGGATCAGGACATGGGGTCCAGAGATATGGGGTCAGGAATCAGGACATGGGGTCCAGAAATATGGGGTCAAGGATCGGGGCATATGGTTCAAAGATATGGGGTCAATGATCGGGACATGGGGTCAAGGATTGGGACATGGGATCCAGAGATATCTTGTCAAGAATCAGGACATTGACGGGGTCCAGAGATATGGGGTCAAGGTCATGTGGAGTCACAGATTGATTTTTCAACTATGTCACTCAGATCCTATTGCCTCCCCCCCCCCCCCCCCCAACCCCCATTAAAGTATATACCGTTGGCATGTGTAAGTCCTCCTGGACAACCGACAAATACCACCTTCCACCTTTATAGAAGTACAACATTGAATAAAAAGTTGACCTGAACTGTGACCTCGAAATCACCGTCACCGTGTGACCTCCAGGGAAACATTTGACAGCTCCATGAAATGGAGAATCACCTGTGGGATACCAGTAAGGATGGCGGAACGACTAGGTGAGCACGAACTGACGGAGGTGGTCGCACGGGTAAAGGTCAACCCACGGGAGGCCAGACGCTGCAGAGCAGGGGTGTGCACCACGGAGTTGTTGTACACGGGAGATTCAAAGCCAGCATCGTCCGCTGTATGTACCACGAGATCACACACGACACGACATCAACCAAGATCAACACTGCGGGGTCATCACACATCACATGGTCTCATCTCTCGCACACCCCTCGTTCACCGTACCGACGATAAGCAGAACGTTCCTTCGACTCCGATGTGTGTGTCCAGGCTTTGCCAGTGGCAACAGCACAAGGATCAGAAGAAATGCAGCACTCCCCTCCATAGAAGCTTTCTACTCTACATGCCACATACTTCCTCCATTTTAATTGTTACTTTAAGTTTACTGCCACGCCTCCTTTATAACTCCCCGCCCACATATATCCCCACGCCCATATTACCTTCTCGCTTACGCCCACTTTCAGCCCCGACCCCGCTTCCGACTCCTCCTTCACCACTTTCCCTCCGCCCACTTTCGTCTCCGACTTCGACACCTCCTTCACCACTTTCGTCCCGCCCATCGCTCCGCCCACTTCAGTGTTTCACTTTCACTGTTTCTCCTCGAAGTGGATATTTAAATATGGATATAGGTAGATTTTAGATATGGGTAGGTCTTAGAGCCAAAATGAAATCACCCTTCCCCGAAAACAATTTATCATCCTCATTTTGGTTGTGTTGCGTTATGAGGTAAAAACAACAACCATGAATCCACTTCGCACTCTGTCCCGCCTCAGGTCGATTTACGTCAAAAGGGTAAAGCCATGAATGAATGCTTGTAAAGGTGAAATTAAATATAATGAAGCAACTTCCGTCTCCGATCACAATAAAGTAAGAGAAACCCTGACAAAAGCAAATAAACAAGAAAAGTGGGGATCAAGCCTCAAGGCTGAGGTAAAACTAAAAATGTTGTAATACCACTAAGCAATAAACAATAAGAACAACATAATTACACTGAGCAAGAACAATAAATTAACTTCATCATTTGAAATGAAGAATTAATGCTAAAACATAAAAACGTGAAAATCTAACTTATAAGTGAAAATGCGTATTACAAGAGGAAGAAGAATCGTGTTGTCATGGCGATGACGGCCGGTCACAAGATCGCGGAAGGAGTGTCGCCTGCTTGTGAAAAGTTAAGAAACATGATTCAAAGACCTTTATATAAAGTCGTAAATTCGTTTCACTGAAAGAGGAATGATTGAAAGGGAAAGTTTTCGTTAAGGATTACTCATTCCCACGTGACCTGTCGTGAGGACGGAAGAACGCTTGTTTCAGGTAAGATCGAAATGTTTCGACGTCTCTGATCCTCAAATATAAGATTAAGAACCAAGACGCCACGAACTTTAACATACTGCACCTGCACCGCATTAACTACCTGTGTCCTTATTGTTATTTGTGTATATATAACTGTGTAAATGTCCTGTTCGATAATTCGATTCGAAATGAATGAAAAAAAAAGTGTTTTTGTGGCGGACACGATGGCTCGCTGGCGCGATGACATCATTCCGCGCACCAGGAGGGTGACGGCCACGCCCGAGGGGTAGGCGTGGCCTCGGGATATACACGGGGCTCACAGCCCCGAGCACGGCAGTGCTATAGTTTGATCCTTGGAATAAAGACGCTTTTGATTACATACGTTGTTGCTTCCTTTATTGGCAAGACAAGTCGTGTGCATAGCACCGCACTACATTGGTGACCTCCGACTAGTTCAGCCGACGCTGACCTACAGAACGCGCCATGACAAGCAGCAACGCGGTAGCGGTGAAACTCCCTGAGTTTTGGGAAGCTCAGGCGGAGATATGGTTCATGCAGGCCGAAGCCCAGTTTCAGCTTTGTGGCATAACGGCGGACGAGACGCGCTATTTCCTCGTCATCGCCACCCTCGGGCCCGGCACAGCCGCCCGAGTCGTGTCCGTCCTGTGGAACCCACCGGCCGACCACAGGTACGAGGCGCTCAAGCATCGCGTCATCGCCACGTTCGGCCTCACAGAGGACGAACGGGCTGACCGTCTCCTGGACCTTCCCGACCTCGGCGACACGCGACCATCAGTCCGAATGGACCACATGCTGTCGCTACTGGGGGACAAAGCACCGGATTTTTTATTCCGGGCGCTCTTTTTACGCTAGCTACCGGCCCAGGTATGCCTCGCGTTGGCCGGTTCCAAGATAAAGGAACCCCGCCGCTGGCCGTCGAGGCCGACAAGTTTTTCACGGCGTGTGACACGCTGGCGAGCTTCGGTGTGGCCGTCGCGGATCCCGGGGCTGACGCTGATGCTGATGCACTACACCTCATGGTTCCCAAGGCTGATGCACACCGCGTGGCCGCCGCCACGCCCCGCCCACCACCACCGCGAAAACCGCGGCCTCCGCCTTCGCCGCAAACCTGGTGCCATTTCCACGCCAGGTTTGGCCACAAGGCGAGGAGTTGTCGCCCGCCGTGCTCGTTCGGCAAGTCCGGAAACTGCCAAGCCGGCGCTCGGTAGCGGCCCTGAGCGTCGGCCATTCCGGCAGCCTTCTTTTTATAACGGACACCTTGTCCGGGCGCCGCTTCCTATGCGACACAGGTGCACAGGTGAGTGTTATCCCTGCCTCTATGTCCGACAAGCGAACCGCGGGCCGGGGCCCCGCGTTGCTTGCAGCCAACGGAACACCCATACGCACGTTCGGGAAGCGCTGCCTCTCCCTGCGGTTCGGAGGGCAACGCTTCAAGAGGTCGTTCGTAACCGCCAGCGTGCCCATGGCATTGCTCGGTGCGGACTTCCTCTGTGCAAACGGGTTGTTAGTAGACGTGAAGAACAGACGCCTCGTCCAGGCCGAAACGTTCAGCTCGCTTGCTTGCGCGCTGAGCAGCTCATTGAGCGACTCACTGAGCGGCTCACCGAGCGGCTCGCTGAGTGGTTCGGTCCCGGCGAGGTTGGTTTGCACGCTTCCGGCAGCGGACGAGTTCACCCGCCTCCTCGCCAGTTTCCCGGCCCTCACGCGGCCCACCTTCTCGGCGGTGGCCGTAAAGCACGGTGTGGAACATCACATACCCACTGTCGGGCCACCGGTCTACGCCCGGGCCCGCCGCCTCGAACCGACGAAGCTCATGGTGGCGAGAGCGGAGTTCGCTATGCGGGAGCGGCTGGGCATTGTGCGGCGCTCCAAGAGTGCTTGGGCGTCGCTGCTACACATCGTGCCGAAGCCTGGCGGGGGATGGCGGCCGTGCGGGGACTACCGCCGCCTCAATGATGCCACCACCCCCGACCGTTACCCGGTCCCCCACATACAAGACTTTTCCGCCCGGTTGGCGAACATGTCCTGCTTCTCTAAGGTGGACCTCATACGCGGCTACCACCAGGTCCCGGTCAGGCCGGAGGACATCCCGAAGACGGCCGTCATTACGCCATTCGGCCTCTTTGAGTTCCTTCGGTTTGAAGAATGCGGCTCAGGCGTTCCAACGTCTGATGGACAGCGTCTTGCGCGACCTGGATTTCGTCTATGTCTACCTGGACGACATCCTCGTCACAAGCGCGTCCCGTGACGAGCACCTCCGCCATCTCCGCACGCTCTTCGAACGCCTGGGCCAGCATGGCCTGATCGTGAACCCCGCCAAGTGCCGGTTCGGCGTCGCCGAGATCGACTTTTTGGGGCACCGCGTCACCAGGCACGGGGCCATCCCCTTACCAGCAAAGGTGGAGGCGGTCAAGGGGTTTCCGCGCCCCCGCACGATCAGGGGGCTCCAGGAGTTCCTGGGCATGGTGAACTTTTACCACCGTTTACTGCCCCGCATCGCCCAGCTCCTGCGCCCCCTGCACGAGGCCCTCCGGGGGAAGCCGGGCAAAGGTGACGTCGTTTGGACCGAGCAGATGGACGCGGCATTCGCGGGCGCGAAGCTCACCCTGGTTAACGCCACCATGCTCGCGCACCCGGTGCCCGATGCACCGATCGCCCTCACCACCGACGCGTCGGACTACGCGGTGGGCGCGGTGCACGAGCAATGGGTGCGTGGAGCTTGGCAACCGCTGGCGTTTTTCAGCCGGCAGCTTCGCCCGCACGAACGCCGGTACAGTACCTTCGACCGCGAGTTGCTCGGGCTTCACCTGGCGGTCAGGCACTTTCGCCATCTGCTCGAGGGCCGTTCGTTCACGGCCTTCGTCGACCACAAGCCCCTGGTCTTCGCGATGGCCAAGGTCGCCGAGCCGTGGTCGGCCCGGCAGCAGCGTCGCCTCTCGGCCGTGTCCGGGTACACAACGGACATCCGGCACGTCGCGAGGAAGGACAACCCGGTGGCGGATTGCCTTTCCCGGTCCGTCGCCCACGCGGTCCACCTCGGCATCGACTATGCCCGGATGGCGGCGGACCAGACCACCGACCCCGACGTCCAGGCCTTGCGGACCGCCGTCACGGGCCTCCGCGTCACCGAGGTGCCGTTCGACGGCGCGGGCGTGGCCCTCTTGTGCTACGTCTCCCTCGGGCGGCCTCGCCCCATCGTGCCCGCGTGCTGGCAGCGCCGGGTTTTTGACGCCATCCACGGCCTGTCCCACCCGGGCACGAAGGCCTCCCAGAGGCTGGTCGCCGACAAGTTCGTCTGGCATGGCCTCCGGAAGGTCGTCCGCGATTGGACCAGGACGTGCCTCGCGTGCCAGCGTGCGAAGGTGCACCGCCACACCCAGGCCCCGTTGGCCCCGTTTACGGTGCCCGAACGTCGGTTCGACCACGTTCACGTGGACTTGGTGGGACCTCTGCCCCCCTCGCGGGGTTTCACCCACGTCCTCACCATGGTGGACTGCACCACCCGGTGGCCGGAGGCCGTGCCTTTGGCGGCGACGACGGCGGCGGACGTCGCGCAGGCGTTCATCGCCACCTGGGTTGCCCGGTTCGGTGCCCCCTCGGACATCTCGTCCGACCGCGGCCCCCAGTTCACCTCAGAGCTCTGGGGGGCGGTCGCGCGGGGGCTCGGGGTCCAGCTGCACCGTACCACGGCCTATCATCCCCAGGCCAATGGCCTGTGCGAGCGTTTCCACCGCTCCTTAAAGGCCGTGCTCCGGGCCACCCTCCGCGACGGCGGCTGGGTCGACAGGCTCCCCTGGGTCCTGCTGGGCCTCCGGACGGCACCCAAGGACGACCTGCGCGCATCCGCGGCGGAGTTGGTCTTCGGACAACCGCTGCGGGTGCCGGGCGAGTTCCTCCCCGACTCCACGGCACCATGGTCCTCGGCGCAGCAGCGCTCGGCGCTGCAGGAGACCGCCCAGAGGTTCGCCCCGGTGCCGACGGCGCACCACGGGCGCCCGCCCATGCACGTCGCCCCGGAGCTTCGCACGCCGGAGTACGTGTTCGTCCGACACGACGCCCACCAGACACCGCTGCGGCCCCCGTACGACGGGCCCTTCCGCGTGCTGGAGACCGGGGCGAAGCACTTCACCCTGGACATCGGCGATACTCCTGACCGCATGTCCGTGGACCGCCTCAAACCGGCCCACCTCGACGTGGACCACCCCCCATCAGTGGCTCAGCCCCCGCGTCAGGGCCGCCCCCCGGCAGGCGGACCCCCGGCACCGCCCAACCCCGCCGGCACGCCGCCCCCCAGTCCCGCACCCATCCCAGGGGCAGCTGGTGGCATCCCGGCATCCCAGACGCCGCCAGCCGCCAGAGGGCACTTCGGCCGGGTCATCCGTTTGCCCCACAAACTGACCCTTCAGGTGCGCGGGAATTCTCGGGGGCGCGTGTGGCGGACACGATGGCTCGCTGGCGCGATGACATCATTCCACGCACCAGGAGGGTGTCGGCCACGCCCGAGGGGTAGGCGTGGCCTCGGGATATACACGGGGCTCATAGCCCCGAGCACGGCAGTGCTATAGTTTGATCCTTGGAATAAAGACGCTTTTGATTACATACGTTGTTGCTTCCTTTATTGGCAAGACAAATCATGCGCATAGCACCGCACTACATTTTACTCATTGACATTGGAGACTAATTGATTCAATACCAAGTCGTAACGTTATGAGATCTACAATTCAAACATTAAAGATCCTGGCGGTGTGTGTGTGTGTGTGTGTGTGTGTGTGTGTGTGTGTGTGTGTGTGTGTGTGTGTGTGTGTGTGTGTGTGTGTGTGTGTGTGTGTGTGTGTGTGTGTGTATACTTTATATGTATGTATATATATGTGTATGTATGTATGTATATATATATGTATGTATGTATATATATGTATGTATATATATATATATATATATATATATATATATATATATATATATATATATATATATATATATATATATATATATATTGTTACGGTACGCGGTTAAAGATGGTATGTTTGCCGAGCGGAGGCTCCGCGACCGAACAGTTATTCCCCTAACTAAAACCCGATTTACCCCAAACTTTGGCCGGATCGCGCCACCGCTATTCAATCACTACCCAGGACAGCACGAACAAAACAAACTCACGTACGCAAATGGATGGAAATTGCAGGCAGGAATGACAGGAGGTGGGTGGCTGGAGGAAGGCACGGAGCTGGCTGGAGTTTGATCCCGCACGGGACGTCGGGGTGGACCTTGACGGCCGCCGATGCCACCGATCCTGTCGTGTGCGCGGGGTAGCGGGTCGGAGCTGCTTGGTGGAGCCAAGCCAACGCTGCTGGTGGGGGGTCTGGCGTGACGGGTTCTCTCTCCCTCTCTCACTAACTCCAGGACTCTTTCTCTCTTGCTTAGTCCAACTCTTCCTCACCACCGACAACTCAACGCAACCCCTCCACTCAAAACACTGACCACCACTGACGACCAACCCAGCTCTGACCAAAAAAACCACACACTCCGCTCTTGTCGTAGCTCATCCCGTAAAAGCTCATCTGCCTTTTTGGAACGCCCCAGCTGCGGGTTATATAGGCCCCGCCCCTCAACCTTCGCGAACCTCCTTGATGTTTCTCTCCACACCCTCTCCAAGTCCAACCCCTTGTTCGTGGTTGGTTGAGTGGGGCTGACTCACTCCTCCCCTCTATGACGAGGTGGGGACCCGCCTTTCTTCCCCAACCCTGCCTCGTGGCCAATGGCGGCAATTGTTGGTTGGCAATGCGAATGGCAATTGACGAAAGGGGAAATGGAGGTTTTTGGGAATGGGAATGAAGGGAATCTATCTTTTTCACTTGGTGCAATGGAGTATTTAAGTTAATGGGAGACACAGCCTTACTCTAAGACACATAATAAGATATAAGCTACTGAACAAGGGTATTCTATGATTAGCTGACGTGTATGCTTTTGGACTAATTACCGAGACGCCCTTTTTACCTTTATACAACTCTGGAGGCAGGAGGGGCCATATCCAACAATGTTCATCACCATCTCCAATATAATACAACACAATCAAAAAAATGCAATCCTCATATCCGCAACAATATATATATATATATATATATATATATATATATATATATATATATATATATATATATATATATATATTGTTGCGGATCGCGGACAGATGTTATATTGACCGAGCGGTGGTGTATTACCGCGTCCGAACAGTTACTCCCCGATTAGAACCCGATCCCGCCCAACTCACCCGATTCCACTCGAACGTTGGCCGAATCGCGCTACGCTAAATCAATCATGGAAAGGACACAACGGCTGGGGTAAATGACACGACACAAGGGGTACAGTTCTCAAGACCTCCGGAGGAGGATATAATTGGTGATGCAGAAAAGGGGTAGATTACACGGTAAGAGGTAAAGCACAGAAAAGATGGGCACTTACACACAGTCTTATCTATTCCCGACAGACCACAGACAAACGGGACAAGACTGACTTACACGGGGATTGATGGCAGGGAAGGACAGGCAGTCGACAGCACAAGGTGCACCTTGGCTCAGGGGCAGAATCAAACACGGTCCGGTCCAGAGATGCGGGGAGGTATTGCAGCGCTCGGAGGTGGCGTCTTCTCTCTCTCCAAGCTGAGGGCGCGGCGCATCTGACGTCACCTCCCTCTTCCTGCGCATGCTCAGCGGGGAGTGACACGCCCTCGGCTCGTTGGCCCCGCCCCAGATGGGATCGGTCCGCCGCTTCTATTGGGTGCGGGGGGTTACCGGGCTCCGCCCTTGACGAGGAGCTGACAGCGAGCCCCTGCGTGGTAACCCCGTCGGAGCACATGTTCAATGGCGGCTAACCAAGCCGGAGTGAGGACGCACACTCCCCGCGCCGCCGCCGCTGTTGTTGTTGTTGTTGTTGTACCATGAGGAAGAGCTGCGGGGAGGTATTGGGAGGTCCTAAACTTTCTAACGGTGCCATACAATCACATTCTGGTGCAACGAAGAGTCAGAATTAATGGAAACGAGTCCTTAACTGACATAGACTAAGAATAACTAGCAAGATGTCCTATAGTTGTCTACGTGAGATGCGGTGGACCTGGATGCGACATTTAAGGGGGGAAATAGGGGAAGGTCGGGGCTACAGAGTGTTGTTTACAGAAAATGGGACTAGGGAATGGGGGATTGGGGATAGTTGGGAAGTATTGGGGAAATAGGGGAATATTTACAAGCGGATATGGATGGAGGCCAATCTCATATCCGCAACATTGCACCCTTCTCTACCTCGGGGCGTCCCGACCCGATAAATTTTTACTTACTTTAGTGTGGCACTCAGATGTAGTTCCCTCTACTATTAACTCAACCCTGAGTGCGACAGTTTTACAGATGTTCACAAATGAGTAAATATGTCCCCCTGCGACGTTGCACCCTTTTCCTCACAGAAACACACCCACAGGATAACCGAATCGCGGAAAGAATCCTCAAACTAAACATACAGCCAGTAGGGAGCATCATTTATACAAGACAACACTGATATTTACACTACGATCCAGGACCTGTTTTTGGAGGAACACATGCAGATGTTATGCATAGAGAGAGCACGCATGCCAGCATCGATACACCAACCCACGAGTGCCCTGTGGCCCTACGGCCTTTAATAATGTGCAGAGCACCCCATCCAAGCACCAAAAGCACCACCCCATACACACAGTCAGCACCATCCGGTGCACCAATAAAGTGTTCATAGTCACCGGTGGTGTCGCAGCCGGCCGATGTTCTGCCGCTGGTCTTGCCTTCCTGAAGTGCACTTGGCCTTCTGGCTTCTTTCAAAAATAAAGAAAGGCGCCAACCGCGTCCATTTCTAAATTGTGGCCGTCAGGGGGCCAACTATAAGTGGTTCACCTGTATGGCATAGGTGCCACGTTGACCCATAGGTCCATCAACGGGTGGTGCTTGCCCGCAAAAGAACTGCGGTCCATGGTGGGCGGCCACAAAAATTGCGGTCCATATGGTGTATCGATCCAGGCAGCAAGCAGCGAAAGTACAGGCCCACAACTGCGGAGCCAGCACCTCTCTCTCCTCTCTCTCTGCCCCAAAGCCAGATCCTCGGAGGTGGGAGACAAAAGAAGACAATTGAGTAAGGTGGTAAGGGCGCAAAAGTGCACGCAATACAAGGTAATGCACACTGGGGGCACATGGGAACCAGGTGAGACAGGTACGTTCCTACCGTACGCCCCCCCCCCCCACCAGGTAACCTACATTGCCCCTCCCTTACCCCTTACTGTATCCACAAAACACAACACTACCCATAAACATCTACTTTACAAATCAACAAACGTCCCTACTGTCTTCCCCGTTCCTCCCATAAACCAAATTCGTCTTCTCTCCCTCCTAACCAATCAAATTTGCCATTTCCAACTCCCATCAAAATTTGCCATCTCCAATTCATCATCAGTCCCTCCTAAGGAGGGAGAGATGGAATCACCCCAATGTCTTATCCACGTCGTGATGCGTCTCACAAATCCAAACAGCAATTCTCCTTTCCTGCACACAGAACAAAGAAAACACAGGTGTGGAGTCATCATCTTCACCTCAGGTAAGTGGCTGCGTATGGTGCGACAGGTTCATCAATCCTAACTATTTCCTAAATGACTTTACAACTTTACATTACCCGGGGTCTTTCCCTGCCAATCCATTGGCCAACTTCCACTATGGGTTCTAAAAACCAATTCCCATTGACCAAACTGTGGTGCTTCTCAATTTGGGGTCTCACTCCCCCGATTCATCTCCCGGTGCCCTCGCACAATTTCTGGGCTGTGACGTGTAGCTCTCCCAGCAGGTCTACCCACCTGCACACCTCCACCACTGTAGTTGCCACCTGAGCTTACCTGCTCCTCACCCTAACCTAACTAACTGGGGAAGGCCCTCTCGCACTCTCACCCCCTCAGTGCCCTCTCTGGCACGGGCTGCCCGATCCACACCCGGGATCCTCAGGCACCCACTGACACTAACGGCTCCCAGAGCCCACCTGCGGCCTCACCTGGCCGACATCCTCACAGTGGTGGAGTGCCCAAACCAACTACACACACTAACAGGCTACACGCCCAGCCATTTCCACAACACTAATGCACCCATCCACAATACCATTCTGCAACCGCACCACAAATGCCAATATCCAACCACAATTTACCTATACCCTCTACCTAACACTTACACTACCCGCCCCGGGTACTCGTGAAAGGGGTCCACTCTTCCCCCATCCACACCTTCGCACCATGCACACCACTCCGTACCACTTACTCCAACTCTCTCCACACCACTCATTCTCTGCTCCATATATTCCACACACCTGCACTTGCACACCTGTGCTCTCATACTTGGTGCCGCCTGCACCCTACTTGGTGCCGCCTGCACCCTTCTCTCCCCCAAGCGCATTCGCGCTGATCCACAACACTCACTGCTCCACACACCTGTCCAGTTCTCACACAGCATCATCTCAGCTAACTACTCCCCTCTGAAACTTGCGCTTCCCAGTCGTCCCTTTAAACTATTGCGCTCCCTCGTCATTATAATCCACACTAATCTACCTGCGTCCCCACTACAGGTATCCTTGTCACTAACTAACCTTAACGTTACCTAATGTCATCTTCGCTAGATCCCTACACACAATATAACCTAACCCACCCAGGCTAGTTTCCACTGCCATACACCCCATAAACTATAGCGCATTTGCCCCACCATGGGAAGGGTGGCAGGGATGCCACCCTTACCCACCGGGCCCATCGCTCATCAATCCCCCAGTCCTCTGGCACTAATAAGCCCCCCTTATTCAGAGGTACTGGGTCCCGCCTCGGCATCTAAAGCCGAGGCAATCCACGGGGGCGCCTGCTCGCCGGTGTAAGGCCTTATCCGGTCGGCGTGGACGATCCGAGGGAGGGCTCGTGGCCCCATTTTGATTTTTACTACCACGTCACAGACTTGCGACAGGACGACCCCCGGGCCTTGCCAGGGAGAGGTGAGTTTCGGGCACCTACCCTTCCTCCTCCGGTGATTGAAGAACCAAATCTTCATCCCCGGAGTGTACTGACTCCCCTGGCTCCGGTGGTCGTACCTGCGCTTCATCTTTTCCCCCGCCAGATGGAGTTGGCGGCGGGCGAAGGCATGGACTAGCTCCATGCCTTCCTCTAGGTGACGTGCGTACCCCTCCCTCGGCGGGTTAACCACTGTGTATGGCACGGGACCGCATAGCAAGTGCTCCATGCGTAACTGCTGGGCCGTGCTCCATGCCAAAGTTCCGAATTCCTCATCTGCGGTTAGTGGCAAAATTGGCCCTCTCACCCGGGTTGCCCGGACAACGAGGGTCGGGTCCGAATCGCCCAATTGTTCCCTCTCCTCGTGTCTCGCACAAAATTTGCAGTTTTCCCCCAGACAAGGACGCCGAGAGAGTCCCGGCGTACCTCCCTCGGCGGGTTAACCACTGTGTATGGCACGGGACCGCATAGCAAGTCGGCGGGAGCCCGTAACTCCCGCCCATACATAAGCAACGCTGGACTGCATGCGGTGGCCCCGTGCTGGCTGGTTCGGTAGGCCATGAGCAAATAAGGGAGATGTTCGTCCCAGTCATCCTGACGGGTGGCGGTGAACAGTGCCAGTTGTTGGATTAGAGTTCGGTTGAATCTCTCCACCATCCCGTCAGATTGAGGTCTTAAAGGCGTTGTTCTTGTTTTCCGAATTGACAGGAGACTGCACACATCTTTTAGCAATTTGCTCTCAAAATTTCGTCCCTGGTCGGTGTGCAACTCCTGTGGAATCCCATGCCGGCACACAAATCCTTCCACGAAGGCCTGCGCTACCACCCCTGCTTCTTGGTTGGGGAGGGCGTAGGCCTCCGGCCACTTGGTGAAGTAGTCCATCACAACGAGGATGTACTTATTACCTAGGCGGGTGCGGGGTAGTGGGCCTAGGATATCCATGGCCACCCGCTCTAGGGGGGCCCCCACCTGGTGTAATTGAAGGGGGGCCCTCATCCTCCGTGCTGGTCCCTTTTTGGCAGTACAGGCGTCGCATCTCCGACACCAGTCCTGTATGTCGCGCCCCATATTCACCCAATAAAACCTCCGGCGTACCTGCAATGTCGTCTTTGTCCTGCCCAAATGGCCGCCGGGGCGGGTACCATGCACCTGTTGCAATATATCGGTCTTAAATTTATTTGGGACTACCACCAGCCAGGAAGTTTTATCAGAGGGAACCTCCACCCACTTGCGATACAAGATGTTATCCTTCAATTCCAGGGTCTGCCACTGAGCCCAATACGCCTTTGTTTGCGCCCCGAGGGGGGTGACCTCTTCCCCCTTTGGTCTTTGCCCCAATTTGACCCAATTGAACACTGGCCCCAGGACAGGATCCTCCTGCTGGGCCGTGCTCCATGCCAAAGTTCCGAATTCCTCATCTGCGGTTAGTGGCAAAATTGGCCCTCTCACCCGGGTTGCCCGGACAACGAGGGTCGGGTCCGAATCGCCCAATTGTTCCCTCTCCTCGTGTCTCGCACAAAATTTGCAGTTTTCCCCCAGACAAGGACGCCGAGAGAGTGCGTCCGCATTACCATGGGCCTTCCCGGCCCTATGGGCCACATCAAAATCGTACTGCTGCAACTTTTCCAACCACCTTGCAATTTGGCCCTCTGGTTCCTTGAACCGAAGGAGCCATTGCAAGGAGGAATGGTCAGTTCTAACCAAAAATTTCCGCCCGTACAAGTACGGGTGGAAATGGTTCATGGCAGCCAGCATAGCCAATAACTCTTTGCGAGTGACACAATAATTTCGCTCGGGCCTACTTAAGGCCCGACTATAGTAACCAATCACTCTCTCCACGCCCTCCTGTGTCTGAGACAAAACTGCGCCCAATCCTTCCTGGCTCGCATCCGTGTCCAGGGTAAATGCCCCGTTGCTAGTGGGGTAAGCTAGAAGGGGTGCGGATGTTAGACACCCCTTCAATTTTTGGAAGGCCTCGTGGCACTCCCGTGTCCAATTAAATCGCGTCCCCTTCTCCGTAAGCCGGTGGAGGGGACGGGCCAACTCCGCAAATTTCGCCACAAAGCGCCGGTAGTAGGAGCAGAGTCCCAAAAATCCCCGCACCTCTTTGATGGTACGTGGTGCGGGCCACTCCTCTACCGCTTTAATTTTGTCTGGGTCCGTTTTTACCCCCTCGCAACCGATGACGTGGCCTAAATAGGCCACCTCCTTGGCAAACAAGGTGCACTTACTCGGGTTCAGCTTCAACCCTGCCTGTCTGAGGCACCCGAACACCTGGTCCAAATTAGCTACTGCCTGGGGGAACGTTTTGGCATGTACTAGGACGTCATCCAGGTACACCAGGCATGATTGCCATGGCATGCCGCCTAGTACATGTTCCATCAATCTTTCAAAGGTGGCGGGGGCGTTACACAAACCAAACGGCATCACAGTAAACTGATACAGTCCCTTACCTGTGGAGAATGCCGTTTTCTCCTTCCCTGCCCTATCCATCTCCACCTGCCAATACCCACTCTTGAGGTCCAAAGTTGAGAACCAATTTGAGCCCGCAACGGCATCGAGGGTGTCATCAATCCTTGGCAGGGGATATGAGTCCTTGAGTGTCACGTTGTTTAGCTGGCGATAGTCCACGCAGAACCGCGTGGTCCCATCCTTCTTTTTGACCAGCACAACAGGTGACATCCAAGGACTTCCCGAGGGCTCGATCACGCCTGCGTCGAGCATTTTTTCAACCTGCTCGTCAGCTTCCGCCCTCTTGCTCCAAGGGAGCCGTCGGGCGGCCTGACGAATAGGCCGGGCCTCACCGGTGTGGATCTGATGTTTCACCAGGCCCGTACGTCCAATATCCTCGGTGGACAGGGAGAAGAGGTCCAAATGGGACCCAACCAGTTCGTGTAAGGCCTCCCTCTGGGTACCTCCCAACTCTACACTACTACGATTTACCATCTCGCAAATGGGATCGGGCCAATTCCTACTTCTTATTGAAGGCTCCCCCCGGGGCCGGCTCGGCTGGACGTTCTCGCCCCTCACTGTCGCGACTTCCTCAACTGGGGTGCAGCCAGCTACCCTCGTGCCCCTTACTATAGTGCGTGGTTCTGTACTTATATTTATTACTCGGACGGCCACTACCGGTCCGTCCGTTTTTACAAGGGTGCGGCCCACGATTAAACCCGGTATGGACTGCGCTGCCACCAGTTCGACCAGGCCGCAGGACTCCTGCCATGTTTGGCGAGCTGCCCACCGGGCCGGCACTATCGCCTCGGCCCTTGGGGGAATGGTCACGGCCTCGGAAGCCTCCAGCTCCGCTCTCTCGGCCGTGCTCACTCCCCCTAACGGCAGCTCTTCTACTCCCACCTGCAGGATCCCCCGGCACAAGTCGATTTTACAACCGCTGGCAGTCAACAAATCCAACCCTATTAAACATGGGTCGCACACCTCCGCCACCCAAACATCTATCTCCCTCCTTACCGACCCTAACTTGAGGGTCACAGAACCACGCCCTATGATCGGGGCCGTTACCCCGGTAGCAAGTTGCAAACTATAATTTTGCAGGCGCTGGATCTTATCCCAGCCACCTGCGCTCGAATCAAGGACCACAGGGCTGATGATCGTGGCGCTAGCTCCTGTGTCCACTACGGCGTCTACCCCCACGCCGGCAATTTTGCATCTGATTGTCAGGCTACCGGTTCCAATTTGGCCACAATAAATGACCTGTCGCGTCAATGAGGGCTCTCCTCCATCCTCTTCTGCCGAACACCGCCCTACGTGCCCGACACCTTCTAGTTTCCCGGGGTCTGGCGGGGGGGTGTCTGGGGTCGGCTAACCCGCTCCCCCCTGGGCGGAGTTGAGGACCTCAACCGCCGGGGATCATCCCGGCGCGTGGCTCAACAGTGCCGCGCCAGGTGACCCAGACGGTTGCAAGTATAGCACCTCACCTGATAAGGTGCTTGTCTCCGGAATTCCAAATTTCCCCCCCTGAAGGTCCGAATTGGATTACCCACTCGTGGTCCACCGCGGGCCACCTCCGGGGCCGTCTGCCATGGTCCAGGTCCCGCCAGGCGCTGGTCCACCAGCCTCCGGACCATGCCCGCCAGGTCAGGACTCACGTCGGGGGCGGGCTCCCTAAGGGGTCCGCCCTCCATCGGGGGTCCCACCTGGCGGACCGCCATTGCGTGACGCTCGCTCCCCCGGGCCAGGGGCCTCGCTGCTCCCCAACGGGCCGCAGCGTCAGCCGCCTGGCTCAGAGTCTGCGGGCGCCACATGGCGAGCTGTTGCCGGAGCTCAATATCCGGGAGGGCCTGGATAAAATGGTCCAGCGCCAGGCTTTCCCGGGAATCCGCTGCCATGCTAGCATGTGCGATCCCCACTGCGCGGCGAATGTCGTGGGCAAGTTCCCCGATGGCTTCCTGGGGCTTGCGTTTTCGCAGCGCGAGCTGAGCTTTAACAAGCTCGCTCTGCTGTTCAACGCCGAATCGATTAATTAGGGCGTCACGGAGGGCTGGCAGGGTGAGAGCACCCGGTGGTAATGCCGTCAGCACCTCCGCCGCCGCGCCGCGCAATGCGGCCACCAGGTGTACTCCACCTTCGTCCTCACCCCAACCGTTGCCTTTACACACACAGTCAAACTGCGCCAGGTACGCGCGTAGATCACTCTTGCCGTCATACGGCGCGAGTGGGACCTTGTGGGACCACCTCGTATGCGAGTCGTTGCCCGCCTGCCGGACCCCGTGCGTCGCCCCTTGCGGGGTCAGCGCGGGGCCGAACCGGCCGGGCCCCCACAGTACATTACCCCCAAGGGGCTCTCGTGCCTCCCCTGTCCCTCTAAAAACTACCCCTGTTGGTGTCGATGCATGGGTCACACTTCCGCAACCCGCTACCCATTCCATACCACCACTACCTTGCTCACCCACACCTCGCACCTCTCCCATCACCGGACCCTCTCGCTCGCACCCTCGTTCCATACCCTCCGGACCAGCCATATACCTCACTCTTGGCCTCTCACGAACATCCGGGTCTATCTCGACCCCCAAGCTTATTAAATCACCTGGCGCATCATACGCACGACCATATTGGTCACCACTTACACCGGGTCCTCTTTCTCTTCGCTTCTCCTCCATCACCTGCGAATCCCTCATCCGGTTAATGAGCACATCATCACGATCCGAACACAGACTTTGGACCAATTCTTTTACCTCCTCTTTTATATCTTTCTTATCCTCTCTCCGTCTATTCTTAATTTCGTTTACCCCTTCTTCCACTTCTTCTAATTTCTGCTTCACCTCCTTCATCTCCTCGTGCGCCCCTTTAAGTTCTTCCTCTAACTCCACCTTATTTTTTTCTATGTGCTCCCGCACCTCCCGCTCTTTAACCTCCATCACCTCTACCACTTTGTTCATTTTCCTCGTCAGGTCCTCATGTACCGTCTGACACTCTTTTTTAATTACCCCTACGTCCTTTTTCATCTCCTTCTGTGTCGATTTTAAACCCTCTATTACCGCTGTGTTCTTCTTTACCTGTTCCCTCAACTCCTTTTGTCCCACTGTCAGTTGTTCTACTCCCTTCGTCAACTCCTCTATACCACCTTGCAATTTTACAGTCCCCTTTCTCACCTCCTTCTCCATGCGCTCCTTACAGTGCCTCACCTCCTCGCGCACTCCTCCGACCTCCTCACTCACACCTCTTCTGATCTCTTCTCCCATCACTTGCATCTCCTGCCCAGATGCCACCCTCATCTGCTCCATTTCCTCCCTGTGAGCATCCAATTTAGTTTCTACCCCCATTCTGACCCCCTCTATCTGCTGCCCCATTTTTTAACTTCCCTTTCCGCTTGGGCCCTTATGTCCCTCAATTTGCCTTCCATACTGTTTTTTAACCCCTCTAACCCCTTGTTCATCCCTTCCATTTGATTCTCTTGAGTGGCCATTCTGTTTTCTACCCCCATTAACCCATGTTTCACCCCTTCTATTTGATTCTCTTGAGCGGCCATTCTGTTTTCTACCCCCATTAACCCATGTTTCACCCCTTCTATCCCATTGTCTAACCCCTCTAATTTCTTGTCTAATCCCTCACCGGTACCCCTCGCTTCGTCCCTCATTACCCCCATTTGGCCCTCCAATCGCTCACCCTGAGCATCCATCCGGTTCCCCATTACCCCCATTTGCTCACTCTGAGCCCTCATTTGCTCACTCTGCAGGTTGAGGGACGCCTGCATTTGTACCATAAATTGCTCCATGAGGGCCTGCATTTGGGCCATCCCTCCCACTTGTGCAGCGGGTGCGGCCGCCGCAGCCATGTGCGAGGCGCCATTTTGCGAACCTGCCGCCCTCACTGCTTCGCTCTCCTCTTGTCCCTCAATTTGGTCCTGGATCGACCCTGCCTCACTCTCCTCTACCGGAACCCAGCCGTCTTGATCCGCCATAGCGCGACTTTCAAAATTCGGGTTTTTATTTTTGTAAAACAAAATCAAATTTCGCCGTTAATAATTTCGAGCGCGTGAAGCGCGCTTCGGGTCCAATCCCACTTCCCGACACCAATTGTTGCGGATCGCGGACAGATGTTATATTGACCGAGCGGTGGTGTATTACCGCGTCCGAACAGTTACTCCCCGATTAGAACCCGATCCCGCCCAACTCACCCGATTCCACTCGAACGTTGGCCGAATCGCGCTACGCTAAATCAATCATGGAAAGGACACAACGGCTGGGGTAAATGACACGACACAAGGGGTACAGTTCTCAAGACCTCCGGAGGAGGATATAATTGGTGATGCAGAAAAGGGGTAGATTACACGGTAAGAGGTAAAGCACAGAAAAGATGGGCACTTACACACAGTCTTATCTAATCCCGACAGACCACAGACAAACGGGACAAGACTTACTTACACGGGGATTGATGGCAGGGAAGGACAGGCAGTCGACAGCACAAGGTGCACCTTGGCTCAGGGGCAGAATCAAACACGGTCCGGTCCAGAGATGCGGGGAGGTATTGCAGCGCTCGGAGGTGGCGTCTTCTCTCTCTCCAAGCTGAGGGCGCATCTGACGTCACCTCCCTCTTCCTGCGCATGCTCAGCGGGGAGTGACACGCCCTCGGCTCGTTGGCCCCGCCCCAGATGGGATCGGTCCGCCGCTTCTATTGGGTGCGGGGGGTTACCGGGCTCCGCCCTTGACGAGGAGCTGACAGCGAGCCCCTGCGTGGTAACCCCGTCGGAGCACATGTTCAATGGCGGCTAACCAAGCCGGAGTGAGGACGCACACTCCCCGCGCCGCCGCCGCTGTTGTTGTTGTTGTTGTTGTACCATGAGGAAGAGCTGCGGGGAGGTATTGGGAGGTCCTAAACTTTCTAACGGTGCCATACAATCACATTCTGGTGCAACGAAGAGTCAGAATTAATGGAAACGAGTCCTTAACTGACATAGACTAAGAATAACTAGCAAGATGTCCTATAGTTGTCTACGTGAGATGCGGTGGACCTGGATGCGACATTTAAGGGGGGAAATAGGGGAAGGTCGGGGCTACAGAGTGTTGTTTACAGAAAATGGGACTAGGGAATGGGGGATTGGGGATAGTTGGGAAGTATTGGGGAAATAGGGGAATATTTACAAGCGGATATGGATGGAGGCCAATCTCATATCCGCAACAATATATATATATATATATATATATATATATATATATATATATATATATATATATATATATATATATATATATATAATATATATAAAACACAGTTTGTGTGTGCGTGTGTGTGTGTGTGTGTGTGTGTAATGTTACCGATAAACTCCTAAACGGAGAGGCTCACGTACTTGATATTTGGCAAAGACATGGCCATTGAGCCTGGGACGAACATGGCTGACCTAAAAATTTATTTCATAATATGCTTTTACCATATTTTTATCTCAGCGCGAAATATTATGACCGGAATCTGACCGGTCGCAGAGCAGCGCGCTGATTCGCTCAGAGCGATCACGTGATGTTCCCTGCCGCCTTTAACTCAGTTACGTGTTCGCACGTATTTCAGAGCGAAAAGCAATTGCCTTTTTTCACATTTAAGCGACGAACATTGCCATTCACACCACATAGGTTTTTTTCCTTTTCATCTTTAGATTCATATTTTTTGCCATAACGTAGCGCATTATGGCTCTCTCGAGCTCGAGTTAGCCAATCACCTGGGAGCATGAGGCCACGTTGGCCACGCCCACGACAGGACGCAGAGTTGCAATCGATCGCTCAGAGCGATCACGTGATGTTCCTTGCCGCGCGACTATATATATATCACTCGGATCCCTCACAATCGACCACCACCACCTCCTCCTACAATACTATATTTCACTCAGATCCCTTGGAATCGACCACCACCTCCTCCTGCAATACTAAATATCACCCAGATCCCTTGGAATCGACCACCACCCCCTCCTACAATCTATCTATCTATAATTCCAGTAATCTCTGTTTGTACGTTTGTACGTTTGTACGTTTGTTTGTCTGTGACCGCTGTTTCTCGACAACCACGGGTCCGATATACTTTTAACTTGCCAGGTATATTGCTGGGGACCCGAGGATGTGCCTTTTCAAGGTTTCATATTAATCGGACAAGTACTTACCGAGCTATGTCCAAAAAACGATTCAACCAATCAGCGAGCAGCGAGTTATCGCGTGTGCCGAACGTGCCGAACACACGCTGCCTCGGACGGCACATTTGAGAGCGTATTCATTTATTTCACGTTTGCAAACTATGTTGGCGCTATGTTGGCGTTAAACTATGTTTTAAAACTAATAAAAACGAATTTGCGATTCATTCGCTTTCCTGCGCGTTTATGCACGCGATGGCGATTTCTTTACCAAACTCCGGAAGCCGTTCGCTTTGGACCAAACCATTTCATGTAAATAGAGGGGGGGGATATAATTTTAGATATAGATATAGTACGGGCAATGCCCTAGTATATATAAAACACAGTTTGTGTGTGTGTGTGTGTGTGTGTAATGTTACCGATAGACTCCGAAACGGAGAGGCTCACGTGCTTGATATTTGGCATAGACATGGCCATTGAGCCTGGGACGAACATGGCCGAACTCAAAATATTTGACGATCCATATTTTTTATTCATATTTACCTCAGCGCACGGAATCAACGGAATCAGAGCAGGTGGGCGCTCGCTGATTCGCTCAGAGCGATCACGTGATGTTCCATCCCATCACACGTCACACGTTTGCACGTGATTCAGGGCGAAAAGCGATTGCGTTTTTCACCTTTATGCGACCGTGTTTTGTGTCGATTTTGTGCGATATGAATTAAATTTTAATTCATATTTCGTGTTTACGAATTCGAATACGAAGGATTTCCCCTTTCCCCTTTCGATTTCGAATACGAATCGAATATGAGCTTGAGTCGAGAGGGCGAATGTACGGGTTGGGAATGTACGGGTCTCCCCTCCCCCACCCGGCAATGCCGGGTACCTCTGCTAGGATCACGTGATGTTCCAACTTTGCCGCCATAATCTCACAGTTATGCGTTCGCACGTAATTCAGTTTTTTTCACATTTCAGCGAGGAACATTGCCATTCACACCACATAGGTTTTTTTTCACTTTCATCTGATATTTGTGATTAATTTCAAACAAACTGTATTTCCCATCCACACGGCCATGTATTCCTATTAACGTTATGTAAAGTACATAAATTGTGTGGATTACATCATTTCTGGATGTGATCAATTGCCAGTAACCATCTATATCCCTCCCCTCCCCTTCCCTCCTCCCCCTCCCTTTCCCCCCTCCCCCTCCCCTTCCCCCTCCCTTCCCCCTCCACCCTACCCTCTCCCCTTCCCCTCCCTTTCCCCATGCTCCTCCCTTTCCCCCTACCCCTTCCTTTCTGTCCTACCCCTTCCCTCCCCCCTCCCCCACTCCCCCTCCCCTCCCCTTCCACCTCCCCCTCCTCCCTCCCCCCACCTCCCCCTCCTCCCTCCCCCCACCCTCCCAATCCTCTCCCCTCCCATCCCTCCCCCTCCCCCCTCTCCTCCCCTCCCCCTCCCCCTCTCCCTCCCCCCACCCTCCCACTCCTCTCCCCCTCCCTCCCCCCACCGTCCCACTCCTCTCCCCACCCTCCCACTCCTCTCCCCCTCCCTCCCCCCACCGTCCCACTCCTCTCCCCACCCTCCCACTCCTCTCCCCACCCTCCCACTCCTCTCCCCCTCCCATCCCTCCCCTCTCCCCCCTCTCCTCCCCTCCCCCCATTCCCCTCCCCTCCCATCCCCTCCCCTCCCCCCATCCCCCCTCCCCCACTCCCCCTCCCCTTCCACCTCCCCCTCCTCCCTCCCCCCACCCTCCCAATCCTCTCCCCTCCCATCCCTCCCCCTCCCCTCTCTCCTCCCCTCCCCCTCCCCCTCTCCCTCCCCCCACCCTCCCACTCCTCTCCCCCTCCCCCCCCCACCGTCCCACTCCTCCCCCTACCCTCCCACTCCTCCCCCTACCCTTCCACTCCTCCCCCTCCCCCCACCCTCCCACTCCTCCCCCTCCCCCCACCCTCCCACTGCTCCCCCCCCACCCTCCCATTCCTCTCCCCCCCCACCCTCCCACTCCTCTCCCCCTCCCATCCCTCCCACTCCCTCCCCCCACCCCTCCCCCTCCCTCACCCCTCCCCTCCCTCCTCCCCCTCCCTTTCCCCCCTCCCCCTCCCCCTACCCTTCCCACTCCCTTCTCCCTCCACCCTACCCTCTCCCCTTTCCCCTCCTCTCCCCCTCCCCTCCCCCCTTCCCCACTCCCCTTTCCCCTCCTCTCCCCCTCCCCTCCCCTCCCCCTCCATTTCCCCATGCCCCTCCCTTTCCCCCCTACCCCTTCCTTTCCGCCCTACCCCTTCCCCATCCCCCTCCACCCTCCCCTCCCCCTCCCTTTCCCCCATGCTCCTCCCTTCCCCCCCTACCCCTTCCTTTCTGCCCTCCCCTCCCCTCCCCCCTTCCCCTCCCCCTCCCCCTCCCCCTACCCATCCCCTCCCCCTCCCCCCCTCTGCTCCCCTCCCCCCTGTTCCCCTCCCCTCCCCCGCCCGGCAATGCCGGGTACTTCTGCTAGTACTAAATATCACCCAGATCCCTTGGAATCGACCACCACCTCCTCCTACAATACTATATATCACTCAGATCCCTTGGAATCGACCACCACCTCCTCCTGCAATACTAAATATCACCCAGATCCCTTGGAATCGACCACCACCCCCTCCTACAATACTATATATCACTCAGATCCCTTGGAATCGACCACCACCTCCTCCTACAATACTATATATCACTCAGATCCCTTGGAATTGACCACCACCTCCTCCTGCAATACTAAATATCACCCAGATCCCTTGGAATCGACCACCACCTCCTCCTACAATACTATATATCACTCAGATCCCTTGGAATCGACCACCACCTCCTCCTGCAATACTAAATATCACCCAGATCCCTTGGAATCGACCACCACCCCCTCCTACAATACTATATATCACTCAGATCCCTTGGAATCGACCACCACCCCCTCCTACAATACTATATATCACTCAGATCCCTTGGAATCGACCACCACCTCCTCCTACAATACTAAATATCACCCAGATCCCTTGGAATCGACCACCACCCCCTCCTACAATACTATATATCACTCAGATCCCTTGGAGTCGACCACCACCTCCTCCTGCAATACTAAATATCACCCAGATCCCTTGGAATCGACCACCACCCCCTCCTACAACACTAAATATCACCCAGATCCCTTGGAATCGACCACCACCTCCTCCTACAATACTATATATCACTCAGATCCCTTGGAATCGACCACCACCTCCTCCTACAATACTATATATCACTCAGATCCCTTGGAATCGACCACCACCCCCTCCTACAATACTATATATCACTCAGATCCCTTGGAATCGACCACCACCTCCTCCTACAATACTAAATATCACCCAGATCCCTTGGAATCGGCCACCACCCCCTCCTACAATACTATATATCACTCAGATCCCTTGGAGTCGACCACCACTTCCTCCTGCAATCTATATATATAAAACACAGTTTGTGTGTGTGTGTGTGTGTGTGTGTGTGTGTGTGTGTGTGTGTGTGTGTGTGTGTGTGTGTGTGTGTGTGTGTGTGTGTGTGTGTGTGTGTGTGTGTAATACCGATAGACTCCTAAACGGAGAGGCTTACGTGCTTGATATTTGGCATAGACATGGCCATTGAGCCTGGGACGAACATGGCCGAACTCAAAATATTTGACGATCCATATTTTTTAATCATATTTACCTCAGCGCATTTCAGCGCACGGAATCAACGGAATCAGAGCAGGTGGGCGCTGATTCGCTCAGAGCGATCACGTGATGACGCTATGACGCTATGAACGCTATGACGCTATGAAAAAAAAAATCGCTATGACGCTATTACGATATGAACGCGATGACGCTGTGAACGCTATGACGCTATGAAACGCTATGAAGCTATGAACGGTATGAACGATATGACGCTATGAAAAAAAAAATCGCTATGAAACGCTATGAACGCGATGACGCTATGAACGATATGACGCTATGACGCTATGAAGCTATGAAGGCTATGAACGATATGACGCTATGAAAAAAAAAATCGCTATGACGCTATGAAACGCTATGAACGCTATGACGCTATGAACGATATGAACGCTATGACGCTATGACGCTATGAAAAAAAAATCGCTATGACGCTATGAAACGCTATGAACGCTATGACGAAAAAAAATCGCTTGCTTTACCAAGGGGCTCGCTCTCCCCCCGTTCCCCTTCCCCCTCCCCTCCCCCGCCCGGCAATGCCGGGTACTTCTGTTCGTATATATATATATATATATATATATATATATATATATATATATATATATATATATGTCTGTATATATATATATATGTCTGTATATATATATATATGTCTGTATATATATGTGTATGTATGTATGTATGTATATATATGTATACATGTATATATGTATGTATATATTGTTACAGTCCGCGGATTAGATGTTATTTACCGAGCGGTGGTATTGCCGCGCCCTAACAGTTCCCCCGATTCTTCCCCAACTCACCCGATTCACCCAGACGTTGGCCAAATCGCGCTATGCCAAATCAATGATAGAAAGGACACGACGACTGGGAAAGAGGAAACGACGCAAGGGGTACAGTTCTCAAGACCTCCGGAGGAGGGTATAATTACAGTGGTGGAGAAAAGGGGTAGATTACAAGGCAGTGAGGTAAAGACACAGAAGAGATGGGCACTTAATTACCGTCTTATCTTAGCCCAGACAGACCACAGACAAACGGAACAAGGCAGACTTACACAGGGATTGATGGCAGGAAGGGACAGGTAGGTCGATAGCACAAGGTGCACCTTGGCTCGGGGACAGGATAAAGCACGGTCCAGAAGATGCGGGGAGGTGTCACAGCGCTCGGAGGGGACGTCTTTCTTTCTCCAAGCTCAGCGCGCATCTGACGTCACCTCCCCCTCACTGCGCATGCTCAGCGGGGAGTGACACGCCCTCGGCTGGTTGGTTCCGCCCCACTGGGGCCGGTCCGCCGCTTCCATTGGGTGCGGGGGTTACCGGGCTCCGTCCTTGACGAGGAGCTGACAGGGAGCCCCTATTTGGTAACCCCGTCGAGCACATGTTTGATGGCGGCTCGTTGGGAAGGCCTGGTGCCCTCCCAACACCCCCTACCAACCAAGCCGGAGTGAGGACGCGCACTCCCTGCGCTCGTTGTTGTTGTTGTTGTTGTTGTTGTTGTTGAACTGTGAGGAAGAGCTGCGGGGAGGTATTGGGAGGTCCTAAACTTCCTAACGGTGCCATACAATCACATTCTGGTGCAACGAAGGGTCAGAATTAATGGAAACGAGTCCTTAACTGACATAGACTAAGAATAACTAGCAAGATGTCCTATAGTTGTCTTACATGAGATGCGGTGAACCTGGGCACGACATTTAATGGGGGAAATAGGGGGAGGTCGGGTCTACAGAGTGTTGTTTACAGAAAATGGGACTAGGGAATGGGGGATTGGGGATAGTTGGGAAGTATTGAGGAAATAGGGGAATATTTACAAGCGGATATGGATGGATGCAAATCCCATATCTGCAACACTGCACCCTTCTCTACTTCGGGGCGCCCCGACCCGATAAATTTTTACCTACTTTAGTGTGGCACTCAGATGTAGTTCCCTCTACTATTAACTCAACCCTGAGTGCGACAGTTTTACAGATGTTCACAAATGAGTAAATATGTCCCCCTGCGACATTGCACCCTTCTCCTAACAGAAGCACACCCACAGGATAACCGAATCGCGGAAAGCATCCTCAAACTAAACATACAGCCGGTAGGGAGCATTATTTATACAACACTGATATTTACACTACGATCCAGGACCTGTTCTTTGAGGAACACATGCAGATGTTATGCATAGGGACAGCATGCATGTCAGCATCGATACACCAACCCACGAGTGCCCTGTGGCCCTACTGCCTTTAGTAATGTGCAGAGGACCCCGTCCAAGCACCAAGAGCACCACCCCATTACGCACAGTCAGCACCATCCGGTGCACCAATAAAGTGTTCATAAAAATGCACAATCAAGTGTCCATGGTCACCGGTGGTGTCGCAGCCGGCCGATGTTCTGCCGCTGGTCTTGCCTTCATGGAGTGCACTTGGCCTTCTGGCTTCTTTAGAAATAAAGAAAGGCGCCAACCGCGTCCATTTCTGAATTGTGGCTGTCAGGGGGGCCAACTAAAAGTGGTTCACCTGTATGGCATAGGTGCCACGTTGACCCAGAGGTCCATCCACGGGTGGTGCTTGACCGCAAAAGAACTGCGGTCCACTGTGGGCGGCCACAAAAATTGCGGTCCATATGGTGTATCGATCCAGGCAGCAAGCAGCGGAAGTACAGGCCCACAACTGCAGAGCCAGCACCTCTCTCTCCTCTCTCTCTGCCCCAAAGCCAGATCCTCGGAGGTGGGAGACAAAAGAAGACAATGAGTAAGGTGGTAAGGGCGCAAAAGTGCACTCAATACAAGGTAATGCACACTGGGGGCACATGGGAACCAGATGAGACAGGTACGTTCCTACCGTACGCCCCCCCCCCCCCACCAGGTAACCTACATTGCCCCTCCCTTACCCCTTACTGTATCCACAAAACACAACACTACCCATAAACATCTACTTTACACATCAACAACGTCCCTACTGTCTTCCCCGTTCCTCCCATAAACCAAATTCGTCTTCTCTCCCTCCTAACCAATCAAATTTGCCATTTCCAACTCTCATCAAAATCTGCCATCTCCAACTCAACATCAAAATCTGCCATCACCAATTCATCATCAGTCCCTCCTAAGGAGGGAGAGATGGAATCACCCCAATGTCTCATCCACGTCGTGATGCGTCTCACAAATCCAAACAGCAATTCTCCTTTCCTGCAACACAAAACAAAGAAAACACAGGTGTGGAGTCATCAGCATCACCTCAGGTAAGTGGCTGCGTATGGTGCGACAGGTTCATCAATCCTAACTATTTCCTAAATGACTTTAACAACTTTACATTACCCGGGGTCTTTCCCTGCCAATCCATTGGCCAACTTACACTATGGGTTCTAAAAACCAATTCCCATTGACCAAACTGTGGTGCTTCTCAATTTGGGGTCTCACTCCCCCGATTCATCTCCCGGTGCCCTTGCACAATTTCTGGGCTGCGACGTGTAGCTCTCCCAGCAGGTCTACCCACCTGCACACCTCCACCACTGCAGTTGCCACCCGAGCTTACCTAGCTCCTCACCCTAACCTAACTAACTGGGGAAGGCCCCTCCTGGCTCTGTCACCCCTCGGTGCCCTCTGGCACTGGGCTACCCGGGTCCGTCCTCCGGATCCTCGGGCCCCATCCACAACAACTACTACCGGCTCCCAGAGCCCACCTGCGGCCTCACCTGGCCGACATCCTCACAGTGGTGGAGTGCCCAAACCAACTACACACACTAACAGGCTACACGCCCAGCCATTTCCACAACACTAATGCACCCATCCAATCATCATTCTTCCACCCGCACCACAGATGCCAATATCCAACCACAATTTACCTATACCCTCTACCTAACACTTACACTACCCGCCCCGGGTATCCGTGATGGGGGTCCACTCTTCCCCCATCCACACCTTCGCACCACGCACACCACTCCATACCACTTACTCCAACTCTCTCCACACCACTCATTCTCTGCTCCATACATTTCACACACCTGTACTTGCACACCTGTGCTCTCATACTTGGTGCCGCCTGCACCCTTCTCTCCCCCAAGCGCATTCGCGCTGATCCACAACACTCACTACTCACCATGACACTCATCCGCAATGCTCTCTCATTCATCACTTGTACACTCACACACACCTCGGAGCATTGCCTCACCGATGCCTCATTTGAAGCTGCTCACCAGCACTTCCATTCACACTGCATCATCTGCTCTGTCTACTCCCTTCTAAAACTCGCGCTCCTCCGTCTTCCCTTACACTCAGCGCTCCCACGTCATTATCAAACACTAAGCTACTACGTCCCCACTACAGGTACCAAGTCTCTTACTTAAATCTTGTCACCCATAGTCACCTCTAGTCCCTATCAATATAACCTAACCCACCCGGGCTAGTTTTCACTGCCATACACCCCATAATCTATAGCGCATTTGCCCCCCTTTTGTGAGGGATGACAGAGTTGCCATCCCACCACATCGGGCATCTCCCACTACCAATTTTGCACATCAAATTTCAACAAATCAAAAATTTGCCAATCACTACCCATCATCTGCCAATCATTACTGCCAATCCTTTGCCAATCATCAAATTTTGTTTTTCTAATTTCGGGGCCAAAACACTATCCTCGTCATTACAGTCTACTTTCTAATGCCTCTCGGTGCGCCAATTCACTTCTAAAGCTCGGCTTCGTACAGCCAAGCAATGAGTGCGGGTTGTTTGGTGCCAGCGGCTGGATACGTCCCGCATTCGGTGCAGGGAAGGAGGTTTACCCGGGCCGAGATCCCACGCACCATCTCGGCACGGAGCCATCCCATGGCCCGATCTCGACCTGCCGGAATGCCTCAACAAAAAGTGGTCGCCATGACGACCCTTCCTATCGGGCTGCCCGCTCCGCTTAATGGAGCACGGACGCGGCCGTTCAAAGCGCGGCCCAGCGTGGATCGCGTACGGCGGTTCTTTCGAAACCGCCGTGGTTCGGATCCCCGCTGGTCCTCGCGGCACGCGAAGCTGCCCGACGCGCACCGAGGGCCCGATTCGGCTATAAGTCGTTCTAACCTCTAACCCGGTTACCGTCGATGCCTCCCCTGCATGCTTACACCCCGCAGCCCGTTCCTTGCTCACACATCCAGCCGGCTCCCTGCTCTTGGTCATTGCACCCTCTCTTGCACACCCAGGTACACTCATTCCGCTCACAGACTTGGTCACACACCTGACCACCGAACACCTTGGCACACATTCGTTGCTCGCACACCTCACCAACACACCTCTTCGCGCCCCCTCCTCGGTCACCTCCTCTGTGACGATCACAGGTGTGCTCTCACTCGCACACCCAACCACGTGCCTCACTACCAATTCCAGCGTGCATTCCCACACACGCTCTACCATTCCAGGTGTGCTTCCTTTCTCACCTGTCACAACCAACTCACGCTCCGTGTCACTCTTACTACTCTCACCTCCACTCTTGACAGCGCACTCACCCTTACTCTCGACAGCGCACTCTTTCCTCATGCACCCGTCCGTTACACACCTTTCTCGCACACACTCTCCCGTTACACCCTCTGTAACACTCACCACAGGTGTACACTCTTCCTTACTTTTGACAGCGCACTCTTTCCCCATGCACCCGTCCGTTACACACCTTGCTCGCGCATCCTCTCCCGTTACATCCTCTGTAACATTCACCACAGGCGTGCATTCTTCCGTTACATCCTCTGTAACACTCCTCACTACGCGCTTCCATGTGCTCCCTCGCACACGCGCTACGACCGACTCACTCTCGACAGCACACTCACTCCTTGGTGCGCACTTTTTCCTCACACACCCCAGAGTCGGACTTTCTCGCACACCTCCTTTTTCGCACACCAGACCTGTCGCACACTTCACCAACGGCCTCTCACGAACACCCGGGTCCATCTCGACCCCCAAGCTCATTAAATCACCTGGCGCATCATACGCACGACCATATTGGTCACCACTTACACCGGGTCCTCTTTCTCTTCGCTTCTCCTCCATCACCTGCGAATCCCTCATCCGGTTAATGAGCACATCATCACTATCCGAACACAGACTTTGGACCAATTCTTTTACTTCCTCTTTTATCTCTTTCTTATCCCCTCTCCGTCGCTTCTTAATTTCGCTCACCCCTTCTTCCACTTCTTCTAATTTCTGCTTCACCTCTTTTATTTCCCGGTGCGTCTCCTCAAGTTCGTCCTCTAAGGCTACCTTGACCGTTTCTATGTGCGTCCTCACCTGCCGGTCCTTCGTCTCCATTACCTGTGTCACCTCGTCCAACCTCGTTGTCAGTCCCTCACGTACCATCTGACATTGCCTCTGTGTCGCTATCAAGTCATTTTTTATGTCGTTTTGTGTTGCTTTTAACCCTCCTAGTACCGCAGTGTTCCTTTGAACCTGCTCCGTTAGTTCTTTTTGTCCCTCCGTCAGCTGTTCCACTCCCAGCGTCAACTCCTCTATACCACCTTGCAATTTTACAGTCCCCTTTCTCACCTCCTTCTCCATGCGCTCCTCACAGTGCCTCACCTCCTCGCGCACTCCTCCGACCTCCTCACTCACACCTCTTCTGATCTCCTCTCCCATCACTTGCATCTCCTGCCCAGATGCCACCCTCATCTGCTCCATTTCCTCCCTGTGAGCATCCAATTTAGTTTCTACCCCCATTCTGACCCCCTCTATCTGCTGCCCCATTTGTTTAACTTCCCTTTCCGCTTGGTCCCTCATGTCCCTCAATTTGCCTTCCATACTGTTTTCTAACCCCTCTAACCCCTTTTTCATCCCTTCCATTTGATTCTCTTGAGTGGCCATTCTGTTTTCTACCCCCTTTAACCCATGTTTCACCCCTTCTATCCCATTGTCTAACCCCTCTAATTTAGCTTCTAGCCGTTCCCCCATTTCTCCCATTTTGCCCCCCATTTCGCTCCCCAATCGCTCACTATCAGCCCTCGCTCCGTGACTCATTACTCCCATCATTCTGCTTTCCATTTCTTCGCCATTCTTGTCCATAAGGGCCTTCATTTGTATAAAAAAAAGGTTCAAATCCACCAGCGGCGCTGCTACGGTCGCGGGCGCGGTCGCCGTAGCCATCTGCGAGGCGCCATTTTGCACGCCCGTAACCTCGTGCGCGAGGACGCCATTTTGCGAACCTGCCGCCCTCACTGCTTCGCTCTCCTCATGTCCCTCAATTTGGTCCTGGATCGACCCTGCCTCACTCTCCTCTCCCGGAACCCAGCCGTCTTGATCTCCCATAGCGCGACTTTCAAAATTCGGGTTTTTTTTGTAAAACAAAATCAAATTTCGGTGACTTGTAATTTTGAGCGCGTTAAGCGCGCTTCGGGTCTGTATCTCACTCCCAGACACCAATTGTTACGGTAATAAGACAATTGGTGTCCAAAATTTGGGCTAAATAAATTTAGTCCCAGGTTCGAATCCCAACTCCTGACACCAATTGTTACAGTCCGCGGATTAGATGTTATTTACCGAGCGGTGGTATTGCCGCGACCTAACAGTTCCCCCGATTCTTCCCCAACTCACCCGATTCACCCAGACGTTGGCCAAATCGCGCTATGCCAAATCAATGATAGAAAGGACACGACGACTGGGAAAGAGGAAACGACGCAAGGGGTACAGTTCTCAAGACCTCCGGAGGAGGGTATAATTACAGTGGTGGAGAAAAGGGGTAGATTACAAGGCAGTGAGGTAAAGACACAGAAGAGATGGGCACTTAATTACCGTCTTATCTTAGCCCAGACAGACCACAGACAAACGGAACAAGGCAGACTTACACAGGGATTGATGGCAGGAAGGGACAGGTAGGTCGATAGCACAAGGTGCACCTTGGCTCGGGGACAGGATAAAGCACGGTCCAGAAGATGCGGGGAGGTGTCACAGCGCTCGGAGGGGACGTCTTTCTTTCTCCAAGCTCAGCGCGCATCTGACGTCACCTCCCCCTCACTGCGCATGCTCAGCGGGGAGTGACACGCCCTCGGCTGGTTGGTTCCGCCCCACTGGGGCCGGTCCGCCGCTTCCATTGGGTGCGGGGGTTACCGGGCTCCGCCCTTGACGAGGAGCTGACAGGGAGCCCCTATTTGGTAACCCCGTCGAGCACATGTTTGATGGCGGCTCGTTGGGAAGGTCTGGTGCCCTCCCAACACCCCCTACCAACCAAGCCGGAGTGAGGACGCGCACTCCCTGCGCTCGTTGTTGTTGTTGTTGTTGTTGTTGTTGAACTGTGAGGAAGAGCTGCGGGGAGGTATTGGGAGGTCCTAAACTTCCTAACGGTGCCATACAATCACATTCTGGTGCAACGAAGGGTCAGAATTAATGGAAACGAGTCCTTAACTGACATAGACTAAGAATAACTAGCGAGATGTCCTATAGTTGTCTTACATGAGATGCGGTGAACCTGGGCCCGACATTTAATGGGGGAAATAGGGGGAGGTCGGGTCTACAGAGTGTTGTTGACAGAAAATGGGACTAGGGAATGGGGGATTGGGGATAGTTGGGAAGTATTGAGGAAATAGGGGAATATTTACAAGCGGATATGGATGGATGCAAATCCCATATCCGCAACAATATGTATGTATATATGTATGTATATATGTATGTATATATGTATGTATATATGTATGTATATATGTGTATATATGTATGTATATATGTATGTATATATGTGTATATATGTATGTATATATGTATGTATATATGTATGTATATATGTATGTATATTCTATATATGTATGTATATATGTATGTATATATGTATGTATATATGTATATATATATATATATATTGTTGCGAATATGGAATTTGGCCTCCATATCCGCTTGTAAATATTCCCCTATTTTCTCCAATACTCCCCAACTTTCCCCAATCCCCCATTCCCTAGTCCCATTGCATGTAAATAACAATCAGTAGAGCCGACCTTCCCCTTCTTCCCCCATTAAATGTCGTGCCCAGGTCCACCGCACCACACGTAGACAACTTTCGGACATCTTCCTAGTTATTCTTAATCTATGTCAGTTAAGGCCTCGTTTCCATTAATTATGACTCTTCGTTGCACCAGAATGTGATTATATGGCATCAGTAGTGAGTTTAGGACCTTTCCCATACCTCCTTCCATCTTCTTCCCCAACAATTACAACAACAACAGAGGAGATGGCGGCGGAGCGGGGGAGGATGCGTCCTCCCACCGGCTCGATTAGCTCCAGACCATGCGCTCCACGGGGTTACCACGAAGGGGCTCCTTGTCAGCTCCTCGTCAAGGGCGGAGCCTGGTAAACCCCCCCGCACGCACCCAATGAGAAGCAACGTGCCGATTCCACGAGGCGGAGCTAACGAGCCGAGGGCGTGTCACTCCCCGCCGGATATACGCGGCCCCGCGCCGGATGTGACGTGAGATGCGCCTCAGCTTGGAGAGAGAAGCCACCGCCACCCCCAGCGCGACGATACCTCCCCGCATCTTTGGACCGGACCGGACCGTACTGGACCCTGCTTTGAGCCAAGAGTGCACCTTGAGCCATCGATACCCGCTGTCCTTTTCATCAACCCCCGTGTGAGTCAGCCTTGTCCCGTTTGTCTGTCGTCTGTCCGGGGTTAATATAAGAGTGTGTCTAAGTGCCTGTCTTTCTGTGATTATAACTATAGCCCCTGTAATCTGACCTTTCCGTACGAATATAATCTCCTCCGGAGGTCTTGAGAACTGAACCCTTGGTGTCGTATTGTGAAATTGTAATCCAGCCGGGTGTCTTCTTTTTCTTATTGAGCCAGCGTAACGCGACTAGTCAACGTTCGGGCACAATCGGGTAACTTGTGCAGACGTGGTCATACCATAAAACCGCTCGGTAAATAACATCCAAGCCACGTCTGTAACAATTGGTGTCAGGAGTGGGATTCGAACCCGGGACTAAATTTATTAGGCCCAAATTGGTAACAAGTAGAATCGATTCGGAGCGCGTTTCCCGCGCGAAATTATAACGGCGAAATTTGAATTTGTTTTACGAAAATAAAATAAAAAACCGAATTTTGAAAGTCGCGCTATGGCGGGTCAAGACAGCTGGGGTCCGGTAAAGGAGAGTGAGGTAGGGTCGATCCAGGACCAAATTGAGGGACAAGAGGAGAGCGAAGCAGTGAGGGCGGCAGGTTCGCAAAATAGCGCCGTCACGCACGAAGTAGCGGGCGCGCAAAAAGGCGCCTCGCACGAGCGTGCGGTAGCCGAGCCGGCTGTATCAGCGGGCTTTAACATGCAGCCGATTGACATGCAGGCCCTCATTGCGCAGTTACAGGCAGCTGTACAGATGAGTATGGGGAGCCAAATTGAGCGATTGGGTGAGCGGTTGGGGAACCGGATGGATGCTCAGGGTGAGCGATTGGAGGGCCAAATGGGGGTAATGAGGGACGAAGCGAGGGCTCAGAGTGAGCAAATGGGGGTAATGAGGGACGAAGCGAGGGGTACCAGTGAGGGGTTAGACAATAATTTTGAGGAGTTAGACAAGAAATTTGGGAAGTTAGACAATAATTTTGAGGGGTTAGACAACGGGATAAAAGAAGTGAAAAATGGGTTAGAGGGGTTAGAAAACAGTATGGAAGGCAAATTGAGGGACATGAGGGACCAAGCGGAAAGGGAAGTTAAACAAATGGAGCAGCAGATAGAGGGGGTCAGAATAGGGGTAGAAACCAAACTGGATGCTCACAGGGAGGAAATGGAGCAGATGAGGGTGGCATCTGGGCAGGAGATGCAAGTGATGGGAGAGGAGATCAGAAGAGGAGTGAGTGAGGAGGTCGGAGGAGTGCGCGAGGAGGTGAGGCACTGTAAGGAGCGCATGGAGAAAGAGGTGAGAAAGGGGACTGTAAAATTGCAAGGTGGTATAGAGGAGTTGACGCTGGGAGTAGAACAACTGACAGTGGGACAAAAGGAGTTGGGGGACCAGGTAAAGAAGAACACAGCGGTAATAGAGGGTTTAAAATCGACACAGAAGGAGATGAAAAAGGACGTAGGGGTAATTAAAAAAGAGTGTCAGACGGTACATGAGGACCTGACGAGGAAAATGGACAAGGTGGTAGAGGTAATGGAGGTTAAAGAGCGGGAGGTGCGGGAGCACATAGAAAAAAATAAAGTGGAGTTAGAGGAAGAACTTAAAGGGGCGCACGAAGAGATGAAGGAGATGAAGCAAAAATTAGAAGAAGTGGAAGAAGGGGTGAGCGAAATTAAAAAGCGACGGAGAGGGGATAAGAAAGAGATAAAAGAGGAGGTAAAAGAATTGGTCCAGAGTCTGTGTTCGGATCGTGATGATGTGCTCATTAACCGGATGAGGGATTCGCAGGTGATGGAGGAGAAGCGAAGAGAAAGAGGACCCGGTGTAAGTGGTGACCAATATGGTCGTGCGTATGATGCGCCAGGTGATTTAATAAGCTTGGGGGTCGAGATAGACCCGGGTGTTCGTGAGAGGCCGTTGGTGAAGTGTGCGACAGGTCTGGTGTGCGAAAAAGGAGGTGTGCGAGAAAGTCCGACTCTGGGGTGTGTGAGGAAAAAGTGCGTGCCAAGGAGTGAGGGTGCTGGCGAGAGTGAGTCGGTCGTAGCGAGTGTGCGAGGGAGCACATGGAAGCGCGGTGTGGTAAGTGTTACAGAGGGTGTAACGGGAGAGTGTGCGCGAGAAAGGTGTGTGACGGACAGGTGCATGAGGAAAGAGTGCGCTGTCAGAAGTAAGGAAGAGTGTCCACCTGTGGTGAGTGTTACAGAGGGTGTAACGGGAGAGTGTGCGCGAGAAAGGTGTGTGACGGACAGGTGCACGAGGAAAGAGTGCGCTGTCAAGAGTAAGGGTGAGTGCGCTGTCAGGAATGGAGGTGAAAGTAGTGAGAGTGACATGGAGCGTGAGTTAGTTGTGACAGGTGAGCGAGGATGTACACCTGGGATGGAAGGATGCACACCTGGAATGGTAGAGCGTGAGTGGGAATGCACGCTGGAGTTGGTGGTGAGGCACGTGGTTGGGTGTGCGAATGAGGGCACACCTGTGATTGTCACAGAGGAGGTGACCGAGGAGGGGGCGCGAAGAGGTGTATTGGTGAGGTGTGCGAGCAACGAATGTGTGCCAAAGTGTTCGGTGGTCAGGTGTGTGACCAAGGCTGTGAGTGGAATGGGTGTACCTGGGTGTGTAAGGAAAGGTACGAGGAGCATGGGCACGGCTGGATGTGTGAGCAAGGAACGGGCTGCGGGGTGTAAGCATGCAGGTGAAGCATCGACGTTACACGGGTTAGAGGTTAGAGCGACGTTTAGCCGAAGCGGGCCCTCGGTGCGTGCTGGGCCTCGCTTTGAACGGCCGCGTCCGGGCTCCACTAGACGGAGCGGGCCGCCCGATAGGAAGGGTCGTCATGGCGACCACTTTCTATTGAGACGTGCCGGCAGGTCGAGATCGGGACATTTGATGGCTCCACGCCGAGGTGGTGCGTGGGATCTCGGCCCGGGTAAGCCCCCATCCCTGCCACGAATGCGGGACGTATCCAGCCGCTGGCACAAAAGAACCCGCGTTCATGGCTCGGCTGTACGAAGCCGAGCTTTCGAAGGAAATTGGCGCACCGAGAGGATGTAATAAGTAGACGGGTGATGGTGATAGTGATAGTAGTGATTTGATACAAAATTTAGAAGAGTGAATAGAATTGGCAGTAAATGGGAAATTTTTGAATTGTTGGATTTGGACGAGCGAAATTGGTAGTGAGAGACCCCCGATGTGGTGGGATGGCAAATCCACCATCCCTCACAGGTGGGGGCAAAGGAGCACTAGATTAGGGGGTTGATGGCAGTGAAAACTAGCCCGGGGGGGTTAGGATATTGTGTGTAGGGATCTAGCGAAGATGACAGTAGGTAACGTTAAGGTTAGTTAGTGACTGATACCTGTAGTGGGGACGCAGGTAGTTTAGTGTGGATGATAATGACGTGGGAGCGCAATAGTTTAAAGGGACGACTGGGACGCGCAAGTTTCAGAAGGGAGTAGTTAGCTGAAATGATGCCGTGTGTGTGAGCATTGAACAGGTGTGATTGCACAGGTGTGCAACTGGACGGGTGTGTGGAGCAGTGTGTGAGTAGTGAGTGTTGTAGATCAGCGCGAATGCGCTTGGGGAGAGAAGGGTGCAGGTGGCACCAAGTGTGAGAGCACAGGTGTGCAAGTACAGGTGTGTGGAGAGAGTTGGAGTAAGTGGTACGGAGTGGTGTGCATGGTGCGAAGGTGTGGATGGGGGAAGAGTGGACCCCTTTCACGAGTACCCGGGGCGGGTAGTGTAAGTGTTAGGTAGAGGGTACAGGTAAATTGTGGTTGGATATTGGCATCTGTGGTGCGGTTGCAGAATGGTGTTGTGAATGGGTGCATTAGTGTTGTGGAAATGGCTGGGCGTGTAGCCTGTTAGTGTGTGTAGTTGGTTGGGCACTCCACCACTGTGAGGATGTCGGCCAGGTGAGGCCGCAGGTGGGCTCTGGGAGCCGGTAGAGTTGTGGATGGGGCCCGAGGATCCGGAGGACGGACCCGGGTAGCCCAGTGCCAGAGAGGGCACCGAGTGGGGAGAGTGCGAGAGGGCCTTCCCCAGGTAGTTAGGTTAGGGTAAGGAGCAGGTAAGCTCGGAGGCAACTGCAGTGGTGGAGGTGTGCAGGTGGGTAGACCCACTGGGAGAGGTACACGCCACAGCCCAGAAATTGTACGAGGGCACCGGGAGATGAATCGGGGGAGTGAGACCCCAAATTGAAGAGCACCACAGTTTGGCCAATGGGAATTGGTTTTTAGAACCCATAGTGTAAGAGGGCCAATGGTTTGGCCGGAGGAAGACCCCGGGTAGTGTAAAGTTGTTAAAATCATTTAGGAAATAGTTAGGATTGAAGAACCTGTCGCACCATACGCAGCCACTTACCTGTGGTGATGATGATGACTCCACACCTGTGTTTTCTTTGTTTGTTGCAGGAGATGAATTGCTGTGTGGGTTGGTGAGACGCATCACGACGTGGATGAGACATTAGGGTGATTCCATCTCTCCCTCCTTAGGAGGGACTGATGATGAGTTGGAGATGGCAAATTTTGATGTTGAGTTGAAAATGGCAAATTTTGATGAGAGTTGAAAATGGCAAATTTGATTGGTTAGGAGGGAGAGAAGACGAATTTGGTATATGGGAGGAACGGGGAAGACAGTAGGGATGTTTGTTGATTTGTAAAGTAGATGTTTATGGGTAGTGTTGTGTTTTGTGGATACAGTAAGGGGTAAGGGAGGGGCCATGTAGGTTACCTGGTGGGGGGGGGGGGCGTACGATAGGAACGTACCTGTCTCACCTGGTTCCCATGTGCCCCCAGTGTGCATCACCTTACATTGCGTGCACTTTTGCGCCCTTACCACCTTACTCACTTGTTTCTTCTGTTGTCTCCCACCTCCGAGGATCTGGCTTTGGGGTAGAGAGAGAGGAGAGAGAGGTGCTGGCTGCGCAGTTGTGGGCCTGCACTTTCGCTGTTTGCTGCCGGGATCGATACACCATATGGACCGCAATGTTTGTGGCCACCCACAATGGACCGCAGTTCGTTTGCGGCCAAGCACCACCCGGGGATGGACCTATGGATCAACGTGGCACCTAAGCCATAAAGGTGAACCACTGTTAATTAACACCGCTGAAGGCCACACGAAGAGCAAGAGACACCTGCAGGGTTAGGGGTTGTCGAATTTATTTTTATTCCAATGAACAATGGTGACTGCACCGGATGGTGCTGACTGTGTGGTGGGGTGGTGCTTTTGATGCTGGGAAAGGGTGCTCTGCACGTTATTAAAGGCCGTCGGCCACAGAGCACTCGTGGGTTGGTGTATCGATGCTGGCAAGCGCGCTCTCTCTATGCATAACATCTGCATGTGTTCCTCCAAAGACAGGTCCTGGATCGTAGTGTAAATAGCAGCGTAGTCTTGTAAATAATGCTCCCTACCGGCTGTATGTTTAGTTTGAGAATTCTTTCCGGATTCGGTTATCCTGTGGGTGTGTTTCTGTGAGGAGAAGGGTGCAACGTCGCAGGGGGACATATTTACTCATTTGTGAATATCTGTAAAACTGTCGCACTCAGGGTAGAGTTAATAGTAGAGGGAACTACATTGCGTGCCACACTAAAGTAGGTAAAAATTTATCGGGTCGGGACGCCCCGAGGGTAGAGAAGGGTGCAATGTTGCGAATATGGAATTTGGCCTCCATATCCGCTTGTAAATATTCCCCTATTTTCTCCAATACTCCCCAACTTTCCCCAATCCCCCATTCCCTAGTCCCATTGCATGTAAATAACAATCAGTAGAGCCGACCTTCCCCTTCTTCCCCCATTAAATGTCGTGCCCAGGTCCACCGCACCACACGTAGACAACTTTCGGACATCTTCCTAGTTATTCTTAATCTATGTCAGTTAAGGCCTCGTTTCCATTAATTATGACTCTTCGTTGCACCAGAATGTGATTATATGGCATCAGTAGTGAGTTTAGGACCTTTCCCATACCTCCTTCCATCTTCTTCCCCAACAATTACAACAACAACAGAGGAGATGGCGGCGGAGCGGGGGAGGATGCGTCCTCCCACCGGCTCGATTAGCTCCAGACCATGCGCTCCACGGGGTTACCACGAAGGGGCTCCTTGTCAGCTCCTCGTCAAGGGCGGAGCCTGGTAAACCCCCCCGCACGCACCCAATGAGAAGCAACGTGCCGATTCCACGAGGCGGAGCTAACGAGCCGAGGGCGTGTCACTCCCCGCCGGATATACGCGGCCCCGCGCCGGATGTGACGTGAGATGCGCCTCAGCTTGGAGAGAGAAGCCACCGCCACCCCCAGCGCGACGATACCTCCCCGCATCTTTGGACCGGACCGGACCGTACTGGACCCTGCTTTGAGCCAAGAGTGCACCTTGAGCCATCGATACCCGCTGTCCTTTTCATCAACCCCCGTGTGAGTCAGCCTTGTCCCGTTTGTCTGTCGTCTGTCCGGGGTTAATATAAGAGTGTGTCTAAGTGCCTGTCTTTCTGTGATTATAACTCTAGCCCCTGTAATCTGACCTTTCCGTACGAATATAATCTCCTCCGGAGGTCTTGAGAACTGAACCCTTGGTGTCGTATTGTGTTATTGTAATCCAGCCGGGTGTCTTCTTTTTCTTATTGAGCCAGCGTAACGCGACTAGTCAACGTTCGGGCACAATCGGGTAACTTGTGCAGACGTGGTCATACCATAAAACCGCTCGGTAAATAACATCCAAGCCACGTCTGTAACAATATATATATATATATATATATATATATATATATATATATATATATATATATATATATATATATGTACTGTATATATATATGTATATATATATATATATATATATATATATATATATATATATATATATATATATATATATATATATATATATATATATATATATATATATATATATATATATATATGCATGTGCTGACCAGATCACATTTAAGCTATCTTGTACTCAAATGGGAATAAACCAAGTTTACCACAATCTATGACTACGGTATTGTGTATGTAGCAGCAATTATTTATTTACTGAAGGAGCAAACTCATGTTTTCCTGAGAGAGTGGACCAGCTACACAAGCATTAAGCAGCCAGGACCACTCAACGTGGAATATCCCTCGGTTACTTACTAACATTCCAAACATCTGGTAAACACTTGGGTGATCTTGTTTGTGAGCAACTTCGAGTTGTCTCAGCTGTGGTCGTTCACTTAAAACAAACATCTCCATAGCTTTGCCAAATAAAAAGCTGCCGAAGACATTCAGATAGGCCATTGTCCTGTCCCCAGTGATGTCATCCCCAAGGATTATATTGTTCCTAAAATGAATGTAGAATCATTTTGCTTCCTTCATATAAGTGGCTCTAACTGTCGGGGGGAAATGGTGGGACCGAACTCATTTAATGGTTGTAACACTGGTAAGATTGACAACCCTCAGTTTTTACAATTTGAAAAATGCATGGTGTCCATGATTTGGATATTTGATATTATTATGTCGATACTTCAAAAGATAAGAATGGTGTCGGTGATTTTCTATGTCGTGAACGATGACCGTCAATATGGTCGTTTTGTGTCACACTCCGTAGCATTTTTGCAATGGAATAAATTTAATGAATTAAAAGTTCAAATGCATATATTGTATTTCACGTCCTTTATTTTAACAATGATTTAAACACAAACTGTTCCTTTTTTATTTTTTCCTGCTGACAACACTCAAACCTTGTCCGGTTCGGCTGAATTTGCGAGCCTTTTCCCGCAGGCCAGGCATGGTGCGTTGTCTGCTTCGTTGCCTGTCAGCCTTCTCTCCTCGCCGTCGTTTTCCACTACTCAAATGGATTCCAAAATATTCTCTGCATGCTTTTGGACTGGATACCATCGCAGGCCTCACCGTGGGCCTTACTGTTGTGCCGCAGGCCTTGGCCTATGCACAGCTGGCAGGACTGTCTGTACAGGTGGAGTGCCATTTTGTTTAACCTACATTTGTTTTCTTAACTACTGTTGGGTTCATCTTGTGCTTCTTTTTTTCTTACGTAAAAGAATGTTACCTGACGTGTTGTGTTCAGTAGAGCAGGAATAGATAATTGGTGTACGTAAAGTGAAGATGCTTGACGAAGGGGTAATCTAAATATTATATACTAGCAGAGATACTCATCAAGGACCGGTGATGGGATGGAATGACATTTGATAGGACGAGATGACCACAGAACAACAACAACACCAATCCTCATGACAAACGGAATAAATTCCGCTCCGAGCGGCTCAAACGTGTGGCCAGGGTCGGTGGTGGTGAAGGTAGAGAAGCTGACAAGGACAAGATTCTGCAAGAAAAGGAGGCAGAGCTGGCCCGGATGCAGGCGATGATTGCTCAGATGCTACAACAGCGGCAGCGAGGGGATGAGTGATGGATGGAAGGCCTTAAAAAAATTGTACGGATTCAGAGGTTGATGCAGTTTGTTCGGCCGGAAAAGCAGGGAAGGTGATTATGCTTTTGAGCTAAAATGTGGATGTAACGCCTTGGGAGTGAAGGTTGAGGGATTTGGGGATGGCGATGGGCTAATGGAGATTGGAAGGAATCCGAGTTTGAATAGTTAGCAGAGATTGGCAGAATGGATGAAAGAAATGGGAATTGACGGACACCATCAATCCTTGTTTGACCAAAAATGAAGACGTGACAGGTGGGCTTGAAATTCTGCCCTCCAGAATGTCATGCCGTCATCCAGCATGACAAACACTTCGGCAAATTCTACTTTATGCCGAATGTGGGGGAAAAAACGAGCGGTGTTTAAGTTGATTTAGATGACCTATATGACCTATGCGGAATTGTAAGACGTTGTTAATCATCCCTACGAAGTTTGGTGACTATGTGCGATGCGTTGGGGGTGGATAGGAAACAGGACAGACAGATTCCATCATATTATTATAAATTGCACAAAAAGACAGGTGTTCAAAGCTTGGTCAAGAAAGGTTGCTTCTCCAATAAAATGACAGTTCACGACTCTCTTGTTGCAAAACAAAAATGTAGCACAATTGGAATTCAAAATCCACATCCACATTTTGCCCACTTATTCCAGTTTCCAAACATAAGTAAAATCTCTATAAGGATGTTCTTATGATGAGGTGAAAAATGTGAGAGTATTTTGAGGACCAAGAAAAACGATGACGGAGAATTGAATGTGGTTCAGGAAACGTTTCGACATTAAGTGAGATTACATTAAAACGACAGTGAAGTCTATGGCGTGCCATCACATATCCCCACGCTTCCCACCTAAAGCAAAGTTGAAAGGTGGCAAAAAGTTCCACCAGGAATGACCCAATGTCAGATTTTGAGTGTAAATAAAATCTTCTGTTTTGACCTCTGTGATCCTAAGTCCCCACCCCCTGGGGGCATAAACCGGGAGACAAATCCAAGAAAATTCTTACATATTTCATGCTTCCCCTGATGCTGATTGCATTATTCAAAGATTTATTTAAAATGTTTTAAAATGTACCACGAATTACATTTTTTTTGGTACTTGACCTTTTGTCCCCGCCCCACGGGCCCCACGGGCGGACCCAAAAATGATACTGCTCTCGCACCTTCTTGTCATGTGGTGGTCATAGCTACCAAGTTTACACCCCTTCCCACGCCTCCTCCCCCCAGGCCCTCTCCCTCCCGCGCTTCTCCCTGCTCTCAGGTGTTGTGTTTGTGTGCTTCCCCTCCTCTCCCCATCTTGTCTTCCGCTCCCTCTTTTTGTATGTTTTGTTTGTCTGGTTGATTTGTTTGTGAAATAAATGTTAGCTCTTTCACGAGCCTCGATTCAGTATACAAAAGAGGAAATAGCGTGACAGATGGACAGTGCCAATTACAAAATCTCCCCAGTTAATTTTTTTAAACGAGGGGATAATAACGTCAAATCATCTTTTTCTGATCATTTTTTTGTTCAGGCTAAAAATGTAATGTCTGACCCTTGCACTTGTCCTTCTGAGTATATTGATTATACATTATAAGTTGTGTGCTTTATATTAGAAGTCATTGTTCTGATAACTCACAAACTCGTGTATGATATATATTTACCTACCCCTCCCTCCCCACCCCCTTTCCACCACTCCCAGTTTGGTCTGTACTCTTCCATCATGGGAGGCTTTGTATACTGCCTATTAGGAACGTCCAAGGATATAACCCTAGGCCCGACTGCCATCATGTCTGCACTCATTGCGCCATTGGTACATGGAGATGCCGTGTACGCTACCATCCTTGCCTTCCTCTGTGGTTGCGTCCAATTGCTTCTCGGATTGTTACAGTTCGGTATGGCTTCTCATAGCGATCACTTATTTGAACAGTGTGTTCATTACTCCTCCTCGTTCAGCATGATTGTTAGTTTGAAACATTTGACCATCAAAGGCTCTTTTCTGTTTGATCTACGTCATAAGAAGATATTTCTAGTTCTAATTCTAATTTGAAATTTACGCACAAGTCAAATCTAGAAATGTATTTCCTGTTACATGGAAGCTTGATGCCTTTGTTGGTGCGTTGAAGAACAATAGTACCACGAGGTTTTATTCAAGGTTTTTCTTAAACGCGAATGTGGAAGTATGCATGGAAGAAGTTTTGGGAACTGAGTGGCGTGCTGACGAGGAGGGGAGTGTCGTTGAAGCTGAAGGGAAAGGTGTATGCTGCATGTGTGAGAAGTGTTATGATATATGGGAGCGAGACATGGGTAATGAACGTAGAGCAGCAACGAAGGTTGGAAAGGGTGGAAATGCGAATGGTTCGATGGATGTGCGGAGTATCGTTGAGAGAATGAATGAATGAATGAATGCGGAATATCGTTGAGAGAGAGGAAGACAAATGATGAGTTGCGAAAGATGATGGGAATAGAGCCTGTGATGGATGCTGTGAAGAGGAACAGGTTGAGATGGTTTGGTCATGTGTTGAGGAAGGATGAAAGGGACTGGTTGAGAAGAGTGATGGAAATGAATGTAGAAGGAAGTAGAGGACGGGGAAGACCGAGAAAGACTTGGCTAAAGGTGGTGGAAGAAAAAATGCGGGCAAAGGGGTTAACAAGGAGAGATGCAGAAAATAGGGCAAGATGGAGAAGATTGTCATGGGGACCGCAAGGCTAACCCCCACTCTTGCAGGGAAAATGGCCTTAAAATGCAGGTTGTTGTTTCTTAAACGCGAATGAAGGTTTTATTTTATTTTATTGTTTCCACCTACTTAATGGAATCTGCAGGATGGGGCACTGAATCGTGCAACTCTGTCATCACCTTAAATCACGTTCTGTTCTTTCTGCGCTTCATTCATTAAAGACTAGTTTCTTGAAATTATCCGCTCGTCCCCCTGCACAGCGGAAGATGGGGTTTTGCAATCACTTATGTGTGTGCTTGTGTCTGTCTGGGCCTTAACTTTTTTACCATTTGACCTTTGTCATCAAATTTTCAACAAAGCGTTGTTATGAGAGTATGGAGAACATGAATTAATAACTTAGTCAAAAGGACCAAGGTAAACGTCACATAAAATTGTCAATTTTCATACAGTTGACCTGAAATTTTAAGAATTTGCATACTTGGTCATTGAATTGGTTCACCAACCCAAAGCTAGAGGCCAATTGTTACTCCCGCTAGGGAGTAATGCATTCGATCGTGTCCGTCCGTGTGTGTGTTCGTGTGTTTGTGAACAAGATATCTGGAAAAGTTCTGAACGGATTTGGATGAAAGTTGGTGGGATGATTGCCCTTGGGATAAGGAAGAATTAATTAGTTTTTGGTGAAGCTCAGGATATTATTCCGGATCCAGGAATTTTTTGAAGGATTTTTTTTACCATTGGAAGATAGATTCCAACTTGTTTTGGGGAGAGGGGATGTTAAACAAAACGTATTATTCCAACTTGACCCACGGCGGGAGTATTCGCTCTACTGAGTGGCGTTCTCGTTTTTTTTGTTTTTTTTTAGATCAACGGGACAAAGGGTCGAGGTCGCCTAAAATTATCAATAATTTTGTATTTTTTTTCTCCGTTTTCATCATGTTTAGCATACGGAAGAAGTCCGAGTACAAAGCAGACGCGGATGGGCTTTGCATTTTCAGATGCTTTCTATACTGAAATGCAAAAGAAACTTACCACCTTTGAAACCTTTAAATATCAACAATAACACTGCATGTAGTAAATGTGTGAACTTATTTGTGGACAATAGTGTCCTCACTGTCAGACAAAACGGTCACGGATGGTCACTTGAACCTTCAATGGTCACTTCATAGCACAGCTGTTGAACAGCCATTTTGACTGTCAGTGATTAGCCAAGGGGTACGGGATGATTTTAATGAGCTGCACGTGATGTCTTGATATTGGCTTTCAAAAGGCCAGTGCAAAATGGGCATTTCAATCAACATGCCACGATTGTCAAGGGATCAACGGCAGCGTGCCCTTGGCATGCTGCAAGGCGGACTGAGCTACCGTGAAGTGGCACGTCGCCTTGGCTGTTCACACCAGACGATATCGGCCCTGGCGGACAGAGACACCCTCCACAACTCTGCAGATGACAGACCTCGATCAGGGAGGCCAAGAGTCACCACTGCAAGGCAGGACAGGCAGATGGTCCGAAGTCACCTGCGGGATCGATTCCGTCCAGCATCCCGCACTGCGGCAGAAACTCCGGGGTGTGCAAACCCACGGATCTCCAATGATACTGCACGAAGACGACTGCATGACTATGGTCTGACTGCCAGAAGACCATACATAGGCCCCGTGATGACGGCTGCCCATCGCCGCAACCGACAGAGATGGTGCCAGCAGCATCAGCGGTGGACCTTGGCGCAGTGGAACGATGTCGCTTTCAGCGATGAGTCAAGGTTCTGTGTGGACAGTCCTGATGGGCGTGAGCGTGTCTGGAGAAGAACTGGCGAGCGATATGCCGATTGTTCCGTGCGTCAAGCCAACAGGTGGGGTGGCCCAAGTGTGATGGTGTGGGCCGCCATATCAGGCCGGTACAGGACGCCACTGGTGGTTGTGGATGGGAATCTTAACGCCCAGCGGTATGTGGATAACATCCTGCGACCTCATCTGCTGCCATTCCTGCTAGACCACCCAGAACTGAGAACCTTTCAGCATGACAACGCTCGTCCCCATGCTGCTCGCTTTACCACTGCATTTCTCCAAGGCGAGAACATCAACACCATGCAGTGGCCTGCGCTCTCCCCTGACCGGAATCCCATAGAGCACCTGTGGGATGATCTTGGGAGACGCGTAGTTGGCAGGGCCAGGACACGGGCAGAGCTGCTTCAGACATTGAGGACTGAGTGGGACAGAATCCAGCAGCAATCCATCCAAAGACTGGTAGGCAGTATACGCCGACGATGCACTGCCTGTATCCAAAACAATGGTGGCCACACACGCTATTGAAAGGGGACTGACATTGCACCCTGTGCTGTTCTGTACTGTAGAACAAACTGATGAGATGGTGTATCTTGGTCAAAAACTTGACATGTCATCAATAAAATGCCAATGTTTCAATTAGCAATTGTTGGTTTGTTTTATTTTGAACTGTTACAATTTTATTACATTTCAAACAAGTGGTAAGTTTCTTGCATGACTGAAATAGTCATGCAGTCGTCCTCGTGCAGTATCATTGTAGATCCGTGGGTTTGCATGCCCCGGAGTTTCTGCCGCAGTGCGGGATGCTGGACGGAATCGATCCCGCAGGTGACTTCGGACCATCTGCCTGTCCTGCCTTGCAGTGGTGACTCTTGGCTTCCCTGATCGAGGTCTGTCATCTGCAGAGTTGTGGAGGGTGTCTCTGTCCACCAGGGCCGATATCGTTTGGTGTGAACAGCCAAGGCGACGTGCCACCTCACGGTAGCTCAGTCCGCCTTGCAGCATGCCCAGGGCACGCTGCCGTTGATCCCTTGACAATCGTGGCATGTTGATTGAAATGCCCATTTTGCACTGGCCTTTTTAAAGCCAATATCAAGACATCACGTGCAGCTCATTAAAATCATCCGGTACCCCTTGGCTAATCACTGACAGTCAAAATGGCTGTTCAACAGCTGTGCTATGAAGTGACCATTGAAGGTTCAAGTGACCATCCGTGACCGTTTTGTCTGACAGTGAGGACACTATTGTCCACAAATAAGTTCACACATTTACTACACGCAGTTATTGTTGATATTTAAAGGTTTCAAAGGTGGTAAGTTTCTTTTGCGTTTCAGTATAGTTTTGATTTTGTTGTCAAGTGTTGGCATGAGCCTGTATGTCCAAACTTTATCTCTTTTACCTCCACCTTTTCCTGTGTGCGTGCTAACCTGGCCACTCATTTACCCCTACCCCCACTGGGACCTTTCTTTGTTTTCCCTCCACACAGGCTTTATCATGGACTTCATCTCGGAGCCAGTAATTAAAGGGTTCACTTGTGCTGCTTCCATAATGATTTGCATCACCCAAGTCAAGGTGTGTTTGACTGTTGTGCAATTGTGTGAGTAGTTGTCCAAGTTTATTACCCAAGACCGTTACATCTTTATTACAAACTGAATTGCCTGAAAAAAACAGACCACGTTTCCCAGCTTAGCAAGCCTTATGTAACCACAAAGATGCAATGACTAGGTTAGGAGAAACACGTGCCACCTATTGCCAGGCTAATGAGCTTTCGGTTAAAATATGTGGCTGTGGATACTTTTTAACAGGCAATCCAGCACAATTGTTCTCGTAGTTTGAGATAAATAAATTGCGCATTTACATAATCTGATCCCGGCTGTTCTTGTTCAACCATTGCTGTGATAGTTATCATTGCGATAATGATTGCAAAGCTGTTTTCTGTATGATTTTGTTGCCCTGCTGGATGTGATTTCTTGCTATATGCATTATGGATACCATGTGGTTGTCTGTGGGTGCACAGAACCTTCTTGGCCTTCAAGGCATACCACGGCAGTTCTTTTTGCTGGTTTACCACACATTTGCCAAGTTGGCCGAGACCAGGTGTGGAACTGACCTGTGCATAGTTGTATTCTTTTTATGGAGTCTGAGTGGCCATTAAAGCAATACACAGTTTGCATGATCATTTGTCAGGCCAGGTGATGCTATCTTGAGTTTCCTGTGCATCACATTCCTCCTACTGCTCAAAGTCATGCGGCGCAAGGTGGAAGATGTGGACTCGTTGACGGTGAAGATTGTCAAGAAGATCACGTGGTTGGCGAGTTCAGGTCTGACACAGTACTTGTCTTCTTTTATTAGGCGTAATTTTTCACTTTCTCCAGAAAATTGAAAGCTGAAGTAACTGGAACAACACTCGGTAGAGGGCATACCTCAACCAGGCTGAACAGTTTGTTTTGTATCCCACTGATAGGCCGAATCTGGATTTGGACCTGAACCAAAATTGAATTGCTTGTTTATGTCGCCAAACCAACTCATCCACCTAATTTTGTCATAATCCGTCCACAACTTTTTGAAATATCGTGCCATATGTCGGTTTTGGCCATCTCAATTTGGTCATATGTCGGTATTCACTCAATGGTGAAGAATCACTTAAAAAATTCTCTGATCTGGATCCCGAATCAAATGTCCACCAAGATTGAATCAATTCGTCCTTGTCACACCCCCAACTTGTCCACTGATTGACAAGAACAAGGCGATTAGATTTTGTTTCAGGTCCGGATCTAGATCCGGCCTATCATTGTGATCCAAAATGTAAACTGTCTAGCCTGGCAGAGGTATGTGCTCTACCGAGTGCTGTTCTAGTTCCTATCTGTGTCCTTTGACTGCTGGATCTGTACTGTTTATTGAGCGTTGAAAGTTCCTTGAAAGTGAACATCTACAATTGTATAACCCAACCTTATTACTTGCAGGTTACTGTTTCCTCTCCTCTTTTTTTTGTTCATTCATTCCCCTGCTTCTTGTGTCAATAAATGGCCTTGTTGCCTACTGTCAGTATGTTTCCTTTACACCCACTGTCACCTTACTCTTTCATGATCTTGTATCTTCTTTTTCTTCTTCCTCTTCTTTAATGGTCACCATTATCCCACCTTTCTTGTGGGGTCAGCTCGGGGAAGGTTCTCCCAATGCTTCACAAATCGGTTGGCCAGGCCTGACGTTTGACTAGTTAGGGCAGGAATTTGGGATTTGGCCATGGTGCCAGTGATAGCTCGCCTTCTCTCGCAAAGGGCACTGTGGGATCCTTATCGTCCACCAACAAATGCTGGCAGACGGGAAGTCCATTTAATGTCCATTTGAGGGATTACACACACTGAGGAATCACCCTGTCTGTGAAACACCGGACTGACAGTTTATAGCTGGGTCAGGAATCAAACCCAGGCTATTCAACGAGTGTGTGTACCTCTAGGTCTAGGCCATCCTGTTATTCCTTCTCATTTTTCTTGTATAAAAGATGAAATACAAAAGAACAATTTAACTCGAAACTGAATCCAAAACTGAATCTGATATAAGTAAAGAAAGCTGTGTGGTGTTTCTAGTTGTAGCTTACACGCATTGCGTTTTCTTCCTAGGACGCAACGCACTAGTGATCTTGGCAGCAGCACTCGTATCCTTCGCATTTTCATCCCTCCATCTGCAGCCATTTGTTATCACCGGCGAGGTAAAACCGGGATTACCAGCCTTTCATCCCCCACCATTCTCAGATGAGAGGAATGGAACGGTCATCACCTTCTCACATATTGTACAGGTAGCTAGGTCACTGTAGTTGTTCATATTGTCTTGGGGATTGGAGAAATGGTGGCAGTATAAGAGATGATGAGTTTGAGTGAGCATGAGTTTAGAATAACTTTGGGGGTGAGCATTTAGTTTGAAATATCTCTGCCTGTAAATCTGCTGGTGACTAAATATTTGTGAATCTATGTCCAGGATCTTGGGACTGCCCTGTTGGTTGTACCACTTATTGGTTTCCTGGAAAGCATCGCAATTGCAAAGGCCTTTGGTAAGCACCTGTTACCTATTCTCTATACTCAAGTGCTTCTTCATTCAGTGGTATTCCCTCCTTTTAGTATGTTATTATTTTGTACTACGGGGTTGGAATAGTTTTTCTTTTTACGGTGTAGCCCGTAGGGCAAAGCTGTCGAGAACAGTGTTTGTCTGTCTGCATGTATGTATGTCCCTCACAAATGTACACCTCATAAATGATGACTCCATACACCGCCATTTGGATTTCCATGCCGTTTAGGCCGAACATATCGTCGAACCTGTCATATATCACAATCGCCATGCTCTACCTTCACGTTTTTCATTCAGTGTGAAACACAAACAAACCGATTGTTAAAATGACCATCAATTTATCGAAAGCATCGGTGTTTTCATGATGTTCTTCATATTAGGTGTTCTTCCAATGACACAGTATGTATAGCCATTCATGATGCCATTCACACATTCAAGGCACCCACTGCCAGAGGCAGCACAGCAACCCAAAAACATCACTGAACCTCTTCCATGTTTGACTGTAGGGAAGGTTTTCTTTTCTTTGAAGGCTTCATTTTGTTTTCTGTAAACATAGAGATGATGTGCTTTACCAAAAAGCTCTATTTGGTCTCATCTGTCCACAGGACATTTTCCCAGAAGGATTTTGGCTTGTTCAGGTGTGTTTTGGCAAACGCCAGTCGGGCTTTCTTATGTCTCTCTCTCAGCAGTGGGGTCCTCCTGGGTCTCCCACCATAGAACCCCTTTTCATTGAGTTGGCGACGGATGGTGTGAGTTGAAACTGTCGTACCTTGTGTCTCAAGATCAGCTTGAATCTGTTTGGCAGTTGATCGAGGTGCTTTCTCCACCATTTGAACAATCCTTCGCTACAATCTTCGATCAACTTTTCTCATGCAGCCCCGTCCAGGGAGGTTGGCCACAGTGCCATGGGCTTTAAGCTTCCTGAAAACATTGCGTACGGTGGACACAGGAACATCAAGTTAGCTGGAGATGGACTTGTAGCCTTGAGATTGTCCATGCTTGGCTACAATCTTGTGTCTGACCTCCTCAGACAAATCGCTGGGTTTTTTTTCTTTTCTCCATGTTCGTTGACACAAAACATCAGAATGACTCCTTTTCTCCATTCAAACTGGTGGAATGAGTGATTTTTATATTGCAGGCACCTGCAATACAGCACAGGTGAGTTCAATACCAAAGTAAAGGAGAATCACCTGCTTGAAATCTAATTATTTCTAACAACTTCTTAAAGGTACCAATAAAATTGTCTAGGCCATTTGAGGATTACTGTGTGCTATAAGCTAAGATTTAGTACTTTTTCAGCTTTTTTGTTTTGTTCCACTGCAAACCAAAGAAATACATCTGTGGGTACCAAAAGATGATTTTTATTTCAACAATTTTCTGGAGGAAATGGTGCTTTATTTTAAAAAAGTGCATGGGTGTCAATATTTTTGGCCACAACAGTATATAGCACGATATCTCAAAAAGTTATGGACGAATTTATACAAAACTTGGTGCACAGGTTGAGTGTGTGACAAGGACGAATCAATTTGATTTTGGTGAAGATCTGAACATGGATCCGGATACGAGCTTTTAAATTGTTTTACGTGATTCTATCATTGAGTGATGGGGCCAAAAACGATATATAGCACTATATTTCAAAGTTGTGGACGACTTGTACCAAAATGAGGTGGTTGAGTTGGTTAGGCGACAAGAACAAGCTGATTAGATTTTGGCTCAGTTCTGAATCCAGATCTGACCTATCAGGGGGATATAAAACGTAAACTGTTCAGCCTGGCGCAGGTATTCTCTCTAACGAGCACTGTTAATAGTTTTATATGCAATATTTTTTGATTGAGACCAGATTTGTGTTAACTTTTTGTATAACATTTTTTTTTTTTCCCCCTCTTGCTATCTCGCTTCCCTCTGTCTCCCTTACAGCAAGTGAGAATAAGTACCCTGTAGATCCAAGCCAGGAGCTGATTGCTATTGGTATGTAATAATAACAACATCCTTCAAACTTTTTCACCATTTTGCTTTTATTTACAGCCCTCATACAATAATTTATACACTTATTTCGCCGATTATTATGCATGGGGTGATGAATAATTTCATTGCCTAATGAGAGATACTCAACAACTTCATTGGATGAGATACGTGCAGTAGTCCAAGACACACTTAGTTTTTTTGAAAGATATATACACTACCAGCCAAAAGTTTTAGAACACCTCAATTTTTCCAGTTTTTATTGAAATTTACGCAGTTTAATGTCTCAATGTACTCTGAAATTAAGCATAGAACAAATAAACAATTGGAGATAAAGAAGAAATCATAGAATCATTTTGTTTAACAAAATTTAATGTTTGACTCAGCATGCATATTAGCACACCCATGGCGAACAAAAAAGCCTCCGAGCACGATGCCACCCGACACATGGTTTCAGAGTTATGACGTTTTTAAGCTCAAACTAGAAATGGTATCACCTCCATAATTTGTGAAGATATCGAGTGGAAACTTTACACAAATATTCCTCATGGGGGGATGTTTCAATGTTACTTGAGACGTTTTGATACGTCACATGGTTTGGCCGCAATAAATAATGGAAGGTAAATTTTAAAAAGCTTCTAACTCTTGAACCACTGCATTGATCGACTTGACATCAAAGCATGTCCAATGAAAGTGGGGTTGTATCAAAAGTGGGGTTGTATCAAAAGTGGGGTTGTATCAAAAGTGGGGTTGTATCAAAAGTGAGTGCGAGTAAACCGGTCATCACTGTAAGCAGTTTTAAAGTGGCAGTTATAGTTCATTAATGTTATTTATTAATGTTAATTCTGGGTGGCAGAGGGATCATTTGAAACGGGCTTGGTCGGTAGGGGAAGTCCAAGTGTATGCACATGCGCTATTCAAAAATTAAACCTAATTTGTGTCAAGTTCTGTGAAACGAGATTGATGTGAAAACATTCATGTTGTCTTTGTTGCTAAATTTATTCTGGTTTCTTCAAACAAATCGCGATTTTAGTCCGCGATGTTCTTACCATACCAACGCACGTCCGAGTGTATGCGCATGCGCTATTCAAAAAGGCACCCCAACAACAAGAACAACAACGCGGTCCTCTCATAGAGCTGCTCGTCGCAGCTAAAAATACAATACAGTACTGTACAATATGCGGTGGCGTCAGGTCCAGCAATCCATAGCATGATGGAGACTGGGAGGGAGAGGACACAGTGCATTGTGGGGTGGAACACCTGGAAACTGGTCTTTGTTGGATGTACAGTGCTGTAGAATGAAAATGTTCCTTAGTAACTTATGGACTTGCATGTGAAGCGACGTATAGTGGGGAGACAAGTATATGGACTCCCTGTAAAGCATATCTCAAGAAGTTGGAGACGGATTATGGCGAAACTTGGTGGATGAGTTGGGTAGATGACAAGAACAAGCTGATTCGATTTTGGTTAAGGTCCGGATGCAGATCCGGCCTATCAGTGGGATACAAATTGTAAACTGTTCAGCCTGACAGAGGTATGCGCTCCACCAAGTACAGAATGCCCTTCTAGTTTGGTGATGTGATCCTGCCACGAAAGGTTATGGTAGATAGTGAGGCCAAGGAGGTCCAGAGAGTACACCTCTTCAGTGACTGTCCATAAAAGTGGATTAGATAGTTCAACATAATTTTTAACAATGGAATTACACGAAATACCACTTTAATAACTATTATTGCCAGTCATTTGTGGGAATGACATTAGTTGTTTGAATTTTTTTTATCAGCTCTGCAACATGTTGATATAAATGCTTGTTCAGAGTAGTTTTGCGATTTAAGCCTGGTATCTGTCAATTGTACTGAGACCTGTTGATCTTTGTCTCAGGAACAACCAACATCTTTGGATCCTTTTTGTCTGCCTTCCCCGTCACAGGCAGCTTCACCAGGTGAGCTCATTCTTTTCTTTCTTTCCTTTCATTCTTTTTATTTAACCAGACGCTGTGGTGTCATAATTAGAGCATCTTCTCTGTATCTGTGAGGTTGGTGGTTCGAATCCCGGCCGAGTCATACCAAAGACAAACAAAATTGTACATGTTGCTTCCTTTCTTGACCCTCAGTATTTAAAAGGATAGTGCACTGACAAGCAAACATAGGTTTGATGGGCTTGATGAGCCGAATGGCCTCCTCCTTCATTGAAATTCCTTTTTAAGTTTATTCTATTTTTTTTCTGTTCTTATCCTTGCTTTGCACCAATTTTTACCTCCACCACCAAAGGTGGATGGAGGTTATGTTTACACCCATATATGTTTGTCTCTTTGTCTGTGAGCAGGATTTCTCAAAAAGTTGTGGACGGATTAGGATGAAATGTGGTGGATGAGTTGGGTGTGTGACAAGGATAAATTGATTCAATTTTGTTAAAGATCCGGAAACGGATCTGGATATGACAATTTTTTTTTTTTAAAGTGATCCTTCACCATTGAGAGATTAGGCCAAAAACGATATATAACACGGTATTTCAAAAGGTTGTGGATAAGTTATGACAAAACTAGGTGGATGAGTTGTTGAGGTAACAATAACAAGTGGATTCGATTTTGGTTAAGGTCCAGATGCAGATCCGGCCTATTGGTGGGATACAAAACATAAACTGTTCAGCCTGGTGGAGGTGTGCGCTCGACCGAATGCTGTTCTTGTTTTTACTTGCTCCTTGTAATTCGTCTTTTATTGTTTGCAATGACATGTTGTTACATTCTCTTATTATTTGCAAAATCGAAGATTTTTCAAGTATATTGGTTGATTGACTTTATTATTCTGTCTGTTTGTTTGTCTGTTTGTCACTCGCCTACAGATCACAATTCTAAAGCAATCATAATTAAACTTTACCAAGTTTTAGAGGTCTTCACCACTGAGAAACCTGTTGATTTTTTAGGTCAAAGGTGAAAGGTTATCATCTATGGTCGGATTTCTAAAATTGTCATTTTTCATCCAATTGACTTGAAAGTTGAACAGCATCTGCATATTGAGTCACTGGATTGGGAAACCATTTTTGAGGTCAAACGGTCAAAGGTCAATTCAAGATCAAACTTCTAAAATCATCAATTTTCATCTGAAAAATTGTGAGTTTTCATCCTATTAACCTGCAAATTAAACAGCAATGGCATAGTGCATCACTGAATTGGGAAAGACACTATTTTGAAGTCAAAAGGTCAACTCAAAGTCAAACTTCTAAAATCACCAATTTTCATCTGAAAAATAATCAATTCTAATGCGATTGAACCGAGCTTTGATTAAGATCGTCAATTTAAATCTTAATGAAATGGACAATTTTAGACAAACAAAAATACAAAACAAAATGGCATGAGGCCTCAAGAAAAGCAGCCATTGTCCTGTCAATGCATAACAAGTCTAACAGCGGCGTAGCTGGGCTTGTAAAATATTTTAAACCACAAACACACATGATTAGCTTTTTAAGCAGTCGCTAATGCAGTTTATAACATTAAACAAATTAATTTGGAGGAATCCAGATTTCCGTGAGGTAGGTATTACTTTCAGAACTGAGGGAAGATCTACTGTAATCTATATACCCCACAAGGGTGGATACGTACCGTTTTGTTGGAAGAGACGTAACGTCGATGCTTTCGATATTTGATGGTCATTTTAACAATCGATTTGTTTGTGTTTCACACTGAATGAAAAACGAAAAGGTAGAGCATGGCGATTGTGATATATGGCAGGTACAACGATATGTTCGGCATGAACGGCATAAAAATCAAAATGGCGGTGTGTGGAGAATCAGCCCCCGTACCGCCGTAATGACATCAGAAGTAATCACATCACCCTGTCATGTGACCAGATCCTCAGCTCTGATTGGTATACGTTTGAGGGGACATACATACATACATACATACATACATACATACATACATACAGACGGACAAACTGTTCTCGAAGGCTTTGCCCTATAGGCTATGCTGTAAAAATGTTTTTTTAATTGCTGTAAATGATTATTGTTTTAAATTTCGAAAATATGAGACTGTGATTTTGATTTTGTTTTTTTAGGACAGCTGTGAATTCACAAAGTGGAGTCTGTACACCCGCTGGTGGGTTAATTACAGGTTAGCCATTTTGATTATGTCATTTCACTAACATATTCTAATATCCATATTTTTGGCATTTAGCACTTGCTGTATTGTCTATCTTGCTTGTTTTGGATAGTATTGTTATGAATTTTGGGGTAGGGGGCATATATAGATTTAGGTAGATCTGCATAGGTAGGTGCTCCGATGATTGTGGGTAGCAAGAACCATCTCAATGTAAATAAGTAGAGGACCTGTCTAGCCCTGATGTCGGATAAGTTGGATATGTGTCCCCGCCACGAGGGGGCGGTGCATGTTAAGTAGTTGTCGGGATTATGCTAATTCCCCGGTGTGTCGTTCCCTCTGTGATCATCCATTTGTCCCGTATGGCAACGCTCATAGACACGTAGATTAGGAATCCATCCCCATTAGTGCATTCACACTAATTCATTCCCCTCTCACAAAAAAATCCACCGGAACAACAGTCAGGAAGCGGCTGCTCATTGCGCACCATGGCGATGGAACATCGAGCAAGCCAGGCTGAGGCCATGCCCACCTTGCGAAGGATTGGTCGAAGGGTTGATGGGGAGATTGAGGCAGGCCGAGTAAGAAGCAGGCTGCCGATTGGCAGAGTAAGGAAGAGCTCATGATTGGTCAATGGAGGGGAAGAAGTGACGCACTGATTTGAGGGAAAGAGGGCTGACGTCACGAGACGGCCGGTAAAACCACTCGCTCGCCGGCATTTTGCTCTTCCTTCTGCCCTCTCGTGTTGGACTGCTCCCTTGCGTTTGGACATTCGGCTAGCCCTGGACTTTCTTCTTTTCTTGCCCTCCACCATTTCTCTCTGACCCTGGACCCTTGCTTGTTGGACGTTGTAGCGCTGATGATCCTCTTACCCTGCATTCACGCATGGGATTGCGCGGGGACGCGAGGCTTGCCACGCAGTGGCGTACGTTGGCCCAGCAGCGCGCAGATGGGGGCGTATCGAGGCCTACTTCCCGCCAACATCGGAGCCGCGGTGGGCTGGTGCGCTTGGAGCCGACGATCCCTGACGATCCCTGACATCCAAACAGACAGAGATAAGCTCACACCACACGACGCGGTTCCTTTTGTAAATTCTCCTTTGTGTTTGTTTTAGAAGTCTGGTGTAGGGACGTCCCGATTTAGGAACATTATTTATTTACCGGCGCGTCCATTGTTCTCGGGGTCCGGCAATAAATCCGTGTTATTTTGTACAGCAATTCCGTTTTTGGTTGGATTTATTACTTTGCAAGTTTGAAGACTGCGTGCGGGACCGTCAAGTAAAACTGCCGCTTCATATTCCTCTATCTTTCCTCCCCCGTGCATATATCTTACTATAATTCAACAAATGTCCGTCCGTCTGTCTGTCTGTCCGTCCGTTCGAAGGTACCGCAAAAACGGCTGAACCGATCGCAACGATATTTTGGGTGGGTAATCCTGGGATCTCCGAAAGTAAAATAGGGTATATTGTTTTCCCAATTTCAGCTTTGGCCTCCAGCATTTTCAGGTTTTGACTCCCGCATAACGTTATTTTCCTGGGTGCCGCACAAACGGCTGCACCGATCGCTGCACGGCTGCACCGATCGGACTCGGTGACCTCGGACAAAGACCTTTTATAAGGACATGGGTTGAATCCCTCCTTGAGAGAATGCCAACCCCCTCCCCACCATCACAGCCGTCTCTCCAACTCACAATCCCACGAGATATGCGGAAAGGACGACCCAAAACCAAGTATCTTCTTTTCGATTCGTATATAAACATCATTAAAAGTAAATAATGACCTCGGCCAAAGTTCAAACGACGTGGGTTTAATCTCTACATGAGAGAATTCCACATAGCTATTGGGGCGGTGTATACGCAAATGGATCGCTGTCTCCATCGATCTTGCCAAGGCCTATCGGCTCAAAATCCTTTTAACTGTTGACTTGGTAGTTTTTACAATGAAGGAAACATTAACAATGTTGATAAAAGTTTATTGTGTAATTAATTTGTGATTGGAGTTATGTTGTTTGGAATGAAAAAAGATATATCGAGTTCAAGTAAATGACGACATGCCGTGATGGTTTCTACTTTCCAAACGTGAACTGTGCGGATCACCATATGCAGATTTGCCATGGAGCCACGATCGATGTTTCTATACGTGAACGTACCCGTTTGTTTGCGAACGGGTACGTTTTGCATGGTAGTCCTTCACGAACTTGCTGTCCATGTCTGACGTGCGACTGAGGGTGCTACAGGAATGTGGAATTTATTGGTTTCATGCTTTAGCATTCGCCGTATCTGCATTGCCTGTTTGCTTCTGGCCTCCCACCCGTGCATAGCACGGGTATCTCACTAGTATAGTCAAATCCGCCATTAATCATCGCCTCATTAACGCTCGATTGCCATTCGTGATTTCCCGGTATTAACCGAGGGGAATTACGCGACAGTATTAATCCAGCTTCATTACCATCCTCCATATGGCTTGAAGTTCTACCTTTGATTACCAAGTATTTTCCCTTCCTTTATCAATTTTACTATAATATATTAAGCAGCTGATGCCGTTCTGTTGTGGCTCTGATCTTTACGCATTTAAACTTTGGATAGTTAAAGTACAGTTTATTACTACCAGGTTATTATAAACACAGCTATTTTGCTACAGCGAAGGGATAATGAGCGAAATATTTTCTCCTTGATTCCCACACTGGTTAGCATACTTTTGTCCAATGTTCGCTTGATTACTTTCGTTATTCTCATCATCATACTCATGCGTGAGTTTAGTTCACTAGTGCAGCAGTTTGTTGATGCAGGCAGAGGCAAAACATCCCAATCCCAGGACCTCAAAGGCCACAAATCCTTTGGGCATGAGGTACCATAAAAGTATTGCACAAGCCTGAAGATGCACTTCTACTTTAATGTCTTCTTTCCCAGATTAATTCATTCATTCAATATGCTGCTGTGGCCAGTTCAGCACTGCATCTTCTCCATGGATTTTTCATCTCCAAAACTTTGGACACTGAGCCTCCATCTTTGGGTGTTGAATTCCTCACTGGGTAGCCATTTCCTTAGTCCCATTGTACCATCTTCTCTTCAGCCTTCCTTTTTGTTTCCTTCCTTCCAGCATCTATCTCTTCACCTTTCTGGCTATCTGATCTTTCCCCATCCTCCACACGGGCCCAGCCCACGTCAGACACCACTCTTCGGCCAGCTCATAAAACCTCCTCTGTCCAGTTTTTTTTATCCTCACTTCCTCGTTGGTTACTCTCTGCATCCAGTAAATCCCAAGTATTATTCTCAGGCATCTACTATCAAAACCAATCCATCTCCTTTTCTCCTCCTTTATCCAGGTCCAGCTCTCTAACCCATACATCACCACAGAGATTACTGCTGCATTGTACACCATCATCTTGGTTTGCAGGATCACATTGCTTCTCCTCCAGCAATCTCAGCTCAGACTATTGAACACCTTCCCACCAATACCAATCTTCTCTTCACTTCCTTGTCATTACTTCCATTATCTGTGATCTTGCTTCCCAAATAAACAAATGAACGTGCTTAAACCATTCTGAACTTTCTCCCTGAATTCTTACACAGGCTACTGCATCCTCCTACTAACCTCTGATCAGCCTAATCACTTTCTGTGGAACGCTGTATTTCTCCAGTACCTTCCAAAAATCCTTCCCTTGAACCCTTCATCCAGTCATATGCCTGTTTGAAGTTGACAAAGCACACATCGAAATCCTTTGTCGTTTTGTAGTTCTTCTTGATCAACTGTCGTGATGTGAAAATCTGATCATTGCATCCTTGTCCCACTCTAAACACGCACTGGTAAACCCGACATCTTGGTTTTATTGATTCTGTTCAGCAACACCCTGGTGAAAATCTTCCCTGGCACAATTAATGGACTGATGTCCTGCCAACTTTCCTTCTCGAGGAATGGGATGATCACGATTCTGCGCCAATCCTTTGGAGTTTCTTTTCCATACTCCACACCACTTGGATCACTCTGGTCAGCCACATTACCGCTTCCACTACTCCAAACTTTAACAGCTCCATAGGGATGTTGTCATCACCTGGGGTCTTTTCATTCTTGATCTATTCACCAGCTCTTCTCACCTCGTTTTCTGTAATTTCTCGTCCCATTTCCTCATCCACAATTATCGTGTCCTCCTTATTCTCAATCTCCACTATAGTTTGAAGTATGGTCTCTGGGTCCTCTTTAAGTAATGTATCAAAAAGTTATTTCCACCTTTCCAACACCTCTTTTGTCTCCTTCAATATCCTTTGCCCATCTGCCAGATTCACTGGGTCCATCCAAATTACTTTCCCCGTTACTTTCCCGGTTTTCTTCTTCTAAACATCAAACAGCCTCTTGGAATCATGCTTTCGTGCTGATTTGTTCATTTATTCTGCAACATCTCTCCATTGCTTCTCCTGTTCTTCCCTCAACTTCACTCTCAAACTCATTTTCTTCCCTTTCTGTACCTCTTTCATCTTTCACCTTGTTACCTGCCATTTTGCTACCTCTCATCTCCGCTTAAGACTGAATATTGTCGCGTCAGTAGCCGATGAACACCAGCCTTGGACGAATAGCTGAACGGTCCATAATTCCAAGGCAACAAGCCGAATATATAGCGGTTATTTTTATGACGCACAAAAGGTGGAAGACGGTGAAGGCGCTTACCTGAACGGAAGTACACGGGTTTATTCCCGAACCCACAATGAATAAACGAACACAACAAATGAAAAATGCCACACAATGAATTTAATAAAATTAAATTCAAAGAAGAAAATGAATGTTGAGGTAAACTAATATTTTCTACAATGAGACGTCGCCACTCGGTCACAAATACAACAAACAAGGGAAAGAGAACGAAAATAAAATGTTTTCTGTTAGTCGGCCTGCACTCAGCTCCGGTCCCACAGTGGACTTTTTGAGAGGGAGAGATGGTGATGTTCGACGCTCAACACCTCCCGCGTTGGAGCTCCCCAAAATGGCGCCGATGCCTCACGTCAAACGCCCAGGCATGAAGCAAGCAGCCGAGATAGCTCTCCCTCACTCTCCACTCTGTCCGAAGCGCCAAGAGCCCCACAAACTGCCGCCAACACCTCCACCTCACGATCGAAATTGCCAAAGTTCCACCAGCTCCAAAAACAGTTCTCCTCACAAGCCCGCACAACAATGGCCAAATCTCCTCCTCAAGCACCAACCCAAGAGAGAATGACTTCTTTTTTTTCCAATGGTCGTTTTTCACAAGAACCTCCTCTCCCTGACATCACTGTCCAATGGTCGAGCTCGATTATATCAATTATTAATTCCAATGAGCTGCAGATGAAAGCCTTGTATGTGGTGAGGAGCTCAGGTGTGCCAAGGAAGGACTTCATACGACGGAGGATGCCCAGTCGGCGACTGGCTTTGGAGGCCAGCTTGGAAATGTGGTTTTCCCAAGAAAGATTATGGCAGACAGTGAGACCCAAAAGCATGAGCGACAGAACTTCTTGGAGAGGATTGTTGAGAAAGTAGATGGGAGGGTTTTCCAGTCTTTCTTTTCGGAGAGACATAGTAAGAGTGTGAGATTTGTCAGGATTGAAAGACATGTTCCACTTGTTTGACCAGTCTGTGATTTTGTCCAGGTCTGCAGAGAGTGAGGAGGCTGCAGGCTGCCGATCTGAGGGATGAGGAATGGAGCGGCAGAGAGTGGAGTCATCAGCAAAGAGATAGAGAGGATTTTCCAGAGAGTCGGAAAGATCATTGATGAAGACCAGAAAAAGCACAGGGCCCAGAACACGACCTTGGGGAACTCCAGCCAGAACAGGAAGGGGCGCTGAGAGAAATCCATTCAGGGCCACACGTTGACTACGACCAGAGAGGAAGTCCGCAAGCCAAGCGTGGAGATTTCCATGGATACCACAGGAGGAGAGTTTGGTGAGCAGAGCTGGGTTCCAGACTGTATCGAAGGCACGTGATATGTCGAGGAAGACAGCTCTGATTTCCTGTTTGGCATTGAGGACCTCCATCCATTGTTGAGACAGCAGAAGCAACATGTCCAGAGTAGAATGACCTGGTCTGAATTCAAATTGATGATCGGAGATCAAGCCATTGGAGAAGAGGAAGGATTTGATATCCGAAGCAATGATGGATTCTATGACTTTGCTGATAATTGGGAGCAGGCTGATTGGTCTGTAGTTGCAAGGATCCGTTTTTGCACCTTTTTTGTGTAAAGCGGTAATGTTTGCTGATTTCCAAGATGCTGGCAGATGACCTTGAGCAAAAGAGAGGGTGAAAAGAACAGAGAGAGTGTGAAATAGAGTGGAAGAGCAGGATTTTAGGACCCGTGGGCTGATGCCGTCTGGTCCAGTTGCAGAATCAGAGTCGAGGTTTGACAAAAACTTCTCCACCTTGTCAGGAGAGAAGGACACAGAGTCCAGCAGCAGTTGGGTTCGACTGGGTAAGGTGGGAACAGAGAGAGATGGGTTTAGGACACAAGATTTTGAGGCAAACACATAGTTGAGGCATTCGGCTTTGTCACATGCGGTGTCAACTGTGTAGCCATTTGAGGTGAGGGAGGGGATGGAGGGGGAACAAACACCAGAAACGGATTTGACCAGACGCCACCAGGATTTGGAGGAAGGAGACAGGTTTGAGAGTTCATTCTTGAGTATGGAGAGATAGTGCTTCCTGGCACTCCTGAGTGTAGACACACACTTGTTCCGAGCTTGGTGGAAGGAACTGAGATTTCCTTCAGTTGGATTTGCCTTCCAAGAGGCAAAGGCAAGTTGTTTCAGGGCAACTGCCTCACCACAAGATTCAGTGTACCATGGACGAGAGGAAGGGTAAGACAACTTAAGACAACTGAAGAGGAGATGGGATAAATCTGTGCATGAGAGAGAGCAGTTTGCTTTGGAAGAATTCTCAGGAAGAATTGATGTCAGAGGCAGTAGAGATGGGAGACCAGTCCAGATGATTGATGGCTGCTTGCAGCCCGTGCCAGTCAGCCTGAGTGAAATGCCAGGCTCGTCGATGCTGAGGAGGCTCTGAGAATGGCCAGAGAGATGTCCACTTAAACAAGCACATGATCAGAAGAACCGATTGGAGCAGAAGAAGAGCAGCAGACATTTGCTGGGAAGTTTGTCATAACCAAGTCGAGAAGAGAAGATACTCCATTGACTGAGATCCGTGTCGGGAAATTGATAGATTGTGTCAGTCCCAATGAGTCACAGAAGTCTTTTGCTGAGGTGCCATGGCTGGTGAGAAAGGAACCCACACCCAGCCAGCTGGCATGATGACAGTTGAAGTTGCCACATATGACTGAAGAGAGAGTTGATAGAAGTTGGTCCATGTTGTCAGACAGCGACATGTAAATGGAGTCATCACTGTTTGGAGGACGGTACAGAACACGTATGAACAAAAGGTGGGAGCGGAGAGGAAGCCGTAGCCAGAGGTACTCCTGGGGGTGGAGTGGAGAGAGGGCTGTGCAAGGAGAGTGAGGAAGATTGTTTTTTATAAAGATAGCAACCCCACCACCAGGACAAGGCTCAGGTCTATCATACTGGAGGAGGAAGTAACTAGGAAGAGATATTAAGGAATCGGAGACATCTTGAAGGAGGAAAGTTTCTGTAGTGAAATTATACCAAGGTGAACCCAGGGGTGCTCGCCACGGAAGGGGCCGTCTATAAGACCCGGGACAACCGGGGCGTGCGGACACTTCGGCGGGACTCACTGTGACATTATCCAGTAGTTGAATGGTATGTACGCCCCAAATGCTGCGCTGATGATGCGCTGCGCTAACCATTGTTATATTGAAACTTCCATTGCTGTTCTTGAAATGCTCTGATTTAATGCCTATTGCTGCATGTATTGTTACAGGATGTATTACCGATCTAAATGATATTAAAGCCTACCCAGAGGTCAAGTCGTGTCTGCGCTTGATTTTCACGACATTTAATATCATTTAGTTCGCCGAATGGCTGACCACAAGATGATCGTGGTTCCGATTCTCGGAGCCGACCCTCAAGCTGAAGGATCTGCATCGGAGTTTGCTCACTGGCTCAACACGCTGCAGAATTACTTCGCTGCTCACGAGACAGAGCCAACCGCTGCGATAAAGCTGTCCGTGTTACAGTCCAAGGTCCATCACACTGTTTACAAGACCATTTCTCGATTTGGGACGTATGCTACGGCCCTAGCCGAGCTGAAGCGCCTCTACGTGAAGAAACGGAGCGCTGTGCACGGCCGGCATCAACTCTCCCAGCGACGGCAACAACCGTCTGAATCGATCGATCGCTTCGCGCAGGAGCTGCGCTACTTATTGGCAGACTGCGTGCAGGACGTCCGGACTCACGAGCAAGTGCAGGACGATTTGCTCCGAGATTCATTCATATCCGGAATTAGTTCTGGAGTCTTGCGGCTCCGTCTCTTGGAGGTCGCGGAGCTGACATTTACAGAAGCACTACGGCTGGCACGCGTATACACAGATGCTCGAGAACAAATGACCGCATATGATCACCCACGAGTCGTGGCGGGGACCTCGCAACTCGCGCGACCCGAGAGGGCTACCGTCGAGGATACGGAGGAGGACCTGACCCCCACGACGGCCGAGTCTCTGGGTGCTCCGGAAGCGGACTCCGCATCCGGCCTCACTGCGGCCGCCGCTGCCAGGCCACGGCCTGCCCGGTATGCAAAATGTTATTTTTGTGGCAATCGGCAGCATCCCCGCTCTGAATGCCCGGCCCGAGAGAGAGGCGACATGTCACCTCTGCTCCACCAAAGGCCATTTTGCAAAAGTCTGCAGAAAGGCCGCTCGGGGCACGCATTCCCGAGCGACCTTGAATGGGCTCATCGCGGAGCCAACGGATCGAGCACCGGACGGGGCGCCTTGCACAGCTTTGATGAGCCGCTCTCCTCCTCGCGGGCCTCTGGCTTCTCGCCCGACCTTGGTGAGATACGCCGGGCCGCCGAAACAAATGGCGCGAACGCGACCGGTCACAGAGCATCCAACCTTGACTGGCTTTCAAACGCCTACTTCAAACAAGCGACATGCACCTACTTTGGAAATGCCTCTCGAAGTGCGGCAAACGCAGCACGTGACTCGAGCGCCATCTGATGACAGCTTTTGCGAATTACATGCTCCCCCTCTGGCATGTCAATCTGCAGATGGCAGAAATCTTTCTCATGTGGCTCGAGCGCCATCTGACGGCAGCTTTTATGGATTACATGCACCCGCTGTGGCATATGACTCTGCAGATGGCAGAGATCTTTCTCCCGTGGCTCGAGCGCCATCTGGCGGCTGCTCTCACGACCACCGCACACCCACTCTGGCAAATGAAACTACCGATGAGCCAACTGACTTCAATGCTCCTGCTGAGGCCCGAAGGATTGCAGCCGGCGTGGGATCCACCCGCGAGGCGCGATCTTCTCGCCCGGCCGGAACTATACCTGCCGGGTCTGCCGGCCTAGCGCAGGCCTTCATTCCGCTCACAGTCGCGGGCGTTTTTGCGCAAGCTTTGATTGATACGGGATCCACGGATAGTTTTATTGATCAGCGACTCGTGCATCAACATGGGTGGCCGGTTCTCGGGACAACCCGCCGGATCTTCATGGCATCTCAGGGACTTCGGTTGAGCACAAAAGGGGCATGTCGATTGAAACTTGTGATAAATGGACGCACGTTCCCGGACGTGTATCTCATGGTATTACCGGCCTTATGCGCTGACGTTCTGTTAGGACTTGATTTCCTTAAGCGGCATGGTCGTTTGGAAATAGACTTCGGAGGGCCGGACACGCTCGCTGTGTGTGCCCTCGCTCAAATGGACATGGAGCCACTCTCACTGTTCCCCAACCTGACCACTGATTGTACCCCTGTAGCCATCAAATCGCGGCGCTACTCTCGCGCGGACGCGCAATTCATTGCGGAAGAAACGGCCCTGCTCTTGAAGGACGGTATCATAGAACACAGTAGGTCACCGTGGCGGGCCCAAGTCTTAGTGGTGCGGAGTGAGGCCCACCGCAGGCGAATGGTAATCGACTATTCGCAAACGATTAATCGTTTTACACAGCTGGATGCCTACCCATTACCGGGGATGGACGCCCTGGTACGCCAGGTGGCCCTGTATTCCGTTTATAGCACTCTCGATCTACGTAGTGCGTATCATCAAGTCCCCATCTCTAGGGCTGATCGCGTCTTTACAGCCTTTGAATCGGGTCAGCGGTTGTACCAGTTCACGAGACTTCCCTTTGGGGTAACGAACGGCGTCGCTTGTTTTCAGAGAGCTATGGATGACCTCGTTGCGAAGGAGCATTTGACCGATGTCTTTGTCTATCTGGACAATCTTACGGTTTGTGGGTATGACCAGGCGCATCACGACGCTAATCTAAAACGCTTCCTCGAGGTCGCGCGGAAATATCGCTTAACCATGAATGCGGCGAAGTGTCAATACTCTCTACGCACGGTAGACCTTTTGGGGTACACCGTGACCCATGGCTCCGTCTCTCCGGATAAGGAGCGTCTGCGCCCTTTGCTCGATATGGCTCCGCCTAGCGATCGGGCTTCGCTGAAACGCGCTCTAGGGCTGTTCGCCCACTACTCAAAGTGGGTGCAAAATTTCTCCGCTAAGCTCCGCCCCCTCGTGGCCTGCGACACTTTCCCCATGGGCCCGGCCGCCCTGGCGGCCTTCGAGGGCCTTAAAGTCGACATTGCTGGCGCCGCTGTCACAACGATTGACGAGAGTGCCTCTTTCGTTTTGGAGAGTGATGCCTCGGATCATGCGATAGCGGCGACTCTCTCCCAAGGAGGCTGCCCTGTGGCTTTCTTCTCGCGGACTCTCACCTCTGCCGAGCGGAGGCATTCGTCTGTCGAAAAGGAAGCGTACGCGATCGTCGAATCAATTCGGCGATGGCGTTCGTATCTGCTTGGGCGGAGTTTCCAAATCATCACGGACCAACAGAGTGTTGCGTTTATGTACGACACCTTACATGCTCAGCGCATTAAGAATGAGAAAATCACCCGTTGGCGTATCGAACTCGCCGACTTCTGCTACACCATCAAATACCGCCCGGGGAAGGATAACCTGGTCGCTGACGCCTTATCGAGGCCGGCCACTTGTGCGGGGGTCGTATCTTTGGAGGGGCTGCGCACTTTGCACAGCACTATGTGTCATCCCGGGGTAACGCGCTTCGCACATTTTGTGCGCGCGGGCAATCTGCCGTACTCGATGGAGGACATCCGCCGCATCTGCCGTGATTGCGCGATCTGTGCGGAACTCAAACCGCGTTTTTATAGCCCCCCTCTGGGGACACTCGTTAGGGCTACTAGACCGTGGGAGCGCTTGGCGATGGACTTCAAAGGGCCGCTGCCAATGTCGAGCAACTCTCGCTATCTGCTCACTATCGTCGATGAGTATTCCCGATTCCCCTTTGCTTACACGTGCGGGGATATGTCGGCTGCCACGGTTATTCGGTGCCTGCAGAATTTGTTTTCTATGTTCGGGTATCCGGCCTACGTGCATACCGATCGGGGTGCGGTGTTCCTGTCCCAGGAAGTGAGGGGCTACTTGCTCCAACATAATGTCGCTTCGAGCTACACCACCCCGTACCGGCCCCAAGCAAATGGACAGATCGAACGCTTTAATGGGATTATATGGCGGGCCGTAATGCTAAGCCTTCGGACCCTCGGCCGAGGCCTCGATAAATGGGCGTGGTCGCTGCCTGCCGCTCTAAACTCGATCCGGGCTCTCCTATGTACTGCCACCAACCAGACTCCTCACAAACGACTGTTCCACCACCCTAGAAGCTCCGGCAGTATCCAGTCTTTACCCAGCTGGCTCGCTGAACCGGGGCCCGCCTATCTCAAACGAGCGGTTCGCACTAGCAAGTACGACCCCCTTGTTGACAAGGTGCAGGTCCTCCAGGCTAATCCCGAGCATGCCCGCGTGTTAACGGCGGATGGCCGCGAGTCTACTGTCTCCGTACGCCATCTCGCCCCTTGTGGGGACGACGACAGGGATATCGACGAACCCGTCTACGAGTCTATGGACTCTATCGAAGCTTCCCCTATGGAACTACCGCTGTTACTCCCGTCGTCCCCCGCCCCTGTGCCCGAAGGCGCAGGGGCGCCCCCTCCGACTCCAACCTCCGGCGGCTATTCCGACGCGGGGGACTCCGGGCTAGGGGACGCCGTGCCCGGTAGTTTCCGAACACGAACTGGCAGGGAGGTTCGCCGCCCCGACCGCTACGGGTGGACCGACTGACGTGGATTGACGTAACCCTTTGGTTTATTGCTGATGCTTGCTTGCAAACTGCCGAGCGGTAGTATAGTTTTAACGACGGGGAGAATGTAGTGAAATTATACCAAGGTGAACCCAGGGGTGCTCGCCACGGAAGGGGCCGTCTATAAGACCCGGGACAACCGGGGCGTGCGGACACTTCGGCGGGACTCACTGTGACATTATCCAGTAGTTGAATGGTATGTACGCCCCAAATGCTGCGCTGATGATGCGCTGCGCTAACCATTGTTATATTGAAACTTCCATTGCTGTTCTTGAAATGCTCTGATTTAATGCCTATTGCTGCATGTATTGTTACAGGATGTATTACCGATCTAAATGATATTAAAGCCTACCCAGAGGTCAAGTCGTGTCTGCGCTTGATTTTCACGACAGTTTCTGTTAAGCAGATCAAGTCTCGATTGTCAGAAGCAACCTGAATGGAGAGATCAATCAGGTTTGAGCGAAGGCCCCGGATGTTTGAGGTCCATATCGTTCATGAGGAGAGAGGGGGAGCATCGGGTGCAGGAGAGGGGAGGGGTGGGTTAGGAGCAGATGAAGGATGGGCAGGGGAGGTAGGAAGAGCAGTTAATAGTGTGTCAGAGATTACAGAAGAGTTACAAGAAAGGGAAGGATGAGGACGAAAGGTTTGATGGTGATGGGATGAGGCACAGTGAGGGGTTCTTTGAGGGGTGGCAGAGGAAAGTAGAAGTTTGGGGGAGGTGGAGGTATGAGATAGAAGGGAGACGAAGTGGGGAGGAGGCAGCTTTGAGAAGGGGGTGGGAGGGGGGAGAATTGGAGAGGGATGGTAGGGGGGTGATTTGAAGGGGAGGGGTTGGGGGGGAGTTTTGAAGGGGAGGGGTTAGGGGGGAGTTTAGGAGGGGAGGGGCAAGGGGGGAGTTTAGAAGGGGAGGGGCAAGGGTGAGATTTGGAGGGGAGGGGCAAGGGGGGAGTTTAGAAAGTGGATGATTAATGAAAGATGAACATTTATAACAAATTGGGTTTATTGTGATTTTCAAGTTAGCGATCCGTTTAAGAACGATGGAGGAGGGGTGGAATAAATGTGAATTTAGAGCATGTAGTGATTTAGAATTATAAGAGATTGAATATTTTTTTGAAGTAGAATGAGTTTGAGAGGAAATTGAAAAGAGCCTTTTAAATAGGAAGAAAAACAGCATGTTGTAATATACCACTGAATATAACACTGCAGGGGAAAGTTTAAACATATTTAAACAGAACCGTGAAGAACAGTCTGATATTCACAAAAAAAAACAACGGGGGGAGGGAGCCTAGAGGGACAACCACGAGTCACGTGAACAGGGCAAAAGATGTCAGCAAAAATAACAGGGCAAAAGATGTCAGCAAAAAGAACAGGGAAAAACAGATCTGGGGAATGGCATGAAAATGGGGGTGAAATGGGGGTGAAACACGTGGTCGAAGAATGAACGAACGAAAAGAACAAAGAAGGAAATGTTTTTGTTCTTTTTTAGTTAAGATTTTAAACAAGGAAGTATGGGGTGAAAAGACTGGGAAAAAACTGAGAGAACGAGAGTAGCAGGACCACAATCGACCGCTGAGAGAAAACAAAGCCTCCAGGTAGGAAGCTTAAAGAACAACAACAAGGCCGCAATATATCGCGGCACGAAATACTCGACCACTCTATACAGGTATGAAAGATTAACACCGATAAATCTTCCAAGGGACGCACGATAGGTACACACACGTAAGATAAATACAGTTTCGACAAAAATACAATTGTGAACAATTACTTAACTTTGAGCGTGTGTGAAGGTCGGGACAGCTTCGAAAAACCGTGACTTCCCCCGCACGATCTCGCGAGATCTCCCAAAATCCAAAATCTCACAAGATCTTCAACCTAAATTGCTTATAAAATGCAATATGACAAACACGACAAATACATTTGTGCAAAATAATTGTTTGTATTATGATTAGTGTAAATCATAACACAGCAGCTCAGGTACAGTCATTGTCCTTCACTAAAACAAGCCCGTTCCTCTATAACGATGCATGGTGAGGCGAGCACAGCTAGCCGAGCCAAGCTAATATATATATTGTGACCAGGTCTGTGTTTTTTTTTTTGCATGAATTAATTTTTGCATGAGTGTGTGTTTTTGTATGTTGAGTGGTGTATGTTGTAAGGGTAGGTGGTTGGTTGGTTGGTGTTGTGTGTGTGTGTATGTGTGTATGTGTGTGTATGGGTGTGTATGTGTGTGTATGAATGATCTGATGTGTTTTGTTGGTGAGTGGTGAAGGGTATAAAGGTGGGTGTTTGAGTGTTCCACTGTGTTTGTTTGGTGCTGTGGATTCTGGATGCGGAGGTGTTGTTGTTGTTGTTGTTGTTGTAGTCTGCATTCGCACTGGCTGGGGGTGGGAGTATGTACGCATCCAGGTGTAGTTGCTGCATGCAGATGTGTATGTGCCCCTGCTGGCCCACGTTAGCTGACCGTATCAAGGTTGAAGGGCCGAAATGGGATGATGCTGAGGACCTCGACTGAGGACCCAGTCAGTGCGGCACACTTGTGACCAGGTGTGTTTTGAACTTATATATATATATATATATATGTATATATATATATATATATATATATATATATATATATATATATATATATATATATATACATATATATATATATATACATATATATATATACACAGACTTGGCATTTAATATGGAATTTTTTTTTTGTGGGGGTGAACTTACTTTTCAAGATGTCTTAGATCCAAAAGTTCATTGGAATTATGTTGAAATTATTCTAGATTTTGTTAATGTGACCTTTAAAAGAAACAAAAACCACATTTGACATTTCGAAACAAATAAATTGATCCTTGAAAGTGATGTAAACTGATATCGAACTCAATTCATGGACAGTACTGAGTTAAACTTCTGTACGTTTTCCAGAAGTAACTCTTTATTTTGCACATTAGCCAAATTTTTTTTTCACAAAAACAAAAGTTAAATTACGACTGGGATTACGGACAGTAAAATTACGGACAGATTACAGTTGAGTACTTCGTGTAACCCCCAAGAGCATTCAGGAGAGCACGTACACGTTGAGGCATGCTGTTCACGAGAGTTGCCAAGGTTTGGACAGGAATCGCTTGCCATGCAGTGACAATAGCCTGCTGCAATTCACGCACAGAGGTCGGCTGCTGGTCCAAGTGGTCGATTTGACGCGTTAATTCTGCCCACAAGTTCTCTATCGGATTCATATCTGGGGACATGGCAGGCCATTCCATATGCTCTACACCACGGTCAGCAAGAAAGTGTTGGATCATGCGAGCACGATGAGGCCATGCATTGTCATCTTGGAAGACAAAGTTTCCTCGAAAAGCTGCACGAGCAAATGGAAGCAATGTTTCTTCTAGAATGGCCCTGTACTTGAACTGGTTCAGGTTTCCATTCAGAACAACCAGGTCAGTTTTGCCCCCTGCATGAAAAGCAGCCCAAACGGTCACCCCACCACCTCCAGCTTGGACTCTTGGCACTATACAATCTTTGTTGTAGGCTTCATGCACTTGTCTGCGCACTCTGACGCGGCTATCTTGACGATAGACCAGAAATCTAGACTCATCACTGAAGATCACGTGATTCCAGTGTCCTGGCTGCCATTGACGGTGCTCTCTGGCCCACTGCAATCGGCGCTGGCGGTGTTGTCTAGTCAGGCCTGGCTTTCTCAGGGGACGCCTGGCACGATAGCCTGCTTGAACCAGTCGTTGGTTGACTAGCCTTCTGGATACAGGCACATTTGTCAGTTGCTGCCACTCAGCCCTAAGCCGATTAGCTGACTTGGTACGGCCATTGCGGACTAACCGGTGCAGCTGGCGATCATCCCTCCTTGTGGTTCTGCGGGGACATCCTGGCCTCAGTATTGGAGTAGGGACACCCCTCTGAGCATTTCATTTCAGGATCTTTGACACCTGACCTTGAGTGATGCCATACTGCCGAGCAATAGCACGCTGTTTCATGCCGTAATTTTGTAAAGCCACCACTCCATGACAAACAGCATTGTCGAGTTGACGGACCATCTCCAGAGGAAGCGGCAATAACTTTTGGAAACGTGCAGCAGTTGTTTTCCACTAATACAGAACGCAACAACCCTTGTATACCCGACTGTGAAGCCAATCATCAAATGCACCTGTCCGTACATTTTGCCACGCCACTTGTGATATAATCCTGTTGTTGACTTCTTGCTGCGACAGACAATCAGTAACATGGTTCTTTTAACAAATAAATCACCAAAGTGTAAAAGAAATTCACCAGATTGATATACTGAGTTAAGAAAGTAAACCTAAGTCAAGAAAAAAAAAATATTCCATATTAAATGCCAAGTCTGTGTGTATATATATATATATATATATATATATATATATATATATATATATATACTGTATATATACATATATATATATATATATATATATATATATATAGATATTGTTGCGGATCCAGGGGTCGGCGCTCCCCTTACCAAGGGGGGGTTAATCCCCTTGTCTTTTACACTGGCCGATTTCCCCCAGTCCTGGAAATTACACGCTCCTTTGCGGGGTGAGATTGGCCAGGGTGATTGGTCAATGGGTTCCCAGATACCTTTGCCAATCCCTCCGCAAAGCAGGGATATAATTCCCTGCTCGGACCCGGACAAGATGGAAATTGCCGAGCGGTTTTAGCAATCCGAGGTCCGAGCCGTTAGCGGTTGACTAACCTGATTCAGAGCGGTTGGCCAAATCGTGCCACGTATATCAATAGGGGAAAACACTAAAGCGATCGGATGAGAAGAAATCAGATGGGTGAAGGAAGAACAAATATGATTTGTTATATAGGAATGATTAAAGAGGAAACGAAAGGGCAAGAATATACAACAAGAGGAAATAAAAGGACATAGGGCAAGCTTAGACACTCTTAATTAACACGCCCAGGACAGAACAAACACACTTACACGAAAGGATGGGATGGCAGGTATGGTAGGAGGCGAAGGGTCCAGGTAGCTGGTAGGCGTCGAGGTTCGGGCAGGTGGTTCAGCGTTGAGGTTCGGCTCCAGGGTCATGCTCCACTCCACGCGTTGGGTTCGAGGTGAAACCGGGCAAGCAGCGCGGCCAACATTGTCGCGGTAGCGGACCGACCCTCTCTCTCTCTCTCTCTCTCTCTCTCTCTCTCTCTCTTCGACTTGCCTCTGGTGGCTCGACCCTGTCACTCTCCTTCAGTCTGACTTCCAACTCCCAACCAACTGTCGAAGTAGTCCCACATGGCCGCTTATATTGGCCGATCGCGTATTAAGCCACCTGGTTTTTGGAAACGCCCATCGGTGAGCTTGCCTCGGCCCTGATTGGTCGCGAGCGCTCACCGGTCCGCCCCTTGATGGTGTGTTGAGGGGCCACGCCTTCGTTCCTGGCGCTTGGGTAACTCCTCCCCCTTCATCTCCAACTCTGCCACGTGGCTTATGGCATCTTTAGACGGGCGCTGCGGCTGGCAGAGACGTGCCATATAATTTTGAGAGAGTAAAGCCGCCAAATGAATAGGATGGGAATTTGAGAAGGGGGCTAGGTTATTTGATTAATGCAACGCAGAGTCAAACTATTGGGAACAGATCCTTACCTGAAACACATACTAATGAAATAACTAAAGAAGATTCTATTGTGTCCTACGTGTTGCTCGTGGCCTATCTAGGGTGCTCTCGTTTAACATTAGAAAATGGGGATATTTACAGGGGATTATTTATAAGGGATTATTACAAATATTTAAAAAGTGGAGGGTTCCCAAAACCGCAACAATATATATATATATATATATATATATATATATATATATATATATACATATATATATATATATATATATATATATATATGTATGTATATATATATATATATATGTATGTATTGTTACATATTTATGTGAATGTATGTGAATTACCATTCAGGTCTTTGCTTATCCGTGTGTAGTATATTAAGTTGTTGTGTAGTTGTTGTGGTTGGAGGGTCAGGAGCCCTTCTGAGGGAGTGGCCGGAAACGGAAGTGACCGGAAACGGAAGAGAAAAAGACACGAGGAAAAAAGGATGAGTATTATTCTTCCTCGCCCCGCACCGACAAAAGGTGGGATCGACCTTGCGCTGCGTGGAAAAGCGGCGTTCCGATCCGAAGCCTGTCTGGCGAGAGGAATTACCGGGACGTGTACCTGCCCGGTGGAGACGGCAAGTTGACGTGGGGCCGTGCATCGACCCCGCGTCTGGCCTCGTTCGCGGCACCGTCCAAACAGACGCGTGCGGGTCGCACGTTGGGGCCTAACGCGCCTTGCAAGCGGCGTGGGGTTTGGCTTGCTTTACCGTATCCGCTTCGCGTGGCCACGAGGGGCTGCAGCCACGGTGCCTGGTACGATACCTGCCCGGTGGAAACACGTCCACCCGGGGTTCGTTCAACCGCCCGAGTGCGGTGACGGCGACCATCATCTTGGTCAGGAGGGGCCCATAGACATTGTGCGGGACCGAGACCAAAAGGGTGTCGTGAGTACTCACCGGGACACACGTATATAAGATGGCCATCTTACTCATAGGAAAGTGCTTGTGAATTGGGAATTGTTGATGGTTGTATATGGTTGATTGCTCGGGGAAAATCTCCGTGGTTGTGTCATTGCAATTGTATGGTCATTCCCATTGAAATATATCCTTGAACGTCAGTTGTCTCTTGGGTGAAATTCATATGGATTGCGTGGCGAAAGCGCATATATAATACAGCTTTCTGGCGAAGTTCCTCTCACGGTCCGGGGGTCACCGAGACCAGGTATTCACCGAGGGGACCACGTAACAGAATTGGGGGCTCGTCCAAATTACGATTTGCGGTTTCGCAATTGGGTCTACGTCCGGGATTTAAAATTGTATAAAATAATAAAATAATAATTTTTATTAATTAAAATTTATTAATTAATTATTAATTGGTAAATTTTTTTTTTGAGAAATTGGGGTAAAGTCTTGGGTGAAGGTTAACAGGTGTTAACGATAGGCACCATGGCGTTTGTGGCACAGAACTTTGGGGTAACACCGAGTGAGGCCCAGTTCCGAGCGTTGCTAAAGTCGGACCTCTTGAAATTGGCCAAACATTTTAACTTGGAGGTCCGAACTAATTTGAGGAAGGCAGAGTTGCAGGCCACGGTGATACAATCTATGGTGGGATTAGGAACATGGGACGAGTTAGCCTGGGAGTGGCTACCCGAAGAACCAGAAGACGTTGAGCTCCGGAAACTGGAGTTGCAATTACGGAGCCAGGAACGGATCAAAGAAGAAGAAAGGAAAGCAGAAGCGAGGAGAGAAGAGAAACAAGCAGAGGAAAGGAGAGTGGAACGAGAACTCCAGGAAAGGTTGAAAACAGAGGAAAGGAAAGCAGAAGCAGAGGAGAGGAGAGCTGCAAGGGAACTCGAAGCAGAGGAGAGAAAAGCGGAAAGGGAATTAAAGGAACGTGACATGGAGCTTCAGCATGAAATCAAATTCAAGGAGCTGGAGTTAATGAGAGAACGGGGAGAGGCACCACCCTTGCTGACGGGGTCGACACCTAACCAGAAAACCTGGGATGTGGGCAGACATGTGAGGCTGGTTCCACCGTTCAGTGAAAAAGAAGTCGCGAAATTTTTTCCACACTTTGAGAAAGTGGCTCGACAATTAAACTGGCCGGAGGAGGCCTGGACCATACTCGTGCAAAGTGTGCTGGTGGGGAAAGCTCAGGAAATTTATTCGGCGCTACCAATGGACCAATGTGCAGACTATGAGGTACTGAAGAAGCACATCCTCAAAGCCTATGAGTTGGTTCCGGAAGCTTACAGGCAAAAATTCAGGAATGCCAGGAAGAGGGAGAGTGAGACCCATGTGGAGTTTGCCAGAGTGAAAGAAAACATGTTTGATCGGTGGTGTGAGTCAAAAGGAGTCGGGAAAGACTTCGAAACATTGCGGGAATTGATCCTGGTGGAGGAATTCCAGCAGTGTGTCCACGAGGACATCAAAGTGTACCTGCAGGAAAAGAAAGTACCGAAGTTGTGGGACGCAGCCACCATGGCAGATGATTATGCCTTAACCCACCGAATAGGGGTCCACAAACCTAACTCCTCGCCTAGACTTCAGCAGGGGAGTTATGGAACACCCGGTGCGGAGAACGACCTTACATGGCGGCGGCCTCGAGATGATTATGGGGACAACTATGATACCCCAACGGTTAGAAATCCGAGGGCTACGGGCCCAAGACAAACTTATTTTTCGGGGGGCTCAAGGCCGACCCCGTGGTTCTCCCCCGGGCCTACTTGTGCTTTTTGCCATAAAACTGGACACTTGATGTCCCAATGTTACCTCCGAAAAAGGGAGAACCCGGAACGGAATCAGTCTAGTGCGACTCCGAATGCACTGGCAAGTGTGAGAAATCATTCTTGGAGAGCAGAGCTGGGGGAAGATTCCCCTGTCAAAGGTACGGCGTCCCGGGAGAACCTTGTTCAGGAGGGCTACAAACATTTCATTTCAGAGGGGTTCGTGTCGCTGGATGGCGACCCGAGTAACCAGAAGCCAGTTAGGGTATTGAGGGACACAGGAGCACACCAATCGTTGATGCTGGAGGGCATTTTGCCATTGTCGGAGAAGACGGCAACTGGGGTTAGTGTGCTTTTACAGGGGGTCGGGGGCTATGTTAAAGCTCCGCTTCATGTCATCCAGTTGAGTTCTGAGTTGGTATCCGGGCCGGTCACCGTAGGCTTACAAGCCACCCTTCCTGTGGAGGGAATCTCTTTTATTATCGGGAATGATTTGGCCGGGGGGCGAGTTTCGGGTAATCCAATAATGGTGGACAAGCCCAGTAAGGAAAATAACACCACTCGGTTAGAGATGGAGATTCCGGGTATCTTTCCATCCTGTGCAGTGACTCGGGCTATGGGTAGAAAGCACGCGGAAGAGAAGGAGGAAGAAAGAGAGGGGGAGTTGGAACCCTTAGAGGTACGGGAAGACAACTCGAAAAAGGGAAATAACCAGGGGAGGGATTCCCAGGAATTTCGAGAAATGGTAGCGTCTGGAACGCAAGGGGACGTGGAGTGTCCGTCGGAGACCGCGGAGAACGAAGTGGAGCAAACCGCGCTGGTCCGAAGGAGACTAGTGGAAGAACAACACGAAGACTCGGAGATCCAGAGGTTAATTGAGAAAGCCGTTACGGAAGAAGAGGCTACGAAGATACCTGTGGGGTATTTCATGAAGGGGGAAACCCTAATGAGGAAATGGAGGCCCCCGGAGGTGCCCGCAGACGATGAGTGGAAAGTTCACTATCAGATTGTGGTGCCACCGCTGTACCGGAAGGAGATCTTGAGTTTGGCACATGAGACCCCTTGGGCCGGGCACCTGGGAGTGAACAAGACCTGTGACAGGATATTGGTACATTTTTTCTGGCCGGGACTGCGACGGGATGTGGCGGAGTTCTGCAAGTCCTGCCATTCTTGTCAGCTGGTGGGAAAGCCGAATCAAAAAATCCCCCCCGCCCCGTTAAAGCCAATTCCAGCTTTTGAAGAGCCATTCAGCCGAGTCATTGTGGACTGTGTGGGCCCTTTTCCCAAAACCAAAGCTGGACATCAATACTTACTGACCATCATGTGTGCGTCCACCAGGTTCCCCGAGGCAGTGCCTCTGAGGAAAATAACGGCGGCAGTTATTGCAAAGGCCTTGATTAAATTTTTCACTTGGGTTGGCCTACCTAGGATCATTCAATCGGATCAGGGGACCAATTTCATGTCCACACTGTTCCAGCAAGTGGTACACCTGTTGGGGGTGGAACAAGTAAGATCCAGCGCCTACCATCCCGAGAGCCAAGGGGCCCTGGAAAGGTTTCACCAGACTTTAAAGAATATGATCCGAACGTATTGTTTTGAATGTGCCAAGGATTGGGATGAAGGGATACCCCTATTGTTGTTTGCGGCGAGGGAGTCCGTGCAGGATTCCTTGGGATTCAGCCCGTTTGAACTGGTGTTTGGACACGCAGTGCGGGGACCGTTGAAATTGGTGAAAGAACAGTGGTTACTACAGGAGTCCCGGACACCGATGGTGGAGTATGTGGCCACAGTAAAAAACCGATTGGCAAAGGCGTGTGAGGTGGCACGACGGAACTTGAGAAGGGCCCAGGGGAAAATGAAGGAGAGACATGACAAGACCTCGCAGATAAGGAATTTCAGTCCTCAGGACCGGGTGTTAGTATTGCTGCCCGTTCCAGGTCAGCCCCTCCAGGCTAGATATTTCGGTCCTTATGCAGTGGAGGAGAGGGTGAATGAGACAGACTACGTGGTGACCACTCCCGACCGACGAAAAAAGCGACAGTTGTGTCATGTCAACCGACTGAAGAAATATCATGAGAGGGAACCGGTGGAAGACGTAGTTCCTGTCTCACCGGTCGTACCGGTGACAATGGACGGAAACGCCGGTGTGAAGTTTGATAACTTGGATGACCAGGCCTGCCCCAAATTGACGAACACCGAAGTGTTGAATCATTTGGATGAGAAGTTAGGTCATTTAACAAGGGAACAGCAAGGACAACTGTCCAGCCTAATGTTCGAATTTAAACATTTGTTCACAGATGTACCTGGTCGTACGGACTTAGTATATCATGATATCGAGGTGGGGGAGGCCACTCCAGTGAAACAACACCCCTATCGGATGAACCCGGTGAAGATGGAGTACCTTCGGAAGGAGATGCAATATATGTTGGACAATGACATCATCGAACCAAGCAACAGTGAATGGAGCTCCCCATGTGTGTTGGTTTCGAAACCCGATGGCAGCTTCCGGTGTTGTACGGATTTAAAACGGGTGAATGCAGTGACCAAGACCGACTCCTATCCGCTCCCGAGGATTGACGACTGTATTGATCGAATAGGCCCAGCTAAATTTGTTACCAAATTTGACTTGCTGAAAGGGTATTGGCAGATCCCTCTTACCGATAGAGCCAAAGAAATCTCAGCTTTGGTCACTCCGAATGGGTTATATCAGTACAAGGTCCTCCCTTTTGGGTTGAAGAACGGGCCGGCGACATTTCAACGACTGATTAATAGGCTCATTGCAGACCTGGAGGGGGTGGAGGCATATCTGGATGATGTAATCATCCACACCATGACCATGGAAGACCATATTAAGCAAATCCATGCATTTTTTCAGACGATGTCCGAGGCAGGTCTGACCATCAACTTAGCCAAGAGTGAATTTGTAAGAGCACAGGTAGTGTTCCTCGGCCATGTAGTAGGGCAGGGTCAAGTACAACCAGTGACCGCCAAGGTAGAAGCTATCGATCGCTTCCAAGTCCCAAAGGGGAAGAAAGAGCTGATGAGATTCTTAGGTATGGCGGGGTGGTACCGGCGGTTCTGTAAGAATTTTTCGGATGTGGTAGCCCCTTTAACGAGTTTGTTGAGAAAGGAGACCCCATTCGTTTGGGATGGCAAATGTCAGGCGGCCTTTGCCCATGTCAAAGCGATACTAATGAGCTCTCCGGTCCTAACCGCTCCGGACTTTCAGGCACCTTTCAAGTTGGCCGTAGATGCAAGCGATGTGGGGGCTGGAGCGGTCTTGTTACAGGAAGATGAGGATGGGGTGGACCACCCCGTGTGCTACTACTCCAAAAAGTTCAATAAACATCAGGCAAATTATGCCACCGTGGAGAAAGAGACCCTGGCTCTCCTGCTAGGGCTTCAACATTATGAGGTGTATTTAGGAATCACGTCCTTTCCCATAAAGGTCTTTACGGATCACAACCCCTTAACCTTCATTCAAAGAATGAAAAATAAAAATCAGAGGTTGATGAGATGGAGTTTGGCTTTGCAGGGGTTCAACTTGGAAATTGAACATGTACGGGGCCGGGACAATGTCGTGGCGGACGCTTTGTCCAGATTGAGTTAATCTGGGGGGGGGGGGGGGGGGGGGTTGAGTTATCTGGTTTGTTTCTCCAAATTGGCCGGCAAAGAAAGTTTTCGCTGGGTTCAAACTTTCTTTCTTGAAGGGGGGGAGTGTTACATATTTATGTGAATGTATGTGAATTACCATTCAGGTCTTTGCTTATCCGTGTGTAGTATATTAAGTTGTTGTGTAGTTGTTGTGGTTGGAGGGTCAGGAGCCCTTCTGAGGGAGTGGCCGGAAACGGAAGTGACCGGAAACAGAAGAGAAAAAGACACGAGGAAAAAAGGACGAGTATTATTCTTCCTCGCCCCGCACCGACAAAAGGTGGGATCGACCTTGCGCTGCGTGGAAAAGCGGCGTTCCGATCCGAAGCCTGTCTGGCGAGAGGAATTACCGGGACGTGTACCTGCCCGGTGGAGACGGCAAGTTGACGTGGGGCCGTGCATCGACCCCGCGTCTGGCCTCGTTCGCGGCACCGTCCAAACAGACGCGTGCGGGTCGCACGTTGGGGCCTAACGCGCCTTGCAAGCGGCGTGGGGTTTGGCTTGCTTTACCGTATCCGCTTCGCGTGGCCACGAGGGGCTGCAGCCACGGTGCCTGGTACGATACCTGCCTGGTGGAAACACGTCCACCCGGGGTTCGTTCAACCGCCCGAGTGCGGTGACGGCGACCATCATCTTGGTCAGGAGGGGCCCAGAGACATTGTGCGGGACCGAGACCAAAAGGGTGTCGTGAGTACTCACCGGGACACACGTATATAAGATGGCCATCTTACTCATAGGAAAGTGCTTGTGAATTGGGAATTGTTGATGGTTGTATATGGTTGATTGCTCGGGGAAAATCTCCGTGGTTGTGTCATTGCAATTGTATGGTCATTCCCATTGAAATATATCCTTGAACGTCAGTTGTCTCTTGGGTGAAATTCATATGGATTGCGTGGCGAAAGCGCATATATAATACAGCTTTCTGGCGAAGTTCCTCTCACGGTCCGGGGGTCACCGAGACCAGGTATTCACCGAGGGGACCACGTAACAGTGTATATATATATATATATATATATATATATATATATATATATATATATATATATATATATATACATATTATATATGTAAGTTTCCTCCTGTGCACTCCAAATTTTCAAACTATCAATATCCGAGCTGCATCTCAGAGAGGCTGGGACTTTCGGAATTAAAGTTTGCATCAATAATGTCAGTGTAGAGCATGCAGGTTGACCTATTTTTGACCTTAACATAATTTTAAGGTCATGATCCAATTATAGACATTTTAACATTTTTACAAAAACTCAACCAAAGCTTGGCTGATCAGAACGAAATTGCCCTCACTAGATAGTCTAGACTCTAGAGTAAGGTTCATTTACCATAAACTTACATTTTATCATTCCGGGTTAAAGTTCAAAGTCGAATGACAGTCTCGTTGTTTTTTGAAGTTTTCTTTTTCAAGCAAAAACTCGATTTTTTTTGGTCTTCGCTCAATTTTGTTAATGCGGAATCTCAAAGTCCGCTTGGCCTTCCAAGATATTTTTTTCATCATAATAGTGGACCTGCACAGAAGTTGTACGTCTGATATTTGTTTTGTGTCCTTGACCTACTTTTTTCGGATCCTGACCTAATTAACAAAAAGAGCTTTTTGATCATAACTTCAATAATTCTCTCCAATTTTCATGATGTTAGGTTTTATGGATACATTGTAGATGGAGATACATTTTCTCTATTTACACACTATTCCTAAATGTTGAAGGTCAAAGTCACATGGTGGTCCGAAAAAAACATGGCCATCGTTGGATCATGGGCCAAGGATAAGTCGTGGGTAATCACAGATATCTAGTTTTTACATTCATCTCAGACTTTTATTGGAGCTTTTACCTCTTCACATGCAGGACAAAAACACTAGTCGACATCAATTACAAGGATATTATTGGACAAGGGACAAACATGTGATATATAGAATTTGAATCTGAGTCCCCTACAATTATGAGCAAGGGTTCAAGATGGGAACCCAGTTTTTAGTCGGATCATGATTTTGCATCTGCTGTATTGCCATTATGAGCCATGTGACACTACATGCTGCAAGTCCTGCAAGAACTGAATATAAATGTTTCCTTTTTTTTTTTTTTTACACATTTGAGGTACTGTACGTGTCTTGCTTCAGCACACTTGCATGAACACTATAAATCACCTGGATTTAATGCAATCTACTTTTAGTTAAATACTTTATTGTCTTCTCTCTCTCTCTCTCTCTCTCTCTCTCTCTCTCCCTCTCTCTCACATACACACACACACACACACACGCTCTCTCCCTCTGAATGATTTGCTAAGCAATAGAAATTTATGGCACAAATTATGGACAAAAGTTAGGACTGTTGAAATGCCATCTTTTGGAATTCACAGTATGAGTGATGCTTGCTATTAGACGGCTGAAATGTATTTATCCGTAGACTTTGACTTCGAAAATGCAAATGATTTGTGCATTTTTTTTCTTGAACCAAAATGTGATTATTGCTCTTCAACTTTGCCAAGTATATGTGGAATTAAGTTTAATTTTGCCAGTTATCTTGATTAGTACTGGCAGCTTAATGAGTGTTAAGTGCTGCAATTATAAGCATTCTTCATCAATCAATAATGTTCAAGAACTCTGCAATTAAATTGGCCAGAGAGGTGTTGTAATAAATGGGTGTGCAATGAAGCTAATTAAGCTTTCAATTTGACTTCATGGGATTAAAATTGATGAGTGGCTGTTTGGTAGGGTGGTTAAAGATGGTTCTTTATCCGATCCGCTGACTGGTGTGCGTTTGGTTCCCTTGGCTGCTCACTCCGCCAAACGGCATTCAGAAAACATGGTGAGTATACCAAATGCACCTCAGCAAAAGTTGGGCAAGGCCTTCATTCTACAATCGACTGAAATAGGCTCATACTTGTTTAGGTTCATAACTGGGTGGGTAAGGCCTTGTTGCATTGCCCTCCCCGGTGTGTGTTCATTTTCGAATTACAACTTGGCTGGGCAGGCAAATGCAAACCACCTAGTGTATTCTTTGCCTTGGCACTGCTTCACCAGAACTGACACACTGTGGAACAGTTCGGTATATGAGACGACGGGCAGGGTTGGGTTCCTCATTTTGATTCCCATTAATGGCAACCAAATAAAGTACAGTATTCCTAATCTATTCTGTTGTTGGGCCTGTTGTATTGTATACAGTATTCCCTGTTGGGCTCGCGGCTACGGTGCCGGCTTAGGATAAAACCAAGGATCCTGGGTTCGAATCCCGGTCGATCGCTGAATTAACGCCAGGGGGGTTGACTCAGCCTGTCATCCTTCCGAGGTCGGCTAATTGAGTACCAGTTCACTGGTAATTCCCTGTTTGTCGTTAAAGGCGGCAAAAAGGGTTGGCGTCAGGAAGGGCATCCGGCCGTAAAACATTGCTTCAAATAGGGGACCGAAAAACAACAACAACCACGGTTCCCGAAAAAGGCCAACCCCCGCTTTGCGGGGAAAAATGGCCTCTAAAGGTGGTTTTTTTATATACCTAATCTATTCGGAATTGCAGATCCAAAATAATGGGATCAATTGTTTGGAATATTTTTTTCTTTTTCTATTTTGGGAAAATAACCATCTTATTTCTTTTGTTTGCATTTGATAACCTCAAATCATGTTTTTTTTTTTGTTTGTTTTTTGTATACAAGATCTAGGCTCGTGAAAGAGTTAACATTAATCACGCAAAAAGTCAAACCAACACATAAAACATGTAATAAGGGGAGCGGTAGACAAAATGGGGAGAGAGGGGGAAGGACACAAACACAACATTTGAGAGCAGGGACATTAGTTATATCTTAACAAAATCAGTTGAACTGTAAAATAATAATCAACGTCCCCACTCTCCTCTTGTTAGAACTCCCCTTCCTGCCTTCCTCTGGAATAACTATCCGTGTGTGTGTGTGTGTGTGTGCGCGTGTGTGCGCGCGTGTGTGTGTGTGTGTGTGTGTGTGTGTGTGTGTGTGTGTGTGTGTGTGTGTGTGTGTGTGTGTATGCGCACACATGTTCACTGTAGCTTTAAGGTAAAAATAAAAAGGGTGATGAATTCTAGAGAGGAAACTAATGTAAAGAACCATGATTAATGTGAAAACGGTGATGAATTTTTTTTTTCCTTTTGTGTGTGTCCGCAGGTGTGTTGGTTCTGCTATCGTTGCAGTGCCTCACGCCCTGTTTCTATTACATACCTCGCGCTGCCCTTGCCTCCATCATCATTTGCGCCGTTGCCCCGGTGTTCGACATCTTTTTTATTCGAGACCTGTGGAGAGTTAAAAGTATGACCCACTGATCTTATGATGGTATTTTGGAAATGGATGAGTTTGCTTTCAGAGAAAAGAAGGATGCACTTTTACTGCAACAGATATTTTGGGATTGCGTTGGAATTTCTAAGAGTACTGAGGTTCATTTTCTAAATTCCTATAATACAATCGCTCAATCCTTGATAGAGTCTGTCATGCTTGAGGGTTTTACGCCATAGATGTTTGTATTTATAAAATATCATTTGATAGAATGGGAGGGCCCTAGAACAACAAGAACCACAACAACAATCTCATGATGAGCAGAATAAATGGCAACAGCAACAACCTTATAACTGTTGGGCCAGAAGCCTCACCCACCAGAATTCTGTCTCATCCGGCATGGCAAGCACTTTGTTCAAAGTCTGCTTTCGACTGAGCTGAATGGAAAATAAAAGATGGAAGTAAATTTAGATGACGTAATAAAAGTTTCGAATTGTAAGACTGTTAATTATGCCGCCAACGTTTTGTGATTATGAGATAAGAAACGGACAGGCACTGTCGTAATATTTATATCGTCTTCAAGAGAAGTAAAACCAAGATTACGGGGTATAACATGCCATCCGTTGATCACATTTGTGCAAAGGATGGAGGGGGGAATATAAAAATGAAACGATATTAGAAGGGAAAGGGAGACGTGGGTGTGATGAAAGTTTCCACCATTTTTATGTGCACCTCTCATTGTGCAATCTCATGCTGGAGTAGAAGGGTGCGAGTTCTTACCTGTCAGGTCAACCAATTGTTATCAAAACTATGCTTTGACGATGGTTAAACAATTGTTTTCAAGCTTGGACCTGATAAATTACCCACACATTTAATTCAATGATGCATCAAACGTCCAATGTCGACCGATCACGGAAACCAATAAAGGGTAATAGAGAGTAATCAAACCGATCCAAAAGTAATCGTAGCTATTTCCCTACTAACACAGCAAGCAAATCTTATTTCTACCGAACACAGCAAACAATAAGAAGTAATAAAGAGTAATAAACCCAATTCAAAAGTAATCGTAGCTATTTTTCTGCTAACACAGCAAGCAAATGTCAATACAGAATTGATTTTTTTTTCATTCGGGTAACAATTTATTTTGAAGTTGAGAACCGGCCACATGACATAACAAACAGACTTGGTACTGTATTTACCTGGTCATTGACAACGATGGACTCTCATTTCCTATAAAGGAGGCTGATCAAGGACTATGCTATTGTTAACTCAACTGGACTATGTACAGCTGAGTTTTTGTCGACACCCATTGTCCGTCATCTGTCTGTCTGTCTGTCTGTCGTCTGTAAACAATTCGACGTCTACGCTCGAAAAGTCACAAATGCATATATGAATGAATGATCGTTTTAAGGCCATTTTCCCCGCTAGAGCGGGCGTTAGCCTTGCGGGCCCCATGACAATCATGGTTCCCTGTTTGAGGCAATGTTTTTATGGCCGGATACCCTTCCTGACGCCAACCCTTGGTCACGCTCTTACGATGCGCAGGGATACGGTGTACCTATTCTAAACCGGGTTACACACCTTGATCATTCATCCCAGCAAGCTGGTACTCAATTTGCCGACCTCAGAAGGATGACAGGCCGAGTCAACCCCCCTGGCGTTAATTCAGCGATCGACCGGGATTCTAACCCAGGATCCTAGGATCCCAAACCGGCACCCTAACCGCTAAGCCAACACCAGGCTGTTGGTGAATGGTGTTGGCTGTTGGTGAACCAGGATCAACAAATATTGATAGAATTTGATGAAACTTGTTATGCAGCATCTTTAAGACATAAACTAGTTTGGGATTGCATTTGGGCGTTGCACGCCAAAAAATGGGCGCGGCAGGGCGGCCATATTGAAAAATCAATTTTTGTCATATATTTTTTATCACATATAAACTGTATCGTTTGTGGTTCTATTATGCATATTCTAACCATATTGATAGAGACCAGTTGAGTTCAGGTTCCCTGGAACCTCTCTAGTTGATTTAGACGTTTGAATATGGCATTGTGAATATTATTCAGTTAAATATTCACCTAGTTTCCTTTTGCCAGTACCAACCATTTTGAATTGCTGATCTATAGAGCATTGGTCAATGACGTGGTTCTTTAGGCATTCCTTACTTATTTTGCTATTTTATGCCATTTACCAGAGTCTGCAGCGTAATGGTTAGAGCGTCTGCTCTGAGTCTGGGAGGTCTGCAGTTCAAATCACAATCGAGTCGTACCAAAGACTTTAAACATGGTACTTGCTGCTTCCTTGTGTGATGCTGAGCATTTAAATAGGATAGAGCACGGACAAACAACCATGGGCTGGCAACCTCCAAACAACCATTGCACAGGCTAGATGGGCCGAATAGCCACCACCTGCATTGAAGTTCTTTGTAAAGGAACTTGTATTATTACTAAGAGGTAATTCTAAGTTTGTTTGTAAATATGGTGCATTGTGTACTCACTATATAACTCTCAACCAGTTAAAGGAATATTTGCAATTGACGTAAAATTGGTGGAATTTTTGACCCATGGCTATGAACGTCAGACATGCTCCCCTGCTCCCTTTCCCTTTTTCTTATTTCATCTTCTTTTTTTCTTTATTATAGACTTTCTTTCTTCCCCTTCCATTATTGGCATACACATATGCGAAAAGCAGTTGCCTTTCCTTAAGATTAATTTGAAAAGACAAATGAGATTTTGCATATTACAGTTAAGTCGAATTTGATTTAAAGAAACAAAGGGAAAAATTTGAGATTTTCAAGTCCGAGCTGCCTCCTACTGCTCAACCAATCGTGGCACATCCTCACTAGGCAGTCTGACAGGATGGTACAGAGATCGTGCACTTGCCTTTCAGCTGTCCTGGCTGTGTGTTTCCCGATTTCCTGACTGTAAACTGTCAAACTTGTGCTTTGCAGACAGGGTGTTACATCGGTGAGTCTGCCATCCGTAAGGTGGTTGGGCTGGGGACCCACCTCCCAGCATTCTTTGGTAGATTATAGACGTATCTTTTTCGGAACGGTCAAATCTGAACTAGATGGGATAACGGAATTAGATATGACATGAAAGATCCCACATTTTATTTCGTCACAAGATGTAGGCATCACAAAGCCGACACCCTGGCTAAATTGCTGCCCTAATGTGCTAGGGCACTGCATCAGCAGCGCAACTGCACCTCAGCAATGAAGCAACCAGCTGGGCAGATTATAATTGAATCCTGATGGAATATGCAGTTACGAGTGAGGACTCGCCAGAGAGTCGTTCTCCTTTCTTTCAAATATGCTAAACTTTGTGACATAAAGAGCACAATCTCTCCCATGTACAGAAAGTTGAAGTGTTAGTTCTGTAATACTTTAATGACGAGTCCTTTAATATGTTTTTTTTAAAATCCGTCCATACTTCTAAACAAATTGTACTGGCCAGATTGATTTTTCTGACTGTCATATGTACTCCTCTGCCCCCTCCCCCCTCTACCTTCCCCGTGTCATACCACAGAATTGAATATGCTACCCTTTATGCTGACCTTTGGCCTATGCTTTTATGAGATGCAGATCGGTATCCTGGCTGGTGTTGCCATGTCCCTCATAATTGCCCTTTACCCACTCACACGGCCTATTGTGCTGGTAAGTGAAGCCAACTGTCCAGTGGAGTTAGTGATGCAGGTCGCACACATTTTGCAACTTCACTAAACTGACTTGAGGCTCGACTTGGGACTTGGTGTCTGGGACTTGTGAATGACTTGAGCTTAATGACTTGCTGACAATGTTCGGAAAATAATTGTTAAATAAACATTTAATGAAAACAGTTTAAAACTACAACATCACTCAGGAGAGCGTATACCTCCGCCAGGCTGAACAGTTAAGGTTTTGTATCCCAATGATGGGCCGGATCAGCATCCGGACCTTAACTAAAATCCAATTGGCTTGTTCTTGTCACCTAACCAACTGATCCACCAGGTTTGGCCATAACCCCTCTACGTTTTGAGATATCGTGCTATATATAGTTTTTGGCCCTATCTCTCAATGATGAAGAATCACTTTCACATTAAAATAATTATCGTATCCGGATGCAGATCCATATCTTCATCAACATCGAATCAATTTGTCCTCGTCACACGCCTAACCTGTCCACCAAATTTCGTCTGAATCCATGCATAACCTTTTGAGATATCCTGCTCACAGACAGACAGCGGTGAAAACATAACCTCCATCCACAATAATTGGTCAAGGATTTTCAGTCGTGGGCATGTACGGTTTGATTAATGATGACATCTGCTGTGTACATGTGCAGCGCTCACAGACGTCAGGTCGTATACCGTTCCTTACTTTCCACGGCCTGTCTGAGTGTGGTGACTGCAAGCCCAACATTAACAAGACGTACCACCTTTTTACCTTGAACCAATTGGCCTTATTTACAAGGGAACTTGATTGTTGAATACATTTAGGGTTAGTTTCTTAATGTATAATGTATAGAAAAGTCAACTCCAATAACTACTGGAAAAGGGAATAACAAGAAGTACTCGAGTAAAACCTTATGTATAAAAATATTTTGTGACGACTGAAATATGTCAGTTGACTTTGATTATTTCGAATTCGTCAATAATTGTAAATGATGTCACAATTTATCTTTTTTTCATAGGAAGTCACAAAAATGTGTCTCAAAAGACAATAATTAAAGTTATTCATTTCATTTATTTTAATTTAAAGAAGTTATTCAATAATTGGAGTAAATTATTAAAATATCCTTACTCATTCCTTCCTTGCACGCATATGCTGACGGCTGATCATGAGACCTGCTTATAGGCTGCACAAGTGTGGTTTCAATCCATTCATTATGGCGACAAATGCTCCAAAGCGATCTTGTTCAGATTTTTAAAATTTTGAGAATTTGACAACAAAAAGAAGCTGTTTGCCTGAAAAGTAACAGAATTATGTAATGGTTCTTCGACGACGTCAAATTTCATTCATCACATGAAAACTCACCTGGAGAAGTAGGCTTATTTTACCATTCTTGTTAAAAAAAAAAAATAGTATATAAGATCGAGGCTCGTGAAAGAGCTAACATTAATCACACAAAAAGTCAAACCGACACATAAAACACAAAATAAGGGGAGCGGTAGACAAGATGGGGAAAGAGGGGGAAGGACACAAACACAATTAAAGTTAAAAAATTTAAATTCAAATTAAAGAAAATTAAAGGCTCTCCTCGACCTGCCTAGCTGAAGTGCTCTATCATGAAAGGGGTAACTAAGCCAATGGCCGGCTCCAGCTCAAAGAGCACGTGAACACACTCGTCCATAGCTGTAACTAAATTATTGCAAATTATATAGAAAGTATGAAGTTCAGAAATGATATTTTCACACATCTTTGCATAGGATAAGCTGTATAATTAAATTAAAAGAATAGCTAATATTTAAGAATTTTTAGAATTGAGACTTGTCTTCAAGGACTTGAGACTTATTTGAGACTTACTCTCAAAGACTTGAGACGACCCTAGGGACTTGATACTTGGCTCTAGTGACTTATTGACAAGTCTGCTGTGCAGTGATCAGCACATAAGCAATTTGTCTCAGAATAAGAGCTCCCTGGCTAACCCAGCTCACTATATTCCCAATGACCCACTCAGGTGCATTACACAGGACCTGTTGTAGTTCTGCAGCCCAGGGGTGCTCTGCTCTTTCTTGGTGCAGAGAGCTTTCAGGAGGTGTTGCAATCAAAAATCCTACAAGGTACAATCAGAGAATTCAATCAAAGCATGAAAATTACTTCGATGCAAAATGTGTTTGCTCCAGCTGTACATCATTGTTAAAAAATATCTGCAAATTGAATACTTTACTAACAACGATTGAAGCACAATTTATGACTGGTTAAGAAACAGTGTCCAGCAAACAATGCAATAATCGATGGCAGTGTGGTTTCTGTTTCTTTCCATTCCTGTTCTGCATGCATGGTGACAGTGGAGCCACAGTTGTCAGTTATCCTTGACTGCTCTTGGCTTTCAAGCCTCGATTATACTGCAGTGGTCGCTCTTCGTGAGCTGCAAGCTGCCCTACAGGCCCAGCGCCTGCGCCTGGCATTCGTCGCACTCCACGTAGGCATTCCCTGCACCATTAACCTCACTGTCATTCCTCTCCCACAACAGCATGATCAAGTTTGTGTCAATGTGCCTCACATCTCGAGTTGCTGTTTCTCTGCTTTGCTGTAAACTCATCTCGCATTCCTGCTGCGCTACAGGCTGATGTGCTGGAGGTCCTCCTTCGTGCCAATCTGCCTGAGTTGAAGCACTTTGAGAGCGTTGAGCAAGCTCTGAACTGGATGTTGGGTAAGCAACTCTCCTTTAGCCTTTTCATAATGTCACCAACAACAAAAGTCCCCCAAAAATTCTGGTTTGTTTAAGTAAATGTAATCTGTCTCACTGTTTATCTCTCTCGCTCAACCTTCAATAATTTCCTTCGAAATCTTAATGAAACACATAACGTCCACCGCAATAAAATGATTCTACGATTGGTCGACTTCCATTGCACCTTTCCCCAGGATCTCAAGACACTGAGTATCATCGTGAAATGCACAACGGGAATTAAATACACCATGGCCGGGATTAATTCCTCATCCAAGTGTTTTGGACCAGAATGAATCTCAAGTACGAGGTTCCTATGAACTTGGCTCTAGCACATGTTTTTAGGCTCAGAAAGAAACTTTAGATTTCTTTAGATTCTTAGAAACCTCTTCGTTTTTACTTGATTCAAGACACGACTTTGATGGTGAGCATTCCTCCTTCATGATTAGAAGCTGTACGTCATGGCTGTAGTCAAAACATGGTAGAGTGCTCGTGTCCTTGTGCGGACTAAAGAAAATGATAAAATGACCAGTACTGTGTTTGGAGAATCTCTTTTGTACTATGATAGCTTTATTGAATTTGTATCATGGTTTTGCTTCAGGTAGATGTTTAAATCCATATGGAGATTTGGTGTGAGTCAATGCAGATTAGTGGATTTTGAATCTTGTATCTTATTCTTCAACTGTACATTGGTGATATGTCGTTTTTAGTTTTACTCAATTCCAGCTGTTCCAGAACACTTACACAAAGTTCTTAACGTTCATTTTTAAACATAGCAGTTTAATCCATCACTATGCACTTTTTGTTACATTATGCTGTGCTTGATGAGTACACTAAACTTACTAGTAAAAAATCATAACTGCAACATACACTCTTCAAAATTCCATGTGTTACATGCTCTCAATTACTCTTCTTATTCTTCTCTTGTGCTTCTTACAAGATTGAGACCCCTAGCAGAGCAGGGTGATGGAAGGTATTCATTAATTGATATTACACTATAATTAAGGGAATTAATGAACTGGAACAGAGTCCTGCAAGTAAGAGGAGGCTAGGCAGTGTCAATGAGGGCACAAACTATTGTACGTAAGGATGGGGGGGGGGGGGGGGTAGTGTGAGGGGAGGTGACATGAGATGGTAGTGCCTTGACTGCTTGAAGTCGTGAGGAAGAGGAATGGGATTGAACAGCCTGAGAAAGGCGATTCCATAAACTGTAGAAGTGAGAAACAAAAGGGTTTAGGCATGCAGTTAGCCTGCATTTTGGGAGTTTGACCAGTGGGGGGTTACTGAAAGAATACATGCATCCTATAGATGTTGGGGATGGTCGGAAGGCTGAGAGGGCTGAAGGAACTAGCCTGATTGAGAGTCAATTTGTAAAAAAAAAAAAAAAAAAAAAAAAAAAAAAGGATAGAGGCCACTGACCTTCCAGGAATGTGACAGGAAGCAGCAGCATGCCATCATACAGCTTCAGCAGCATCATGGTAGATGCCAAGAATTTTGAGAGTTTTATATTGTACGAAATCCACGAGAGACATCTGTTGCTTGGGGACATCCCTTTGGGGAGAGCAATACTCCATTGAGGTATCGACAGAGGCTTTGTAGGCTGTGGGAAGTACTAACTTTTCCAGGAAAGACTCCAAACAATGGAGGATGCCCACTCCATGGCTGGTTTTTTTAGGCCAATTTTGCTCTGTTGACAAATTGGAGGCCATGGATGATGCAGATGCCTAGAAATTTAAGATACAGAACTGACCCACCAGCCAGGTGGGTTAATTTGCTGATCCTTCCAGGGCGACAGGGTGAGATTCTCCAGGATTGAAGAATATGTTCCATTTATCAGACCAACATCTAATCAATTCCAGATCGGCGGAGTGATTCAGCTCCTGCCTTCTTATCAGTGGGGTCAGGGATACCCATTGTGGAGTCGTCTATAAAAAGGAAGATGGGGTTTCCTGAACATCCGAGAGGATATATATATACAATGCCCTCCATAAGTATTGGAATTATTGCTACATACTCAAGAAATTTTAATTTGAGATCAAAAGATAAATATGAGGCAAGAGTACAGAAGGTCATCTTTAATTTCTTGGTATTTCTATCCATATATGTTTTACCATTGTAGAACAATAGCACTTTTTACGTTCAGTTCCCCCATTTTAGGTAAGCATCGTATGTTCAGTTCCACAGTGCAGACGTCATGGTGGTGACGTCATAGTGTTCGGTCATTGGTTGAACGGGACCACTAAATATATATATATATATATATATATATATATATATATATATATATATATATATATATATATATATATATATATATATATTGTTGTGGATATGAGAATGGTTTGTTTTTTTTGTTGTTATTGTGTAAATTGTTGTTAAAATATCGCCCTCCTTACTCCAGTTATGTATAAAGGTCAAAGTGCATCCCGTAATTAGTTCATAAACACCACACGTTAGCCAATCATAGATTTCCCCCCTTGTTGACAGTTATTTCCTTATTATGTGTATTAGGGTAAGGCCTTGTCTTCCATTAACTTAATACTCCATTGCACCGAATTCAAATAGATAGATCCCCTTTCATTCCCATTCCCAAAACTTCTACTGCCAACTGCAATTGCCGCCATTACGGCATGGTCAGCTCGGGGAAGAAGGGCGTGCCCGCCCATCGTCATCAAGGGTGGAGTCAGAGGGCCTGTGCCCACCAATCAGGGCCGAAGCGAGCTCACCGATGGGCGTGTCCTGAAGGCCGGCGGCTTGATCGCCCGAGGCGTTATATAAGCGCGCGCGGACGCCGTTGCGCAAAAAAGCGGAGAAGAAGTTGTTGGACTAAGAGAGAGAGAGGAGAGAGAGAGAAGGTTCGAGGTCAATTACAAGAGTTGCATGAGAAGTCAATTATAAGAGTTGCGCCAAAGGTCTATTACAAGAGTTTCGCCAAAGAGAGGTGAATGACAAGCGTTGCGCAAAAGGTACCAAGACAGAGTTGTGCAAAAAGGGTCCAAGAAAGAGTTGCGCCAGAGACGGCAGACGCGTCCTGAGGTGAGCCAGAGAAGCAGCTTTGGCTCCACCAGCAGCGTTGACTCCACCAGGCAGCTTCAACCCGTTACCCCGCGGGAACCAGATAGCGGTGGCATCGGTGGCCGTCGAGGTCCAGCCGACGTCCCGTGCGGGATCAAACCCGAACCATCTGCCCCAGCTGAACCTTCCCATTCCTCCTTCCAGCATCCATTCCTGCCATTCCATCCTTCTTGTGTACGTGAGTTTGTTTTGTTTGTCTTGTCCCAGGGTTAATTAAGCTTGTATAGTTAAGCTAGTATTTTCACTGTGTCACCTGCTTTTTCCATTTTCCCTGTATATAACCTTGACTGCTCCTTTTGCTTAGTGTATGTAAATAATAAATCCTGTTACTCTTCTGTACGTCTTCTTCTTCCTCTTTGCATTCGGTCGCTTTAGAGGTTTCCAAATTGAATACCTGTGGCGCGATTTTGGTCAACGTCCAGGAATCGGGTTAGTCGGGGGAACTGTTCGGCCACGGCGCCATCCCGCTCGGCAAAACAACATCTTATCCGCGGTCCGTAACAATATATATATAAATAAATAAATAAATAAATATATATATATATATATATATATATATATATATATATATATATATATATATATATATATATATATATATATATATATGTGTCAGAATTTTGAACGAGGTACAAATCCCAAAAAACACACATTGATTGCTTTAAACCTATATAACTTTGTCCCAAATGTTCTGAATTAGTACATTTAGGTGTCATCTTGTAGAACACAATCACGGCTTTCAGAAAATGTATAGTTTTATATACTTTTTTTTATCAATTATCTACATGTTATAAGCCTCTGAACCTCAAAAAATGGTGAAAAAGGGCATTTTTTTAGTATTTCGTTACCCTTCAAAGCCATGCATTCATTATAAAAGCCTTTTTCAGATACTTTTCACAGCTGGAATAAAAGTAGATCTATAAAGCTACTCTACTGAATGTGTTTTTGTGTTACTCATGTCAGTTCCTGAGTCACAGTTCCTCCTCAAATAGGATGAAGCAGATGAACCGTAACGTAAGAGATATTTATATAAGCCCTGTTTTACACATATCAGGGTGTTCCATAGTTCTTCTTTAGGGCGCAACAAACAGCACTTATACGTATGTATTAACTCTGTAAAAATCATTGACCTCCTTTGTTTCTCTGAGACACAACAAGCTTGAGTGTGAATTTAGAAACCATAACGGTCTCTTACGTTATGCACGTTATGCTCCCTGTAAGCCAGGTAAGTGCATATCGAAGTGAAATATACCATCAGACCATCACATTAGCTTGAATTCTATGCCATTTCAAAAGATCGGGACGCTCCTGGTGCGTTAAGTATGAAAAACTAGCCGAAACAGCATCTTCGGGAAGAAGAGGAAGGAATTCATATATCTTATTTTGGTCTCTTACGTTATGCTAACAAGGAAGGGAAACTTTGACCATGAATAAAAACGGAACCTCTGGGCCGTTCGGTGTCAGTTTGGCTGCGTTTGATAGCCCAGGCTTAGGGCATTAAGGATATCAAGGTGATTTATAGCTATTCCAAAAATTTTTTTAACCCCTGGGAGGCCCAAATGTACCTCGTTCAAAATTCTGACCCATATATATATATATATACAGATCGAACCCCCTAACTTGAGAAGCAAGGCAAAGATTGAGTCCCACCTCAGCAATTGCTGCACAACCTGTTAGCAACAAGTGTCGTCTGCCACACGAACGCATTGTTCTGCCCTGCTCACCAACAGTTAGGAGGTTTGCAGTCAGGAATATTCAATTTAACCAAAGAAGCACACTGACCCTATGACATGACGCTAACGTCACGTGCATAAATTATACCAACACATCACCTCCAAACTAGGAGGTAACTTTGTGGTACTCAAGTCTTTGCAGACTGAGATTAAAGCGCTATGGTCACAAATAGACAAAGGCAGAGATGTCGATCTAGATTTCGCCCTCATTATGGGCTCATCAGCACAACATACTGCAAATTGTTTATTTGTGACTAACCCAAGCCGCTAATAAACACAGATCGACATCTATTGATATATGAAACACACATCAAACAGGATTAAATAATTAAATTGATATATGTGGGGAAAATTACATTCCCAGACAAGGAATCGAACCCAGGTCCTCTGGAAAACCATACCAGTGCTCTACCATCTGTGCTATCTGGGCGACCTGACTGAGCATGCAACTTGAGGAATACCCTCTTGTGTTCAGGCCGTTGGTGCTCCAATGGTTGGCAGCGAGTGCCCCGGAAGCCTTTATTGGGGCATCATCAGGTCAAGGGGGTGGGGGGGTGGGGGGGGGAGGAGGAAAAATTTACCCATGCAAAGAGTGCTTTAACCTCAGTGTTGCCCAGGTAAAAAAAGGAAATTGTAATACCCTCTACCACCATCACCAGGTGTCGCTACACGGTACACATTTACATAGAAAATTTATGCCCTTTCCCCCCCCCCCCCCCCCCCCCCCCGCATGAGGCCTCGGCCACATAGCCTATGTTACCCCCCAGATAGAGTTGTATTTGTATCCCGAGTAAAGTATATCAGTGTTTTATAGCTGGAGTACCCAGCGTTGCTCAAGCGAAAAATAAACATTAACATAGTTGAAATGAGGGCAATATAATGGATACGCAATTTTTAATTTTTTTTATTTTTTTTTGAATACAAGATCGAGGCTCGTGAAAGAGAGAACACTAATCACACAGAAAGACAAACCGACACATAAAACATATAACATCGGGAGTGGTAGACAAGATGGGGAGAGAGGGGGAAGGACACAAACACAACATTTGAGAGCAGGGACCGAGAGACATGGAGACATCGAGAGATCTGAGAGAGGGCGAGGGCTTTGGGGGGGGGCATGGGAAGGGGGGGGGGGGTGGGAGAGGTATAAAACATATGGACACTGCCAGGACTTCCAGGAAAGAAGTTGGAATTTCAAACAAGGTGGATCTGGGGTGAATTAGCGGGGGTAGAAAAGATCAAGGTTTTGGATGGGGGAAGATAAAAGATGGTGGTGAACAGCTGTTTTAAAGACCTGGAGGGAGGAGTGGGATTGAAGGGAGTGAGGGAGTTTGTTCCAGAGGTGGGAGAAAAGAGGAATGAAAGAGTGAAGGTGAGCAGAGAGCCGAGATTTCGGCAGTTTAACCATCAGAGGGTTGCTGGCAGATCTTGTGCGACCTGTACGAATATTTGGGGGACAGAGCACAGAGAGAGCTGGGGGTGTAAGGCCGGAGAGGAGTCGGTAGAAGACAGAAAGACCACCTACCTGCCTGCGGTGAGTGAGTGAAAGGCCCTCAGAGATAGCTTCATCGCGGGAGATTCCAATAATTCTGAAAGCTTTGGTTTCAACAGCGTGAAGCCGAGCTAGGTGTGAGGCAGGAGCACCGGCCCATAGGGGAGAACAGAAATCCATTGAGCTGCGGATGAAAGCCTTGTATGTGGTGAGGAGCTCAGGTGTGCCGAGGAAGGACTTCGCACGACGGAGGATGCCCAGTCGGCGACTGGCTTTGGAGGCCAGCTTGGAAATGTGGTTTTCCCAAGAAAGATCATGGCAGATAGTGAGACCCAAAAGCTTGAGCGACAGAACTTCTTGGAGAGGATTGATGAGAAAGTAGATGGGAGGGTTGTCCAGTCGATCTTTTTGGAGAGACATAGTAAGAGTGTGAGATTTGTCAGGATTGAAAGACATGTTCCACTTGTTTGACAAGTCTGTGATTTTGTCCAAGTCTTCAGAGAGTGAGGAGGCTGCAGACTGCCGATCTGAGGGAAGAGGAATGGAGCGGCAGAGAGTGGAGTCATCAGCAAAGAGATAGAGAGGATTTTCAAGAGAGTCAGAGAGATCATTGATGAAGACCAGAAAAAGCACAGGGCCCAGAACACTGCCTTGGGGAACTCCAGCCTGAACAGGAAGAGGAGATGAGAGAAACCCATTCAGGGCCACACGTTGACGACGACTAGAGAGGAAGTCCGCCAGCCATGCGTGGAGATTTCCATGGATACCAAAGGAGGAGGGTTTGGTGAGCAGAGCGGGGTGCCAGACCGTATCGAAGGCACGTGATATGTCGAGGGAGACAGCTCTAATTTCCTGTTTGGCATTGAGGACCTCCCTCCATTGTTGAGACAGCAGAAGCAGCATGTCCAGAGTAGAGTGACCTGCTCTGAAACCAAATTGATGATCAGAGATCAAGCCATTGGAGAAGAGGAAAGATTTCATATCCGAAGCAATGATGGATTCCATGACTTTGCTGATAATTGGGAGAAGGCTGATTGGTCTGTAGTTGCTAGGATCTGTTTTTGCACCTTTTTTGTGCAAAGCGGTGATGTTGGCTGATTTCCAAGCAGATGGCAGTTGACCTTGAGCAAAAGAGAGGGTGAAGAGAACAGAGAGAGGGTGAGATAGAGCGGCAGAGCAGGATTTTAGGACCCGTGGGCTGATGCCGTCGGGTCCAGTTGCAGAATCAGAGTCGAGGGTTGACAGAAACTTTTCCACCTTGTCAGGAGGAAAGGACACGGAGTCCAGGAGCAGCTGGGTATGACTGGGTACGGTGGGTACAGAGAGGGATGGGTTTGGGACACAAGATTTAGAGGCAAACACAGAGTTGAGGCATTCAGCTTTTTCACGTGCGGAGTCAGCTGTGTAGCCGTTTGAGGTAAGGGAGGGGATGGAGGGGGAACAAACACCAGAAACGGATTTGACCAGACACCACCAGGATTTGGAAGAGGGAGACAGATAAGAGAGTTTGGTCTTGAGAACGGAGAGATATTGTTTCCTGGCTCTCCTGAGGGTGGACACACACTTGTTTCGGGCTTTGTGAAAGGAAATGAGATTTCCTTCCGTTGGATTTGCTTTCCAGGAGACGAAGGCAAGTTGTTTCTGGGCAACAGCCTCACCACAAGATTCCGTGTACCATGGACGGGAGGAAGGGTATGACAACTGAAGACGAGATGGGATAAATCTGTGCATGAGAGAGAGCAATTTACTTTGGAAGAATTCCCAGGATGAGTTGATGTCAGAGGTGGTCGAGATGGGAGACCAGTCCAGATGATTGATGGCTGCTTGAAGACCGTGCCAGTTGGCCTGAGTGAAATGCCAGACTCGTCGACGCTGAGCAGACTCCCTGAGGATGGTCAGAGAGATGTCCACTTTAACAAGGACATGATCAGATGATCCGATTGGAGCAGAAGAAGAGCAGCAGACATTTTCAGGGAAGTTAGTCATAACCAAGTCCAGAAGAGAAGATGCTCCGTTGACTGAGATCCAGGTCGAGAAATTGACAGATTGTGTCAGTCCCAGTGAGTCGCAGAAGTCCTTTGCTGAGGAGCCATGGCTGGTGAGAGAAGTACCCACACCCAGCCAACTGGCATGATAACTGTTGAAATCACCACATATGAGGAAGAGAGAGTTGGGATGAGTAGATAGAAGTTGGTCCATATTATCAGACAGCGAGATGTAGATGGAGTCATCACTGTTTGGTGGACGGTACAACACACATATGAACAAGAGGTGGGAGCGAAGGGGAAGCCGTAGACAGAGGTATTCCTGGAGGTGAGGTGGAGAGAGTGCAGTGCAGGGCGAGTGAGGTAGAGAGTTTTTGATAAAGATGGCAACCCCACCTCCAGGACGAGGCTCAGGTCTATCATACCGGAGGAGGGAGTAGCCCGGGAGAGAAACTAAGGAATCAGAGACATCATGAAGGAGGAAAGTTTCTGTTAAGCAGATCACGTCTGGTTTGACAGAAGCAACCTGTATGGAGAGATCAGTTAAGTTTGAACGAAGGTCCCGGATGTTTGAGGTCCATACCGTTAAAGAAGAGGAAGGGGGAGCATCGGATACAGAACAGGAGGGGGAGAGGTAGGGTAAGATGTGGAAGAGGTAGGGAGAGCTGTTGAAGGTGTGTCAGAGATTTCAGAATAGCTCGGAGAAAGGGAAGGATGGGGTGGACAAAAGGTTTGATGGTGATTGGGTGAGGCACAATGAGGTGTTATTTGAGGAGGGGGAAGAGCGAGGCAGAAGGTTGGGGGAGATGGAGGTGAGAGTTGGAAGGGGGAAGAAGCGGGGAGGACGCTTTGAGGAGGGGGAATGAGAGGGGGGAAATTGAGAAGAAATGAGGGTGGGGAGATTTGAAGGGGAGGGGCGAGGGGGGAGTTTGGGAGGGAAGGGACAAAGGGAGGGATTTGAAAGGGATGGGATATGGGCGAGATTTGGAGGGGAGGGGTGAGGGAGGAGTCTAGGAGGGGAGGGGCGAGGGGGAGTCTTGGACGGGAGGGGTGAGGGGGTAGTTTAGGAGGGAGGGGGCAAGGGGGGAGATTTGAAAGGGATGGGTGATGGGGAGGATTTGGAGGGGAGGGGTTATGGGGAAGATTTGGAGGGGAGGGGTTATGGGGAAGATTTGGAGGGGAGGGGTGAGATTTGATTTTAGAAAGATTTTAGAAATTACATCAAAATCAGAATCCATCACAAATGTCAAATCATTTTACCTTTTCGTTGAATATATGCTGGTGAATGTACCGTTGATCACGTTTCCGAGTTAAGTATGATGGAGTTCAGGAAGAAGAAGAAGAAGCCTTACCACCAACTTCGACTGCTTCCGGAATTGTTTGATTATTTGTGTTCAAATGTCTGGTGATTGTTTTGTATTTATTTATGCGAATGTGTACTTGTATATAACTGTTATTAAGCCTGGTGTTGGCTTAGCGGTTAGGGTGCCGGCTTGGGATCCTCGGATCCTGGTGTTCGAATCCTGGTCAATTGCTGAATTAACGCCAGGGGGGTTGACTCAGCCTGTCATCCTTCCGAGGTCGGCTAATTGAGTACCAGTTTACTGGTAATTCCCTGTGTGTTGCAAAAGGCGACCAACAGGGTTGGCGGCAGGAAGGGCATCCGGCCATAAAACATTGCTTCAAAAAGGGGACCACGGTGCCCGAAAAAGGCCAACCCCTGCTCTGCAGGGAAAAATGGCCTCGAAAGGTGGTGGTTAATCAAAAAGGCTTCGGCACTATAGAGCGATTATTATTTATTTATTTATTTTAATCCAAAAAAACGACCTTTTTTCTCAAAAAAAATAAATTCTCTTTTCTTAAAACACTCCCAAGCAGGCACTGATGAACCTCTGAAGTTTGACGAAGATCCATTCAGCCATCCCTGAGGAAAATGGCGACACAGACAAACGGCTCTCATATATATATATATATATATATATATATATATATATATATATATATATATATATATATATATATATATATATATATAGTTACACTGTATATGTATGTGGTGCAATGGTTATTACAGAAGGTGGATGGAGCTTATGTTTTCACCCCTATTCGCCATTTGTTTGTCTGTGAGCAAGATATCTCAAAACGTTATGGATGAATTCAGACGAAACCATGAGTGTGTTTGACATTCACAAGGTCGAATTGATTAGATTTTGAAGATGTGGAAATGAAATTTTTAAAAAGTGATTCTTCACCTTTGAGGGATAGGGCCAACAATGATATATTGCATATTTCAAAATGTTGTGGACAAGCTATGACGAACTAGGTACATATGTGACAATAACAAGCCGATTAGATTTTGGTTCAGGTCCAGGTGCAGTTCCGGCCTATCAGTGGGATACAAAATGTAAACTGTTCAGCCTGGTGGAGGTATGCTCTATACCGAGTGCCCTTTCAGTTTACATTTTAGTCTGTGCAGTAAGCAGATTGATTGCACAACCACCTTTATTACAGGCCTAATTTAATTTGTTCATTCCAAATTTAATGACTTGCATCGATGCAATAACTCTTTTTGGAGACTTTGATTGCAATCGTTTAATTTTAGTGACATTTCATGATTCTTAAACCTTTTACATTGATTGAAAGAGTGGGCAGGATATCTCAAAGGTTTGTCATTACTCACTATTGAGTTGTCCAGTCTGAGTTCAAATCCTGACTTGCTGATTTTTCTTTTTGGAGGCATGATTGAGGCTCCTGGAACTATCTTCCTGGTGTTGCATAGACAGGGCTTTGCATCAATGGTTACACAATCCTTTGTTGGGGAGGTCGCCCCATCGGCAAGCATTTGCTGGTGGATCTCTGGCCAAATTTGAAATTCGTCCTCTCATTTCCAGGAACACTGAATTATGGGCAAAGCTACACTTCAGGAATGATGCAACTCGTAGACCACATTCAGTATTGAATCCTGGTCCATGCTTCAATTAAACCAATAGATACCAGTGAGTAAAAAAAAATAATTTTATTTTACAGGGTCTGAGGTTCATGGAGGAGCTGCAAGACAAATCACATACACACATGCAGACAAATACATGAGACAACACCAGACTTGAGTTCAGACAAACGTATCCGTTGAGCTTTGTGTGAAGTGCGGCAACTTCCCGGGACACTCTGGGTATTGGCGATGGCAGCTTTGTCGCCCTTCTCGCTGCACTCTTAAGGAGAGATTTCCTCCTTCTCCTCATGGATGGCAACCTATGGGGTTTGTCCGTGTTCTCCTTTAAATGCTGAGCGTCAAGCAGGGACACAGCATGTACCACGTTAAACATCTTTGGTATGACTCGAACAAGGTCTGAATCGAACCGCTGACTCTAACAATTATGCCACTGATTAAAGCCAAGACAATTGAATTGGGAAGGAAAGTGAAGTTGGGGAGGAAAAGAGATTAAAGGAAAAGTTGAGAGGACACACAAGTAAATTGAAGGGAGGGAAAGGAAACGTACTTTGGTGGTGGTGGTGGCGAGAGTTTGGGGTGAAAGATTCTGACATTTTTGGATGCACAATATGTCGATATCATACTTGTACTTGGCAAAAAGAGAATCGCAAAATTTTTACCCTACCCTAACCTAACCTAACCCTACCCTACCCTACCCTAACAAGTCCTGCATTGTCGTCTGCTGAGTGAATTCGGTTCAAGCATCCATGGACCATAGACTAGCACAGGAACGTCAACATTCTTATGCAATTTAACCCTGGAAGCCACAGTAAGTGATTGTTTGAAGATCCATTCAACCCCCATTGTGGTGGTTCAGTGAGGGATGACGCTCAAGAAATGTGGTTGAAAATACAGGTGCTTAAAATGGTATTACAAATCTTTGTCATTGATAATTTGTGCACAACAATGCACATTAAAACAAGAGAAAAATGACCACAGTGTGGTCACCAGCTGCGACGTGTAGAATCATGAGGATATCCGTTGCAATATGCGCTACCAAATTCGACTAGCCGTTCTTACCTCATACCAACGCACGTCCGAGTGTATGCGCATGCGCTATTCAAAAAGGCACCCCAACAACAACAACAACAACAACAACGCGGTCCTCTCACAGTGCTGCTCGTCGCAGCTAAAAATGCGTCTTATCAACTTGTTTCTTTTTTTGCCAAGTGTTGACTGGGTAGACTGAGTATGCTGACTGTATTTGACCAATCAAGAGCCAGTTTTGGCATGGCAAGCTAACCGTTCCTGGCCTTTCGACCCCACCGGTCAGCTGCATGCTGCTTCCGGGTGAATAAAATGGTCGCTTTGTAAGAAACATGTATTTTTGTTTTCCAATGGGCAAAGAACACAAGTAGATTTTAAGTTGTAAATAAATAAGATTTTAAACCTTTATATGTTTTGGTCTCATCCTAATGCCATGAATACCACCTTTACTGTGATCTATACGATGACAAGCTGGAGCTATGTTTCTGCTTTTCTGCATTGTTCATTACCGTCAGAAAACCATTAGAATACATACATGTATTCATGTATCCATTAGAATACATACTTTTACACATGTTCACAAGTGGAGGGTTTGTATAAGCTGGATATCCAGGACAATTGAAAGGATGTTTAAGATATTTTAACTGTGAGGGATTACTTAGGTCTTCAGAGCTATATGTTATTTGTATGATCATAACAACAACACCACCTCCGAAAGAGTACGTACAGCAAACCTGTGAGCTCTTGGAGTTCTTGACACAAATGACAGATTGAAATGAGGTTTTTGACGTCGGAAGATGGATTTTTGGTTGTGAAATGTGAAGTCGCACTGGCATGTAAGGTCGTTACAACAGGCTAGTCTGTACATTTGTGTGGATTTTCATCCCACCACAATTTTATTTATTTTAACCTGTCTTTGCCTATAATACGTCCACGATATGAGAAGGTCCACCCGGCCATGGAGAGAAACTGTACGGGGTCCTGGTATTCCTTGGCGGACCTGGGAGAAGGTGGGCTGCCACCCGCGGAGCCAGCTCGACCTCGGGGAGAGGCTGTACCGGGCCATGGGACCTGGTAGTGAACCACAGGAGCAAGGAGCCCTCCCAGCCCCGTGGAGAAACCATGATGGCACCTAGGTAATCCGGACATGTGTTCAGCTCTTTACCGATGTGCTGATCTTTGTGTTCAGCTGTTCATTATCGAGTTTGTAAAATCCCTATCTGCCGACCATGCTCATCACCGTGTTGGTGCATCCCATGATATCTGTCTTGAACGGTCTGAAAGGAGCACCAATATCTGTTATTTTGCTGTCACAGAGTCGAGATCCGAAGTATCCTTGGATGTGATCGTGCAGATTGTTGAGCAATCATGACTTCACAGCCTTGCTGCACATTGCCATCTGATGCTCCTTTGTGGTTTGAGATGTGTCTTTCTGCATCAACTTTGCTCTCGCTGAAACAATTTTGAAGCCTCAATTCAGGTTGAGAGTTAACTGTACCAGACTTTGTTGTGCAAGACATCCAGCGTTGTGTGGGCAGCAAGATGAATTCACAATTCCTGTTGTTTGTGGTGTCCCTACTACCTCGGGAGTTGGAAAGCACATGCGATGCCGTCATACTGCTGGAATCATGACTGAGATTGCACCCAGTGAGACAGGTGCAATGGGCAGGCTCAAGTGATTGATGCCAGCTCTCGGTAAGGGGAGTCGGGTGGCTAGCCCGACGGGCTGTCGTGTTTAAGGCTCGAACCAAACGCCATCGATGCCACCTTCTCTGCAGCTCCGACTGCACCTGCACGCCCATCGAGAAACATGCATTGTGGTGAGATGAGAACAGCCATCGTCCAACGCAAATTATACAACTATTCCGTAAAGTCACATCAAGGCAAATGACTTGACTTCAATGGCATTTAAAACGTTCTGCAGTGGGCACAAACGATTATTATGCAACAGGCCCGGAAATGCAGTGCGCACAAACACAATCGGGAGAAGCTGAGGTGGGGGAGAGGGGGGGAGGGGAATCCCTTTATCACATTGAATTGTGCATAATTCTATCATCGACATACCAGTTGCAATTGCGTTGTAATTGGTAAATTTCAAGAAGTCGTATTGAACAACCGAGCAATATGGTCGGATAAGTTGTCTAACTTAGCCTATACTGAGTTGAGTGTAAACTAGGCCTATACTGAGTTTAGTGTAAACTAAGCCTATACTGAGTTTAGTGTAACCGAAGCCTACACTGAGTTGAGTGTAAACTAAGCCTCTACTGAGTTTAGTGTAAACTAAGCCTATACTGAGTTGAGTGTAAACTAAGCCTATACTGAGTTTAGTGTAAACTAAGCCTATACTGAGTTGAGTGTAAACTAAGCCTCTACTGAGTTTAGTGTAAACTAAGCCTATACTGAGTTGAGTGTAAACTAAGCCTATACTGAGTTGAGTGTAACCTAAGCCTATATTGAGTTGAGTGTAAACTCAGCCTATACTGAGTTGAGTGTAAACTAAGCCTATACTGAGTTGAGTGTAAACTCAGCCTATACTGAGTTGAGTGTAAACTAAGCCTATACTGAGTTGAGTGTAAACTAAGCCTATACTGAGTTGAGTGTAAACTAAGCCTATACTGAGTTGAGTGTAAACTAAGCCTATACTGAGTTTAGTGTAAACTAAGCCTATACTGAGTTTAGTGTAACCAAAGCCTACACTGAGTTGAGTGTAAACTAAGCCTATACTGAGTTTAGTGTAAACTAAGCCTATACTGAGTTGAGTGTAAACTAAGCCTATACTGAGTTGAGTGTAACCTAAGACTATACTGAGTTGAGTGTAAACTAAGCCTATACTGAGTTGAGTGTAAACTAAGCCTATACTGAGTTGTGTGTAAACTAAGCCTATACTGAGTTGAGTGTAAACTAAGCCTATACTGAGTTGAGTGTAAACTAAGCCTATACTGAGTTGAGTGTAAACTAAGCCTATACTGAGTTGAGTGTAAACTAAGCCTATACTGAGTTGAGTGTAAACTAAGCCTATGCTGAGTTGAGTGTAAACTAAGCCTATACTGAGTTTAGTGTAAAATAAGCCTATACTGAGTTGAGTGTAAACTAAGCCTATACTGAGTTGAGTGTAAACTAAGCCTATACTGAGTTTAGTGTAAACTAAGCCTATACTGAGTTTAGTGTAAACTAAGCCTATACTGAGTTGAGTGTAAACTAAGCCTATACTGAGTTGAGTGTAAACTAAGCCTATACTGAGTTGAGTGTAAACTAAGCCTATACTGAGTTGAGTGTAAACTAAGCCTATACTGAGTTGAGTGTAAACTAAGCCTATACTGAGTTCAGTGTAAACTAAGCCTATACGGAGTTGAATGTAAACTAAGCCTATACTGAGTTTAGTGTAAACTAAGCCTATACTGAGTTGAATGTAAACTAAGCCTATACTGAGTTGAATGTAAACTAAGCCTATACTGAGTTGAGTGTAAACTAAGCCTATACTGAGTTTAGTGTAAACTAAGCCTATACTGAGTTTAGTGTAAACTAAGCCTATACTGAGTTTAGTGTAAACTAAGCCGATACTGAGTTGAGTGTAAACTAAGCCTATACTGAGTTTAGTGTAAACTGAGCCTATACTGAGTTTAGTGTAAACTAAGCCTATACTGAGTTTAGTGTAAACTAAGCCTATACTGAGTTTAGTGTAAACTAAGCCTATACTGAGTTGAATGTAAACTAAGCCTGCAAAGTTGTGTAAACGTCTCCATTAACCTTGATCGTTTCACATACAACTATAAGGGTACTTGGTAGAGCGCATACTGTATATCACGATATTTCAAGAAGTTGTGGACGGATTATGGCAAAACTTTGTGGATGAGCTGGGTTGGTGGCATAATCAACCCAATTCTATTTTGGTGTGTGACAAGGACGAATGGTCCGGATGCAGATCGGTGGGAAAGAAAGTCTGGCCCATCGGTGGGAAACTGCTCAGCCTGGCGGAGGCATGCACTCTGCCAAGCGCCGTTCCAGTTGACTGTTTCTTATGCTACCAATTCGTGAGCATATTATGTACCAAAAATCACTGGACTTTTGACCCTCAGCCCCTTAACCTCCATCCCACGTCCATCTCTTAAAATCCAATTTCTTCCACTTTTTCTTACTCCCATCCCATCTAAACCTTGTTCCTTGTTTCACTCCCTGCTTCCCACCTTTTTCTTCACATTTATCCCATTTTCCTTTGATTTCTCACTTTCAACTTTTGCTTGCATCATTACCCTCGCCAGAGGAGAGTGTATTGCATTTGAGTCCGTTTGTTTGTCCGTCCGTTTGTTTGTTTGTTTGTCTGCACAGAATAAATATGATTTTCTCTGCAACCGATTGACAGGAAATTTTCACCATATGTGCACCTCCACCTGTATAATTTTTTTAAATAATTCTGACGTCATAGGTCACGTGGTATGGGCGCCATCTTGGAAAAACCTAAAAACTTTGCACCTCTATATCTCCGAAAGCGCTGCACAGAAAAAAATTGAGACATGGCTCATTGTAAAGAACTCTCCATGGGGAATAAAATATGTTAATGATGATTTCATACGTGCCTCCATTATGACGTCATAATTCTACAAGTACAAAACTTCATCCGATCAAGATGAAATTTCTTGAGTGTCATTTAGGAATAAATTGGTGGACAAAAAAAAGATGTCATCGGTCACGTTGTTCGGCCGCCATATTTGTTTTAACACAAAAGCCTTAAAAACCACTGAAAACACATCCTGGTGAGGGTTTGCAATCTCTGATTGCTCTTTCTAGTTTTATTAATGCATGCGTCTTGCACCTCCTTGTTGAAGAAGAAATACAGCAGTGCTACAACCAGCCCCTGCAATGACAAAAAAGGGTCAAAGATCATTGAGGAATTTACATTATGTTGCTTATGGCTAAAGTCAGTGTTGGTTTTCATTTCTTTAAGAATGTTTACATGTTGTATTTACATTATTGATTTGTGAGCTGCTAAGAAGCAAGCTCTGGTTATACCACATTCTCAACCAAATTGAGTGAAATGCACTAAAGTGACCTTCATGGTGATTCTGAACCAGATGTTTTAAGCTGATAAGTCATTGTGATATAATGGGACCCTGAACACTGGTTTCATTTTTCTCAAGACTTGCGTCACACAGGGTTAGTCTTGTTTCCCCCTCTAAGCTCTCGCATAATAAATGTAATGTAGCTGGAGTTGTTAGGGAAATGTGCTCTCAGGAAATCACGCATAATTGTTCCTTTTTATTTTTTAAATAAACAACAGTCAATGGTAAACTTTCTCTTCGTCCCTGAACTCTGACAATTAAATATTTCATGTATCACCTTGTACCAGCAAGACTAAGGTCCCTGCCACGCTTCGAATGTGCGACAGTTATTGAATAATGTCTTTCCAGACAAGTGAATCTGAAGACGTGGATCAATTGCTCGGCCATGTTGTTCACCTTATCTGGAGTTATAGTTGACTGGAGTTATAGTTGGACTTCTTTCTTTATATGGGGCTATATTAAAATTGTTGTCTACTCATCAAAATTACATTCTTTGGATTAACTTGAGGCTCGGATCACATTCATACAACCACTCGGCAGCAAATGGAGAACGTTTTCAATGTGTTATAGAATCTGATTGAACGATGTACAGTGCGTTTCAAAAGTCTGGAATCGTAGGGATATTTATTTTACAATTTTATCATATTAATTGCTCAAATTGCGAGCCACTGACATGCATACACAGATCAATCCTTGTATGTAGGTTTCTTTGAAAGTTTCTTGATATTGACGCATCAATTTTAGCACATTAGTTTCCGATTTAATTATTTAGGTAATCAATAGTACGTGGTCCCGTGGTATAAACCACTGATTTCAAGTGTCCTCAAAAAAAAGGCAAGTGGCATCTTCTCTATGTTGTCCTATCCATCTTCCAAAAAAATTCGACATATATTTCCTATGATTGCAGACTTTTGAAGCCCCTGTATTATGAAGGATGATGGTTTATATTGAAACCTAGCAATTTTAACTGTTGTTTAAAATCTTTATGAATTATACTTTAATTTGCTGTTTACAGTTTTGCTTCTATCAAAGCCTGGTGTTGGCTTAGCAGTTAGGGTGCCGGCTTGGGATCCTTGGATCCTGGGTTCGAATCCCGGTCGATCGCTGAATTAACACCAGGGGGTTGACTCAGCCTGTCATCCTTCCGAGGTCGGCAAACTGAGTACCAGTTCACTGGTAATTCCCTGTGTGTCGCAAGAGGCGACTAACAGGGTTGGCGGCAGGAAGAGCATCCGGCCATAAAACATTGCTTCAAAAAGGGGACCACGGTGCCCAAATAAGGCCAACCCCTGCTCTGCAGGGAAAAATGGCCTCTAAAGGTGGTTCATTTGTTCATTCATTCAGTTTGCTTCTATCATGTGTTCATCCAAAGTTATTAAAATTGCAGAAGGACTCTATAAACAGCATTTGGGTACTAACTGAAATTTGTAACTACTAGGGCATGCCCGTACTATATATATGCCCGTACTATATATATATCTAAAATTATATCCCCCCCCCCCCCCCCCTCTATTTACATGAAATGGTTTGGTCCATTCGCAACGCCAAAGCGAACGGCGAACGGCTTGCGAGTACAGTGACAATCCCCCCCCCCTCTATTTACATGAAATGGTTTGGTCCATTCGCAACGCCAAAGCGAACGGCGAACGGCTAAATCGCCATAGCTCGGTAACTACTTGTCCGATTAATATGAAACCTTGAAAAGGCACATCCTCGGGTCCCCAGCAATATACCTGGCAAGTTTAAAGTATATCGGACCCGTGGTTGTCGAGAAACAGCGGTCACAAACAAACATACACACACACAGAGATTAGTGGAATTATAGATAGATGACAAAAGCTCAGGCTTTCAGCTTTCAAAAGCTTTCATTTTGGCAAGCAGAGTTCCCTTCATTCGGGGGACTACACAAGCAACATACAAAGATGTTTATCCACTTCCTAGGATCGTTGGAAGGAACAAACGATTGGGTGATAAGACTTGTCTTTATTATCAATGGAATTTGTAATTTGGCCAGTGTACCAACCCAAAGATATTCATTGCAAAAGATGCTTTAGGATTTTTTAAACATGCTTAATGTGGACAACATGGCCACCCTTATGCTGCCTTAACATTATGCTTCACAATGCATTACCCACTGCTGTCACTTTACCAATCCATAGTTTTAATGGGAACTTTATCCCGAAGAACATGGTGATGCAGTGCAGAGGTGACTGCATTACTGTACTGCTGAACTGTACAAATGCCTTCATCCTTACTATAATTCACGGACCGGTGAGCGTTTGTTTGTTTGTCACACTACTCCTCTTACAGTTCTGGCCTGATTACATCCAGACTTGCTGCAAAGGATCAACATGACCTCAATTGGCATATAGGGGTGTTTTTATATTTGCCGATGATCTTGGGATAGTTGCGAGGGGGATGCAAATTCTCTATGTAAATGTGTATCATGAAGCGCCACCTCTAGGTGGGAGAGGGTATTACAAGTACCCACCCTTTACAGTACAGTATTCCTACCCCCATGTTATCCAGTGCAGTGAGGTGTTTTGAATTACATATTTGAATAAGGGAAATAACATAATCCCCTTGGCCCTTTTCGTAATGAATAGTTTTCAACAATAACGTGATGGTAATCCATAGAAACTGCATTGCAGTAAGAACAGATATGCCCTTTCAAATACTTTCGTAAATAGCCACCTGCTTACACCATAAGTTGGATATGTTTTGAAAATAACTCCCCCCTCGTAACCATATCATCATCAGTAACCTGGAATGAGTTGAAGACTATGTCGAAGTAGAATTTGATGATCCGCACTGTGCCTGTTGCGACCTCGTCTACCACGAACGTGAGGGCGATCTCCTGCACCCCTAGTAGTGCCACGAGGGTCAGGGTTGCCTTTGCCAACCTGATAGATGACATGGCAGTCGGAGGTGAGGACAAATACCTATCCCAAGAGAGCCTGCATGTTTTAGACATGTATTACCATTCAGTAAGGTAAAGATTATTGTTCTAGTGTTGGTGTCACAGTTCTCGTTGTTAGCAACATCATGTTTCACAAAAGAGGGTAGTTCAAATATGACCGGAAATTTGTTTGTAAACAAAAGTTGTTGTGAAACCTTGGCATGCAATAACCACCTAATAATAGTGACTTGATACAATTCCAGATATATCATTTTTTTTATTAATTTTTTTTTTTTTTGAACATGCATTGAAGTAGGAAATGTGATTATTTGTATATTGGTCACAAACCCTACAAAGATAAACTCACTCAAATTATTAATTGGCATATACATTGCTCTGCCAATTATAAACTAAAGTTGGTATCAAATTTGAACCACCCTGTATTGCAAGACACATTTGTAACTGAGATTTTTTTTTATTGACATATGGGTTCAGCATGAAAAGCATGTTTGTCCTGAATTCATGCATTGATTAAACTTAGCCTGTCCGTTTGGCAAAGAAACGGACCTACAAGGTTGGGTCTATCACCCTTGGGCTGGAAGGTAGTTTTACCGGAACCTGTAGTTTGTGTATCCCATGTGCTTCATCCGAAGCTTCGACACGAGGACGTTGAGAATCGCAACAAAAAGGCAGAAATTAATCTATGGTAGAGAAGTACAATATAAGGTTGTTTTTTTTCATACTGTGATTGATTCAAGCACCAATGATTAATGGGTGAAGAGAAAGACAGTTGGACAAAAGATGCAATTTTAAAGGGACCAGAGAAGGGGAATTTCCACCATTTGTGTATGTAATATGTAGACGGCATGCCACCAATGGTGTAGTGTGATCAACATTTACTTTATAAAGGCTTTGCTGGTTACAAACAGGGCACAGTCATGAGAGATCAATAGCTAATAAGTAAACAATTTTTATATATATTATCGATGCAAAGAGTAATACTAAAGAGTTGTTTGCATGGAATAGCAATGTGGTTGCGGAATGAAAACTGGGAACATTGATTGATTATGTCAATGGGAATAGATCTTCTTTCTTTCATTCATATGCAGTACCTGTCCAACTTTCCCCCCCCCCCCCCATGACCTGATCTGTAGTTTGTATTTCCATAATGGGTTCGCGAATGTATCTTTTGTAAATAAACCGGCATCTTGTGCGGCCTCTCGCTCAATATTTACCGATCTTTATAATTATCGTGCACATCCCATTGATCCTTGGCAGGGAATTTTTGCCAGTGTCCTGGTACACGATGGCCTATTCTTTTTCAAGAGTTACTGTGGAATCTTTCATAGTCGCAGACTAAATGCAGACAGAATAGTTGGATTTTACATCCCATTATAAATGATGGAGTGTTCGGTGATGTTCGGTGCTTTTTGTCGGCATTGCTCCAGAATGGAACTTCTTTCTGGATTGGAATCCACAGCTAAATAGATTCAGGACAAGACTCCTTAGAGATTACCTCACTACCAACTGGGCTATCCTCCCATCATGGAATTTTTAGGTCATCGGATGCAAGGAATGTTTAATTTTTAGGTCATCTCATCTCGATTCTCGATGAGTTGAATTTATGAAATGGGCCGTGATGTCTGGATGTGATGTCCGAATGGCCATGATGTCCACCTGAAATTTCGGATCCCAACTCGTCCCTTATTTATCAACTGATTGCTCTAAAATCCGATACAGCCCTTATACTCCATCGCCCGCACATCGCTCAGGCTTAGATTTTTCGATTTCAGAACATGGGGGCTCCCAGGCAGGACCCTGAAACCCCCTGAAATGTGTGTTACCCCCTGAAATTTTGGATCCCGACTCGTCACTTATTTACCAACCGATTCCTCTAAAATCCGATACAGCCCTTCTATTCGATGGTCCGCTTCGCAAGATCGTCCGGTCTTAGATTGTTCGATTTCGTATCGGGGGGCTTCCCAAGGGATCGGGGAGCTCCCAGGGGAGTCCCCCAAAATCAGTAGAGGTCTGAACTACAATCTCAAGAGATGACCGTCAGCCCACTCAGGACTATTTTTTAAGTGACCCATCACTGTTGAGAGTAAAAAATTCGGTAGGTGACAAGAACAAGCCGATTACATTTTGGTTACGGTTCAGGTTGCAGATCCGGCCTATCAGTGGGATACAACATGTAATTTCTACCCCCGCGAATTCACCCCAAATCCACTTTCCTGAAATACCGACTTCTTTCCTGGAAGTCCTAGCTGTGTCCGTGTTTTTTTTTTTTTACCTCTCCCACCCCCCACACCCCTTCCCACACCTCTTCCCCCCAAGCCCTCTGCCTCCCACAGATCTCCCGATGTCCCTGCTCTCAAATGTTGTACTTGTGTGCTTCCCCCTCTCTCCCCATCTTGTCTCCCACTCCCTTTATTTTGTGTCCGTTTGTTTTTTTTTGTCATTAATGTTAGCTCTTACACGAGCCTCGATCTTGTATACAAAAAAAATAAAAAAAATAAAAACAAGTACACATACATTCAAAGTACACCGCCCCCTTGCCAAATAATTAAATATCCTGCAACGCGGCATTGCCGAGGCGCCATAGAGGCTGCATTGGGAGGGAGAGGTGTATGCTAATTGATCAATTCATTGTATAATTAAAATCAATAAAAGATTATCACAAAATATTTTCTTAATCAATTGGCTAATAGCATAACTAAATAGTGCTTCATCCGAAGTTAGATGAGGCATGAGGATGAGGCACTAAATAGTGCACTAGTGCTTCATCCGAAGACGTATCTTTTAGAAATTTAATTAAATAAGTCATTAATAAAAAATGAAATAATTAATTGATTAATCAATAAATAATTAATCAATAAATAATTAAGCGATTAAATGATTAATCAATAAATCAAAAATATCCTTGATAGCCACATCACTTGGTCACTGTCATGTCCAAATATTAGCTTCCCAGCTCAAAAGGTGCCTGAGATATTGGCCAAATGAGAAAGAAAATAAATGAATGATTAATAATGAAAAGAAATAAATAATCATGAAAAAATTAAATTATTAATCAATTCGGTCACAGAACACATAAACCACCACTATTTCATCAGAATCTGTAACTGATTTTTATTTTTTATTTTTAGTAATTAATCGAATAATTAAATAATTAATCGATTAATTGATTAATTAATAAATCAAAAATATCCTTGATAGCCACATCACTTGGTCACTCATGTCCAAATATTAGCTTCTGAGCTCAAAAGGTGCCTGAGATATTGGCCAAATGAGAAAGAAAATAAATAAATGATTAATAATGAAAATAAATAAATAATAATCATAAAAAAATTAAATTATTAATCAATTTGGTCAGAGAACACATAAACCACCACCATTTCATCAGAATCTGTAACTTTAAAAAAATATATATATATTGTCATTAATCGAATAATTAAATAATTAATCGATTAATTGATTAATTAATAAATCAAAAATATCCTTTGCAGCCAAATCACCTGGTCATTGGCATGTCCAAATATCAGCTTCCTAACTCAAAAGGTGCCTGAGTTAATGGTCAGAAGAGAAATGAAATTTAATTAATTAAATAAGTAATTAATTAATCGCTAATAATTAAATAACTCCTCAATTAATTGATTAATCAAAAAACAAAAAATATCGTTTTTGACAAAGGACTTGCTCACTACTGTGCCGAAATTTCAGCTTCCTAGCTCAAAGGATGGCTGAGATATCGCCCAAACAAACAAACAAACAAGAAAGAAAACAAGAAAACAACCAGAGTGAAAACTGAGTACTCCCTTTCAGCGTGCGTCACTGCCGAGCCCCCTTCGGTGCCCGGCAATGACGATTTGCAATGCCTGGAGATGGCATAGGAAAGGTGCGGTGTACAATAAACTGTTCAGCCTGGCGGAGGTATTCACTCTACCGAGTGCCATTCTAGTACTAACTTGCACTTCACAACGTGGAGCATGCTCTGGTGTTGCAACACCAAGTGCCGATGGAGAAGACCCCGAGGTCTTTTTTTTTTTTTAAAGATTTCAAAAGATTGATAAACGTGTTGCCATGCATGCACATGATTTTTACATAAAATAAATGGGTTTCTGTTCGAAAACATCACGAATAATACACATTTTATTGTGAATCATCATGGCGTCATCCTTACCAATATGCTGATGATAATTGGACTGCGAATGATCCACCAGATGCCCATGTGTTCATTGACCGTCCAGCAGCTGCACAGGGAAAGACGAAGGAACAGCCATTGCATCAAATTATTGGGCCCATAAGTCTACTCAAACACTAGCTTAGAAATACATACCCGGTGGTCCAAAATGATGTGCAACTTTCCAAACAGCTGTCATAGTTTTATTAAAGTAATACGCAGGCCACCTAAAGGACAAGGTTTAAAGTTTTTTGGTTTTTTTTGTTGTTTTTCCCCCTTAGACGTTTCAAATATGTCGAACAATTTCTCTGTGCCCCAGCGGACGCTCATTTTTAGAGACATTTTTGCAACGAAGTCATATGTTTGTAAACAAAGGCAGTTTCGTAGAGTATCCAAATGCAATAATTCCACAATACAAAACCATCAAATGTATCGTTGAAACGCTGCAAGGGTGAAAGAGCAAATTAAAGCACACGGTGGTTGAAAAGCTTCAATGAGAACACGTGACAAGATAGAGGCTGTGATAAAAGTCGACATATCAACTTGCGCAGCTTGTCGGAATGTCTCACATGACCGTTGTGAGAATCATACATGACGATCTGAAAGTGTATCCGGACAAGATCCGGTTATTGCATCACCAGACCAAAATAAATAAGAGGGAGAGGTTTGAATTGTGCACCACCATTGCCCAGCAGATCAAAGAAGACCAGGATTTTCCAAACATCTTCTTTTGTGATGAGGTCCACTTCCATGTCAGCGGCCATGTGAACAAACAGAACATGCGATTTTGGGCAGAACACCAACCGCACAAACATATGGAACAACCAGTTGCTGCAGCGAAAGTAATAGTTTGGTGTGATATCAGACATAGCGGAATAATAGGACCTTTTTCTATGAGAATGAAACCGGACAAACAGTGACGGTCAACAAAGATGGATACGTGGACATGCTGTGGGGAAGATTCCTTCCAGCACTGAGAAGGAAGGAAGTCGTCATTATAAATTCAATCATCTTCCAGCAAGTCGGTGCACCACCGCATACGTCCATGAGTTTAATTTGGAGTTTTTGAGTAGCAACTTAATGGTGCTTTGGAGTTTTTGAGTAGCAACTTAATGGTGCTTTGGAGTTTTTGAGGAGCAACTTAATGGTGCTTTGGAGTTTTTGAGTAGCAACTTAATGGTGCTTTGGAGTTTTTGAGTACCAACTTAATGGTGCTTTGGAGTTTTTGAGTAGCAACTTAATGGTGCTTTGGAGTTTTTGAGGAGCAACTTAATGGTGCTTTGGAGTTTTTGAGTAGCAACTTAATGGTGCTTTGGAGTTTTTGAGGAGAAACTTAATGGTGCTTTGGAGATTTTGAGTAGCAACTTCATGGTGCTTTGGAGTTTTTGAGTACCACCTTAATGGTGCTTTGGAGTTTTTGAGTACCACCTCAATGGTGCTTTGGAGTTTTTGAGTAGCAACTTAATGGTGCTTTGGAGTTTTTGAGTACCAACTTAATGGTGCTTTGGAGTTTTTGAGTACCACCTTAATGGTGCTTTGGAGGTTTTGAGTACCACCTTAATGGTGCTTTGGAGTTTTTGAGTAGAAACTTAATGGTGCTTTGGAGTTTTTGAGTAGCAACTTAATGGTGCTTTGGAGTTTTTGAGTACCAACTTAATGGTGCTTTGGAGTTTTTGAGTAGCAACTTAATGGTGCTTTGGAGTTTTTGAGTACCAACTTAATGGTGCTTTGGAGTTTTTGAGTAGCAACTTAATGGTGCTTTGGAGTTTTTGAGTACCACCTTAATGGTGCTTTGGAGTTTTTGAGTACCAACTTAATGGTGCTTTGGAGTTTTTGAGTACCACCTTAATGGTGCTTTGGAGTTTTTGAGGAGCAACTTAATGGTGCTTTGGAGTTTTTGAGTACCAACTTAATGGTGCTTTGGAGTTTTTGAGTACCAACTTAATGGTGTTTTGGAGTTTTTGAGGAGCAACTTAATGGTGCTTTGGAGTTTTTGAGTGGCAACTTAATGGTGCTTTGGAGTTTTTGAGGAGCAACTTAATGGTGCTTTGGAGTTTTTGAGGAGCAACTTAATGGTGCTTTGGAGTTTTTGAGTTGTAACTTAATGGTGCTTTGGAGTTTTTGAGTCGCAACTTAATGGTGCTTTGGAGTTTTTGAGACGACATTTCCTGAGTGATCGACTCATTTCTCGACAGACGGACAACCCACAGCCTCCCTACTCCCCCAATCTGTCTCCTTCCAACTACTACCTATGGGCATCACTCAAATGTAATCAAGTCTGAAACAAACATCCCACACATTCAGTCATGTGAAAAAGTAAGTACACCCCATGTAAAGCTTTGACTTTTTCAACATATTTCAACATACAGCTGTTTGATCTTCATTTCAACAATATTGATAGATGAAGGTGATATAATATAACAAATATCATTAAACATTTACATTTTGTAGTCCATTGTATAATTTAAATAAACATAAATGCAAATTTCGCATGTGGAAAAAGTAAGTATACCCCGACATTTATCACTACTTCAAATACCTAAAATTAGAATCAGGTGCACCAGCTCAGGTGATTAGAACATTGTTAGAGAGGATCTTGGAGGAACCTATCTTATTTAAACCTCAGACATTTAGTTTGGTTTGCTCTTTATTGTTGAAGTGTGCAGCGTCACCATGCCGAGATCAAAAGAGCTCTCTGAGGCCTTCAGAAAGAAGGTTATAGATGCCTACGAGTCTGGGAAGGGATTTAAAAAGATCTCCAAACAATTTGAAATCAATCATGTCTGAAAGATCATCTACAAGTGGAGAAGATTCCAAACAACTGCCAACTTGTTCAGGCCAGGCCGCCCCAGCAAGTTCAGCCCGAGAGCAGACCGCAAGATGCTGAAAGAAGTCTCTAAGAACCCCAGAATGTCATCACAGGACCTACAGGTAGCTCTTGCCACTGTTGATGTCAAAGTGCACGAGTCTACCATTAGAAAGAGGCTGCACGAATTTGATCTACATGGGAGGTGTGCCAGGAGGAAACCTTTGCTGTCCAGAAAGAACATCAGGGCAAGACTAAAGTTTGCCAATGAACACCGAGGCAAAGACCAGCACTTCTGGAACAATGTGCTCTGGACAGATGAGTCAAAGGTAGAGCTATTTGGCCACAGTACCAGAAGACATGTTTGGCGAAAACCAAAGACAGCATTTGACACAAGAACCTGATACCAACTGTAAAGCATGGTGGTGGAAATATTATGGTTTGGGGCAGCTTTGCTGCATCAGGGCCTGGGCAGCTCACCATCATAGAATCCACGATGAATTCTTCATTGTAACAGAGGGTGCTTGAGGATAATGTGAGGCCATCTGTCGAAAAGTTGAAGCTCAACCGAAGGTCGACCTTGCAACATGACAATGACCCTAAACATACCAGTAAATCCACCAAGGAATGGCTGAAAATAAAGAAATGGAGGGTTCTGGAATGGCCAAGTCAAAGCCCGGATCTAAATCCCATCGAGATGTTGTGGGGGGATTTGAAACGAGCTGTGCATGCAAGAAACCCCTCAAACATCGCACAGCTGAACGAATTCTGCATGGAGGAGTGGGCAAAAATTTCTCCCAGTCGATGTCAGAGACTGGTAGACAGTTATAAGAAACGCCTACTTGAGGTTGTATCTGCCAAAGGAGGCAATACCACCTATTAGAGCCAAGGGTGTACTTACTTTTTCCACATGCGAAATTTGCATTTATGTTTATTTAAATTATACAATGGACTACAAAATGTAAATGTTTCATGATATTTGTTATATTATATCACCTTTATCTTTCAATATTGTTGAAATGAAGATCAAATAGCTGTATGTTGAAATATGTTGAAAAAGTCAAAACTTTACATGGGGTGTACTTACTTTTCACGTGACTGTACACTGCAGGTATTGAAAAATAACATCAGACAGGAAATCAGACGAATTCCAGCTCCATTTCTCAATCGAATCATCGACAACGTTGGCGTCCATGTGGCCGTGCAGTGCTTGGATTGAGCACTTCATCAACTACTAATGATACCACTCCAGATTGCTTGTTGAAACATTTTTTTTCACAAAGATAAACAAAAATGTAACTAATCTTGTGTATTATGAGACAAAATCAAAAAAATCAACCGATAAAAAAATTCTAATTCGATAAAAAGTTGCACATCATGTTGGACCACCCTGGTAAAAAAAAGAAACTGTTGTCAAACTGCACTCGATTTATGTGTTAAGCCAAACAGTGCATCCTCTCCTGATTTACTGTGATGGAAGAAATGATTTTTTTTTTCCACCAGGAATGCAAATTCAACAAATGTAGAAAACTTGCCTCTTGTTGTCCTTGACGTGCCTCAGAATCACCCACGGAATGACAAACAGTAGAGGTGTCCCTGCACACACAACACTGCTATAGCTCAAGTTAATAAAATCTATCGTGCTGAGTTAACTCTGGTGAAATTCCCCTGTGATTATCACAAGAGCACAGGTTCAAACCCCCCTCGATTTATCACACAACTATGACAGAAAGCCTCGTTACACAACCTGAAATGTCTTTCTCTACTTATGGACATTCCTCATCCACGCATTTTTTATTTTTATTTGTATACAAGATCGAGGCTCGTGTAAGACGTAGCATTAATCACAAAAAGACAAATTGACACATAAAACATGATAAATGGAGCGGGAGACAAGATGGGGAGAGAGAGGGAAGCACACAAGTACAACATTTAATTTGAGAGCAGGGACATCGGGAGATCTGTGGGAGGGAGAGGGCTTGGGGGGAGGAGAGGGGGGTGGGGGGTGGGAGAGGTATAAAACATATGGACACTGCAAGGACTTCCAGGAAAGAAGTCGGAATTTCAGAAAAGTGTATCTGGGGTGAATTAACGGGGGTAGAAAAGATCAAGGTTTTGGATGGGGGAAGATAAGAGATGGTGGTGAACAGCTGTTTTAAAGACCTGGAGGGGGGAGTGGGATTGAAGGGAGTGGTGGAGTTTGTTCCAGCATGGCCATACATTAACTCACCCCATCCCAAGGCGAGGTAAAAGTGAAAGTGTGATGCCTCCGAAGGTGCAGTGGAGACGAGCAATGAGAGCAAGTATAGTCCTTCCACGAGTAACCAGAAGTAGTTTGCCATTGCACAATACTGAGCACAGGTTTGAGCAACTCTGCAACCCGACAAGCCCTGCAGAAGGTAATGCTTTGTATCAGCCATATATACCGTACTGAGAATCTTTTTCATTTCATCATAAATACATCACAGGCTACCAAACACTGAGGAAAACGATAACTTCAAACTTTGACATTACGATCCGCACAAAGTGAATCCTAAGGAATCCAGTGCTGCATATGTTTTGAGCCGGACCAACCGCATGTGTCCACTCCTGTAGCCCAGAAAACTCTCGTCCATAATGCGAGTTGAGAAGGTTGTCTCGGACCAGTGTCACAAATGCCCGCAGCAGTAATGATAGGAAGAGGTTCCCATGGATGCAGTTTCGAGTGCAGTGGAGCCGCCTGAGGATGGGAGAGAAAGACCGTGTATTTTTTGTACAAAAATGCCATCTTTGGATTGGTCTGTTTGGCGTTTCCACCTGAGCACTTGACTCATGGAGCTGGGATCCCATAGAGCGGATAGGGGGAAGAATCGTGCACTTTTTGATAAAAGCATCAAACTTGGTACATATCATCAGTAGGCCATTACAAGAAAAAATAGATATAGTGCCATCCCAGTTTTGGCCTATGACGGCTGTGGCGGCCATTTTTCAAAATGGCCACCATCTAATACTAAAATACCATATAACTCAACAACCAAGAGGCCGAGAATCTTAATTCTGGTGCCTAGATATAGGTTTTTGGGGTCATAGAATTCAAAGAAGGCAATATCGAGTATATGTGATCACGTCTTGTACCACTTTTGGAACATAAGTGCCCTTTTCCAGTTTAGAGAGACATTTGGCGGTCTTTATATTGCTTTATTTTGTATTGATGAAATATAAGATACCTGTACCGTAAATTAAACTTATAGTGCGATAAAAAAAATAACCGTCAAAACGAATATGAAGCCGAGTTACTTATTGTTGTAGATACCAAAGTGCCATGAGTCAGTTAGGCTTACCATCAAATGTGAAATGCCAGATATCACATGAACCAATCATGGCAAGAACCCCCACATTCGCACAAAGCTGTACACGGCAGAGCTGCTTTTGTACATTTGCAGTTTGTTCGACAGCCTTTGGTACAACCGCATCGAATAAGTTCTCTGCAAACTCTGCTGGTTTCAGGAAGACTGCTCCAAAGAACATCCCAGTTTCCATCACTACTACGAGTCCATCCCCATCCGTCTGGTTGTGGAGGCGTAGCCTTTGCTTCAAGCACCTGACTCCAGATGTGACCGGCCTGGTATACTGCTTGTCTAATGTGCTGAAGTAAAGCACCCTTGATCGGTGGAATGTTGCTCACGTCTCTGCCTTTCCGTGTGAATAGGTCGATCCTGAGCTCATCAACATGGTGTTTAGAACTTGTTCGGTCATAAAGAAGTACGACGAATCTCTCCAGAACATCCATAGCAACATCAACATCTGACATTTGTGGTTGTTACATCAGCTTCATTAACTCCATTGAACCTCAGGGCACATGCTCCATGTATCCCAAGTAGTCTTCTTTCCTCTGCCAGCAAAGCAAGAGGTCGTATCGCACCCAGTAATGGCGTGAAACATTGGAAGTGCAATGGTTTTTTTGTGTATTATGATTCCATATATTTATTGGTAATTCATCAATACATTCGTGCTAAAAGACCATGAATGTGTCTTCATAAACTGTAAAATGGTACTTACGTTTAAAAGGTGGAACCGTAGCTAACCACACATACTCGATATTGCTTTCTTTGATTTATATGACCCCCAAAACCTATATATAGACACCAGAATTAAGATCCTAGGCCTCATGGTCGCTGAGTTATGTGGTATTTTAGTGTCATGTGGTGGCCATTTTGAAAGATGGCCGCCATAGCAATCACAAACCAAAACTGGGATGGCACTATATCTAATTTTGTTTCTTATGGCCTACTGAATATGTGTACCAAGTTTGATGCTTTTATCAAAAAGTGCACGATTCGTCTCCATATTGCACCGATCCGCTGGACTAATTAGTCAGGTTCACTATGTCAATAAATTATATTTCGTTCAAAATCATGGTAGATTAGCAAACCTATACATTTTTGGAAAGGTTATAGCATAAGGAAACTAAAAATCAATGTTTACATTTGGAGAGATACCTGTATGGCGGCCATTTTGGATTTTCAAAATGGCCACTGTAAAATACATATTTTGTTCTATTTCTGCCTCTAATTACCCTAAAAACTTTTTAAAAAATACTAAACCTATATTTTCAGGGACAAGGAATCCAATGAAAGTATCAAATTAGTGCTATGGGGAATGGTAAGACACGAATCAAAGGTTTTGAATTGCAAAATACTGTCTTTATATTCGCGATAAGTTGCATAATCAAATACATGTTATCATTTTGTACAGGCAGTTAATAACATCAAAATGTGTCACAATAATTCATATCACCAAACATACACAGGCAGTCAGCAAAATCATCTATCTATAATTCCAGTAATCTCTGTCTGTACGTCTGTACGTTTGTTTGTCTGTGACCGCTGTTTCTCGACAACCACGGGTCCGATATACTTTTAACTTGCCAGGTATATTGCTGGGGACCCGAGGATGTGCCTTTTCAAGGTTTCATATTAATCGGACAATTACTTACCGAGCTATGTCCAAAAAACGATTCAACCAATCAGAGAGCAGCGAACGATCGCGTGTGCCGAACGTGGAGGACACACTCTGCCTCGGATGGCACATTTGAGAGCGTATTCATTTATTTCACGTTTGCAAACTATGTTGGCGTTAAACTATGTTTTAAAACTAATAAAACCGAATTTGCGATTCATTCGCTTTCCTGCGCGTTTGTGCACGCGATGGCGATTTCTTTACCAAACTCCGGAAGCCGTTCGCTTTGGACCAAACCATTGCATGTAAATAGAGGGGGGGGATTGTCACCGTACTCGCAAGCCGTTCGCTTTGGACCAAACCATTTCATGTAAATAGAGGGGGGGGATATAATTTTAGATATAGATATAGTACGGGCATGCCCTAGTATATACACATGCAGTCAGTATAACTTCGCATCTACACAGGCAGTCAATGACAAAATATACACAGGCAGTCAATGGCATCAAACATACACGATTACAGAATATGCCATTCAGAGTTCGTCATCACTGTCCTGTGTGTCGTATCCGACAATATAGTCCGCATCGTTTTCACAGTCCGTTCCACACAAGCAAAGGTCGGTCAAATTGATTGGCAAATCGAATTGGTCGAATGGTCGATCGAATCGAATTCGATGAATCGAATCGAATCGAATTGGTCGAATGGTCGAATGGTCGATCAAAACGATTGGTCGAATTGGTCGATTGGTCGAATTGGTCGAATCGAATTGGTCGAATGGTCGATCGAATCGAATTTGATGAATCGAATCGAATCGATCGAATTGGTCGAATGGTCGAATGGTCGATCAAAACGATTGGTCGAATTGGTCGATTGGTCGAATTGGTCGAATCGAATTGGTCGAATGGTCGATCGAATCGAATTTGATGAATCGAATCGAATCGATCGAATTGGTCGAATGGTCGAACGAAGCGATTGGTCGAATGGTCGAATTGGTCGAATGGAATTGGTCGATTGGTCGAATTGGTCGAATCGAATTGGTCGGAATTGGCAAATGTAAACATTGATTTTCAGATTTTCCATGTAATAACGTTTCCAAAAATGTATAGGTTTGCTAATCTACCATGATTATGAACGAAAAAACATAGTGAACCTGACTAAATATTCAAATCACTGTTGTACATAGTTACCTCCGCCACCGAGGTGGATGGAGGTTATGTTTTCACCCCTGTCTGTTTGCTTGTGTCTGTCTGTGAACAAGATATCTCAAAAAGTTGTGGACGGATTTGGACAAAACTTGGTGGACAGGTTGAGTGTGTGACAAGAACGAATCGATTCGATTTTGGTGAAGATCCGAATATGGATTCGGATACGAGAATTATTTAATTTTTAAGTGACCCTTGACCATTGAGAGATTCGGCCAAAAACTTTGATTATACAACATGATATCTCAAAATGTTATGGACGAGTTATGGCTAAAGTTGGTGAACAAGTTGGTTAGGTGACAAGACCAAGCCGATTCGATTTTGGTTCAGGTCCGAATCCAGATCCAACCTATCAGTGGGATACAAAACGTGAACTGTTCAGCCTGGCGGAGGAATGCTCACTACTGAGTGACGTTGTAGTTTCATAATGTCTGCAATTCATGTGAAATATACTGCCACCTCATTTCCTTGTCCTGCACGTAATCATCTATATACAGTATGTATATAAAACCGAGATTGCTTGATGCAACTGCTCAGCAAGATGAGGCGAATGAGGAGGAAATTCCAGGCAAACGTGCATGTGCAGTCCAACCTCCGGCCTTTTCAGCAAGATAGCACAGAAAGTCTTTTTTTGTCTTCCTTTTTTTAGTACTGGTCTTATAGATACATGAGTTTACTGACCAAGGATCAAATCTCGCATTGCCACATATACAATGTACATGGAAATGGCCACTCCATTCTGCTATGACCCACATAGGCCTACAATTTCTGGGTGTCCAAATCGTGCTTACACTGTAATGGGCATGGTGAGTGTATTTGTGTCTACTGTACACCGCTCATTTCCTATGCCATCTCCAGGCGCTGCATGACGTCATTGCCGGGCACCGAAGGGGGCCCGGCAATGACGCGCGCTGAAAGGGAGTACTCGGTTTTCACTCCGGTTTCTTGTTACTTGCAAAATCGAAGATTTTTCAAGTAGATTGGTCGGTTGCGTTTGTTATTCTGTCTGTCTGTCTGTTTGTCACCGGCCTACAGGTCACAATTCTAAACCGATCGTCACGAAACTTCACCAAGCTGTAGAGGTCGTCACAATTGAAAAGCCTATTGATTGAGGTCAAAGGTCATCTGGAGGTCGAATTTCTAAAATCGCCATTTTAATCCAATTGACTTGAAAATTGAACAGCATTTGTATATCGAGTCACTAAATCGGGAAATGAACTATTTTTGAGGTCAAAAGGTGAAAGATCAACTCAAGGTCAAATTTCCAAAATCATATTTTTTCATCTGAAAAAGCCATCAATTCTCATCCCATTGACCTGGAAATTGAACAGCATTTGTATATTGAGTCACTAAATCGGGAAATGAACTATTTTTGAGGTCAAAAAGTGAAAGGTCAACTCAAGGTCAAACTTCCAAAATAATGAATTTTCATCTAAAAATCCTCAATTTTCATCCAATTGACTTGAACATTGAACAGCATTTGCACATTGAGTCACTAAATAGGGAAACTAACTAGTTTTGAGGTCAAAAGGTGAAAGATCAACTCAAGGTCAAATTTCCAAAATCATATTTTTTCATCTGAAAAACCATCAATTCTCATCCCATTGTCCTGGAAATTGAACAGCATTTGCACATTGAGTCACTAAATTGGGAATCTAACTATTTTTGAGGTCAAAAGGTGAAAGGTCAACACAAGGTCAAACTTCCAAAATCATCATTTTTCATCTGAAAAATAGTCACTTTTCTTCCTATTGCCCTGAGCTTTGATCAAGATTGTCAATTTTAATCTTGTTGAAATGGACAATTTGCTGTATCAATGGGAAAAAAAATTGGGGGGGGGGGGGGAAGGGGGCGGATTTTGCTCTGCATGACGTCTTGTTACTTGCAAAATCGAAGATTTTTCAAGTATATTGGTCGGTTGCGTTTGTGGTTCTGTCCGTTTGTCTGTCTGTTTGTCTGTTTGTCACCGGCCTACAGGTCACAATTCTAAACCGATCGTCACGAAACTTTACCAAATTGTATAGGTCGTCCCAATTGAGAACTCTATTGATTTTGAGGTCAAAGGGCAAAGGTCATCTGGAGGTCAAATTTCTAAACTCGCCATTTTACATCCAATTGACTTGAAAATTGAATAGCATTTGTATATCAAGTCACTAAATTGGGAAATGAACTATTTTTGAGGTCATAATGTCAAAGGTCAACTCAAGGTCAAATTTTTAAAATCATCAATTTTCATCTAAAAAGCCATCAATTCTCAACCAATTGACTTGAAAATTGAACAGCACTTGCATATCGAGTCATTAAATTGGGAAACATACTATTTTTGAGGTCAAAAGATCAAAGGTCATCTCAAGGTCAAATTTTTAAAATAATCCATTTTCATCTAAAAAGCCGTCAATTTTCATCTGATTGCGTTGGAAATTGAACAGCATTTGCATAGTCACTCACTGAATTGGGAAACCAAACCATTTTTGAGGTCAAAAGGTCAAAGGTCAACTCAAGGTCAAACTTCTAAAATCATCACTTTTCATCCTGTTGACCCAAGCTTTGATCAAGATCGTCAATTTTAATCTTGATGAAATGGACAATTCGCTGTATAAATGAAAAACCTTTTTTGAGGGGGGGGGGGGGGCGATTTTGCAAGTATCGTGCTCCGCATGACGTCTTCTTGTTACTTGCAAAATCGAAGATTTTTCAAGTATATTGGTCGGTTGCGTTTGTGGTTCTGTCTGTTATTTTCTTGAAAATTGAACAGAATTTGCAAATTGCCTCACTGAATTGGGAAACCTACTATTTTTGAGGTCAAAAAGTCAAAGGTCAACTCAAGGTCAAACTTCTAAAATCATAATTTTTCATCTCAGAAATCGTCACTTTTCATCCTATTGACCCGAGCTTTGATCAAGATCGTTAATTTTATTCTTGATGAAATGGACGATTTGCTGTATCAAAGGAAACTTTTTTTTGGGGTGTGGGGGCGGATTTTGCAAGTATCGTGCTCTGCATGACATCTTCTTGTTTGTTTGTTTGTCTGGGCGATATCTCGTTTTGAGCTCGGAAGCTGAAATTTGGGCACAATAGTGAGTAAGCACTTTGTCAAAACGTTATTTTTTGTTTTTTGATTAATCAATTTATTGATTACTTAATTATTATCGATTAATTAAGTACTTATATATTTCTTTTCTCTTCTAGGCATTATCTCAGGCACCTTTTGAGTTAGCAAGCTGATAGTTGGACATGCCAATGACCAAGTGATTTGGCTGTAAACGCTATTTTTGATTTATTGATTCATCAATTAATCGATTAATTATTTAATTATTTCATTAATGACTTCATTACTTAATTTTTTTAAGTGACAGATTCGGATGAAATTGTGGTGGTTTGTGTATTATATTAGCCAATTGATAAAAAAAAATAATTATTGATGATTAAAAAAAAAATCATTTTATTAATCATTTATTTATTTCCTTTCTCTTCTAGGCATTATCTCAGGCACCTTTTGAGCTAGGAAGCTGATATTTGGACATGACAATGACCAAGTGATTTGGCTGTAAAGGGTATTTTTGATTTATTGATTAATCAATTAATTATTTATTGATTAATAAGTTATTTAATTTTTTTGATTAATGATTTATTTCATTAATTTTCAAAAAGTTACAGCTTCGGATGAAGCACTGGTGGTTTAGGTTGGTATTAGCCAATTGATTAGGAAAATATTGTATGAACATTATTTGTTGATTTTAACTATGCAATTAATCAATCAATTATTGTACACCTTTCCCTCCCAATACAGTCTCTATGAGCTGCACGGCCTTATTGCCGGGTGCCAAAGGCACCACTCCCTCCTACACAGCCAAAGGCGCCCCGGCAATGCCGCGCTGGAGCATATTTATTTATTTGGCATGGGGGCGGTGTACTTTGAATGTATCTGTACTTGTTAAGTATGTGGTTATTGGATGTGTCATGGTTGTGCTTATTACTTTAATTTATATATATATATTTGTATACAAGGTCAAGGCTGGTGGAATATCAAGAACACGGAATGGATCAGGATGCAATAAAACAAAATTGAACAATAGAACGAGAGGGGTGAAACACCAACAGCAGGTTTGGAGGACAAAATAGAGGGAGACTTGGACAAATAATGGTTGTGGGAAAAAATTAAAATAATTATGAATTCTTCATTTAATTAAATGAAGTTGAACTTTCTATACCTACCTGTATGGTGAGTAAATATAGCTAGTTAGATACATGGACAAAGTCCTCCATGAGCCTTGAAACACAAAAATTAAGAAATCCCAATGTTATATACATTGTGAACCAACCGTGGTGTCTGTCTGTGAAATAAACATGGACATCTGGATTAAAGTTGATTTAATACAGATCTTCATGGAGTAACACACAATTAAAAATAACTATATTTTGCCCTCTTTTTAAACAAATCCAACCTCCACCACCCGATGTTGCACCACCATTTCGCGGTGGGCTGTATAAGTAGATCAGAGCTTTGGCTCGGAGTGAAACCAAAACTGAAACACAATTAACCTTTTTAAAGTCCATTAAATAATTTAAATTGATAGATTAATTTGAACTTTTTCCATCACTGGAACGGATAATTTTGCTATTAATTGCATAAGTACTGGAAACCTTGTCCTCAACTGAAGACTGAGTGCTGAACATAATTCTTAATATCAAAAATCTTGAGCAAGGAGGTAATGACAAGGGACAGATAGCTGGGATGTTCCTTACTGCCTCCTAGTTTCTTACCCCAGGCATGCGAAGCGAAAAGAGGGGTTAAGCAATTGGTTCACTTATGTCTGTCAGTCCATCCGCAAACGTCAGTTTATGATCAAGGAACAATTGAGTTATAATTGAATGTTATATTTTGAACACAAATCGGAAAACGAACCTGTAGTTTGGCAATACTTTGGCTGTGAATATGTTACGATCACGTGTGCCAGAGAAGAATGAGATAATTCCTTTACTCTTTGTGTCAGCCTGGCAGTCAAACAAAATTCAAAGTCATTCCAAACAGGAAACTTACTGTTTTTATGGATGTCATAAAGGACACAAAATACAGGCACGACTAACGAATGTATCGTGTTAAATAAGGTAGTGTAAAAGAAGCTGCTTCAACGGCGGTAAACCAAATTTTTTTTTGCAACCTTTCAAATCTGTATTTTCTTTCAAATGAATTATATACTTGAACACTGTAGAACACATATTGCCTTTTTGACATTTTCCAAACCCGTCCGCTTAGCAGTACTTGGGCAAAATATTACGACATTTTACATCATCACGACCAATCAAATTTGCCGCTTATATACTCCACCCATGTTCTTGTTTCTCAAGACAACGTGGGTAACGTGTTTGTTATATGAACTCTCGTGTTAGTAATGTTTTTGATGTTGGGTACAAGTAGAGAGGTCTTGGTGAAGGGTACTTGAGTGTTGGATTTTGGAACGAATGGAAAATGGCATTCAGACGCTGAGAACTGAAATAAGTCATAGGGACCAAGTACTTCATTTTGCTGAATGTTTTTTTTGTGTGTGTTTTTCGTGGTGATCTGCTTGTATTGCAGTACCTGCAGGTAAGCAGAATTAGGAGGGCCAATAGCAGTGCAGACAGCGAGAGTGAATAGCCCACCATGTACAGCAAGCGTAAATCATCCAGCTGCTGTTGCTCATGTTTCTGCAATTACCACACACCACATCCAACAGATTTTTTGCTTTGAGGTCGACCTCGAGTACTGGTTTGATCCAGCTGGTGAATTGCTTTGGGTGTTGCTAATTTACCTGAGCAAGTGCCCAGTGTGTGGGTTTCTCACACTCGCTGCTATTCCGCCAGATTGTGCCAACATTCTTTCTTATCCAATGACCATCGTTCCCGCATTGTCGGTACACAAAACCATTCTGCACTGCCAGACACACACTTACAGTTAGTTACAGGATTGCACAACAACCGAGGTAACTATCTATCAATCATCTTGCTCCAAAAATAAACGTGGCCATATTGGATGAGATCTGTCAACTTGATTTGTCAAACCTGAAATGAGAAATGATACGATGGTGATCGGAGAAAAGAAGGATTACTGGAGGATGTTGGAGTTATAAGTAACTTTTATGTGCAGGTATTGATCCTCATGGAAGAGCAGATCACATCAGGCAAGAGGCCACCATACCAAATGGGGCAAAGGAAAAACATACAAAAGGGTGAGAACATACAGATGCAATTGTCAATGAAAGGTGGGGACAGGATCTCAAAGGATGTAGTTTGGCTTTGTATGTGGTGATGAGGAATCTGGGTTGGTGGGGGGTGGGGGGGGGGGGTTGGGAGGGCAGGAGAAGAGTTGGGTTGGAAGAGTTGGATTTTTGACCCATTACCCTTTGACCCTTTGACCCATTTGACCCATTTGACCCATTTACCCTTTGACCCATTTGACCCATTACCCATTACCCATTACCCATTACACCATCTGGTGTACTCCGCACAGACTTTTTCCCTCCCCTCCCTTTATGGTTATCACCTCCCAGTTTCTTACTCTTCTCTCCCCATTCCTCGCACATCACAACCCTCCTTACCCTTTCTTAGAATCCTCTTGTATTATTTTTCTCAATTTAACTCCTCCCCATCCCTTCCTACATGATCACCTCAAATAGATAGCTCCTAGCTTCCTCTTTTACCTATCCTTCATATGCGAGGCATTCCATGAAAAATGTGGAGAACGTCATTGAAATGTCGTTGTGTGAAACGATTACCCAAGTGACCTTCCCTTTGTTAATTAGAGCAGGTGAGGAAGATACGATGCAGAGGATGTTATGGTACTTGGACATGATTCAAGTGTCTTGTGCAGAGACACCTTCCATGTGATGAGTGGGGAATAGTCCCTTTTGTGTGCAGTACATCGTCGAGGCTCGTTGAAGAGATGGTACACTGAACGGATCAGGACGTACCAAATAAAAACAGAACGCAAAACACGCATGCATGGGGTGGACAACATGGATACAGAAGGAACCTCCAAGGAGGGAAAACTGTAAAATTGGAAGGAGGTTGTATTTGGGTAGTTAACGAGGTAGTGTAGCAGCATAGCAAACCTGTTGTGCATTTTGTGATACAAGCACCAAATTTGGCACAAATGTACATTAATATGTTGCGAACATTTTCAGATATTGGGCCACTTGAAATTCCGTAATTTTTTTTTTCAAATTTTTTCAAATTTCGTAATTTCAAATTTTTCGGGTGACACCGTCACAATTTCGGTCTTCGAGGCCGGCCGATATAGTGGGGCGGCTTAGCCCAAATATTCAAAAGAATTGTGCATTTTGTGATACAAGCACCAAATTTGGCACAAATGTACATTAATATGTTGCGAACATTGTGTGGTCAGCAATGAAGACGAGAGTCTGAATTACATGTATGCAAAAGACCTTGTGAACCAGTGAAGCAAATACACGGGTAAGCATGAATTAAATCTAGGGCATGATATAATTTCCATGATGTTTACCTCTACACTCAATGGTGGAAGGAGGTAATGTTTTGATCCCAGCTTGTCTGTATGTCTGTTTGTCTGTTAGTCCACAAAATTCCAGACAAAGCTTGTAGTAGTGGTAGTTGTAGTGGTAGTGGTGATAACAGAAATTGTTATATAGAACTGAACTTATATTATTATTATATGCAGAAAATAACTTCATTTCTATATGCCCTGCAGTGGACAGGTTAATTGGTTTATGCACTGAAGGGGTCACCCTGGTGTGCACTGCTGTGTTCTGCCTCACTGAGTTGTTCAGGTATGATGTACTCAGCACAAGCTTCCGGTCGGCCCGGAGGTGGGGGTGCGGGGCCTGTCACGGAACGTCAAAACAAACGGCCTGCCGGGGCCGCCCAAAATTCGGGCGTGAGGGGCGCGTCCACTAATGGAACGCCTCTCGCTTCCCAGATCGAGGGCCACGTGGTCAGGAGAACCTCGTCCCTTCCGGTCACACTTTGCCTATCGGCCGGCCTCGAAGACCGAAATTGTGACGGTGTCACCCGAAAAATTTGAAATTACGAAATTTGAAAAAATTTGAAAAAAAAAATTACGGAATTTCAAGTGGCCCAATATCTGAAAATGTTCGCAACATATTAATGTACATTTGTGCCAAATTTGGTGCTTGTATCACAAAATGCACAATTCTTTTGAATATTTGGGCTAAGCCGCCCCACTAAGGGTAGAAAAGATTATGGTTTTGGATTGGGGACGATCTGAGATTGCGGTGAACAGTTGTCTTGAAGACCTGGAGGGAAGAATGGGATTGAAGAGAATGTGGAAATTGAATCCACGGGTGGGGAAAAGAGGAACTAATGAGTGTAGGTGAGCAGTGATCCTGGATTTAGGTAGTTTAACCAGAAGGGGGTTGATGGTGGACTATGTGAGCCCTGCAGAAACCTGGAGGTGACAAAGCTTGGAAAGAGCAGAAGCTTTTTTTGTCTTCTTTTTTTTGTATACTAGATCGAGGCGTGTGAAAGAGCTAACATTAATCACACAAAAAAATCAAACAGACACATACAACATATAATAAGGGGAGCGGTAGACAAGATGGGGAGAGAAGGGGAAGGACACAAACACAACATTTGAGAGCAGGGACATCGGGAGAAATGTGGGAGGGAGAGGGCTTGGGGGGAGGTGGGAGAGGTATAAAACATATGGACACTGCAAGGACTTCCAGGAAAGAAGTTGGTATTTCAAAAAAGCGGATCTGGGGTGAAATTAGCGGGGGTAGAAAAGATCATGGTTTTGGATTGGGGACGATCTGAGATTGCGGTGACCAGTTGTCTTGAAGACCTGGAGGGAAGAAAGAGATTGAAGAGAGTGTAGAAATTGATTCCACATGTGGGGAAAAGAGGAACTAATGAGTGTAGGTGAGCAGTGATCCTGGATTTAGGTAGTTTAACCAGAAGGGGGTTGATGGTGGACAATGTGAGCCCTGCAGAAACCTGGAGGTGACAAAGCTTGGAAAGAGCAGAAGCTTTTTTTTCTTTTCTTTTTTTTTGTATACTAGATCGAGGCGTGTGAAAGAGCTAACATTAATCACACAAAAAATCAAACAGACACATAAAACATATAATAAGGGGAGCGGTAGACAAGATGGGGAGAGAAGGGGAAGGACACAAACACAACATTTGAGAGCAGGGACATCGGGAGAAATGTGGGAGGGGGAGGGCTTTGGGGGAGGTGGGAGAGGTATAAAACATATGGAACACTGCAAGGACTTCCAGGAAAGAAGTTGGAATTTCACAAAAGCGGATCTGGGGTGAATTAGCGGGGGTAGAAAAGATCAAGGTTTTGGATGGGGGAAGATAAGAGATGGTGGTGAACAGCTGTTTTAAAGACCTGGAGGGAGGAGTGGGATTGAAGGGAGTGGGGCAGTTTGTTCCAGAGGCGGGAGAAAAGGGGAATGAAGGAGTGAAGGTGAGCAGAGAGCCTAGATTTTGACAGTTTAACCATAAGAGGGTTGCTGGCAGATCTTGTGCGACCTCTAGGAATATTTGGGGGACAGGGCACAGAGAGAGCTGGGGGAGCAAGGCCAGAGAGGAGTCGGTAGAAGACAAGGTTCAAGACCAAAAAGGAGGCAGTAGAAGATAGAGAGACCACCCACCTGTCAGCGATGGCGAAGTGATAGACCCACAGACTCGGCTTCATCGCAAGAGGTTTCTATGATCTTGAAGGCCTTGGTTTCCATGGCATCAAGCTGAGCAAGATGTGGGGCAGCATAGCCAGCCCAGCGGGGAGAGCAGTACTCCATCGAGCTGCAGATGAAGGCCTTGTATGTGGATGGGAGTTCAGGTGTACCAAGGAAGGACTTTGTACGACAGAGGATGCCCAGGAGGCCAACGTTGAAATGTGATTTGCCCAATAATTTTTTTTTGTCCTGTTACAGTTTTGACATTCTGTCCAAATCCAATGTTTTAGCTCATCCCACATCATTTGTGGAGTCCTGTACATAGAACAATAAGTTGCACATCATATATGAAACGAATCGGACTTAACATTCAGGTTTTACATGACAATTAGTAGTCGCATGTCCTAAATTCACTGCAATTTTTGCATATGTTTATGCACAACAAACAGATGTAAATAAGGATTGCATGTATTAGGATACTGATGATGAAAATGAATTGGCCTGTAATTTCTTCTGAGCGTTTTAGCATGTTGTCTCAGACATAATGAATAATTATAGAATATAATTAGGCAATAATTAGACAAATTAACATATTATGAAAAATAATAATTTTACCACCGGTTCATTACATGATGATCTCTGCGTTTGCAAATTTTCAAGTTCGTCGGACCATCGACGGCCGAGATCAGTCAGGAAAGCTCAAAATTACCCAGTTCACTTAGCGTTAATACACTCTTTTGCCAATTTTCTACCGACTGCATCCATCTTTCATTGTTATGGGATATATAATTAGGTTATTCCTTCAAAATAACCTCATAGAGTGGGTCTCGTTGTCCGTCCGTATGTCCGTCCGTTAACATTTGACTAAACAAATCTTCTCACAAACGACATGACCGATTTATGGACCAAATTTGGTACAATAAATCAGAACATTCCCATAAGAGGCTGAAAAGGGGGGCTTCACCTCAAATTCATGTAATTTATTTTAAAACTTCTCAGAAACGGTGCAGAAAAAAACGCCAGTCCCCCACAGAGCTGTTTTTATTTATTTATTTATTCCAAAAATGTCGTTCATCAAATTGTCACCACCCCAGTTTGCTTGGTGTGTTATGGGATCTCACCTAGTTCTTGCCACGGGAGGTAAAATGGGCAAGAGACATTTGCCAAGGCTCCGGCTGGCGTATCAGGCCAGCATGCGAAGTTGTCAAAAGAGCGTTGACAGACCAGGCCTGTAAAAACGACAAAGCAACAATGTGTTCAACATCAAATGATTACAAAAGTTGTAAACATTTATATAAATGGATATCTGCGTTGCTCTTATACAGGTGCTGTTGGCGTTTCACTCCCAAGGGATTTTGCATCAGTTTGGAAGTCCACAGAAGCAGCAGGATAATGGTAGCGCCAGCTGGCAGGATAGCCCAAAGGTACACACGCTCTCCTCTAAGCTGTCTAGCATGGGTTTGATTCTATAAACTCACCCTAGTGTTTCGCAGGTGGGGCGGTTCATCAATGTGTGTGCCGTCCCTCAGATGGCCGTTCAAATTGGCGACCTTTATGTCTGCCAGCATTAGTGGGTAGACGTTAAATATGTCATGGTATCCTTCGTGAAGAGTAGCCGAGCAGTAACATACAGGTGGCACTGCATCAGCGGCACAGCTACACCGCTAGAAAATGATGCTTCCCACAGCCATGTGCTACGTATGGAACAAAAATGGCATCGACAGGGTTATTTGGCAAGAATATTCCATCTATTGGAAACAGCATTTTTGGAGTTTGGACAGGGGTGAGTTTTACTGCCTTTGTGGGATAGGGGCTTTAGACATGAGTATAGACACACAAATGGACGTCTGTACAGGGTGTTTCAAAAAAAAAAAAGTGGACTACATGAACGGTTTCTTGTAGAAACATTACAAAAGGTAGAAACTTTAGTGATACATTGATGGAAAGCACACACCATGCCATTTTCAACTCACTCATACTGCCTGGAATTGACATTTTCAATGTGTGCTCCACCTCTGTTCAAACAGGCTTTGATCCTGACTCCGAAATTCTCCACAACTCATCTTCAAGTGGCTGGAGTGGTATCCTGACGGTATTCCTCCACCTCTTGCTTCAGGACAGCCAGGGTTTGAGGTTTGTTGGCGTAAACGTGACATTTGGCAGCTCCCCAAAATAAAAAAAATCCAATGGATTCAAATCCGGGCTGTGGGGCGCTCACTCATGCGCTGTGCTCGGGCTGATGACGTGATTTCCAAACAGCTGGTGGAGCAAGTCGATGGTTTCACCTTCAGTGTGCGAACGGGCACCGTCTTGCATGAACGATGCGAGTCCGAGTTGGTTTGGGGACAGTAGTTGAGCGAGATAAGCGTGGAATCGGTGCAGGACCTCGCGGTACCACTCACCGTTGACTGTCACTGTCTTACCATTGGCGTCCTCGAACCGATACGGTCCCAGCATACCCCATCTGCCATTCAATGCACAGAAAGAAGTGGACTTGGGGCCCTTGAGAAACATCTCAGACACCTCCTCAGGAGGCTCATCACTCCAGAAGATGTTGTGATTGTTGATAGCCCCATTTAAATGGAAGTGGCTTCATCACTGAATCACAAGGAGTTGATCCAATTTGGGTACCTTTCCATTCAGTCACTGAACCAATCACACATTGTTACTCGCCTTGCCATATCATCCAGAGTTAGTTATGCCTTACAGATGTGATGTCGGGGTGCAGCTTGAGTTCCGAAGTGAGAATGTGCCACATGGATGAGGCTGAGATCGCCAGTTCTCAGGAACACCGACGGTGGGAATTCTTAGGACTTTCAATAGCAGAATCTCTCACAAGATCAATGTTCCCTTGGTCCCTGGTAACACTTGGTGGGCGGCCACTGTTGTCTTTATTTTGATTTTTCACTCTTCCATGTGCTTGGAAGTGCTCCACAAACCACTGAATGCTCCCATTGGAAGGTCCATTACAGGTGTTAACATTGTAATCCTGATAGTATCATCAGGGCACCTGCATGTGGGATTTTGTCTCAAACCACAAAGTCACGATTTTCGCTTTTTAGTCCACTGTGGACACCATAGTTGACGTAGGGTCCTACCGACTAACTTGTTAGAAATGGCACACCATACCACCACCATAACCTGCCAGAGCATCGCATTAGAAATGACAGAATACCAGGCTGCTCAAATAGTCCACTTTCTTTGAAACACCCTGTATTTACTCGTATACAATATACCTTGCCTATTCTTTGTGAAGGACACTGTGGGGTCTTAACATCCACCAACTAATGCCGGCAGATGGCATGCCAGGTTTAACGTCCAGGATCCGAGCGACAGCACACATATTGATGAATCAGCCTGCCTGTGAAACACCAGGATGAGAGTTTATAGCTGTGTCAGGAGTCGTACACAGGCTAGCCAGATTAGAGGTGAGTGTGCGTACATCTAAGGTCTAGGGCTCTAGGCCATCCTGCCAGCCTTGGAAACTGCTAAACTATCCATAAAATGTTCAATAAATACCAGCGTAACTTCCCATCCATGCACAATATCTATCCCAAGGAGTAAGACTATGAGGCAGTCTTCTTCTTTATTTCCCCCCGCATGGCATCACTCTGGAACAGTTTACCTGCATCCTACTTCCCCTCTATCCAACCTACCGCAAATCAAGAGGAATGTCAATAGATTCCTCCTTTCTAATATCTATACTTTATTTTGTGTGGCCCCACCTCGAGTGGCTTTAAAGGCTTTGTGGCAGGTGATATCCCCTAAAAAATTGCCTCCTGTTCCACAAGAAAACAAATATATGTATGTATATATATATTGCCGAGACGTGAAGGAGGTAGCTGGCTGATGCAGTTGAACCAGGTAGTGGGCATAATATTTGCTGTGCAACAACAACAACTTCAGGATTTACTACGCCTGTAACTGTTTTTGAATCCCCAAATTTTGCTCAACAACACAAATTCTCAGTCATTCTGAGAATGGTCTTTCTGCCCTTGCCAAGACCTTCTACAAACCACAGTCGCATCCAGACATTCCGGGGGTAAAACCGACATACAGTATATGAATGCAAAGCTTCTTGCATCTTCCACCTACCGAGAATGTTTCTCGGAATGAGGTGCCCAAAATAGTCCAAAACACGCAGAATGCTTTTCTTTTTGAATACAGTGTGGGATTAGTGTGGGATTAGAGTGTGGGATTAGTAAAAATAAATCCTAACTAATCACATCAACTTATGTATGAAAGAATAATCGAGGTTGAGTTACTTGAACTTTTGAAATGCCCATCAGAACCAACCTCCTCTAGATGCCAGCATGTGAAGGCTTGGGCATCCTTATAGTGCGGAGAAAACACTTCGTATTTCACAGTTCGTAGGCAGGAGGTGTGTAAAAAGTGTCCCTACCATGCGAATTGTATTCTATACACCCTGCTGGTACATAGTGGGGTCATCAATTGGTTTTTCTTAAAAGCTCCGGCTGCTTCATCTGGGTTGGCCTCTTGCTACTCCCATTTGAGCATTAAGCTCACGGTGTTGGAATCCGGGTTTAAATCCTCTCTATACTGTGTAACGCGACAAGCTCTCAATGAACGTTCTCCATCTCTGACATTTCAGATTCGTGCAGCGAGGTTCTGGACGACGTCGAGCATTTCCTGTACCTTGGCGGACATCCCTCACAGAAAGTTGATGTCTACGAATAAAGCCACCAACGTCTTAAATGTGCAAGTGCAGCTTTTGGTTGATTGAGGAAACAGGTGTTCAAAGATCACGACACCAGACTCGAAATGAAGCTCATGGTTTATCAAGCATTCGCGAATCACACCCTACTGAAACGTTGGTCCCGTAGAGGAGACGCCTCAAAACGCTGGAGAAGTACCATCAACGCTGCATATGGAGGACCCTCTGTTTCCAGTGGGAAGACAGACACACAAACATTAATGTCCTCCCGTAACCAAAGTCCAGACTCCTGAAGCAAGTTTTATCCACCCAGCTTATTCAAAGGCAGATAAGATTCAACAGAAGCAGAGAAGGAGCAGCAGAGAAGATTCAGAGAAGATTTCTCCAACCAGCAGAGAGAATCTACCCCCGTTAATTCACCCCAGATCCACTTTTTTTGAAATACCGACTTCTTTCCTGGAAGTTCTAGCAGTGTCCATGTGTTTTTTTTTTTAAACCTCTCCCACCCTCTTCCCCCCTTCCCATGCCTTCTCCCCCCAAGCCCTCTCCCTCCCACAGATCTCCTGATGTCCTTGTTCTCTGCTGTTAGCAGTGTCCCTGTTCCCTGTTCTCTGATGTCTCCCTGTTACTTGTGTGCTTCCCTCTCTCTCCCCATATTGTCTCCCGCTCCCTTTATTGTATGTTTTGTGTCCGTTTTTTTTTTGTGATTGATGTTAGCTCTTACATGAGCCTCGATCTTGTATCCAAAAAAAAAAAAAAAAAAAAAAACGTGTTAATAATGTCCTCAAGGCAAGGCCGACATGAAGAAATGTAACAGCGACATCAACTCGTGGAAGACTATTGCTAGGACCTCCACATATGGAGGAAGGGTTTGCTACAAGGATTTCAGCACTTTAAAAGCCTACGATGACAAATGGAGGAGGAAAAACTAGTGCGGCAGAAATAGCACATCGTGACCATTGATAACAACCCAGGGCCACCCATAGGTACCACTCGGAAGCACGTGCCCGAATTGTTGGGGACTTTGCTGATCCTGGATCGGCCTCATCGCCCATCTACGCCCACAGTTTAACAAAAAAAAAAAAAAAAAAAAAAAAAAACCTTGTCCTTATCCTTGTCCTTGTCCACAGATAAAACAATCATGGAAGAAAATTATCTTCACTACCAAGGGAGAGGTTAGCAGTTAGCCGTAGTAACAATTATTGTTACTATGTAACTGTTCATTTGTCCATTGTCCACTCATGTCATTGTAGTTCATATGATCAGTTCAATTAAATAGGTTTTAAATACAACAAAAAACAACTGAAAAGGAAATTAAAGCTGTTTAAAAAGGAGAGAGCACAGACATGTGGAGAGGAGAGTGGGGTAGGGAGCTGGATGGGAGGGGAGGGAGAGGGGAGTGGGGGAGAGCCAGGGAGTGGGGGAGGGAGGTGGATGTGAGGGGAGAGAGAGCCAGGGAGTGGGGGAGGGAGGTGGATATGAGGGGAGGGATAGGGGAGTGGGGGTAGAGCCAGGGAGTGGGGGAGGGAGTTTGATGTGAGGGGAGGGAGAGGGGAGTGGGGGAGGTAGGTGGATGTAAGGGGAGGGATAGGGGAGTGGGGGTAGAGCCAGGGAGTGGGGGAGGGAGGTTGATATGAGGGGAGGGATAGGGGAGTGGGGGTAGAGCCAGGGAGTGGGGGAGGGAGGTTGATATGAGGGGAGGGATAGGGGAGTGGGGGAGAGCCAGGGAGTGGTGGAGGGAGGTTGATGTGAGGGGAGGGAGAGGGGAGTTGGGGAGGTAGGTGTAAGGGGAGGGAGACAGGAGTGGGGTAAAAATAGGGTTATGAGGGGAGAAGGAGGAGAGTGAGGGGAGGAAGATGGTAGTTTGGGAGTGATAGCGACAGGGATGTGAGGGGAGAAAGAAGGGAGTGGGGAGATGCAGGGAGTGTGGGAGGGAGGAGAGGGAGATAGGGATGTGAGGGGAGAAGGAGGGGAGTGGGGAGAGGCAGAGAGTGGGGGAGGGAGGGGAAGAAGACAGGAGTCGGGAAGAGATAGGGATGTAAGGGGAGAAAGAGAGGAGTGAGGGAGAGGCAAAGAGGGGAGGGAGACGGGAGTTGGGGAGAGATAGGGGAGTGGGGGATGGGAGGGAAAAGGGAAGTGGGGAATACAGGTGAGTGGGGAGTGAGGGAGACAGGGGAGTGGTGGAGAGGTGAGTGGGGGAGTGGGGCAGGGAGAGGTGAGTGGGGGAGGGAAAGGAGTGGGGGGGGGGGGGAGTAGTGGCGAGACATGGGAAGGAGGGGGGAGTGTTGGAGAGAGGGGAGGGACAGGGGAGTGGGGGAGTGGGGTAGAGAGAGAGAGAGAGAGAGAGAGTAGGGCAGGGAAGAGAGTAGGAGAGGGATAGGAGGGGGGTACTTTTGCTCGCTTTTCCTGTCACTTGGGACGGGTACTTGTCCTAGTACAACATATGATGCTTAATGTGGTGAGAACGGTCTGTTGATAGGAAGCTTAGTATATTCAATAGGGAGTTTTGTGGGGGTGGGGTTCAATAATTCCATAATATTTGCATATATAATAAATTTCATGATCCATTATTTCAATTGTGTTGGAATGAAAAAATTCATAAAGCAAAATTCTTCCAACTGCCAAAAAATATCTTTCCAAGACTTGAGGGTTTTGATTTGGAGCCCTGAGTTTGTGGCTGTACAAAGGATTGTTCAGCTGGGTAGCACCAGATTTCACCTGGATCAATTGTTCCACCTGGATTCCACCACATTCCACTTGGAGTCAATTGTTCGCCTCAAGGGTGGTACCCGATTTCACCTGGATCACTATTTCCCTCTTTGCTTTTCCATTGCGACGAGGTTGTACGAAAGTGTAGCAAAGTCCATATTTAACTTGCTAGGCAATTGCACTTTCAAACTTTCGTTACTCATTTGCCAAATCCCTACTGAAATAAGACACAACATATAATGTGTGGGTCAACCCTCACCACCCCGCTACCTCGTGCCGGCTGCAGAGCTTGAAGACGCTCGAGACACTCTTCCTTGTACATCTTCCACTTGGTGATTATCACGTCCATGTCCGCCTGGCCACTCTAGAAGGAGGAGGAGAATGTACAACTCAAGGGCACTCAACATGATGCCAGAAAAAGTTCAGTTGGTACAATCTAGTGACAACATTGGTTAATCGATGACCAGCCGTACTCTACTATGGAAGTTGCAAACATCAGCTCCGAAGTGCTTTTTCAGAGTTTGCAATCTACCAGAAATTCTCAGGGTCATGCACCCTAAATATGCTAGCATGTAAACACATTACAGTCCTTTGGTATTTCATGAAGTTAATGGTGCCTCGTCGGAATGATACACAAGATCTCATGGAATGCGTTGTACCTCCAATCAAGAGGGGTGTTGCAAAATAAATGATACTTTTTTCCCTAAAGATTAAATGAAGTTCCAATCAGATGAAAATCCAACCAAAGGCTTTATTTCATTCAAAAATTAAAAACGCACGTTTAATACGCGTCAATATATCCATCATTAGCTTCAGAAACCATTTGAAGTCGTTTTTTAAAAGATTTCAGCAAAGACACGAACATTAGTCGCAAATATGACGGAGACAACACGCAGGCAACGTGCGTGACACGTCATGATGACGCACGTGAAATTTGAATTAAAAAATCGCGGACACGTGGTCAATACAATCTGGGGGAGGAAAAAGTATCATTTATTTTGCAACATGTGGTCAATACAATCTAGGGGGGAAAAGTATCATTTATTTTCCAACATGTGGTCAATACAATCTAGGGGGAAAAAGTATCATTTATTTTCCAACATGTGGTCAATACAATCTGGGGGGAAAAAGTATCATTTATTTTCCAACATGTGGTCAATACAATCTGGGGGGAAAAAGTATCATTTATTTTGCAACATATGGTTAATACAATCTCGGGGGAAAAAGTATCATTTATTTTGCAACATGTGGTCAATACAATCTGGGGGGAAAAAGTATCATTTATTTTGCAACATGTGGTCAATACAATCTGGGGGGAAAAAGTATCATTTATTTTCCAACATGTGGTCAATACAATCTGGGGGGAAAAAGTATCATTTATTTTGCAACATGTGGTCAATACAATCTAGGGGGAAAAAGTATCATTTATTTTGCAACATGTGGTCAATACAATCTAGGGGGAAAAAGTATCATTTATTTTGCAACATGTGGTCAATACAATCTGGGGGGAAAAAGTATCATTTATTTTGCAACATGTGGTCAATACAATCTGGGGGGAAAAAGTATCATTTATTTTCCAACATGTGGTCAATACAATCTGGGGGGAAAAAGTATCATTTATTTTGCAACATGTGGTCAATACAATCTGGGGGGAAAAAGTATCATTTATTTTGCAACATGTGGTCAATACAATCTGGGGGGAAAAAGTATCATTTATTTTGCAACATGTGGTCAATACAATCTGGGGGGAAAAAGTATCATTTATTTTCCAACATGTGGTCAATACAATCTGGGGGGAAAAAGTATCATTTATTTTGCAACATGTGGTCAATACAATCTAGGGGGAAAAAGTATCATTTATTTTGCAACATGTGGTCAATACAATCTGGGGGGGAAAAAGTATCATTTATTTTCCAACATGTGGTCAATACAATCTGGGGGGAAAAAGTATCATTTATTTTCCAACATGTGGTCAATACAATCTGGGGGGAAAAAGTATCATTTATTTTCCACCATATGGTTAATACAATCTTGGGGGAAAAAGTATCATTTATTTTGCAACATGTGGTCAATACAATCTGGGGGTAAAAAGTATCATTTATTTTGCAACATATGGTTAATACAATCTCGGGGGAAAAAGTATCATTTATTTTGCAACATGTGGTCAATACAATCTGGGGGGAAAAAGTATCATTTATTTTGCAACATGTGGTCAATACAATCTGGGGGGAAAAAGTATCATTTATTTTGCAACATGTGGTCAATACAATCTGGGGGGAAAAAGTATCATTTATTTTGCAACATGTGGTCAATACAATCTGGGGGGAAAAAGTATCATTTATTTTCCAACATGTGGTTAATACAATCTCGGGGGAAAAAGTATCATTTATTTTGCAACATGTGGTCAATACAATCTAGGGGGAAAAAGTATCATTTATTTTGCAACATGTGGTCAATACAATCTGGGGGGAAAAAGTATCATTTATTTTCCAACATGTGGTTAATACAATCTAGGGGGAAAAAGTATCATTTATTTTCCAACATGTGGTCAATACAATCTGGGGGAAAAAGTATCATTTATTTTCCAACATGTGGTCAATACAATCTGGGGGGAAAAAGTATCATTTATTTTGCAACATATGGTTAATACAATCTCGGGGGAAAAAGTATCATTTATTTTGCAACATGTGGTCAATACAATCTAGGGGGAAAAAGTATCATTTATTTTGCAACATGTGGTCAATACAATCTAGGGGGAAAAAGTATCATTTATTTTGCAACATGTGGTCAATACAATCTCGGGCGAAAAAGTATCATTTATTTTGCAACATGTGGTCAATACAATCTAGGGGGAAAAAGTATCATTTATTTTGCAACATATGGTTAATACAATCTCGGGGGAAAAAGTATCATTTATTTTGCAACATGTGGTCAATACAATCTGGGGGGAAAAAGTATCGTTTATTTTGCAACATGTGGTCAATACAATCTAGGGGGAAAAAGTATCATTTATTTTGCAACATGTGGTCAATACAATCTAGGGGGAAAAAGTATCGTTTATTTTGCAACATGTGGTCAATACAATCTCGGGGGAAAAAGTATCATTTATTTTGCAACATGTGGTCAATACAATCTAGGGGGAAAAAGTATCATTTATTTCGCAACATGTGGTCAATACAATCTAGGGGGAAAAAGTATCGTTTATTTTGCAACATGTGGTCAATACAATCTAGGGGGAAAAAGTATCATTTATTTTCCAACATGTGGTCAATACAATCTGGGGGAAAAAGTATCATTTATTTTCCAACATGTGGTCAATACAATCTTGGGGGGAAAAAGTATCATTTATTTTGCAACATATGGTTAATACAATCTCGGGGGAAAAAGTATCATTTATTTTGCAACATGTGGTCAATACAATCTAGGGGGAAAAAGTATCATTTATTTTGCAACATGTGGTCAATACAATCTCGGTGGAAAAAGTATCATTTATTTTGCAACATGTGGTCAATACAATCTAGGGGGAAAAAGTATCATTTATTTTGCAACATATGGTTAATACAATCTCGGGGGAAAAAGTATCATTTATTTTGCAACATGTGGTCAATACAATCTGGGGGGAAAAAGTATCGTTTATTTCGCAACATGTGGTCAATACAATCTAGGGGGAAAAAGTATCGTTTATTTTGCAACATGTGGTCAATACAATCTAGGGGGAAAAAGTATCATTTATTTTCCAACATGTGGTCAATACAATCTGGGGGAAAAAGTATCATTTATTTTCCAACATGTGGTCAATACAATCTGGGGGGAAAAAGTATCATTTATTTTGCAACATATGGTTAATACAATCTCGGGGGAAAAAGTATCATTTATTTTGCAACATGTGGTCAATACAATCTAGGGGGAAAAAGTATCATTTATTTTGCAACATGTGGTCAATACAATCTAGGGGGAAAAAGTATCATTTATTTTGCAACATGTGGTCAATACAATCTCGGTGGAAAAAGTATCATTTATTTTGCAACATGTGGTCAATACAATCTAGGGGGAAAAAGTATCATTTATTTTGCAACATATGGTTAATACAATCTCGGGGGAAAAAGTATCATTTATTTTGCAACATGTGGTCAATACAATCTGGGGGGAAAAAGTATCGTTTATTTTGCAACATGTGGTCAATACAATCTAGGGGGAAAAAGTATCATTTATTTTGCAACATGTGGTCAATACAATCTAGGGGGAAAAAGTATCGTTTATTTTGCAACATGTGGTCAATACAATCTGGGGGGAAAAAGTATCGTTTATTTTGCAACATGTGGTCAATACAATCTAGGGGGAAAAAGTATCATTTATTTTGCAACATGTGGTCAATACAATCTAGGGGGAAAAAGTATCGTTTATTTTGCAACATGTGGTCAATACAATCTAGGGGGAAAAAGTATCGTTTATTTTGCAACATGTGGTCAATACAATCTAGGGGGAAAAAGTATCATTTATTTTGCAACATGTGGCCAATACAATCTGGGGGGAAAAAGTATCATTTATTTTGCAACATGTGGTCAACACAATCTAGGGGGAAAAAGTAGCATTTATTTTGCAACATGTGGTCAATACAATCTAGGGGGAAAAAGTATCATTTATTTTGCAACATGTGGTCAATACAATCTCGGGGGAAAAAGTATCATTTATTTTGCAACATGTGGTCAATACAATCTAGGGGGAAAAAGTATCATTTATTTTGCAACATATGGTTAATACAATCTCGGGGGAAAAAGTATCATTTATTTTGCAACATGTGGTCAATACAATCTGGGGGGAAAAAGTATCATTTATTTTGCAACATGTGGTCAATACAATCTAGGGGGAAAAAGTATCATTTATTTTGCAACATGTGGTCAATACAATCTAGGGGGAAAAAGTATCATTTATTTTGCAACATGTGGTCAATACAATCTAGGGGGAAAAAGTATCATTTATTTTGCAACATGTGGTCAATACAATCTAGGGGGAAAAAGTATCATTTATTTTGCAACATGTGGTCAATACAATCTAGGGGGAAAACGTATCATTTATTTTGCAACATGTGGTCAATACAATCTAGGGGGAAAAAGTATCGTTTATTTTCCAACATGTGGTCAATACAATCTGGGGGGGGAAAAGTATCATTTATTTTCCAACATGTGGTCAATACAATCTGGGGGGAAAAAGTATCATTTATTTTGCAACATATGGTTAATACAATCTCGGGGGAAAAAGTATCATTTATTTTGCAACATGTGGTCAATACAATCTGGGGGGAAAAAGTATCATTTATTTTGCAACATGTGGTCAATACAATCTAGGGGGAAAAAGTATCATTTATTTTCCAACATGTGGTCAATACAATCTGGGGGAGAAAAAGTATCATTTATTTTCCAACATGTGGTCAATACAATCTAGGGGGAAAAAGTATCATTTATTTTGCAACATGTGGTCAATACAATCTAGGGGGAAAAAGTATCATTTATTTTCCAACATGTGGTCAATACAATCTAGGGGGAAAAAGTATCATTTATTTTCCAACATGTGGTCAATACAATCTAGGGGGAAAAAGTATCATTTATTTTGCAACATATGGTTAATACAATTTGGGGGAGAAAAAGTATCATTTATTTTCCAACATGTGGTCAATACAATCTGGGGGAGAAAAAGTATCATTTATTTTCCAACATGTGGTCAATACAATCTAGGGGGAAAAAGTATCATTTATTTTCCAACATGTGGTCAATACAATCTAGGGGGAAAAAGTATCATTTATTTTGCAACATGTGGTCAATACAATCTAGGGGGAAAAAGTATCATTTATTTTCCAACATGTGGTCAATACAATCTAGGGGGAAAAAGTATCATTTATTTTGCAACATGTGGTCAATACAATCTAGGGGGAAAAAGTATCATTTATTTTGCAACATATGGTTAATACAATCTGGGGGGGAAAAAGTATCATTTATTTTCCAACATGTGGTCAATACAATCTGGGGGAGAAAAAGTATCATTTATTTTGCAACATATGGTTAATACAATCTAGGGGGAAAAAGTATCATTTATTTTCCAACATGTGGTCAATACAATCTAGGGGGAAAAAGTATCATTTATTTTGCAACATGTGGTCAATACAATCTAGGGGGAAAAAGTATCATTTATTTTGCAACATATGGTTAATACAATCTGGGGGGGAAAAAGTATCATTTATTTTCCAACATGTGGTCAATACAATCTGGGGGAGAAAAAGTATCATTTATTTTGCAACATGTGGTCAATACAATCTGGGGGGAAAAAGTATCATTTATTTTGCAACATGTGGTCAATACAATCTGGGGGGAAAAAGTATCATTTATTTTGCAACATGTGGTCAATACAATCTGGGGGAGAAAAAGTATCATTTATTTTGCAACATATGGTTAATAGAATCTGGGGGGAAAAAGTATCATTCATTTTGCAACATGTGGTCAATACAATCTGGGGGAGAAAAAGTATCATTTATTTTGCAACATGTGGTCAATACAATCTGGGGGGAAAAAGTATCATTTATTTTGCAACATGTGGTCAATACAATCTGGGGGAGAAAAAGTATCATTTATTTTGCAACATGTGGTCAATACAATCTGGGGGAGAAAAAGTATCATTTATTTTGCAACATGTGGTCAATACAATCTGGGGGAGAAAAAGTATCATTTATTTTCCAGCATGTGGTCAATACAATCTAGGGGGAAAAAGTATCATTTATTTTCCAACATATGGCCAATACAATCTGGGGGAGAAAAAGTATCATTTATTTTCCAACATGTGGTCAATACAATCTAGGGGGAAAAAGTATCATTTATTTTGCAACATGTGGTCAATACAATCTGGGGGGAAAAAGTATCATTTATTTTGCAACATGTGGTCAATACAATCTGGGGGGGAAAAAGTATCATTTATTTTCCAACATGTGGTCAATACAATCTGGGGGGGAAAAAGTATCATTTATTTTCCAACATGTGGTCAATACAATCTCGGCGGAAAAATATCATTTATTTTGCAACATGTGGTTAATACAATCTGGGGGGGAAAAAGTATCATTTATTTTCCAACATGTGGTCAATACAATCTGGGGGGGAAAAAGTATCATTTATTTTCCAACATGTGGTCAATACAATCTCGGCGGAAAAATATCATTTATTTTCCAACATGTGGTCAATACAATCTAGGGGGAAAAAGTATCATTTATTTTCCAACATGTGGTCAATACAATCTAGGGGGAAAAAGTATCATTTATTTTCCAACATGTGGTCAATACAATCTAGGGGGAAAAAGTATCATTTATTTTCCAACATGTGGTCAATACAATCTAGGGGGAAAAAGTATCATTTATTTTCCAACATGTGGTCAATACAATCTGGGGGGAAAAAGTATCATTTATTTTCCAACATGTGGTCAATACAATCTAGGGGGAAAAAGTATCATTTATTTTGCAACATGTGGTCAATACAATCTAGGGGGAAAAAGTATCATTTATTTTCCAACATGTGGTCAATACAATCTAGGGGGAAAAAGTATCATTTATTTTCCAACATGTGGTCAATACAATCTAGGGGGAAAAAGTATCATTTATTTTGCAACATGTGGTCAATACAATCTAGGGGGAAAAAGTATCATTTATTTTGCAACATGTGGTCAATACAATCTCGGCGGAAAAAGTATCATTTATTTTCCAACATGTGGTCAATACAATCTAGGGGGAAAAAGTATCATTTATTTTCCAACATGTGGTCAATCCAATCTCGGGGGAAAAAGTATCATTTATTTTGCAACATGTGGTTAATACAATCTGGGGGGGAAAAAGTATCATTTATTTTCCAACATGTGGTCAATACAATCTAGGGGGAAAAAGTATCATTTATTTTGCAACATATGGTTAATAGAATCTGGGGGGAAAAAGTATCATTTATTTTGCAACATGTGGTCAATACAATCTGGGGGAGAAAAAGTATCATTTATTTTGCAACATATGGTTAATAGAATCTGGGGGGAAAAAGTATCATTTATTTTGCAACATGTGGTCAATACAATCTAGGGGGAAAAAGTATCATTTATTTTGCAACATGTGGTCAATACAATCTGGGGGAGAAAAAGTATCATTTATTTTGCAACATGTGGTCAATACAATCTGGGGGGAAAAAGTATCATTTATTTTGCAACATGTGGTCAATACAATCTGGGGGAAAAAGTATCATTTATTTTGCAACATGTGGTCAATACAATCTGGGGGAGAAAAAGTATCATTTATTTTGCAACATGTGGTCAATACAATCTGGGGGAGAAAAAGTATCATTTATTTTGCAACATGTGGTCAATACAATCTGGGGGAGAAAAAGTATCATTTATTTTCCAGCATGTGGTCAATACAATCTAGGGGGAAAAAGTATCATTTATTTTCCAACATATGGTCAATACAATCTGGGGAGAAAAAGTATCATTTATTTTCCAACATGTGGTCAATACAATCTAGGGGGAAAAAGTATCATTTATTTTGCAACATGTGGCCAATACAATCTGGGGGAGAAAAAGTATCATTTATTTTCCAACATGTGGTCAATACAATCTAGGGGGAAAAAGTATCATTTATTTTGCAACATGTGGTCAATACAATCTGGGGGGAAAAAGTATCATTTATTTTGCAACATGTGGTCAATACAATTTGGGGGGAAAAAGTATCATTTATTTTGCAACATGTGGTCAATACAATCTGGGGGGGGGAAAAAGTATCATTTATTTTGCAACATGTGGTCAATACAATCTGGGGGGAAAAAGTATCATTTATTTTGCAACATATGGTTAATACAATCTAGGGGGAAAAAGTATCATTTATTTTCCAACATGTGGTCAATACAATCTGGGGGGAAAAAGTATCATTTATTTTGCAACATGTGGTCAATACAATCTGGGGGGAAAAAGTATCATTTATTTTGCTACATGTGGTCAATACAATCTAGGGGGAAAAAGTATCATTTATTTTGCAACATGTGGTCAATACAATCTGGGAGGAAAAAGTATCATTTATTTTGCAACATGTGGTCAATACAATCTAGGGGGAAAAAGTATCATTTATTTTCCAACATGTGGTCAATACAATCTAGGGGGAAAAAGTATCATTTATTTTCCAACATGTGGTCAATACAATCTAGGGGGAAAAAGTATCATTTATTTTCCAACATGTGGTCAATACAATCTGGGGGGAAAAAGTATCATTTATTTTCCAACATGTGGTCAATACAATCTAGGGGGAAAAAGTATCATTTATTTTGCAACATGTGGTCAATACAATCTAGGGGGAAAAAGTATCATTTATTTTCCAACATGTGGTCAATACAATCTAGGGGGAAAAAGTATCATTTATTTTCCAACATGTGGTCAATACAATCTAGGGGGAAAAAGTATCATTTATTTTGCAACATGTGGTCAATACAATCTAGGGGGAAAAAGTATCATTTATTTTGCAACATGTGGTCAATACAATCTCGGCGGAAAAAGTATCATTTATTTTCCAACATGTGGTCAATACAATCTAGGGGGAAAAAGTATCATTTATTTTCCAACATGTGGTCAATCCAATCTCGGGGGAAAAAGTATCATTTATTTTGCAACATGTGGTTAATACAATCTGGGGGGGAAAAAGTATCATTTATTTTCCAACATGTGGTCAATACAATCTAGGGGGAAAAAGTATCATTTATTTTGCAACATATGGTTAATAGAATCTGGGGGGAAAAAGTATCATTTATTTTGCAACATGTGGTCAATACAATCTGGGGGAGAAAAAGTATCATTTATTTTGCAACATATGGTTAATAGAATCTGGGGGGAAAAAGTATCATTTATTTTGCAACATGTGGTCAATACAATCTAGGGGGAAAAAGTATCATTTATTTTGCAACATGTGGTCAATACAATCTGGGGGAGAAAAAGTATCATTTATTTTGCAACATGTGGTCAATACAATCTGGGGGGAAAAAGTATCATTTATTTTGCAACATGTGGTCAATACAATCTGGGGGAAAAAGTATCATTTATTTTGCAACATGTGGTCAATACAATCTGGGGGGAAAAAGTATCATTTATTTTGCAACATATGGTTAATACAATCTCGGGGGAAAAAGTATCATTTATTTTGCAACATGTGGTCAATACAATCTGGGGGGAAAAAGTATCATTTATTTTGCAACATATGGTTAATACAATCTAGGGGGAAAAAGTATCATTTATTTTCCAACATGTGGTCAATACAATCTGGGGGGAAAAAGTATCATTTATTTTGCAACATGTGGTCAATACAATCTGGGGGGAAAAAGTATCATTTATTTTGCTACATGTGGTCAATACAATCTGGGGGAGAAAAAGTATCATTTATTTTGCAACATGTGGTCAATACAATCTGGGGGAGAAAAAGTATCATTTATTTTGCAACATGTGGTCAATACAATCTGGGGGAGAAAAAGTATCATTTATTTTCCAGCATGTGGTCAATACAATCTAGGGGGAAAAAGTATCATTTATTTTCCAACATATGGTCAATACAATCTGGGGAGAAAAAGTATCATTTATTTTCCAACATGTGGTCAATACAATCTAGGGGGAAAAAGTATCATTTATTTTGCAACATGTGGCCAATACAATCTGGGGGAGAAAAAGTATCATTTATTTTCCAACATGTGGTCAATACAATCTAGGGGGAAAAAGTATCATTTATTTTGCAACATGTGGTCAATACAATCTGGGGGGAAAAAGTATCATTTATTTTGCAACATGTGGTCAATACAATTTGGGGGGAAAAAGTATCATTTATTTTGCAACATGTGGTCAATACAATCTGGGGGGGGGAAAAAGTATCATTTATTTTGCAACATGTGGTCAATACAATCTGGGGGGAAAAAGTATCATTTATTTTGCAACATATGGTTAATACAATCTAGGGGGAAAAAGTATCATTTATTTTCCAACATGTGGTCAATACAATCTGGGGGGAAAAAGTATCATTTATTTTGCAACATGTGGTCAATACAATCTGGGGGGAAAAAGTATCATTTATTTTGCTACATGTGGTCAATACAATCTAGGGGGAAAAAGTATCATTTATTTTGCAACATGTGGTCAATACAATCTGGGGGAGAAAAAGTATCATTTATTTTGCAACATGTGGTCAATACAATCTAGGGGGAAAAAGTATCATTTATTTTCCAACATGTGGTCAATACAATCTGGGGGGAAAAAGTATCATTTATTTTGCAACATGTGGTCAATACAATCTGGGAGGAAAAAGTATCATTTATTTTGCAACATGTGGTCAATACAATCTGGGGGAGAAAAAGTATCATTTATTTTGCAACATGTGGTCAATACAATCTGGGAGGAAAAAGTATCATTTATTTTGCAACATGTGGTCAATACAATCTGGGAGGAAAAAGTATCATTTCTTTTGCAACATGTGGTCAATACAATCTGGGGGGAAAAAGTATCATTTATTTTGCAAATGATATTTGCAATAGAACAACTATACCTACCACACCTACGTGGGATATGTTCCACAGTTTCTGAGGCAACAGGTAACTCCTCCGGTAGTTTGTATGGAATTACGACGGTTGTATTTTCGAGAGAGAGAGAGAAAGAGAAAGAGAAAGAGAAAGAGAAAGAGAAAGAGAAAGAGAAAGAAAGAGAGAGAGGCACAATCCTGCACGGGTCGCCACTACTATCCACAGGATACTCGAATGGCTCATTTTGCCAACATCGGAAGGATGACAAGCCGAGTCAACCCAACTAGCATTAACTCAGGACCCGAAGATCCCAAGTCAGCCACCTTAACCGTTAAGCCAACAACAGGCTTCCATAAACGCTACAACAAATTTCAATTCACAATGTGCGTGTGTGCGCGTGTATGTATTGGAGAAAAATAAACTTATCTCGTACCGGCAATAGTGCTGCAAGTATCAGGAGATGAAATGCAAATAGTGAATCCCGAGGGCAAATCCCAGACTCCATGGCCCTTTGGGGGCAATTTCCTTCCCGGAAGATTGTAGTCATTACGTCCCGATATTCCGAGCAGGATTCTCCGTTGAGCTCCCTCGGTGAGACTCAAAGTCTCCCCAGAACTCCAGCTCAGCCAACTCCTGCCTCTGCCTTGCACACTCCTCCATGAATTACTTTCCCTCCCTCTTACCCTTGCGTTTGTGCGTTCAAGTTTCTCCTCCCATTCTTATCTGGAATAACCAACACTGGACGCCAGCAAGGTGAGCTTGTAATGGATGCGGCTCAGATACACGATGGTCTCCTCTTTGGGCATCGTGCGATTACGATTGAGGACAGTCTACTGGTTGTCCACTCGTCTTGTAAACTTGTCTCGTTTATAACCTGCTGTCCTCGGAAATTGATTGAGAAAAGGTGACATATGGGAGTTGGTGGATGATGACCATGTGACTCTCTTACCTTTTTCTGTCCAAACTCTACGCTTTCCATGGAAGAGCAGGTAGGTAACATGATGGAGTCTATCCAGCAGACATCGGGACAACCGGTGGACGCAACAAATGCAAGTGAATGAATGAACCACTGAATTATTGATGAAAGAATATGATGGTGTGCCCCTTCCCTCTCCCCTTTCCCCTCTCCCCTGCCCCTTCCCTCTCCCCTCTCCCCTGCCCCTTCCCTCTCCCCTCTCCCCTGCCCCTTCCCTCAACCCTGTTTTGCTGTTGGGGTGTTCCGCCTTCTCCCCCCTCCCCTCTCCCCTGCCCCTTCCCTCAACCCTGCTTTGCTGTTGGTGTGTTCCGCCTTCTCCCCTCTCCCCTGCCCCTTCCCTCAATCCTGCTTTGCTGTTGGTGTGTTCCGCCCTCTCCCCTCTCTCCTGCCCCCTATTTCCATTGTTTTTATGTCTGCCACCGAAGATAGACGGAGTTTGCGATATCTCAAAAAGTTGTGGACGGATTTGGATGAAACTTGGTGGACAGGTTGGGTGTGTGACAAGGACAAAATTATCCGATTTTGGTGAAGATCTGCATCCGAGAATTTTGACAGCGATTCTTCACCATTGAGTGATATGGCCAAAAATGATATGTATGTAGCATATCTCAAAACGTTGTGGCCGAGTTATGAGAAAACTAGTTCGATGAGTTGGTTATGCGACAAGCACAAGCCTATTAGATTTTGTTTCAGGTTCAAATCCAGATCCGACCTATCAGTGGGATACAAAAGGTTAACTCTTCAGCCTAGCAGAGGTATGTTCTTAACCGAGTGCCATTCTAGTTTCTTTCTGCTACGAGGTATGTGTTGGTGTGTTCTGAGTTCTAGCTCCTCCATAAGCCTTAACTCTAAAAAAAAAGAAAAAGAAGGAAATAGTGGGAGAGGGGGAACCTTGTAACCTGTGAGTAAGAGCTTGGTTAGTGGATAGTTAATGGGGGTGGAAAACAGCATGGGCATTGATGAGGGATGACATGAGATGGTGGTGCCCCCACCTGCTTGACTCCCTGGGCCTGGAGGGAAGAGTGGGATTGAATAGACAAAGGAAGGAGGTCCCACAAGGGGGAAGAGAGAGGAACAAAGGCATGGAGGTGAGTTGTGAACCTGGATTTGGGGAGTTTCACAAGGATGGATTTTGAAGAACAACTGCATTTGGGACTATTAGGAGAGCGAGTCCACAGGGAGCGAGTCCTTAGGGAGCGAGTCCATAGGGAGCGAGACCATGAGGGGAGCGAGACCATTAGGGGAGTGAGCAAGACCATTAGGTGAGCGAGAAAGACCATTAGGTGAGCGAGACCATTAGGTGAGCGAGACCATTAGGGGAGTGAGCAAGACCATTAGGGGAGTGAGCAAGACCATTAGGTGAGCGAGACCATTAGGTGAGCGAGTCCATAGGGAGCGAGTCCATAGGGAGCGAGACCATGAGGGGAGCAAGACCATTAGGGGAGTGAGCAAGACCATTAGGGGAGTGAGCAAGACCATTAAGGGAGTGAGCAAGACCATTAGGTGAGCGAGTCCATCGGGAGCGAGTCCATAGGGAGCGAGACCATAGTGAGCAAGACCATTAGGGGAGTGAGCAAGACCATTAGGGGAGTGAGCAAGACCATTAGGAGAGCGAGTCCACAGGGAGCGAGTCCATAGGGAGCGAGACCATGAGGGGAGCGAGACCATTAGGGAAGTGAGCAAGACCATCAGGTGAGCGAGAAAGACCATTAGGTGAGCGAGACCATTAGGGGAGTGAGCAAGACCATTAGGGGTGTGAGCAAGACCATTAGGTGAGCGAGACCATTAGGTGAGCGAGTCCATAGGGAGCGAGACCATTAAGAGAGCAAGAGCATTAGGGGAGTGAGCAATACCATTAGGGGAGTGAGCAAGACCATTAGGGGAGTGAGCAAGACCATTAGGGGTGCGAGACCAAATGGAGCAAGAACACGAGGAGAGCGAGACCAAATGGAGCAAAACTCTTAGGGGAGCGAGACCATAAGGTGAGCGAGTCCATAGGGAGCGAGACCATTATGAGAGCAAGACCATTAGGGGAGTGAGCAAGACCATTAGGGGAGTGAGCAAGACCATTAGGAGAGCGAGACCAAATGGAGCAAAACTGTTAGAGGAGCGAGACCATTAGGTGAGCGAGTCCATAGGGGGCGAGACCAAATGGAGCAAAACTGTTCGGGGAGCGAGACCATTAAGGGAGCGAGACCATTAAGGGAGCGAGACCATTAGGTGAGCGAGTCCATCGGGGGCGAGACCATTAAAGTAATAAAACCAAATGGAGCGAAACCACAGGAAAAGCGATGAAGTTGTTGGCCGATATTTAAAAAACCGATATCGAAAGAGAGAAATCCGTTTAATTTGGACCATTTAATCTCGTTTGTGTAAAAGAGTCCACCTGGAACCGTGCGTGCTCCGCAATGCAGCACCAGCGCCATCAAGTCTGAGAAGAAGCAGCGAAAGGCACAAGATCTGTAACACATGAAGGAGACAGAGTAATTGGTATAAAGTTATTGATCGTTCTCCACAAACATCAAAGTACAAAGTGTAACGAAATATAAGGAAACTTCGGCTTGTGGAGAGGAATTTAACACCAAAAGGGGAAATAAAGTTTCTGACAATGGTTACTTCACAGTTGACATTATAATAAAATGTAAAAAAAAAACAAAAAAAACCCCATTTCTCCAAATATTGACTTCTCAGCTGTCCGTGATATTAAAGAAAAGAATGTAATGTAAAGAAGACGAAGAAGTGAGGTGTATTCGAAAGTAAAGAAGAAGAGGCTCAGATTACCATTTTTCTCTCGGTTGCTATGACGCCCGTCCGCCATGTCGTTCCGCGATCTCCGCAGTGAGTTCCTGTCAGTGAATCTTGGTTTTACAGCGAAATATTTACGGTTATGGCTCATAGAGTGAGAGAATAAAGAATTAGAATCAATGTAGTTGTAGTTGAAGCGGTGGAAGAACGTTATTATGTGAGAACTTAATCTGAGCGATATTCACGTCGTTTTTGCTTTCCTCTTCTTCTTTATAGTTTATAATTATCCATTTGTAATTACAGTTTATCTTGTGATACTTTCAGTCGAAATGTGTGAAGGTATGCAATTGGAGCCAATAAAGCACGGGATTACCTTCTAATGATTATTTGTTCAGTGAGAGGCATACGGAGTATCTATATATTACGTATGCACTTGTTGGGAAGTAATTTGACAAGGGGAGTGGAAATAAAATGGAGGCTCGAGAAGTGGGGAGAGGTTTAGAGAATATAGGAGTAACCCATCTTCCTTTTTGCCGCCTCTCCTTGGTCTAGCTCCTCTGCTCTCATCTCTCCAGCTCGGCTCCAGTATCGACACATTTTTTCAGTATTAAACCCCAATCCATCCATCCAGGTTGAAACCCCCAAAATCCATGCTTTGAAATCCTCCTCCCACCCCACCACCCCCCTTCCTCCTCCCACCCCTTCCCCTCCAGACTCCCACCCCACCCCGTCCAGACTCCCACCCTTACCCCATCCAGACTCCCACCCCTACCCCATCCAGACTCCCACCCCTACCCCATCCAGACTCCCACCCCATCCCATCCAGACTCCCACCCCACCCCATCCAGACTCCCACCCCACCCCATCCAGACTCCCACCCCACCCCATCCAGACTCCCACCCCACCCCATCCAGACTCCCACCCCATCCCATCCAGACTCCCACCCCACCCCATCCAGACTCCCACCCCACCCTACCCCATCCAGACTCCCACTTCGCCCCACCCAGACTCCAACCCCACCCTTCTCCTCCAGACTCCCACCCCACCCCATCGACTCCCACCCCATCCAGACTCCCACCCCTTCCCCTCCAGACTCCCACCCCACCCCACCCCATCCAGATTCCCACCCCACCCCATCCAGATTCCCACCCCACCCCATCCTGACTCCCACCCCACCCCATCCAGACTCCCACCCCTTCCCCTCCAGACTCCCACCTTACCCCATCCAGACTCCCACCCCACCCCATCCAGACTCCAACCCCACCCCTTCCCCTCCAGACTCCCACCCCACCCCATCCAGACTCCAACCCCACCCCACCCCATCCAGACTCCCACCCCACCCCACCCCACCCCACCCCATCCAGACTCCCACCCCACCCCATCCAGACTCCCACCCCACCCCACCCCATCCAGACTCCCACCCCACCCCACCCCACCCCACCCCATCCAGACTCCAACCCCACCCCTTCCCCTCCCTCATCTCATCATGACTATTTTCCTTGTAATGAAAACGTACCTTGTCAAGTTTTCAACGCAGTTTTAAAATACACATAAATTCAGAGGTAATGTCGAGTGTACGAAAGTGTTCGTGTCCATTTCAACGTGTGTGTGCACAAGTTATTTAAAGTGTACTTCCAAGGCTTAAATTACTGAGGCTATTATTAAGTGCACGTAATCACTTAATTAAAGAGCATAGATGATAACAAAGGAAGTTCGTTCTGTAGATAACATGTATCTACGTGAGAGAAAGAACTAAAACTAAGAAGAAGAAAAGCTACTCCACCATGTTTGGAAATCGTATCACTACACTACGTCACCATCTACACCACTTACGTCATGGCGTGGAGGTATCATGCAGGCCGCCATATTTGTTGTATATTGCATTGTGGGTATACTCACCAAAATAAAAGGAAAAACAATTTTCATTTACTGATATTATATTTTGTAGACGAGAAATAAATAGACAACTTGAATAACAAACCGGAGATAAAAAAAAAAAAATAGATTGCTTTTAAAGCACGCTGGAGGCGATACTGGGTCCAAAATGGACAAGAAGAAACTCGAATCCACCGTTTTTGAAAATCTTCAGTAAAAGTAAATTTTCTTCAGTAAAAATCAAGTGGTGGTATTTGAGGTATGTTTAAGTAGTTTTATCTATAGTGTTGACACAATTGCATGATTTACTTTTTTAAATTTTTTTATTACTCCTGCATCATAATTTTCCTTGCAGGACAACTGATGTGAGTCATATCTCTAAGCTACCCTGACAGCATGTGTGTATGTCTGTTTTTTTCAGTTGTTTAGTTTTCTCCGGTTCTTCGTTCATTTCTAGGCTTTGCCCATTTCATATTACAAATACAGCACTTACCTCAACCTTCTCAGTAAACATTCTCCGACTGACGCAGGCAAATTGTCTAAACAAAGCTCACGTTCCCTGTTAGTGGGCGAACAATCCAGTGCTTGTCGAATATGTTTGGTTATAAGAATCAGTGATTTCTTAAAATTTTCATATTTCACCCCAGACTTCGGCACTTGTTTAGTCCACGAGATCTGATCATGAAACCCGAAGACAGATTTAGATTATTTACTTTAATTATTCCGCGAGAGTAGATCGTGTTTGCAAGGCAAGTTTGAATAGGCTAAAACAAAATGGCGGCTAAGACCCCTATGACTTCAAGTTGGGCTGACCAAGGATAATGGCTTTCATGAAGGTAAGTCGTTAATTATTTTCAAAAGGGGTTGTTTAAATGAATTCAAACACCCATTTTTCATTCCTGCACTCCTTTGGAGTCCCCTTAGTATACATGCAAAGTTTGGGGCCGCTAGATTTCATGGTTTTGGTGTTATTGAGGAGACGCACACACTAACTAACTGACTGACTTACACAGTCTTTTATTATTATAGATGCTTAAATACATAATAAATATATGGCCCTTTCTATGATTGGCTTTCCTCGTATGCTTCAGTGCCCTCTTTCCCTCTGTGTGCCAGATTTCACTGAAATGATGCGTGTTCTTGGCTATCCACGGCTCATCTCTATAGAGAGCTTCCGCCAGCCAAACTTCCCTTTGGTTGCTGAAATCCTGCACTGGTTTGTCGCTCGGTAGGTTTTGACTTGAGGATTCTAGAGTGATGGGGAAGTGGGTTTTATTGATGGTTGAAGGATGCGCACAGTGTGCAGACATGAACTTGGGGTTTAGATTGCAGCCAGTGCAGAGGAGTGTGAATGGAAAGATAAGCCCCACCAACTTCACTGATGACAGTTTATCCTCACGACATTCCTCCAACGAAAAGGGGCATGAAAACTGATATGGATATTCAGAATTCAATTATTTGTACATTTAATTCTGACATAATGACACAGTAGAAGCACAGACACAATAGAAGAAGGTAGTAAGACAGGTGTCTTTCACTCAGAGACTAGTTACCCTGCACTCGCGAAGCAAAAAGCGTGGTTAAGCATTCGGTTACGTACGTGTGCCATGTGCTGTGTCTACATTTAAAAAAATCATTTTCTCGGCAACTGTTGGTCCGATTGACATGAAATTTTCACTATAGGAGGGCCTCCTTCTGTATAATATTTTAATGATTATTATGACGTCATAGGGCACGTGGTACAAGCGCCATCTTGGAAAAACTTCGCACCTCTATATCTCTGAAACCACTCCATGGAAAAAATTGAGACCTGGCTCATTGTCAACTACTCCCCATGAGGAATAAAGATATGTTAATGATGATGTCATTGCTGCCTCCGTTATGATGTCATAATTAGACAAATACAACACTTATCCATTGGGTCATTATTAATTTTTTTTCAGCAACTGTTGCTCTGATGGACACGAAATATTTCACCATTTTCGCCATCTTGGAAAAACCGAAAAATGTTGCACCTCTATATCTCCAAAACCTCTGCATAGATTGTGTACATTGCGAAGCGAAATGAAACATGGAAAATGTTTCGTACTCTACATGGAAAGAATTGAAACATGGCTCATTGTAAAGAACTCCATATGGGGAATAGGTGTTGTTAACGATGACGTCATTGGTGCCATAATTACGACATCATAATTCGACAGGGACAATGCTTAGTCTGATCAGTTTGAAATGTATTTAGCGTGATCTATGCAACAATTATAGTAGAGAATATATATTTATGATGTAATCGCTCACGTGGTCTGGCAGCCATATTGGATCAAAAAAAAAAAAAAGTTCAAACACAGAAGAGTTGGCTCACAACAAGTTGACTGCACAGGGTAAGTAGTCTATGAATACCATCCAGTTAATACATGGAATGGTTTGCCAGGAATGGTAGCCAGAAAAAAAACTGTAGGTAGGTTTAAACTGGAATTAGGTACCTAGAAAATTAGGGGTAATGGGGTACATACATGTACATGGATATTGGCAGGACTTGTAGGTAACTTGTATATAGATGGGTGATTGTATACATGTGTAGAGAGGGTCTCGTCAAAATGTGAATGTACTGCCGGTATTTGTTCATTCCTTACTCTACAATTGGCTTTAAAAATTCCTTCACCCCGCCCCTCCCTCCAACCTCAATTTTTTTTCCAATTTTGTTTTTACTTATTAATCAAAATAATACATTTTTGTGTACATATATTATGATGGGCTGTATCATAATCTTTACAGAGCATTAGTGCTGCCAAATAAGTTGATTGGCCATTGTTAAGCTGGGTGGTTTGCCATTGCCTTGCCAGCAGTCAGTCAGGGTAAAAATTGGGATTTAGCCTGGGCGCCGGCGATAGCTCCCTTAATCTTCACAAACGACGGTAGGATTTTAACCGACACCAACTGCTGGCAGACAGGACACTCAGTTTAACGTCCAACCTGAGGGATGGCACACATTTGTCCTGGTTGCGTACCACCAGGACGACAGTTTTTTAAAAATCTGGGCTAGCCGAGATTAGAACCCAGGCTGGACAATTCAGATGTAAGTCTTATCTCTAGGCTATCCTACAAGCATGTGTGTATGTCTGTGTGTGTTGTTGGTTGTCATCTCCATAATTTGGGTTTTAGAAGGTGGAGCGGAGTCCTCCCAGGACTCGAAGTATCCACCCACACTTCGGTGAAGGATTACGATTCATGGGCTAAGTTGTGAAGTGTGTTGTTCTCAGAGTTTTGTCGAAGGACTCTTTTCAGGATCGTCACTGAGCCTCGTTCAGCCTCCAACTGTAGTTAGTTTGTGGTAATGTTCCCAGGGATGGTTTTAAAGATCTCTGCAAGGTTCTTTACCATCCCCTTTGCTCCAATTATCACTGGTACAATTTTGGCACAACTCAGCTTCCAGGATCTTTAAACTTCATTTTTGGCGGTCTTGGACTCTTGGTATCTTATAATTTTCTTGATTTCTGCATTATTTAGGCCAACATCGCTGGGTACTGATATCGCAATCAGCAATGCTGTATTTTCCTTTTTGTTCCTGAGTAATAGGTCTGGTTGCAATGCTTTGTTTTCTATGTTCATGCTCGATGGGATCATCAGGTCATACGTGAGCATTATGTCCTTGTTTTCAATGATTGCTTTTAGTTCATGTTTCCATGAGATTTGTGGAACTGGGATGTTGAAATTTCTGCAGCTATGCCAGTGGATTACTCTACATACCTTGTTGTGCTTTTGGGTGTACAACTGTTTGACATGCGTTTTTTACATCCCAAAAGGAGGTGACTCGTGCTTTCTGTTTCTACCTTACAGAACCTATTCTTGTCTGATTTACTCAGGCCTGCCATCTTCTTAAAACCATTGGTGTAGTGTCCTTGGTCTTGGGCATTGATAAATCTATCTATAATTCCAGTAATCTCTGTGTGTGTGTGTGTGTGTCTGTGTGTCTGTGTGTGTGTTTGTTTGTTTGTCTGTGACCGCTGTTTCTCGACAACAACGGGTCCGATATACTTGCAACTTGCCAGGTATATTGCTGGGGACCCGAGGATGTGCCTTTTCAAGGTTTGAAATTAATCGGACAAGTAGTTACCGAGCTATGTCCAAAAAACGATTCAACCAATCAGAGAGCAGCGAGCTATCACGTGTGCCGAACGTGGCGAACAGACTCTGCCTCGGACGGCACATTTGAGAGCGTATTCATTTATTTCACAACTATGTTGGCGCTATGTTGGCGTTAAACTATGTTTTAAAACTAATAAAAACTAATTTGCGATTCTTTCGCTTTCCTGCGCGTTTGGGCACGCTATGGCGATTTCTTTACCAAACTCCGCAAGCCGTTCGCTTTGGACCAAACCATTTCATGTAAATAGAGGGGGGGGATTGTCACCGTACTCGCAAGCCGTTCGCTTTGGACCAAACCATTTCATGTAAATAGAGGGGGGGGATATAATTTTAGATATAGATATAGTACGGGCATGCCCTAGTGATTAATAATAATAATAATAATAATGCATTTATTTTATATAGCGCTTTTCAGGAAGCCCAAAGCTTCGGGAAGCCCATAACATAATAATGTTATGTTTTTGGGGTATGGATGAAATACCTTAGTCGAGATGGAATCGTGTAGGTTTAGAATGCTGCGAGTGTCACGAAGAAGAAGAACCCACCTCAATGTAAATTAAGTTTGGCCGACTGTTTGGGTAAGATCGTATATGTGTCTCTATATGAGGGGTGGAGCTATACTAATTAGGCAGGGCTTAAGGATAACCCCAGTGTGTAATTGCCCTGTGATTTTTTCCCTTTGTTGTTATTGCATCACAAAGGGCCACCATTACCATTACAACGACAACAATCGCACTGTAAATGGACTCATTCGCTCACAATGCCGCCAGGGCTGACCAACACCCAGCACATTTGCCGATCGGCATGCAAGCCCCACCTCACGGCCTTCGATGTCATGCGAACATTCCCGAAGAGAGATTAGACTCCCCCCGACGTATCCTAATGGGGAGGCTATGCCCCGGCCTTCATGATTGAGTAGCACAGAGTGTGACGTGAGCGTGGAACTTTCGGGAGAAGGCATAAAGACGCGTCTCGCCATCTTTCTGTCTCTCTCGTTCTGGTTCTTGTTGCGAGTGGACGCAGTGGTTTCGGGTGCGCTGGTGAGGAGACGTGTCGGGACTTTGGGACTTTTTGCAACGTGGAAGGAGGAGGTGTTGGTTGACGGTGGTGCCCTGCGGAGATGGAGGGGGTCATAAGCGAAACAAAGAGAGATCCTGCATGCTTGTCTCATGCCGGCGGCTAGCTGCGGGCACGATTCTGTGCTATTTTGTGTGTTTCCCGCGCGGTGGTCCGAGGCGACGACCAGCAGCCTTACCAGCCATTTGGGGACGCAAAGCTGAGTTCAGCCGATTATAAAAGGGATTTAAATTTTACTTTCGTTTTCCCCTTGTTTGTATATGAGTCTGATTGGAGGGTACCTCATTTAGGAATTTTAGTTTACCTCACCTTTCATTGTTACTTGCATTTATTTTCATTAAACCATTATTTGTTAAATTTTACTTTCCTTGTATTGTGGATTTTGCTGTCCCGTCTGCGTCTGTGGGGATCAGATAACCCCTGCTTGTATTCCCGATCAGGTAAGACCTTGAACCTTCCCACATGTGGCACTAGCGCCAAGTTGGGTATATGCCTCGGAAGTTAAAGCTCGTTTTGGCCATTCGTCCTCTTGGGGTCTTAACCCCGGGGACACGACAACTGGTGTCGAGGAGTGGGATTTGAACCCTCTTTAAAACAATTTAAAAGTTGGTGTCAGTGAGTGCGACACCCGCCGAATGGAAATTGCACTCAGCAATTGGACTCCAAATTTTAAATGGTCGTCTTTCTCTCATCGAGGGGGAGGTAATCGTCGTGACCGGGGTGTCCAAAATTTTGTTTAGTCGCTTGGTGTGCGAAGACGCAACATCGTGTTTTCGAAAATTTAAAAAGAGAAAGGTTTTGTCTGAGGTAAATTCAGCGCACGCGGGAAAACTGCTCGTCGTCACATAATGGCGGACGTGTATGAAATGGGCGGAGCATCTAGACTCTTGGTTTCACTCTGAGCTACTTGGACTGCCCATCGTGAAATGGTGGTGCAACATTGGGTGGAGGTTGGATTTGTCTAAAAAGAGAGCAAAATATAGCTATTTTAAATTGTGTGTTACTACATGAAGATCTGTATTAAATCTACTTTAATCCAGATGTCTATGTTGATTTTGAAGATTACTTAAGGGACAATAAAGTGACTGACTATATTGCATCAAGAACGGTGAAATGAAAATGCAAAATAACCAATCAACAGCTTATCAAATGCAGCGTGGGAAGCTGCTGCCGTAAACAGGAGACAGACGAGCGCATGTACAGACGCCACAATTTGCATTATATGATAGATGAATACCCAATCATGTCTCTCACCCGTAATTAGAGGGAACGGGAACAATCAACCAACTTTCATGAGGCTGAATAACATGAAGCTGAATACTGACAAGTGTGCCCTTATGGAAGTTTGTTTCATGAAGCAATCAATCTCCGCCAAGGCCTCAATTTACTATCCAAGCGACTGTACTGCAGAAGGTTGATCACACGACAATACTGGGTGTTATCATGTCATCTGATCTGAAGTGGAATCTTCACATTCGCAATATTGTCACCAGGGCAAATGGAAAGTTGTTTATGTTGAAGATGCTGAAAAAGTTTAACTTAGACGTGGAAGATTTGCTCACCATTTACAAAGGCTATGTTAGATCACTTTAGAGTATGCTGTTCCAGTTTGGAATGCTGGTCTCACAATCCGCCAAACTAATGACCTGGAACTGTTTCAGAAAAGAGCTCTCCGAATCATTCTTGGATTAATCATACATTCATTATGATCAGGCCCTTCAGTTTTGTAATATCTCAACCTTGAAAGAACACAGGTTTGAAATTTCTCTGAGATTCGCAGGTCAATTGCTAACAACTAATGAGTTTAGACATTGGCTTCCAGACCTCAGGCAGGAAAGGACACCATACACTCTTAGAAATTCATCTCAACTCTCACAAATCACATGCAAAACTCAAAGGTACAAAAACAGTGCTATACCATACTTTGTTAAAATTCTGAATGAATAATATACATTGCACTCCCCTTTTATTTTATTTTTTAACGACATTGAAGGAGCTGGGGCTCCCACGTCGATCGGAAGAATGGACGCGACAAAAAGCTGGAATTCATCCGAGTTGCTTTAATCAAACCAAACACTCAGGCACTCTGAAAAGCCCGTTTATCGGGCAGCAATATATATTGTTACAGACGCGGTGTTAGATGTTAGTTTACCGAGCGGTTTGGTATTACCGCGTCCGCACAGTTACTCCCCGATTAGAACCCTATCCCGCCCGATTCCACTCGAACGTTGGCCGAATCGCGCTACGCTAAATCAATGAAGGAAAGGACACAACGGCTGGGATTAATGCAACGACACAAGGGGTACAGTTCTCAAGACCTCCGGAGGAGGCTATAATTGGTGATGCAGAAACGGGTAGATTACACGGTAAGAGGTAAAGCACAGAAAGATGGGCACTTAGACACAGTCTTATCTATCCCCGACAGACCACAGACAAACGGGACAAGACTGACTTACACAGGGATTGATGGCAAGGAAGGGCAGGCAGTCGATAGCTCAAGGTGCACCTTGGCTCAGGGGCAGAATCGACCCGGTCCGGTCCAGAGATGCGGGGAGGTATCGTCGCGCTGGAGGTGGCGTCCTTTTCTCTCCAAGCTGAGGCGCATCTGACGTCACCTCCGTCTTCCTGCGCATGCCCAGCGGGGAGTGACACGCCCTCGGCTCGTTAGCTCCGCCCCAGATGGAATCGGTCCGCCGCTTCTTATTGGGTGCGGGGGGTTACCGGGCTCCGCCCTTGACGAGGAGCTGACAGCGAGCCCCTGCGTGGTAACCCCGTCGGAGCACATGTTCAATGGCGGCTAACCAAGCCGGAGTGAGGACGCACACTCCCCGCGCCGCCGCCGCTGTTGTTGTAGTTGTTGTTGTACCATGAGGAAGAGCTGCGGGGAGGTATTGGGAGGTCCTAAACTTTCTAACGGTGCCATACAATCACATTCTGGTGCAACGAAGAGTCAGAATTAATGGAAACGAGTCCTTAACTGACATAGACTAAGAATAACTAGCAAGATGTCCTATAGTTGTCTACGTGAGATGTGGTGGACCTGGATGCGACATTTAATGGGGGAAATAGGGGAAGGTCGGTTCTACAGAGTGTTGTTTACAGAAAATGGGACTAGGGAATGGGGGATTGGGGATAGTTGGGAAGTATTGGGGAAATAGGGGAATATTTACAAGCGGATATGGATGGAGGCCAAATCCCATATCCGCAACATTGCACCCTTCTCTACCTCGGGGCGTCCCGACCCGATAAATTTTTACCTACGTTAGTGTGGCACTCAGATGTAGTTCCCTCTACTATTAACTCAACCCTGAGTGCGACAGCTTTACAGATGTTCACAAATGAGTAAATATGTCCCCCTGCGACGTTGCACCCTTCTCCTCACAGAAACACACCCACAGGATAACCGAATCGCGGAAAGAATCCTCAAACTAAACATACAGCCGGTAGGGAGCATTACTTACACAAGACTACACTGATATTTACACTACGATCCAGGACCTGTTCTTTGAGGAACACATGCAGATGTTATGCATAGAGAGAGCACGCATGCCAGCATCGATACACCAACCCACGAGTGCCCTGTGGCCCTACGGCCTTTAATAATGTGCAGAGCACCCCGTCCAAGCACCAAAAGCACCACCCCATAACACAGTCAGCACCATCCGGTGCACCAATAAAGTGTTCAACGTCACCGGTGGTGTCGCAGCCGGCCGATGTTCTGCCGCTGGTCTTGCCTTCCTGAAGTGCACTTGGCCTTCTGGCTTCTTCCAAAAATAAAGAAAGGCGCCAACCGCGTCCATTTCTGTATTGTGGCCGTCCGGGGGCCAACTAAAAGTGGTTCACCTGTATGGCATAGGTGCCATGTTGACCCATAGGTCCATCAACGGGTGGTGCTTGCCCGCAAAAGAACTGCGGTCCATGGTGGGCGGCCACAAAAATTGCGGTCCATATGGTGTATCGATCCAGGCAGCAAGCAGCGAAAGTACAGGCCCACAACTGCGGAGCCAGCACCTCTCTCTCCTCTCTCTCTGCCCCAAAGCCAGATCCTCGGAGGTGGGAGACAAAAAAAGAAGACAAGTGAGTAAGGTGGTAAGGGCGCAAAAGTGCACGCAATACAAGGTAATGCACACTGGGGGCACATGGGAACCAGGTGAGACAGGTACGTTCCTACCGTACGCCCCCCCCCCCCCCCACCAGGTAACCTACATTGCCCCTCCCTTACCACTTACTGTATCCACAAAACACAACACTATCCATAAACATCTACTTTACAAATCAACAAACGTCCCTACTGTCTTCCCCGTTCCTCCCATAAACCAAATTCGTCTTCTCTCCCTCCTAACCAATCAAATTTGCCATTTCCAACTCTCATCAAAATTTGCCATCTCCAACTCAACATCAAAATTTGCCATCACCAATTCATCATCAGTCCCTCCTAAGGAGGGAGAGATGGAATCACCCCAATGTCTCATCCACGTCGTGATGCGTCTCACAAATCCACACAGCAATTCTCATTTCCTGCACACAGAACAAAGAAAACACAGGTGTGGAGTCATCATCATCACCACAGGTAAGTGGCTGCGTATGGTGCGACAGGTTCATCAATCCTAACTATTTCCTAAATGACTTTAACAACTTTACATTACCCGGGGTCTTTCCCTGCCAATCCATTGGCCAACTTACACTATGGGTTCTAAAAACCAATTCCCATTGACCAAACTGTGGTGCCTCTCAATTTGGGGTCTCACTCCCCCGATTCAACACTCGGTGCTCTCGCACAATTTCTGGGCTGTGACGTGTAGCTCTCCCAGCAGGTCTACCCACCTGCACACCTCCACCACTGCAGTTGCCTCCGAGCTTACCTGCTCCTTACCCTAACCTAACTAACTGGGGAAGGCCCTCTCGCACTCTCACCCCCTCAGTGCCCTCTCTGGCACGGGCTGCCCGATCCACACCCGGGATCCTCAGGCACCCACTGACACTAACGGCTCCCAGAGCCCACCTGCGGCCTCACCTGGCCGACATCCTCACAGTGGTGGAGTGCCCAAACCAACTACACACACTAACAGGCTACACGCCCAGCCATTTCCACAACACTAATGCACCCATCCACAATACCATTCTGCAACCGCACCACAAATGCCAATATCCAACCACAATTTACCTATACCTTCTACCTAACACTTACACTACCCGCCCCGGGTACTCGTGAAAGGGGTCCACTCTTCCCCCATCCACACCTTCGCACCATGCACACCACTCCGTACCACTTACTCCAACTCTCTCCACACCACCTTTACTTGGTGCCACCTGCACCCTTCACTCCTGGTGCCTGGTGCCACCTGCACCCTTCTCTCCCCAAGCGCATTCGCGCTGATCCACACACTTACTACTCATACACTGCTCCATACACCTGTTCAGTTGCACACCTGTGCAATCACACCTGTTCCATCCTCACACAGCATCATCTCATCTAACTACTCCCCTCTGAAACTTGCGCTTCCCAGTCGTCCCTTTAAACTATTGCGCTCCCTCGTCATTATCATCCACTCTAATCTACCTGCGTCCCCACAACAGGTATCAGTCACTATCTAAACCTTAACGTTACCTAATGTCATCTTCGCTAGATCCCTACACACAATATAACCTAACCCACCCGGGCTAGTTTTCACTGCCATACACCCCATAAGCTATAGCGCATTTGCCCCATTTTTGTGAGGGATGACAGAGTTGCCATCCCACCACATCAGGCATCTCCCACTACCAATTTTGCACATCAAATTTCAACAAATCAAAAATTTGCCAATCACTACTCATCATCTGCCAATCATTACTGCCAATCCTTTGCCAATCATCAAATTTTGTTTTTTTTCTAATTTTGGGTCCAAAACACTAACCTCATCACACAGTCTACTCACTAATGCCTCTCGGTGCGCCAATTCCTGTCCAAAGCCCGGCTTCGTAAAGCCGAGCAATGAACGCGGGTCGTTTTGTGCCAGCGGCTGGATACGTCCCGCATTCGGGGCAGGGACGGGGGCTTACCCGGGCCGAGATCCCCCGCACCACCTCGGCGTGGAGCCATCCAATGTCCCGATCTCGACCTGCCGGCTCGTCTCAATAGAAAGTGGTCGCCATGACGACCCTTCCTATCGGGCTGCCCGCTCCGCCTAGTGGAGCACGGACGCGGCCGTTCAAAGCGAGGCCCAGCGTGGATCGCGTACGGCGGTCCTTTCGAACCCGCCGTGGCTCGGATCCCCGCTGGTTCTCGCGGCACGCGAAGCCCGGCACGCACCGAGGGCCCGATTCGGCTATAAGTCGTTCTAACCTCTAACCCGGTTACCGTCGATGCTTCACCTGCATGCTTACATGCATACGCTACCCCTTTCTTGCTCATACATCCAGCCGTTTCCATGCTCCTCGTCGTACCTTCTCTAACACACCCAGGTACACTCATTCCACTCACAGCCTTGGTCACACACCTGACCACCGAACACTTTGGCACACATTCGTCGCTCGCACACCTCACCAACACACCTCTTCGCGCCCCCTCCTCGGTCACCTCCTCTGTGACAATCACAGGTGTGCTCTCACTCGCACACCCTACCACGTGCCTCACTACCAATTCCAGCGTGCATTCCCACTCACGCTCTACCATTCCAGGTGTGCATCCTTCCATTCCAGGTGTACATCCTCGCTCACCTGTCACAACCAACTCACGCTCCTTGTCACTCTCACTACTCTCACCTCCACTCTTGACAGCGCACTCTTTCCTCATGCACCTGTCCGTTATACACCTTTCTCGCGCACACTCTCCCGTTACACCCTCTGTAACACTCACCACAGGTGTACACTCTTCCTTACTTTTGACAGCGCACTCTTTCCCCATGCACCTGTCCGTCACATCTTTCTCGCACACCCTCTCCCGTTACATCCTCTGTAACACTCACCACAGGCGTGCATTCTCCCTTTACACCCTCCGTAACACTCCTCACTACGCGCTTCCATGTGCTCCTTCGCACACGCGCTACTACCGACTCACTCTCGACAGCACCCTCACTCCTTGGCACGCACTTTTTCCTCACACACCCCAGAGTCGGACTTTCTCGCACACCTCCTTTTTCGCACACCAGACCTGTCGCACACTTCACCAACGGCCTCTCACGAACACCCGGGTCCATCTCGACCCCCAAGCTTATTAAATCACCTGGCGCATCATACGCACGACCATATTGGTCACCACTTACACCGGGTCCTCTTCCTCTTCGCTTCTCCTCCATCACCTGCGAATCCCTCATCCGGTTAATGAGCACATCATCACGATCCAAACACAGACTTTGGACCAATTCTTTTACCTCCTCTTTTATCTCTTTCTTATCCCCTCTCCGTCGCTTCTTAATTTCGCTCACCCCTTCTGCCACTTCTTCTAATTTCTGCTTTACCTCTTTTATTTCCCGGTACGTCTCCTCAAGTTCGTCCTCTAAGGCTACCTTGACCGTTTCCATGTGCGTCCTCACCTGCCGGTCCTTCGTCTCCATTACCTCTGTCACCTCGTCCAACCTCGTTGTCAGTCCCTCACGTACCATCTGACATTCCCTCTTCGTCGCTATCAAGTCGTCTTTTAGTTCTTTCTGTGTCGCTTTTAACCCTCCTAATACCGCAGTGTTCCTTTGAACCTGCTCCGTTAGTCCTTTTTGTCCCTCCGTCAGCTGTTCCACCTCCTGCGTCAGGTCCTCTATGCCCCCTTGTAACTTTACAGTCCCCTTTCTCACCTCCTTCTCCATGTGCTCCTTACAGTGCCTCACCTCCTCGCGCACTCCTCCGACCTCCTCACTCACACCTCTTCTGATCTCTTCTCCCATCACTTGCATCTCCTGCCCAGATGCCACCCTCATCTGCTCCATTTCCTCCCTGTGAGCATCCAGTTTGGTTTCTACCCCCATTCTGACCCCCTCTATCTGCTGCCCCATTTGTTTAACTTCCCTTTCCGCTTGGTCCCTCATGTCCCTCAATTTGCCTTCCATACTGTTTTCTAACCCCTCTAACCCCTTTTTCATCCCTTCCATTTGATTCTCCTGAACGGCCATTCTGTTTTCTACCCCCATTAACCCCTCCTGTATTTCCCCTAATCTATTCTCTAATCCCTCTATTCTACTCCCTAACCCTCCGATCTGGGCCCCCATGTCCTCCCTCAATTTCTCGCTATTGGACCCCATCCTTTGTTCTAACCGTTGGCTATTGGCCCCCATGTCCTCCCTCAATTTCTCGCTATTGAACCCCATCCTTTGTTCTAACCGTTGGCTATTGGCCCCCATGTCCTCCCTCAATTTCTCGCTATTGGACCCCATGTCCTCCCTCAATTTCTAGCTATTCTGGGCCATAAGGGCCTTCATTTGTATAAAAAAAAGGTTCAAATCTACCAGCGGCGCTACTACGGTCGCGGGCGCGGTCGCCGTGGCCATGTGCGAGGCGCCATTTTGCGCGCCCGTAACCTCGTGCGCGACGACGCTATTTTGCGAACCTGCCACCCTCACTGCTTCGCTCTCCTCATGTCCCTCATTTTGGTCCTGGATCGACCCTGCCTCACTCTCCTCTACCGGAACCCAGCCGTCTTGATCTGCCATAGCGCGACTTTCAAAATTCGGGTTTTTATTTTTGTAAAACACAATCAAATTTCGGTCACTTGTAATTTTGAGCGCTTTAAGCGCGCTTCGGGTCCGATCTCACTCCTCGACACCAATTGTTACTCTAATAGTACAATTGGTGTTCCAAAATTTGGGCCTAACAAATTTAGTCCCAGGTCCGAATCCAACTCCTGACAACCAATTGTTACAGACGCGGTGTTAGATGTTAGTTTACCGAGCGGTTTGGTATTACCGCGTCCGCACAGTTACTCCCCGATTAGAACCCTATCCCGCCCGATTCCACTCGAACGTTGGCCGAATCGCGCTACGCTAAATCAATGAAGGAAAGGACACAACGGCTGGGATTAATGCAACGACACAAGGGGTACAGTTCTCAAGACCTCCGGAGGAGGCTATAATTGGTGATGCAGAAACGGGTAGATTACACGGTAAGAGGTAAAGCACAGAAAGATGGGCACTTAGACACAGTCTTATCTATCCCCGACAGACCACAGACAAACGGGACAAGACTGACTTACACAGGGATTGATGGCAAGGAAGGGCAGGCAGTCGATAGCTCAAGGTGCACCTTGGCTCAGGGGCAGAATCGACCCGGTCCGGTCCAGAGATGCGGGGAGGTATCGTCGCGCTGGAGGTGGCGTCCTTTTCTCTCCAAGCTGAGGCGCATCTGACGTCACCTCCGTCTTCCTGCGCATGCCCAGCGGGGAGTGACACGCCCTCGGCTCGTTAGCTCCGCCCCAGATGGAATCGGTCCGCCGCTTCTTATTGGGTGCGGGGGGTTACCGGGCTCCGCCCTTGACGAGGAGCTGACAGCGAGCCCCTGCGTGGTAACCCCGTCGGAGCACATGTTCAATGGCGGCTAACCAAGCCGGAGTGAGGACGCACACTCCCCGCGCCGCCGCCGCTGTTGTTGTAGTTGTTGTTGTACCATGAGGAAGAGCTGCGGGGAGGTATTGGGAGGTCCTAAACTTTCTAACGGTGCCATACAATCACATTCTGGTGCAACGAAGAGTCAGAATTAATGGAAACGAGTCCTTAACTGACATAGACTAAGAATAACTAGCAAGATGTCCTATAGTTGTCTACGTGAGATGTGGTGGACCTGGATGCGACATTTAATGGGGGAAATAGGGGAAGGTCGGTTCTACAGAGTGTTGTTTACAGAAAATGGGACTAGGGAATGGGGGATTGGGGATAGTTGGGAAGTATTGGGGAAATAGGGGAATATTTACAAGCGGATATGGATGGAGGCCAAATCCCATATCCGCAACAATATACATATTATCCCGGAGCGTTTGCCCAGGAAAGGCGAGAGGGGGCGTGGCCCAGCGTCCTGGCTGCGGCCTGGCAAGTTGAGGGCGAGCCTGCCCGGGCATGCCCGGGCATGCCCGGGCGTCCCGACCGAGGCCTGGCAAGTTGAGCGCGGGCCTGCCCGGGCGTCCTGGACGAGCCCGGCATGGTGATCGCTCCGCGTCCTTGATAGGTGCAAGGCGATTGTGAAAACCCAGTGGTAGCCGCTACACACGTCCCCCCAGAATCTACTTGCACCGGCAGGGTCAATTTGAGGGGGGTCCTGATGACCCGGCCGAAGCGACCCCTGGCGGGTCGTGGGAGGGGGTCCGGTGTGGTGGTGGGCGGTCGAGTGGGGGGCACCGTGGACGGGGGGCGGCCTCGCCACAGCGGAAGGGCCACCCGTGGTGGGTGGTCGACGTCCACATGCGCCGGCTTGAGGCGGTCCACCGCAATCCGGTCCGACCTGCCGCCGATGTCGATGACGAACGACTTGTCGTCCCGTTGCAGCACCCGGAAGGGCCCGTCGTACAGCGGCCGGAGTGGCCCCCGATGTGCGTCGTGACGCACAAAAACATACTCCGCTGTGCGAAGTGCTGGGGGGGACGTAGGACTGGGGGTCACCGTGGTGGGATGTTGGCACGGGGGCAAACCGTCGGGCGGCCTCCTGGAGGTCCGAGCACTGGTGAGCTGCGGACCAGGGACTGGTAGCGTCGGGCACGAATTCGCCCGGGACGCGTAGCGCCTGGCCATAGACAAGCTCGGCGGTGGATGCCTGGAGGTCCTCCTTGGGGGCCGTGCGGAGGCCCAAAAGGACCCACGGCAGCCGGTCGGCCCAACCGCCGTCTTGAAGGCCGGCCAGAGCACGGCCTTCATGGAGCGGTGGAATCGCTCGCACAACCCGTTTGCTTGGGGGTGGTAGGCCGTAGTACGGTGGAGCTTGACCCCCAGGTTGCGGGCGACCACGCCCCACAGCTCGGAGGTGAACTGTGGTCCGCGGTCTGACGAGATGTCCGCCGGTGCGCCGAAGCTGGCGACCCAGGTGGCGATGAAAGCCTGCGCCACGTCGGCGGTGGTGGTGGAGACGAGGGGAACGGCCTCCGGCCACCTGGTGGTCCTGTCCACCATGGTGAGCAGGTGTGTGAACCCCCGTGACGGGGGGAGGGGGCCCACCAGATCCACGTTGACGTGGTCGAAACGTCGTTCGGGCACGGTGAAAGGTGCCAGCGGGGCCTGGGTGTGTCGGTGGACCTTGGCCCGTTGGCAGGCCGTGCAGGTGCTGGTCCAATCGCGGACGTCCGACGAAGGCCGTGCCAGACGAATCGCGCCGACACCAGCTTCTGGGAAGCTTTCCGGCCCGGGTGGGAAAGGCCGTGGAGGGAGGCGAAGATGCGGCGTTGCCAGGTGACGGGCACGATGGGGCGAGGCTGGCCTTGGGAGACGTCGCAGAGCAGGACAGTGTCCACGAAGGGGATGTCGGCCAGGCGGAGGCCCGTGTCCGCCGCCCGGAGGGCTTGCACCGTGGTGTCGGTGGTTTGGTCCGCCGCCATAAGCGCAAAGTCCACGCCCAGGTGGACCGCGTTCGCGCTGGCCCGGGAAAGACAGTCGGCCACGGCGTTGTTTTTGCCGGCGACGTGCCGGATGTCCGTGGTAAACTCCGACACGGCAGAGAGGTGGCGCTGTTGGCGGGCCGACCACGGCTCCGTGACCTTGGCCATGGTGTAAACCAACGGCTTGTGGTCGACGAACGCCGTGAAAGGTCGGCCCTCCAGGAGGTGGCGGAAATGGCGGATGGCCAGGTGTAGACCGAGGAGCTCCCGGTCAAACGTGCTGTATTTGAGCTCGTTCGGCCGGAGCTGCCGGCTGAAAAAAGCGAGTGGCTGCCAAACCCCGTTCACCCATTGCTCATGTACGGCGCCCACCGCGTAGTCGGAGGCATCCGTGGTGAGGGCGATGGGAGCGTTGAGCACCGGGTGAGCGAGCAGTGTTGCGTCGGCGAGGGCCCGCTTTGAGCTTTGGAAGGCCGCATCCATTGCTGCGGACCAGGCGATGTCGTGCTTGGCCGGCTTGCCCCGGAGTGCTTCGTAGAGGGGCCGCATGAGTTGAGCAGCGCGGGGCACGAAGCGGTGATAAAAATTCACCATTCCCAGGAATTCCTGCAGGGCCTTTATGGTGCGGGGAAGCGGGAACGTGGTGATGGCCTCGACCTTGGTTGGCAGCGGCACGGCCCCGTTCTTGGTGATGTGGTGGCCCAAAAAATCAACGGCCGTCGTGCCGAAGTGGCATTTGGCCGGGTTGACAATGAGGCCGTGCTCGCTGAGGCGCCCGAACAGTGTTCGGAGGTGGAGGAGGTGCTCGGCCCGGGACGTGCTGGCGACGAGGATGTCGTCCAGGTAAACGAAAAGGAATGGCAGGTCACGCAGCACGCCGTCCATCAAGCGCTGGAACGCCTGAGCCGCGTTCTTGAGACCAAACGGCATCCGCAATAATTCGAATAAGCCGAACGGCGTGATGACTGCCGTTTTAGGGACGTCGGCCGCCCTGACAGGTACCTGGTGATATCCCCGTATGAGATCAATTTTCGAAAAAATGACCCGTCCCGCCAGACGGGCGGAGAAGTCTTGGATATGCGGGATCGGGTACCTGTCGGGGGTGGTAGCGTCATTGAGACGGCGGTAGTCGCCACACGGGCGCCATCCACCCCCCGGCTTTGGCACGATGTGCAGTGGCGAGGCCCACGCGCTATCGGAGCGCCGCACGATGCCGAGGTGCTCCAACGCGTCGAATTCGGCCTTCGCCACGGCGAGCTTGGCTGGGTCGAGGCGGCGGGCCCTGACGTAGACCGGCGGGCCCGTGGTTGGTATGTGGTGCTCGATCCCATGCCGTACTGCGACGGCCGAAAACGTCGGCCGCGTGAGGGCCGGGAACTCCGTGAGCAGGCGAGCAAACTCGTTCGCCGCCGGGACGGCGCATGCCAGCTCGGTCGGCGCGGAGCTGCTCAATGTGCATACCAGGGAGCTGAAGGTTTCGGCGTTGATTAAACGACGCCGTTGGACGTCCACCAGCAGTCCGTGTGCGCAGAGGAAGTCGGCGCCTAGCAGAGCCATGGGCACGTTTGCGGTTACAAACGTCCAAGCAAAGCGTTGGCCGCCGAAGCAGAGGGTGACGTTGCGCGGGCCGAAGGTGCGGATGGTCGATCCGTTGGCCGCAACCAAGGAGGGGCCGCAAACCGCGGATTGCCTGTCCTGGTCAGAGGCGGGTATGACGCTCAGTTGGGCGCCGGTGTCGCACAGGAAGCGCCGTCCGGACGCTTTATCCGTGATGAACAGTAAGTTGCCCGTGTCGCCGGCGCTCATGGCTGGTAATGAACGCCGGCCCGGCCGTTTCCCGGCCTGCCGGAGGTGCACGGGGGTCGGCATGTCCGGGCCTTCTGTCCGAACCTGGCATGATAGTAACACCACGCTTGGTCAGGTGGAGGCCCCGGTCGTCGTGCTGGAGGTGGTCGGCTCGGTGTAGCGGCCGCCAATTGCGTCGGCAGTTCGGTCGTCGACCGTGCCGGGTGCTCGGGCGCCATGGGTGTTGCGTCGGACGGCGGTGGGTCCCATGTCGCCGCTGCGATGCGCTGTCCTGCGGCGGAGATCTTGTCGGTTTCTCTGGCAAGGGCCCGGGGATCTGTGATCGTCGTGCTTGCCAGGGCGAGGCGTACCGGGTTAGGCAGCTGACGGAGGAACAGCTCCCGGAACAGGAATGCCGGAGAGTGCTCGCCGAGCAGTGAAAGCATGCAGTCCATTCGCTCGGAAGGGCGCGTGTCGCCGAGCTCGGGCAGGTCGAGCAGGCGCCGTGCGCGTTCCGCCGATGGGAGGGCGAAAGCATCGAGGAGAAGCTTCTTAATCGCGCCGTATTTGTCAGCGGCTGGCGGGCTCTCGAGGAGGCTCAGGGTGCGGGCCGCGGTGGCCGAACCGAGCGCTGCTACCACATGGTGGAAGCGGGTGTCATCGGCCGTGATGCCTCGCAGGGCAAACAGGGAATCCGCCTGTGCGAACCAAACCGCCGCGTGAGCCTCCCAGAAGGTAGGCAGTTTAAGGGCGACTGCCGTGTCCATGTCGGTAGGTCACCAATGAAGGAGCTGGGGCTCCCACGTCGATCGGAAGAATGGACGCGACAAAAAGCTGGAATTCATCCGAGTTGCTTTAATCAAACCAAACACTCAGGCACTCTGAAAAGCCCGTTTATCGGGCAGCAATATATATACATATTGTCCCGGAGCGTTTGCCCAGGAAAGGCGAGAGGGGGCGTGGCCTAGCGTCCTGGCTGCGGCCTGGCAAGTTGAGGGCGAGCCTGCCCGGGCATGCCCGGGCATGCCCGGGCGTCCCGACCGAGGCCTGGCAAGTTGAGCGCGGGCCTGCCCGGGCGTCCTGGAAGAGCCCGGCATGGTGATCGCTCCGCGTCCTTGATAGGTGCAAGGCGATTGTGAAAACCCAGCGGTAGCCGCTACAACATCCTCTTTTAACATTTTTTTTTTAAGTACAAAGTAATTACATGTATATCTTTTTCATATATTTTGCTGATTCGGACACACCTATTCTTTAATCCTTCCGGTGATTTTTGCTGTATTTACCCTCCTTTAGTTTATCCTGCCTTATGTCATGTTATTTTATAATGAAATTTGTTTGTATTCCTTGTTATTCCTCAGTATGTTAGACGTCCAAATGTTTAATGCTTTTTCTTTTTTGAATTGTTTACACTGTCATCTTACTATAATTCACCAAATGTCCGTCTGTCCGTTCGAAGGTACCGCAAAAACGGCTGAACACATCGCAACGATATTTTGGGTGGGTAATTCTGGGACCCCCTGGAGTAAAATAGGCTATATTGTTTTTCCAATTTTTCCAATTTTCCAGTTTTTCCAAACACAATGGAATAATATTTACCGATATGAACAGTGATGTGGCTTTTGTTGAAATTTTACAAATACTGTTTATTCTACGTACCAGGAGAGAGTAGATCGACTCCTGACGAACTCTTCCTACATAAACGTGTGGCTCCGAAGTAACACGGCAACGTGTGCAAAGCGACTGAGAAACAGGTGTAGCGGCCGCTTTCGTGTTACAGATTCGGCGCGCACTCTTCACACATAAACGTGCGACTGAGAAAGACGTGTAGCGACCGCTTCCGTTTTGCAGAATTCAATCTTTTTTCAAAATGGGCGCCATGTACTGTTTAGATTCTGATGATTTGCGTGTGATATGATTCAACGGATGTTTATATGAATCGCTTAAAATATAAAAAGCCTTCAATTTCTGATATTTTGCCTTTTCATTTGGGCTTCCCAATTGAAGCCACGCCCATAGGGCGGGTACCGTTGCTAGTATGTGTAATGTAGATGTAGCCTGGTGTTGGCTTAGGGTTCGAACCCCCTTCCAGGATCCTGGGTTAGAATCCCGATTGATCGCTGAATTAACGCCAGGTGGGTTGACTCAGCGTGTCATCCTTCCGAGGTCAGCAAATTGAGTACCAGTTCACTGGTAATTCCCTGTGTGTCACAAGAGGCGACTAACAGGGTTGGCGGCAGGAAGGGCATCCGGCCATAAAACATTGCTTCAAAAAGGGGACCACGGTGCCCGAAAAAGGCCGAACCCCTGCTCTGCGGGAAAAAATGGCCTCCAAGGGTGGTATGCATAATGTAGATTGTTTAGCCTCTTTGACTTGTAGTTATCAAATCTGTTTGTGACTTTGTCTGTCTTTTGTTATAATGTCCATTTTCAGCATGTTAACTAGTACACAATTTAATTATATTACAACGTTGTAGGAGCTGTGCTCCCACGTCAATCGGAAGAATGGACGCGACAAAAAGCTGGAATTCGTCCCAGTTTCTTTATTGTCACAAAACAACTCGGGTACTCTGCCAAGCCCGTTTATCGGGCAGCAATATATATACACACATTATCCCGGAGCGTTTGCCCGGGAAAGGCGAGAGGGGGCATGCCCGGGCGTCCCGGCCGAGGCCTGGCAAGTTCAGCGCGGCCTGCCCGGGCGTCCTGGACGAGCCCGGCATGGTGATCGCTCCGCATCCTTGGTAGGTGCAAGGCGATTGTGTAAACCCAGCGGTAGCCACTACACATGTCCCCCCAGAATCGACTTGCACCGGCAGGGTCAATTTGAGGGGGGTCCTGATGACCCGGCCGAAGCGACCCCTGGCGGGTCGTGGGGGGTGGGGGGGTGGTGGGCGGTCGAGTGGGGGGCACCTTGGACGGGGGGCGGCCTCGCCGCGGCGGAAGGGCCAACCGTGGCGGTTGGTCGATGTCCACGTGCGCCGGCTTGAGGCGGTCCACCGCAATCCGGTCCGACCTGCCGCCGATGTCGATGACGAACGACTTGTTGTCCCGTCGCAGGACCCGGAAGGGCCCGTCGTACGGCGGCCGGAGTGGCCCCCGATGTGCGTCATGACGCACAAAAACGTACTCCGCTGTGCGAAGCGCTGGGGGGACGTAGGACTGGGGGTCACCGTGGTGGGATGTTGGCACGGGGGCAAACCGTCGGGCGGCCTCCTGGATGTCCGAGCGCTGGTGAGCTGCGGACCAGGGACTGGTAGCGTCGGGCACGAATTCGCCCGGAACGCGTAGCGCCTGGCCGTAGACAAGCTCGGCGGTGGATGCCCGGAGGTCCTCCTTGGGGGCCGTGCGGAGGCCCAAAAGGACCCACGGCAGCCGGTCGGCCCAACCGCCGTCCTGAAGGCCGGCCATGAGCGCGGCCTTCATGGAGCGGTGGAATCGCTCGCACAACCCGTTGGCTTGGGGGTGGTAGGCCGTAATACGGTGGAGCTTGACCCCCAGGTTGCGGGCGACCGCGCCCCACAGCTCGGAGGTGAACTGCCGTCCGCGGTCCGACGAGATGTGCGCCGTAGCGGGCGACCCAGGTGGCGATGAAAGCCTGCGCCACGTCGGCGGTGGTGGTGGAGACGAGGGGAACGGCCTCCGGCCACCTGGTGGTCCTGTCCACCATGGTGAGCAGGTGTGTGAACCCCCGTGATGGGGGGAGGGGGCCCACCAGATCCACGTTGACGTGGTCGAAACGTCGTTCGGGCACGGTGAAAGGTGCCAGCGGGGCCTGGGTGTGTCGGTGGACCTTGGCCTGTTGGCAGGCTGTGCAGGTGCTGGTCCAATTGCGGACGTCCCGTCGAAGGCCGTGCCAGACGAATCGCGCCGACACCAGCTTCTCGGAAGCTTTCCGGCCCGGGTGGGAAAGGCCGTGGAGGGAGGCGAAGATGCGGCGCTGCCAGGTAACGGGCACGATGGGGCGAGGCTGGCCTTGGGAGATGTCGCAGAGCAGGACAGTGTCCGCGAAGGGGATGTCGGCCAGGCGGAGGCCCGTGTCCGCCGCCCGGAGGGCTTGCCCCGTGGTGTCGGTGGTTTGGTCCGCCACCATAAGCGTGAAGTCCACGCCGAGGTGGACCGCGTTCGTGCTGGCCCAAGAAAGACAGTCGGCCACGGCGTTGTTTTTGCCGGCGACGTGCCGGATGTCTGTGGTAAACTCCGACACGGCGGAGAGGTGGCGCTGTTGGCGGGCCGACCACGGCTCCGTGACCTTGGCCATTGCGTAAACCAACGGCTTGTGGTCGACGAACGCCGTGAAGGGTCGGCCCTCCAGGAGGTGGCGGAAATGGCGAACGGCCAGGTGTAGACCGAGGAGCTCACGGTCAAACGTGCTGTATTTGAGCTCGTTCGGCCGGAGCTGCCGGCTGAAAAATGCGAGTGGCTGCCAAACCCCGTTCACCCATTGCTCATGTACGGCGCCCACCGCGTAGTCGGAGGCATCCGTGGTGAGGGCGATGGGAGCGTTGAGCACCGGGTGAGCGAGCAGTGTTGCGTCGGCGAGGGCCCGCTTTGAGCTTTGGAAGGCCGCGTCCATTGCTGCGGACCAGACGATGTCGTGCTTGGCCGGCTTGCCCCGGAGGGCTTCGTAGAGGGTCCGCATGCGTTGAGCAGCGCGGGGCACGAAGCGGTGATAGAAATTCACTATTCCCAGGAATTCCTGCAGGGCCTTTATGGAGCGGGGACGCGGAAACGTGGTGATGGCCTCGACCTTGGTTGGCAGCGGCATGGCCTCGTTCTTGGTGATGTGGTGGCCCAAAAAATCAACGGCCGTCGTGCCGAAGTGGCATTTGGCCGGGTTGATGATGAGGCCGTGCTCGCTGAGGCGCCCGAATAGTGTTCGGAGGTGGAGGAGGTGCTCGGCCCGGGACGTGCTGGCGACGAGGATGTCGTCCAGGTAAACGAAGAGGAACGGCAGGTCACGCAGCACGCCGTCCATCAAGCGCTGGAACGCCTGAGCCGCGTTCTTGAGGCCAAACGGCATCCGTAGGAATTCGAATAAGCCGAACGGCGTGATGACGGCTGTTTTAGGGACGTCGGCCGCCCTGACAGGTACCTGGTGATATCCCCGTATGAGATCGATTTTTGAAAAAATGACCCGTCCGGCCGGACGGGCGGAGAAGTCTTGGATGTGCGGGATTGGATACCTGTCGGGGGTGGTAGCGTCGTTAAGGTGGCGGTAGTCACCACATGGGCGCCAGCCGCCCCCTGGCTTTGGGACGATGTGTAATGGCGAAGCCCACGCGCTATCGGAGCGCCGCACGATGCCGAGGTGTTCCAAAGCGTCGAACTCGGCTTTGGTCACGGCGAGCTTGGCTGGGTCGAGGTGGCGGGCTCTGGCGTAGACCGGCGGGCCCGTGGTTGGTATGTGGTGCTCGATCCCATGTCGTACTGCGACGGCCGAAAACGTCGGCCGCGTGAGGGCCGGGAACTCCGTGCGCAGGCGAGCAAACTCGTTCGCCGCCGGGAGGGCGCATGCCAGCTCGGTCGGAGCAGAGCTGCTCAATGTGCATTCCTAGACTAGAGGCAAAATCTGAAAAGGGGCCTAGAAATCACTTTAGGGAGTACGGAATGTTAGGAGCTGGCATCCATGTCAGACTGTTAAAGTGGTTCATAGTGAACATATTTCAAGTGGATGCCCATCAAATTTGGCCTTTTTAAATATTATACAGCCAAAACAAAGTGGCCGCCATTATCGAAAACTCCGAAAACTCCGGATTGTAATAAAATTACACAACTTTGTATTTATACAGGATAACAATGAAATTTGCTGTATTTGGACATATTATAATAATACACACATCTTCCTCAAACGATGTAAGTGATATTTTATCTATTTCTTTCCCTATGGAGAGACAAACATGAAAAAATGCTCTGAAAATCTAAGAAAATTACATCTTGATGCATTATATTGAGCTTGTACAAATGTACGGACATACTTTGATGAAGTTCGTTTGATTTCAAAAAAAAACTGTGTTGGGATAATATTAACATCAGTCTTCGGTGGTGTAGTCCGAGTCATCTTGGGCACTGTTCAAAGGATTCCGACACGTTCCGTCAGCGCAACCACAACCAGCGGTACATCTTAGCTCCTTAAGACGACAACTGCATCTGTGAGATTCGCAATTCTTACACTGGCATTGTGTAAGCTTGAGGTAAACCTCTGGAAATGGTTTATCACTCATCAAATGAGGAAGTATATTTCCAGTTGTACCGTCCTTGTTCCATCCATTTCCCACCGGGGAAGATATATCTGGTTGTGCGATCAGTGAAGAGAGCCAAATTGTACACTGATGGTGTGCTCGCTTGATATGCAGCTTCAGAGAAGATCGGGTTGGTGGCAACTTCTCTGGTTCTTTGTGACCTTTGAGGAACATTTTGAAACGCACGTCATTGATGTTTGTGTTGTTATCATTGTTTGAATACAGTCTGCAGATGAAGCTCTCTACATCTGTCAGTGTTCTTTCAGTAAGTGTGCCGCGTCCGAGCCCGTCCAATAAGGGACAGTTCTTGATGAACGTTTTCCATGCTATTGTTTTGCCAATGCCACAAAATTGACTGACTGTGTCGCAGCCCGAGAGGGCATGGAATGCTGGAAGATTGTGGCGGGGAGCTGGATCAAGGTCTACAGCGTGCACAGCAACAAAGCTCCGTTGCTTCGCTGTTCCCGTTTGCAACCAAAGCTCTCCAGATGAGTCACTGGCAAAGTGAACGAGGAGAACAAGGACGTCTGTGTCCCTGGAACAAATGATCAGACGCTCAAACCCAAGATCTGTCACAGACTTGGCGTGTAACAATATTCTGGTATCAGCTTCATCGTGGTTTGATTTGAGGGAGTTGACGTCCGTTCCACGGGATGACTCAACCGCCGTTCGGTCATGGAATCCGCCAGATGTCACGACTTCACGATTCGGTTGAGTCGACCTTGCTTGACGAATGAGCTCCATGCTCAAAAAGTGTTCCAGGTCTTGCTTGTTTTCTGGGAGGTCAATAAATTGCCTCCAGTTGACGGGTAATGGCACATCCCTGTTGTCCACTTTGCGACGTATTGGCCGGGTTTTCCCGGTCCGTAAAATCCGAGTGGTGTCCTTGATGGTATGTGCTTCATACCTATCAAACACAACGTCAACTCTGGAGCAAGTGTCACTGAAGTGACTGAAGACAGAGGCTACGAACCGGTCTGCGAGTTGTCCAAAATTGTGGGCATTTGCAGGTTTGCCGATTGCTTGAACAAGTGCCTGGCCATCGATGATTACACACGTTTTCAGATTTGCTGTCGGTGGCTCTTTCTCTACAGTTGTTCTTGTCTGAAGGATATTTCCGAGAGCTGCTTTGTTTGTGGATCGCATTGCTCCGGATGTGTCTGCAAGTGATAGAGGAACCGGCGAAAGTTCATGGCTGAGGATTTCCTTCAGGTCCACCTCGTGTCCAGCTTCTTTTGAAACAAGCAAGCGTTGAAAGAGGTTACGGTCTGCTTTGACGAGTTTTTGTTTCAGAGTCGAATTTTTGTTCTGGACCTGATACATGCTTTTCAGCGTCAGGCTTTTCGACTGTCTGAGCTTGTCATGGAATCCCACTTTTTTCGTGATGAGACGTAAGCCCACAAATTCTTTCAATTTGTCTTGCCCTTGTGCATGTGCTGTCAGAAGACATTCCGTTATTTGAGGAGAAGCTACATCTCGAGTGGCCAGGCTAACGACAGCTAGATTTTGGTGTTGAAAAATGCCGAATTTCTTCAGTTGGTCGACAATCTTCTGAACATCTTCCTTGTCCCGCTTTAGTCTTGAGGGTCCGGCTTCTTTTACATAAGAAGGGTTGTAGTCTTCATCTGTAGCATGCATGTCCAACATGGCGCTTGTGTCGTCTACTATTCTGCTCCGTTCGTTGAATGTGAGGCACCATTGATCTCTTGCTCCTTCTGATCTCGTTATTCCTACAAGACCACCGGCAACTTTGCCGACTTTGTTGACGTGCTCTAAGGCTTGATCCGTCGATAGCTGATTGAATGTGTTATTGGTTGTCTTGACCACAAAATTTCCATTCATGAACTCCTGGTGAACATCGGGGTGGCTTGTTTCAAGGATCATAATGTCAGCAAGATAAACTGCCCCGCAGCGAGTGTAGTTTGCGTGGTCATACTGAGCAAACCAGGGTAACATTGCAGCAAAGGACGATTTATGTAGGTTCCAATTTCCAGTTCTCTCTGCATGCAGGAACAGCAACAAGATGGAGATCATTTTGATGTACGTCACCCAAAATCTGGTAGTGGGTGGTTGTGTCTCTTGGAAGTCGTCCAACAGTCTTGTTATTCTGGAGTGCTGAACTGCGTCTTTCAGTGCTTTGACTTTGTTGCTGGTCACATCTCGCTCATTGTGTGCTTCCAAAGCTTCTACGACGTGGACTGATAATGTTTGGAGCTCAACTTCTTCTACTTGGTGATCTTTAGCCCATACGATGAATGTCGGCCAGAGTGTTTTCCAAACAGCTTCAAATGTTAGCTTGTGTGCACGAATAGCCCGGTTGTACGATTTGGCCTGCATGTTATTTTGAGCTGTATTCTCTCCAAAAACGGAACTCTCCGCCCACACCTCCGTAAGACCAGAGTCTGCAAAATGATTTCCAATCACACACATGAAATTCTTGACAATGTGGAACCCCCCAAGTCGCAAGAATATCGTTTTGCATTCATTACTGTTTGCCCACTGTATTTCCTTGGCCTTGCAGTACAGCTGCTGGTCCAGAGTAATGACTGTGGACTGGCCAGGATTTATAATGTTGGAAATCCTCAGGCATCGCATCATAACTGTCCACAGCGTGTCGTTCTCGTGGGCCGGGGCGTTGAGGAGCGGCAAATACCCGATTGTGCAGAGCTCGTGTTTGTCTTGTGTTGTAACTTGGTTGAACCCGGTCCACGCTGGCACATCGTCACTGTTAGAGCCATAGATGCGAGAGAGAATCCAGGCCATATCTCGGGCAGAAGCTTCGTCAGACACCTGATCATCTGGGGTAAACATCGTCTCATTCAAGGTGGCTGTGAATTTAGGATCTTCTCGAGAAGATTGGCGAGTGACTTTCTCCAAACGATGAAGTTCGGGAGGGACCTTCAAGGACCTTGACTTTCCAAGAGGAAGTACTTCCTGTTGCTGATGTTGAGGGGTCCCTCTCTGGTAAACTACCATCTGCGTCGCATGAAACGTCCCCATACCATCTAACGTTTCTTCGATAATGTCGATGTTATCAGCAGCGTATTGGCAAAACTTGTTGGATGATATATTTGAAGGGACAGGAGTATTGTTGCAATCTGCAAAGTGTTGCAGATTTTGAACTCCAAGAGTTGTGTCCAGTCTACGTATCTGGTCATAGCTGGGACAGTGTCCTGCGTGATGGATGAGTTCAATCAACGATTTTGAACGTGTTGCCTGATGAATTGCTAGGCCAAGTCCAACGTGTTTTGGTGTGAGTGTTTTGTGCTTCGACACTGCATAGACTAGGTCTTGACTTATGCTCAAAGCAGTTCGCTTCACAAATTTATCGTCAGCCTGTCCGTCCACTTCCCCAGACAGCAAAATACTGAGGAATAGAAACAAGCTCTCCGGTACAATCTTTTCGGCACTCTCCTTACTAACTGACGTGCAATTATTTAGGCCTGGACGAGAACTGATGTCACCTCTAATGCGTAACGCGCAGTGATGCAAGGTCAACAACTCTTCTGTCTCTGAGCGCGAGAACTGGGTTGGCCTAAGATCATCCATATTTCTCTTTGTCTCCATTTCATCCGAACGCCTTTTCTGTGTCTGAACAGCGATCTTAGATGACAGTGTGGAAAACAACAATTGTGGTTGATGTGGATCGAGTTGAGGTACAAAGTTGATCTGTCCTGGAAGAAGTCGGTGTAGTTTCTCTTTGAGGCGGGATTTATTGTCCCGGTATGGTCCAGCGTCAATGCCGAATTCGCTGAGCAAAGACCTGTACCTTTCCCAAACGTCTAGAAGCGTATAGATTTCACCTCGGGCCAGTCCAGTCGATACTTCAGATGCGACTTTCTCAAAGCAGATATCTCTGGACGTTTGAGTTGTGCTTGTACTAGATTTCGATGCTTTTCTATTGAACTGTACATAACACTTAAGATGATACCTGGCATCAGCAGCCACGAGATCACTTACTCCTGCCAGGCGACACCGCAACACAGGGTCTGTTTGAGCTCCTTGGAGAATTTTGTCAGAAACATCAAAGGTAGCGACCAAATACGTTTGTTTGCAACTTTTCTCTTGGCAGAAAAAGCACAAATCAGTGTCCATAATGGACAGTTTACTGCGTAGAGATGGTCTCGGTGGTGAACTTGTCTCAGGTGCACTGCTTGAGGTGGCAAGAGTGCTTTCATATTTTTTCCTGAGTCGAGTTATTTTGAACGAACTTGTAAACGTCGAATAGCAGTCTTTGTGATTCAGGACTTCAGTCTGTTTTGTGATTTCCTTAAAGTCAATGTTTTGAATTCTTTCAACAGTGTGCCAGTTCTCAGAGTCATTGTACTTCTTGCGCTCTGCAGCGGCTTCACGGACTCTTTGAATTCTGGCGTCTCCGAGGTTTCTCGTTGGTTTCTTTGGGTCTCTGTTTTGACAGAAGATGCAGATGGTCCAGTCAGTACTTGTGTCAGAACTCCGCTTTTGGCTCTGGCATTTTACCTTGGATTCCATGTTGAAGCTCAACTCAGTTCACCACATCCTGCAAACATCAGAAATTGCATAATATGATAGCCAGTTTCTGCCGGCATATACAGAAAATACGTGAATCTTTCCATAATGAGTTTCAAGTTTGTGAGAGGTTTAACGCCTAATGATTTGGTGAAATTATGTTTTAAACACATATGCTAAAATCACATTATGCTAAAATAATTTATTATATAATAAATGATTTTAACATGTGATTAAAACATAATATCTTTGCATCAATATATTTAGGACAATTCATATATTTAGAACAATTCATAGGTATCAATGAGATACAAATGCAACATTTCAGAACCATATTTTTGGTAAAGGTTAACATATTTTTCTTAATAGTCAAATCTGACTATTGTATATAAATATGCACATAACTTTATCAAATATGTATAGTTTGGCATGATATTTGCAGGACATCTTACTGGTATCACTGGAGTAAAATATACCAAACTACACAAACATACCCACAGTAAAAGTCAAGATAAGTCGCGTGATTTGAAAATTAACAGAGTTCAGCTTTGAGATTTTTTGTACATTTTTGTGACTGATCTGTATATAACTTTATCAATTCGTTATGGAATGGCCTAATACTTATTGGACACTTTACTGGTATTGCTGCGATGATATATGTCAAATTTCAGAACCACAGCTTCAGTACAACTGAAGTTATCAGACATTTTCTAAGTTATACATTTTCTATTTGTCCGGCCATTTTGTTTTTGGTATAAAAAAATTAAAAAGGCCCAAATCAATGGGCATCCACCTGAAATATGTTCAGTATGGGTCATATTAACTAGCTGACATGGATGCCTGCTCCTAACATTCCGTACCCCCTGAAGTGGAATTTGAACATTTTTCCACCAGTCTAACCAGGGAGCTGAAGGTCTTGGGGTTGATGAGGCGACGCCGTTGGACGTCCACCAGCAGTCCGTGTGCGCAGAGGAAGTCGGCGCCGAGCAGAGCCATGGGCATGTTTGCGGTTACAAACGTCCAAGTAAAGCGTTGGCCGCCGAAGCAGAGGGTGACGTTGCGTGGGCCGAAGGTGCGGATGGCCGATCCGTTGGCCGCAACCAAGGAGGGGCCGCAAACTGCGGACTGCCTGTCCTGATCAGAGGCGGGTATGACGCTCAGTTGGGCGCCGGTGTCGCACAGGAAGCGCCGTCCGGAAGCTTTGTCCGTGATGAAAAGTAAGTTGCCCATGTGGCCGGCGCTCATGGCTGGTAATGAACGCCGGCCCGGCCGTTTCCCGGCCTGCCGAAGGTGCACGGGGGTCGGCATGTCCGGGCCTTCTGTCCGAACCTGGCATGATAGTAACACCACGCTTGGTCAGGTGGAGGCCCCGGTCGTCGTGCTGGAGGTGGTCGGCTCGGCGTAGCGGCCGCCAATTGCGTCGGCAGTTCGGTCGTCGACCGTGCCGGGTGCTCGGGCGCCATGGGCGTTGCGTCGGACGGCGGTGGGCCCCAGGTTGCTGCTGCAATGCGTTGGCCTGCCGCGGAGATCTTGTCGGCTTCCCTGGCGAGGGCGCGGGGATCCGTGATCGTCGTGCTCGCCAGGGCGAGGCGTACCGGGCTAGGCAGCTGACGGAGGAACAGCTCCCGGAACAGGAATGCCGGAGAGTGCTCGCCGAGCAGCGAAAGCATGTAGTCCATTCGCTCGGACGGGCGCGTGTCGCCGAGCTCGGGCAGGTCGAGCAGGCGCCGTGCGCGTTCCGCCGATGGGAGGGCGAAAGCGTCGAGGAGGAGCTTTTTAATCGCGCCGTATTTGTCAGCGGCTGGCGGGCTCTCGAGGAGGCTCAGGGCGCGGGCCGCGGTGGCTGAACCGAGCGCTGCTACCACATGGTGGAAGCGGGTGTCGTCGGCCGTGATGCCTCGCAGGGCGAACAGGGAGTCCGCCTGGGCGAACCAAACCGCCGCGTGAGCCTCCCAGAAGGTAGGCAGTTTAAGGGCAACTGCCGTGTCCATGTCGGTAGGTCACCAATGTAGGAGCTGTGCTCCCACGTCAATCGGAAGAATGGACGTGACAAAAAGCTGGAATTCGTCCGAGTTTCTTTATTGTCACAAAACAACTCGGGTACTCTGCCAAGCCCGTTTATCGGGCAGTAATATATATACACACATTATCCCGGAGCGTTTGCCCGGGAAAGGCGAGAGGGTGCGTGGCCGGGCGTCCTGGCCGCGGCCTGGCAAGTCGAGGGTGGGCATGCCCGGGCGTCCCGGACGCGGCCTGGCAAGTCGAGAGCAGGCGTGGCCGGGCATGCCCGGGCGTCCCGGCCGAGGCCTGGCAAGTTGAGCGTGGGCCTGCCCGGGCGTCCTGGACGAGCCCGGCATGGTGATCGCTCCGCGTCCTTGGTAGGTGCAAGGCGATTGTGTAAACCCAGCGGTAGCCGCTACAACGTACTATTTTGCTGCCATTTCTGTCTTCTTCTATGTTTGAATGTTTATGATCGGTTGAATAATACCATTTGCCTACCCTACCTACTTTCACCTTATCAATTATCTCCAGGTGGCTAGGATCTTTATAATTAAGCCCCCACTCTTCTAGCCGAAGAAAGCTGCATAAAGCAACCAAGAAAACTAACAAAAGTGATCCCTTTGACAAAAGTGACAATGTAAGCCCTTTGCTGTTTCAAACCCTACCCGGGTTCCCTCTACAGCTCCTCTAGCTATTCCTCTACAGCTAACCCTAACAATTCACAAGTAGGACATACATGCGAATCCCAATGCTACATGTCCCCCTCAGCCACTGAACCAGTTTCATAGCTTATTGGTGAGTCGTCAGCAACAGCGTAAACAGAAACGATTGGTCATGAAAGAATGGTCATTGCATAATTGGGCGCTGGTTTTAAAATTTGTATTTGTATTTGTTGCCCAGTGAGAACTGTGCTATTGCAACATGTTTGTCTATGTTAAATGACCCACAAACACAGGTCACACTTGTGCGTGAAACTTGAGGCTTCCTTGATTCAGGTTTTTCAGTAATACACTCATTAATGATTTCCTTATTTGTGTATATCCTCACATTACCTCTCTCTTTTAATATCTTGTAATATTCAAACTATGAAAATAAGTGAATATGTCAATCCTTTTCATCTGTCACAATACCGTATTTCTTAGGCACTTTGGATATGATTCTAACTTAGAAAAGAATCCCACCCAAAGTAAATGTAAATCATTCTCTCACAGTCAGCAGTACATGTCCAAATCACCGATACATTCAATAATATTCAGCCAATAAGGAGTAACTTAGCCACAAGAATGAAACTTTGTATTGATATACACCACATAGTTATTGTTCTAAAGGGTGAGTTTCAACACACTAAGTAGTTGCCCACATGGTCAACTCTCCATTACAATCAGGGTCTTGTGAACATTTTTGTTTTTGCTGTTTGATCTGTTGACCCCAGCCATATATTTATGAATTATCCTATTGATTTATGCTTCTTATTGTGGATATTCCTATACCAAAATCTTATAAATCTGTAATATAGAATTCACCTTCTTCTTCTTCTTCTGCCTCTTCCTCTTCTTCTTCCTCTTCTTCGTTTGTATGCAGCACAAGGCTGTGGAGTAGCATCATTGGCTGAGTTCACGGCTGTGTGACTGGTGCAATTCCCTCTGTTGGTTAAGGCAGGAATTTAGAATTTGGCCATGGTGCCGGCGATAGCTTGCGTACTCTTCGCAATGGACAGCATAGGATCTTTAACATCCACCAATGAATGCTGGCAGATGAGATGCCTGTTTAACATCCATCCGATGGATGGCACAAACATTGATGAATCATCCTGCCTGTGAAACACCAGGATGGCAGCTTATAGCTGTGGCAGGATTCAAACCCAGGCTAGACAGCTTAGAGGCGAGTGTGCGTACCTCTAAGCCATCCTGCCAGCCCTGGAATTCCCCTGATCAATTAATAAGTGGGCACTCTGTGAATTTAAAAATCCCCTAGATACAATTATGCAAGATAAATGTCTATTTTGAGATGCTTGTAACTTGAAAATAGTCAAATGAACTGGTTTGGAGGGCAAATTCTGAAAGCTTAGGTCACAATTTCTCAGGGGTTAAAGTTTCAACTTAATACCTTTATCCAGTGGCAATATATGAGCCTCCCAAAATATCAGTAAACTGGAACGGCACTCTCTGACGTTGCGACGTCGATCTATGTGCCTCCGCCCACATTATTACATCATTATACATACCTGTATCAACTTTGGCTTAGATCCCTTCAACTGTTCTTAAGTTATCACAGAAACAAAACTAGAACGGCACTCAGTAGAGAGCATACTTCCGCCAGGTGAACAGTTTACGTTTTGTATCCCAGAGTATACCAGAAAATCACAATACAGAATCACATTTAATCCAAATCATCTGTCCACAACTTTTTGAGATATCCTGCTATACATCGTTTTTGGCTCTATCTTCCAATGGTGAAGAATCACTTTAAAAATTCTAGTAGCCGGATCCCAATCCAGATCTTCACCAAAATCTAATCATTTCGTCCTATACGCTACATCTCTGCCAAATTTCGTCCGAATCCGTCCACAACTTTTTGAGATATTTTGTTCACAAACGGACAGACAGACAGGGGTGAAAACATAACCTCCATCCACCTTTGGTAGCGGAGGTAATAATTGCAACTTAACATGACCTTAGAATTTTTACCAAACAGGACCTCTGACCTTTGATTTTTTTTGACCCCATAATGTCATCCATTTTTCTTTCCATCATGATTTATACTTGTACGAAGTTTGATTTAAATCTCTTCAGATATTCTAAAATTATCACATTTTACCTGACATAACTCCTGACCTTTGACCTATTGATGCTATAATCCAATCAGTTAATCTTTGCATTATATATACTTATACCTAGTTTGTTAAAAATCCCATCACTGATTCACAAGGTGGCATGGTAACATAATTCTTACTTCACATGGCCTTTGAACTCTTGACCCCAAAATCTAATCAGTTCATCTTTGCATCATAATATATAATTGTATCAAGTTTGGTGAAAATCCCATAACTAGTTCACAAGTTAGCTCAGTAACATAATTTTTATGTTTGCATCATAATACATACTTGTACCAACTTTGGTCAAAATCGCATCAGTGGTTCACAAGTTATCACGGTAAAAGGATTTTCACCTTACATGACCTCTGATCTTTGACCTTGTGACACCATATAAAATCGCTTCATCTTTACATCATTATACATACCTGTACCAAGTTTGACTTGGATCCCTTCAGCCGTTCTCAAGTTATAAACCTATTAGAGACTGTGACCTTTGACCTATTGACACCAAAATGAATTCAGTTCATGTTTGCATCATAATACATACTTGTACCAACTTTGGTCAAAATCGCATCAGTGGTTTTCAAGTTATCACGGTAAAAGGATTTTCACCTTACATGACCTTTGACCTTTGACCCTGTGACCCCAAAATCGAATTAGTTCATCTTTACCTTATTATGCATACCTGCACCAAGTTTGACTTGGATCCGTTCAGCCATTCTCATGTTATTGTGGTAACGAAAAGCTGTCATGGACGGACGGACCTCTGGACACACAGACAGACGGACAACCCGAAAACATGCCTTTGCAACTTCGTCGGCGGAGGCATAGCTAGAACAGCACTCGATAGAACACATACAAGCCAGGCTGAACAGTTTACATTTTGTATCCCACCGATAGGCCAGATCTGGATCTGAACCTGAACCAAAATCGATTCAGCTTGGTCTTGTCACCCACCCAACCCATCCACCAAGTTTTGTCATAATCAGTCAACAACTTTTTGAAATATGATGCTATACTGTATATCGTTTCTGGCCCTATCTCTCAAATGGTGAAGAATCACTTTTTTTTTTAAAAACCTCTCGTATCCACATCCGGATCTTCACTAAAATCGATTAGACCTTGTCTCACCCCAATCTGTCCACTAAATTCCGTCTGAATCCGTAGCATAACTTTTATGAGATATCCTGCTTACAGACAGACAGACAGGGGTGAAAACATAACTCTCTCCACCTTTGGTGTCTATCAAACTCGGTGAACGTGGACTCGATTTGCAAGTGCAAACATAAGCATGGTGCCCTATTTTTAGAGAGCATATGCCCAAAATCACCTGGAATATGATCCCCCTGATAAAGATCCTTATGCTGCCAGAAACATGAAGACTTTGGAACAAAAAAACTGCAGCTGGTTATTTTCTCTTTGCATGCAAGTGGCTTATCCAAAGTACAATCAGGCTTGTATACCTGTGTTTATTTTAACACATCCTTTTGGCAATGCAATGCATCATCTTGTCCCTTGCTTTTTTCTGCCCTTGCTAAAAATCCATATTCCTTATCCATATCCAGCTCATATATTCACATTGATGTTTTTATCTTTACCACCGAAGGCAGGCGGAGGTTATGTTTTCACCCCTGTTTATCTGTCTGTCTGTGCGCTATCTCAAACAATTATGGATGGATTCAGATGAAATTTGGTGGACAGTTTGGGTTGTGTGAGAAGGATGAATTGATTAGACTTTGGTGAACATCCAGATACTATAATTTTTAAGTGATTCTTCATTTGAGAGATGGCCCTAAAACGATATTTAGCCCGATATCTCAAAAAGTCATGAACGATTTGGATGAAATTTGGTGGACATGCTAGGCATATGACAAGGATAGATTGTTTAGATTATAGTGAAGATCCGGATACGGACACGATAATATTTTTTAATTTTTAAAGTGATTCTTCATAATTGTTGGAGTTGGTTAGGTGATAGGAACACGCCAAATAGATTTTAGTTGTGGTCCAGATGCAGGTCCGGCGCATCAGTAGAATACAAAACCTAAACTGTTCAGCCCTGCGAAGGTATGCACTCTACCGAGTGCTGTTCTAGAGTTTGTGATTCTCCCTTGTCCATCTGCTCTTTTCTCTCTGTCAATTGTCAGCTTTGTTGCTCCTTCATGGTCTTGTCCTCTGTTTAAAAAATATATTTTTTCATTGTATTGCAGGTTTGAGCCCCAAGAAGACATTCCCTTTGCCATTCAAACAGACCAAGATCGTGTATTGTTCATCAGAGCAGTAGCTGAACTGATGGTGAGAACCATGGAAACCTACTGTATTTGTGAGGCTGTGAATTGTACTGACTTTGTTTTCATTCTGATATGCCTTTGGCATCAGGGTGCCCACACACAACTTGTCATGAATGTTTCCTTAGCTGAGAATTTTACCCCAGACAAGTCATTGCTCTCGCAAGGTACTGCCAAAGGAACTGTCACACAGGGCAAGAATGACGGTTATAGTTGGGCCATGAATCAAACCCAGACTAGATGATTCAAAGGCAAGTGATCTGCTCCTGAGCTATCCAGTTATCTTGTGCTGATATATTGGCCACGTCTTTATCACATGGGTGCTTTGAGAGCTTTAACATCACTTGTGTCTGACACAAAACTCTGATTCAATGTTTCGAGAACAGGGTGACTTTCATCCAGTCCAATGTAAGACACAATCACCGTAACCTAATTATTACCCTCCCTCAGTAAGCCGGCTGCACAGATCTGCAAAGATCACTTACACAACTGGCATTTTTGGGGATATACCTAATTGGTCAGTCTGTACAATACAGAATGTAAGATTGTATCATTGGCAGTTTTATTGAGATTTATAAATACGTTTAATTTGGCAAAAAGGAGAACAACTCTCTTATTTTGCCAAATTAACTGATTGATATGCCACCCCGCACTCATCCCCTCACCCTCCACACAATGTCCTAACCCAACACCTTTTCCCATGTTCAATGCCGCAACCCAAACCCCACACAATGTTTGTCTTGTAGGCCACCAAAGCTCACATCCGACTCAACACCAAGTGGCTTTACCAAGCAGATGGATATGCAGTAAAAGAGTTACTCAAGCTGGCCAATGTGTTGTGCGAAGCCTCACAGGAATCTAGTGGTGTGGATCATGGTGATGATCAGGCTGCACATGTTAAATTCGATCTTGGCTCTCAGGTACGTGTCCCCGCTTGGTGTATTTAACTGGGACCTCTGAGTTCACTGTAACTGCCAAAACAAGCACTTACTTCACAGTTGCAAGAAATAAATAAATAAATCCCTTATGTAATGTCTGCTACTGATAAAGAAATATGACAATATATTTGTCTATCATGAGTTTGAGTGTGGCGAGGCTTGCATGTCTGACCGTACAGAGTTCTTAAAGAATAGACTTTACAAAACACAAATCATCCTGCTTGGATAGCAGTCTTGGCACTGCAGAGTGGGACTGAGCAGGATGCTTTGATTTATTTGGCAAGCATACTTAAGATCAGTTGTTTCTGTTTCCTTTTGAGAGCAGCGATTTGTGTAAGGGGGAGCTAGGTGAGAGTCGGGGTCAGAAAGTGTCTTGGCTAATGGTTAAACACGACAGCCTCTCACATAGCAAGTCGTCGTTGCTTTGTCTCATACCGCATCAATGGTATATGCTGCCAATGCCATAAGTAACTACCTCCAGCACATGAACTGCGGGTATTTATTTACACCCAAGCCATGTACCAATTTGAATAAAAGTAGGTTCTTGAAAGCCAGTATAAAGCTTTTCATGTCCACAGATGTGAGTAACTGGTTCCACGTTAACCTTGATGGTTTTTGTCCATCAATGTTAACAAAGACAGTATATTACTTTTGGTGGACGAAGATTATGTTTTCACCCCTGTTTGTCTGTCTGTCTGTTTGTCTCCCTGTGAGCAGGATGTCTCAAAAAGTTGTGGACGGATTCGGACGAAATTTTGTGGACAGGTTGGGTGTGACAAGGACGAATTAATTCGATTTTGGTGAAGATCCGGATTGGGATCTGGGTAGTAGAATTTTTAAAGCGATTCTTCACCATTGAGAGACTGGACCAAAACAAATATATAGAATGATATTTCAAAAATCTGTGGACGGATTATGACAAAACTAGTGGATGAGTTGGGTAGGTAACAAGAACAAGCCGATTCGATTTCTGTGATGATCCAGATCCAGATCCAGATCTGGCCTACCAGTGGAATACAAAAAGTAAATTGTTCAGCCTGACGGAGGTATGCTCTCTACCGAGTGACGTTTTAGTTTCAGCTGTAGTTAAATCAGCTCAGTGGTGAGGAGCTCAGCCAGTTAATGACAAGGCTGAGGATAAGGGAAGTTTCCTTTGTGCTTGGGTGTTGCACCATCAGGATTGAATTATCTTTAGTTTGTACATCACACTTACTCTGTTTATGTCATCAGAAGCTTCTTTTGCATTATCTTTGCTGCCTTGCCTAGTGCACAGAAGAAATTACGTCTCTCTAGATCTGTGGTTCCCAACCTGGGGGCCATGGTGTATTTCTCCGGGAGGGGGGGGGGGGGCATGGGGTAATTTGAACTATACTAAAAATTAAATATTGTTTTGTTTTGTTTTGTTTGAAGAGAAGAGCTTGACAGAGTTTTGGGTGGGAATGGGTCGCTTCCTTAATATCAGCCAGATAGCTATCCGGGTGCTTCTGCCATTCTCGTCTACCTATCTCTGCAAAGCGGGATTTTCCACTCTGTTGAATATCAAATCAACAACAACACAACATGCATTTTAAGGCCATTTCCCTGCTAGAGCGGGGGTTAGCCTATCAAACAACAGGTTAGCCTGTTGAATATCAAATCGAAACAGCATAATCGGCTCCATGTGGAAGATGACCTCCGTTGTGCCCTGACTGTGACTCAACCACGGATACCTCAATTGGTAGCTAAAATGCAATTTCAGCCATCCCACTGAGTTTTGAATTCACTTTTACGGCGCATGCACAGCGTCCCTAGTTTTGATTACCTGAGTTGTTCTCGAATTGAGTTTCTTTTTGTGAGATTATAACACACTGCATTAAATACAGACACAACAGAGGTTTTTAGTTTTCACATATTCTTGACTTGGAACCTTTTCATACTGTTTTCTTGTGTGACAGTTCTATTTTATGCTGTCCATAGTGTTGCTACTGATAATATTAAAATCTCATATCAAACATGCATCATTCGAGCGACGTTGCTTTGTTTGCTTCTTCCAAAAACGATGTAGTTGGGAGCCAGTGAGGAACAGAAAAAAAACTATGGAACTAAATGTTCATGTTGGCTACTTAGAATTCCTCATTTTCTGTGTAATAATTTACCAATTCTCATACAAACAAAATAGCCAATTAAAGGAAAAAAACACCTCAGAATGCACCACAGAACATCTAGAAATCAAAAAATTTCTGGGGGGCATGCCCCTAGACCCTCCTAGCCTTCTCTTGACCCTCGCGAAAGGGGGGGGGGGGGTGCTGGGGATGTGCTCTGGGAGCCAAGGGGGCCATAACACAAAAAGGTTGGGAACCCCTGGCCTAGATCATGATAAGACTTCCATGGCAACACAATAATTGTGTCGTAGACACAAATGGCTTCTACATCCTTTGTGCCACTTGTATCATGGCAATTATAGTTACTTTCAAGACGATAATGTACAGTTGCTGTGCCAAAATTATTGGATAAGCATGATGGAGGTATGCAATTGAGTATTGCTTCTCTGGGATAAATGGGATAAACTAAAGAGACATTATTGCAATTCTCCGTTTTACCCTTTTGCATCAGTGGTGTGAAATTGTATTTACAGTATTGAAGGATGTCTTTTATCTGTGATGTGTCTCCAGGCCTCCAGCTCCGTTGTGGGGTTGACACCTCGTGTTAATGTTGTGATGAGGACAAACCTGTCCCAACAAGACATTCATCACAGGCCCTTGTAAAGTCGGCAGTGGTAATGGAAGTCGGTGGGATTTTGTTTTTTTTCACCGGTGTTTGTGGATTGTGCAGGTAAAAGACCTGAAGCTTTGCCGTCGGCTGGCATCAGAAATCACACGCAAAGGGGCAGCCCTGTATGACCTCCTGGGACAGGAAGCCGATCTCAGAGTGAGTGGCATGTAGAAGTCCTTTTGAAAGGATGAATACTCCTCATTTTACCTAACAGATCGAATTCTTAGTTGTGCAGATTTAATGGATGTTACTGAAATGGAAATATAACCTGCAATTCTCTAACGAGCTATTTCTGCTGTCCAGCTTCCCTGTAGTAGCCTCCCTGCTTGATATATGCCACATTTGCGTGAGCATTGAACCTCACCACTACAAGAAACTCTGTTGCCTGTTTACAACAGCCATAAATATTTGCCGGACTAGTCACAGGAATTTCAATCCTCAAATAGGCACATCACTGTACTGCCACACTTGAGGAGGATTTTTGAAGTGATTTTTCTTCTGTACTTTTTCAGTTATCCAAGATTTCCTCCAAAGAAGTGAATTTGAAAAATTATTTTTGATTTATTCAATGTTTCATTTTGCTTTGTGTATTTGAAACCAAGGATGAAAAGGAATGCAGTCCCTAAAGGAATGCATTTTCAGTTATATATATATATTTACATTATAAACATCATCTAAAGATGGCACTGTCAAGGATGATATGAAGCTTGTTGTCCTTTCTGCAGCTTTGTTTACATTGATATGAAGTTTGTTGTCCTTTCTGCAGCTGCGTTGGAATTAAGGATATCGTGGCATATTTAAAAGAAGAAAGAGCAATCGGAGATTGCAGACCCTCACCAGGACATGTTTGTGTATTTTGTGTATTTGTATATTTGTGGGATGTATTTTGTGGGGTGTTTATTAGCTGCTGTGTTTGTGTGGTTTATTGGTGATGTAGATTTATATTCAATCCAATATGGCTGCCAAAACGCGTGACTAATGACATCATGATATGAAGTGTAGAGCGACTGAAACGACAGCGACAGAGCGACAGAGCGACTGAAAATCATAAATTTAATTCTCCTATATCCTTTTGGTGTAGATCATGCTGAATAAATTTCAAACTGATCGGATCAAGCGTTTCACTTGTCTAATTATGACATCATCATGCCGGCAAATGGGACACCCGTTTAACGTCCATCTGAGGGACGGCACACACATTGATGGATCACATGCCTGTGAAACACCGGGATGATATCAATGATCATTGTTATACAGTATATCAATGATCTGCCTGATTGTATTCTTTCTCAATTAAGCATTTACGCAGATGACCCAACACTGTAAACTACCTACCCAGGAGCCTTGTCTCCTCCTACCTGTGACCATGCAAGTACCACTCAATCAGGACCTGGAGAGTGTGATGAACTGTGGAAAAGACTGGCTTGTTATTTTCAACCAAAGAAAGACCACCTCATTATATGTGTCTAGTTCAAGATCACCTTGTTTCTGACCCTGTCTATGGATTCTTCACCTTTGCAGGAACTCCCTGTTATCCATCTTCTTGTATTGGATATCAACTCGAACCTCAGCTGGGAAACGTACATCTCTGGTAGAGCTAAAAGAGCCTCCCAGCGTCTTGGCTGCTTATTTAGTGCTCGGCGATACCATTATCAAGCTACTATGCTCCATCTATACAAGGCCACTATAGTCCTGTCATGGAGTATCATTGCTATATTTGGGCTGGTGCTCCGGCCTGTCACCTATCTCTTCTTGACAGAATCCAGCGACGTGCTGCCATTCTGGTGGGTTGGGAGTTGGCATCATCTCTGGAACCTCTCTCGGTCCGCTGCTCTGTTGTTTCCTTGAGCCTATTCTACAGATATTACCACGGAATGTGCTCTGAGGGTCTATCACAGGTTATTCCACCTGAGCATACTTTCAGTCGCTCTACACTTTTGGCAGTTTCTTCCCATCCATACACTGTATCTGTCCCAAGGAGTAAGACTATGAGGTATTCTTCTTTTTTTCTTTTTTTTCCCCTGCACGGCATCACTCTGGAACAGTTTACCTGCATCCTGCTTCCCCTCTATCCCAACCTACCTCAATACAAGAGAAATGTCAATAGATTCCTCCTTTCTGTCTAATGTCTAATATCTATACTTTCCTTTGTGTCGCCCCCACCTCGAATGGCCTTCGAGGCTTTGTGATGGGCGATATCTCATTTTTTTTAAATGACGCTTTATAGCTAGGTACGGATTTTAACCCAGGCAATACAGCTTAGAGGCAAGTGTGCGTACCTCCACGCCATCCTACCAGCCCTATTGGCTACTTTTTTGGGCTCTTTTATGCAAACCTACTTTTTTCAGGCCTTGTACCTACCTCCTGTACTCTCCTACCCATGTCCTCTCATAGCCACCCCAGGTCACACATGTACCTCTTGAAACCCTCACCTGCTCACCCTTCCAAATTCCAGGCTAGTTTCCCACTTTCCTTCATTCGTCTTTTTATTATCCTGATTGTGGAATTGTCTCCTTGTGTTCGGTATATTGTCCTCCCCACTTCCTTCAAATGCGCTACCCATCACTCACTACCTTATGCACTCTCCGATGTACATGTGCAATCTCTTCGACACACTGATTCTTTCCTATTATGGTCCTTTCCTGGCCATGAGCTCAGAGTGACTCTTGTATAAAAAACTCTTGCTCAGAGCTTTCGATTTACGGTAGATCCGCATCTCGAAAGATCATGAAGTAAGGGGAAAAATATTAGAATATTTAGTACTGTACTTCATAATCCATAATGTCTATATTGTTCCGCCTAGAAATAAGTAAGTGACATACACTGATGAAACTTGGTACAGAAGTTGTGCAAGGTATGCAAATTAATATAATTCGTTTTGCTTTCTTTTTTTTCTTAATAGGGCCAATAGTAGAGTAATTTTTTATTTTTATTTTTTTGTATACTGAATCGAGGCTCGTGAAAGAGCTAACATTTATTTCACAAACAAATCAACCAGACAAACAAAATATATAAAAAGAGGGAGCGGAAGACAAGATGGGGAGAGAAGGGGAAGCACACAAACACAACATTTGAGAGCAGGGAGATGTGTGGGAGGGAGAGGGCTTGGGGGGAGGAGGCGTGGGAAGGGGGGGGGGGGGGTGGGAGAAGTATAAAACACAAGGACACCAAGGACTTCCAGGACAGAAGTTGGTATTTCAAAAAGGTGGATTTGGGGTGAAATTAGCGGGGGTAGAAAAGATCAAGGTTTTGGATGGGGGAAGATAAGAGATGGTGGTGAACAGCTGTTTTAAAGACCTGGAGGGTGGAGTGGGATTGAAGAGAGTGAGGGAGTTTGTTCCAGAGGCGGGAGAAAAGAGGAATGAAGGAGTGAAGGTGAGCAGAGAGTCTTGATTTTGTCAGTTTAACCATAAGAGGGGTGCAGGCAGATCTTGTGCGACCTGTAGGAATATTTGGGGGACAGAGCCCAGAGAGAGCTGGGGGGGGGGGGGGGGCAAGGCCAGAGAGGAGTCGGAGTCGGTGAACGGTATTTCACTGTGTGAAGCCATCATTTCACATTTAACACAAGTTTAGTTAGTTAAACACATGTCAAATTTAGGCACACAGAAGGACATTTTGGCCCATCATGCTTGTGTCATATTCACCCTCCACCTCTCACACCCACTGCAGGTACAGTACAGCATAGCCATTTATACTGAGAATCCCAAGAAATAATTTTCACAATTGTGCAGCACACAATGGCCTACGTTTTTGAGCGATAACTTGAAATTAACATCCACAGCCCAAATGTAAAAGAGATGTCTGCTTGGATATAAAAACAAATTCAGCCATGTTTAGTGATGAAACATATACAAAACTATAAATTCATATTATAACTACATTTATTTATTTATTTATTGTCATCTGTAAGACTTGGCATCAGGAAGGGCATCCGGCCATAAAAACATTGCCTCAAACAGGGAACCATGATTGTCATGGGGCCCGCAAGGCTAACCCCCGCTTTAGCGGGGAAAATGGCCTTAAAATGATCATTCATTCATTCATTCATGTAAGACTATCGCTGGAAGTCATAGCGATACAATTTGCTGAAGGCAACCCATGACATGTGTACAACACTACAACATACAGTGCATTCAGAAAGTATTCAGACCCCTTCACTTTTTTCACATTTTGTTATGTTGCAGCCTTGTGCTGAAATCGTTTAAATTCATTTTTTCCCTCATCAATCTACACTCAATACCCCATAATAAAAAACCACCTTTAGAGGCCATTTTTCCCCGCAAGGCAGGGGTTGGCCTTTTTCGGGAACCGTGGTTGTTGTTTTTTGGTCCCCTTTTTGAAGCAATGTTTTACGGCCGGATGCCCTTCCTGACGCCAACCCTTTTTGCCGCCTTTAACGACAAACAGGGAATTACCAGTGAACTGGTACTCAATTAGCCGACCTCGGAGGGATGACAGGCTGAGTCAACCCCCCTGGTGTTAATTCAGTGATCGACCAGGATTCGAACTCAGGATCCTAGGATCCTAAGCTGGCACCCTAGCCGCTAGCCCAACACCCCCCATAATGACAGAGAAAACAGGATTTTAGAAAGTTTTGCAAATGTATTAAAAAGAAAAAACTGAAATATCACATTTACATAAGTATTCATACCCTTTGCTATGACACTTGAAATTTAGCTCAGGTGCCTCCCATTTCTCTTGATCATCTTTGAGATGTTTCTACACCTTGATTGGAGTCCACCTGTGGTAAATTCAATTGATTGGACATGATTTGGAAAGGCACACACCTGTCTATATAAGGTCTCACAGCTGACAATGCATATCAGAGCAAAAACCAGGCCATGAGGTCGAAGGAACTGCCTGCAGAGCTCAGAGACAGGATTGTGTCGAGGCACAGATCTGGGGAAGTCTACAAAAAAAATCTCTGCTGCATTGAAGGTTCCCAAGAGCACAGTGGCCTCCATAATTCTTAAATGGAAGAAGTTTGGAACAACCAAGACTCTTCCTAGAGCTGGCCGCCCGGCCAAACTGAGCAATCGGGGGAGAAGGGCCTTGGTAAGAGAGGTGACCAGGAACCCGATGGTCACGCTGGCTGAGCTCCAGAGATCCTGTGTGGAGATGGGAGAAACTTCCAGAAGGACATCCATCACTGCAACACTCCACCGATCTGGGCTTTATGGCAGAGTGGCCAGATGGAAACCTCTCCTCAGTGAAAGACACATGAAAGCCCGCTTGGAGTTTGCAAAAAAGCACCTAAAGGACTCTGAGACTGTGAGAAACAAGATTCTGTGGGTTTTCATGTGTCTTTCACTGAGGAGAGGTTTCCGTCTGGCCACTCTGCCATAAAGCCCAGATCGGTGGAGTGTTGCAGTGATGGTTGTCCTTCTGGAAGTTTCTCCCATCTCCACACAGGATATCTGGAGCTCAGCCAGAGTGACCATCGGGTTCTTGGTCACGTCTCTTACCAACGCCCTTCTCCCCCGATTGCTCAGTTTGGCCGGGTGGCCAGCTCTAGGAAGAGTACTCGTTGTTCCAAACGTCTTCCTTTTAAGAATTATGGAGGCCACTGTGCTCTTGGGAACCTTCAATGCAGCAGAGATTTTTTTTTGTAGGCTTCCCCAGATCTGTGCCTCGACACAATCCTGTCTCTGAGCTCTGCAGGCAGTTCCTTCGACCTCATGGCTTGGTTTTTGCTCTGATATGCATTGTCAGCTGTGAGACCTTATATAGACAGGTGTGTGCCTTTCCAAATCATGTCCAATCAATTGAATTTACCACAGATGGACTCCAATCAAGGTGTAGAAACATCTCAAAGATGATCAAGAGAAATGGGAGGCACCTGAGCTAAATTTCAAGTGTCATAGCAAAGGGTCTGAATACTTATGTCAATGTGATATTTCAGTTTTTTCTTTTTAATAAATTTGCAAAACTTTCTAAAATCCTGTTTTCTCTTTGTCATTATGGGGTGTTGAGTGTAGATTGATGAGGGAAAAAATGAATTTAAACGATTTCAGCATAAGGCTGCAACATACAAAATGTGAAAAAAGTGAAGGGGTCTGAATACTTTCTGAATGCACTGTAATGCCTGTCGTGGTCACATGCACATACAAATAATCATTACATAGAATACCAAGAAATATATTTTTACAATGGCCTTTTTGTAATGTCCATAAATGTTTGTGCTTGTTCAGGAAATGCGTAAAGATGTGATATCTCAACCACTCAAGATCGGAGATGCTGAGAACGCCCTCCAGGATACAATTGCCGACGTGCAGGTTAGCAGCTCAACAGTCAAAAGCTTCCTCAGAACGTCCCTGTACCATCCTCATTTGCATGCACACATCCTTGCCTGAGCTCATGAATCTCACTATGTACTTTAAGCCTCAACTCCCTCCAGCTGAGGAGAGGAAGCTGTATTTCAAATGGCAAGTCACTGGCTGGCAACGAGAGGTCATGGTACGAGAAGCACATGTCGTACTTGGCTTCTTGGTGCATGTGTAGTTTCTTGCAGGGTACTCATTTTTTTGTGTACAAAATTTACGTTCATGGAAGAGCATAGTGACAGAGGGTATAAAGGCAATGCATTGGCAGTGGGGCAACTGTTGGACACCAGCAAGGAAATGAATAAACATTAAAAAGGAGGGAGAGGATGGAAATCCCATGATAAACTGCATGTGAGAGGGTTATGTTACTTCGGTAGGGTTGATGGGGTAGGGGGTGAATGAGGGGAGCGGGTTATTTGTGAGTAAGGATGAGGGGTGACGTGAGATGGTGGTGCATTGTTTGCTTGCTTGAAGTCCTGGATGGAAAGTGCGATTGAACAGCCCCCAAAAGACAGTTCCACAAACAGGAAAAATAGGAACAAAGGAGTTGTTTTTTTTGTTTTTTTGGGGGGGGATACAAGATCGAGGCTCGTGCAAACAAAACATACAATGAAGGGAGCAGGCGACAAGATGGGGAGAGAGAGGGAAGCACACAAGTACAACAGCAGAGAACAGGGACATCGGAAGATTTGTGGGAAGGAGAGGGTTTGGGGGGAGGAGGCATGACAAGGCGGGAGCAGGGTGGTGTTGGGGGCTGGGGTGGGAGAGGTATAAAACACATGGCACTGCTAGAGCTTCCAGGAAAGAAGTCGGTATTTCAAAAAAAAAGAAGAAGTGGATCTGGGGTGAATTAGCGGGGGTAGAAGAGATGAAGGTTTTGGATGAGGGAAGATAAGAGATTGTGTTCAACAGATATTTTAAAGACCTGGAGGGAGGAGTGGGATTGAAGAGAGTGAGGGAGTTTGTTCCGGAGGCGGGAGTAAAGAGGAATGAAGGAGTGAAGGTGAGCAGAGAGCCTAGATTTTGGCAGTTTCACCAGAAGAGGGTTGCTGGCAGATCTTGTGCGACCTGTAGGAATATTTGGGGGACAGAGCACAGACCGAGCTGGGGGAGCTGGGTAGGAGTCGGTAGAAGACAGAAAGACCACAAACCTGCCTGCGGTGAGTGAGTGAAAGGCCCTCAGAGATAGCTTCATCGCGGGAGATTCCAATGATTCTGAATGCTTTGGTTTCAACAGCGTGAAGCCGAGCTAGGTGTGAGGCAGGAGCACCAGCCCAGAGGGGAGAACAGTATTCCATTGAGCTGCGGATGAAAGCCTTGTATGTGGTGAGGAGCTCAGGTGTGCCAAGGAAGGACTTTGCACGACGGAGGATGCCCAGTCGGCGACTGGCTTTGGAGGCCAGTTTGGAAATGTGGTTTTCCCAAGAAAGATCATGGCAGATAGTGAAACCCAAAACCTTGCGTGACAGAACTTCTTGGAGAAGATTGTTCAAAAAGTAGATGGGAGGGTTGTCCAGTCGGTCTTTTCTGAGAGACATAGTGAGAGTGTGAGATTTGTCAGGATTGAAAGACATGTTTCACTTGTTTGACCAGTCTGTGATTTTGTCCAGGTCTGCAGAGAGTGAGGAGGCTGCAGACTGCCGATCTGAGGGATGAGGAATGGAGCGGCAGAGAGTGGAGTCATCAGCAAAGAGATAGAGAGGATTTTCCAGAGAGTTGGAGAGATCATTGATGAAGACCAGAAAAAGCACAGGACCCAGAACACTGCCTTGGGGAACTCCAGCCAGAACAGGAAGGGGAGGTGAGAGAAACCCATTCATGGCCACACGTTGACTACGACCAGCGAGGAAGTCTGCAAGCCATGCGTGGAGATTTCCATGGATACCATAAGAGGAGAGTTTGGTGAGCAGAGCGGGGTGCCAGACCGTATCGAAGGCACGTGATATGTCAAGGGAGACAGCTAAGTCTAGATTTTTGGAGTTGATTTTGATTTTGATTTTGAGATTTGGAGTTGATGGTGTCTCCTATATAAACACCCATCCGGTTTGGACCGGTTTGAGTCATACCAAAGACTTTAAAAATGGTATGTGCTGCTTCCTTGCTTGAAAAGGATAGAGCACACACAATCCCCATCGGTTGGCATCCATGGGGAGGAGGAAATTCCTCTTGAGGAAATGCCCCACTGAGTATGGTGAGAAAAGTGACGCCATTGTTATGACGTCGCTGGTACACAGAGTATCCCGGGAAGTGATGGTAGCGATGGCATTTCCCCGAAGCTCAGTGGCTGTGTTAAGTGTTAGTCTCGTGTGTGTGTGTGTGTGTGTGTGTGTGTGTGTGTGTGTGTGTGTGTGTGTGTGTGTGTGTGTGTGTGTGTGTGTGTGTGTGTGTGTGTGTGTGAGCTCTATTATGAGCCTTAGCCCATGTATAAAAAAAAAATCCTCGCGACCATTCCAATCTTTGCCAACATCAGTGTGCTAGCTGGGTTTGTACTTTGCCCTCATAGTGGGAGATTCCAATAATGTTGGAATCTCTCCACATCATAGAAGCTGTTGCATTTAGATTCCACATAACCTTGGAGAGAATGTTGAGAGCTTTAGATTCCACAGAATCCAGGAGAGACAGATGTGATAATGGGGCGTCAGCCAATGAGGGAGAGCAATATTCCAGAGAGCTAAGTACAAAAGCCTTGTCTGCTATGAGTACTGATTTTTTAATGACTTTGAACTGCAGAAGAGGCCCAGTCGGTGGCCTTCTTTGGAGGCTAGCCTTGCTATATGCTCTCAAGAGAGATCATGGGTGATGATGAGACTAAGAAGTTCAAGACCGAGTGGCTTTCAGTGGCAGAACATGGTAATAGATAAGTCGGTCCATTTCGCGATCCATAGCGACAGGGTAAGACTAATTTATTGCGCGAGGCAGCAGTGTGGTTTTTGCTCCTGTGCTGGTTTCTGTTCACGAGCTGCTTCCATAACTCTCATCCCATGCAAGTATGCCTGCAATGACATTTTATTCATTTCTCTGAGTTGTTTGCTTAAGGTAGAATGTTCACGTCTTGCTCGTGGGATTTAACGTCAGTATTTCACGTTTAATGGCAGGATAATATCTTACACATAATGTGTCGGCGCAAAACATGGAGGAAACGTTACATCAACGGTTTAGTTTTAAAGTCAGCCAGTGCCAGCCTGTGAGATGGTGATGTTGGCTTTGAACTAGGACCAGGTGGAGAAAACCACTGCCTTGCTCGAGAACATTGCTTCCGACGAAGCAAACCTCGATGCGAAGATTGAGAAGAAGAAGCAGGAATTGGAGAGAAGTCAGAAAAGACTGCAAACCCTGCGAAGCGTCAGGTTGGGTTCACATTCCCATTTCTCGATACTCATCCGATTTTTATCGCCTCGGTACGTCGTCGTGCCTCCTTTTCCATGTACCTGATTGGCTTGAGTTTCCTTTGCTCTTTTCCTTCCGTCCCTCTGCCCTGTGTGCTAAACTTGCCATGTGTACATTATCGTGCTATTTTGTTGTTTGCTGAGAGAACGGGACTCGTGCAGTAAGTCTTTCTGGCATATCTGGGCTCGTTCCAGGTAAACTGAATGACAGAGTAGCAAATATTTACCAGGAAAGCAGCGAAACCACACGCATGCGGTTTCATGCAACTTTATGGTTTCATGCAATCTCGTACAATGTATAACTTACCTCTTATTATAATATAAGTGAGATGCTTGTTTTTTTTTATTCCAGTGTGCACTTGGCTGTTGATGCTGAGATTCAAAAGTTGAATCCCCATATATTTACCGATGTTCTTGTTCATGTATGATATCCTGCATGCTCCGATAGATACAATAACAAAAGAGAGCTATAGACAGTCCACACTTTAGGTATATAATAACCGTGCATGATTTTACACTTTCATAAAAGACGTGTTAAAATATTTTAAATACAAATGTCCTGCCTTTCCTTGGTTTCAATTGCGTTTCACAAACCATGACACCTTAACTTCTTTCGTTGTAAACTCCAATTTCACTGTATGCCCAGGCCTGCATTCATGGATGAGTATGAACGTGCAGAAGGAGAGCTGGAAAAACAGTATGCTGAGTTCGTTCAAACCTTCCGGAATCTGGCACAGCTGGAGCAGCAGCTTTCAGAGGCACACCAGGCTGAGCAAGAGCGGCCTGAGGTGATGAATACATGTGGAAGGCCCCGGGGCTAGATAAGCCATTGAACTGTGTACACTATTTGAACAGAAATGATTTTCAGTGTTTACCACCCAAAATGATGTATGTAGCCTCTCCCGTCCCTTCAGGAAGCAATCAGATTAATGATGATAATAAATTAACAATAGTTTGCTAATATTGGTACAATTAAACTACCAATATTTATTAGTACTATTAATTAGTCTTAAAAACATCTCCATATGTGTTGTTTTTGATAGTGTGTTAAAAAAAACCTACATATGTGTTATTTTTGAAAGTGTGTTAAAAACACTTCCAGATGTGTTGTTTTTGATAGTGTGTTAAAAAACCTCCAGATGTGTTATTTTGAAAGTGTTAAAAACACCCCCAGATGTGTTATTTTGATAGTGTGTTGAAAACACCTCCAGATGTGTTATTTTGATAGTGTCTTAAAAACACTTCCAGATATATTATTTTTGATAGTGTGTTAAAAACACCCCCAGATGTGTTATTTTGATAGTGTGTTGAAAATACCTGAGTCCTCCAGATATTTATTACCAGTGTGTTAAAAACACATTTCTTGATCATTGCAGTGTTTCATGATTGTTGGCAATGATCAATGACTTCGGCCCATCAGGTTGCAATAAGTAACAATAGTATACGAGACAACTTTATAAAATAAATAACTGGGCAATAATTAATTATAACGTTTTTGGCATAGAAAACTCATCAGACAGAAACTCCAATGAGCCGTGTGGGCTGTAATGGATACTTGGGAGGAAGAAACAAGGAAACTACATTATTCTGATATGTTGTTTAGTCTCTGATAATTCAGATACATTTGGTAATTGTTGTACATCATACTAAAATACTGTGCACAATTTGGTGCCTGTCTGTCGGACCGAGATACATTCGGTCGTTACTTATCCAATCGCAACCAGACTTGACAGGGACACTAGAGGGTTACATGATGGAGGTTGTAGCAATTTAACTTCCCCCCCCTCCCCCACCCCCTCCCCCTGCCCCACTGCCGCACCGCAAGGAATTTTTCCCCGCCAAGGAGATTGCGTGTTGAGGTGTATAACTGTATTATAATAGCTTATCGTGGCGCTTTTCCAAGGTGGCTTTTAATAACAAAAGTAATAACAACATATATGATCGTAGGACAATATTGTCATGTTCCTGGTATGAACACCCCTGGGGACGGATAGCCGAAGAGCTTTACATTCTGAGGTTTTCAGTCAACAATGGCGAACCTTCTTTATACGCACGAGGGAGGGCAGCGAAGGGTAGCAAAGCCCTTACCTTCACGGACCCCACTGGACGTCTTCGAACCTGGATAATCAATTCAACCGACACGGAATTATAATGCAAAAATACCCGCTTTATTGAAAGAAAGGCCGGTAACAAAAGAATGCACGGTAAAACTAATATCCTAAATGGAGCGCCCCACACAGACTCTTATACAACACAAGGGGGAAAATAAAGGTGAAAATAGTGTGGAGTGTTTGTGAGGTGTGTTTGCCTGCACTCCGCCTGGCGTCCGTGACTGTCTGGGGCCGTCGAAGGTCCCGCGTCCCTACGCGGGAAACGCACGCCCTGGTGCGAAGTCTGTTTGTGGGGACAGGCCTTGGCGCGCAGTTCGCTCCTCTAGTCGCCAAGCGCGAAGCAAGCAGGCCGCGCCCATTCACTCGCCGTCTACTCCGCACAACACCCAGATGACGCACAGCCGGCACCGATGAGCCAAGGAAAGGACAAAGCGGTCGCTCGAACCGATGAAAGCCAGGGACCATGACAAAATGTCGGGACACGACTGTTACTGATAAAATCCAGATGCCAAGAGCTGTATCTGCAGCTGTTCGCAAAGACGGCCTCAACGCAAGAGAGCACCATATGTGTGACCGCACGGCACCAATGTCCCCATGCAAGAGAGAGTCGTATATGCGACCGTTCACTTTCAATGTCCGTGGCGCAAGAGGAGAAAATGTCGGGACTCAAGTCTTTTATTCTCAAGGCTCTGATGTCATCCGACAATCCCCGTACGTGCCATCAGCAAGTCCTATCTCATCGCTCTATGGTACCGGACCAATCACTGCTCTTCGGGGCATGGCCTGACGGACCTGCCTGCTTGATGTTGCGATGTGGCAGGTGGCGGCACCAGCGTTATTGTTCAATGTCCTGTTCCGGTTGGTTTTTATTTACTGTTTTTATGCACGATTGCTTGGTTTGGTTATGTGTGTGTGCTGCAGTGTCACAAGGAACACAGGAAAAGACTACAGAGGCACTTGCATACAGGGGATTATTTACCCTTAATCCCTAACTAATTAACATAACCCCACCCCTCATCATGGGGACAATTATACACTTACGTGACATCCGGTCTAACGGATTCTCTACTTATGGTACATGGGGGTTCTTCTTCTTCATCCTGACGTACAGAACATGGTAATCAATACACTTCTACCTGGACTAAAGTATTTCATTGCCTATCCCCCCACAAACGTAACAATATTAATGTTATTAAAAAAGCAATGTTAATACGAATAACATACCCCCACCCAAGAGGTTTCCGCCTTGGAAAAACGCCATGTTAACGTTTATAAATAGCTTATCGTGCCATGTCGTGGAACACCCTTACCAGAAGTAAAAAATATTATAAACTGCAAACACATTTGATAACCTTTTGAAACAGTCGCTACTGATGTTTAACACTAGACTGAAAGAAATTTGGAGCTATCCCGACATCCGTGAGGCAACCTCTGCTTGTTGTGTCAACGAACGCACCTGAGCGAAGATGTACTGTAGTCTATATACCCTACAATGGTTATTACCGCGAACCTTCCTGCCGCTTCTATGGCGTTTTTGTGGTGTTTTTCCAAGGCCACTTTTAATAACAAAAGTAATAACAACAGTAATGATAATAGCATAACAGTAATGTTATTAGAAAACAATATCCCCCTCCGCAAGGGGTTTTGTGGCTTCGATATTGCTCCCTCCCACCCCCTCCCACGACATCCTTATGGAAGTAGGTTTGAAGTTTTATTACAGGGAATTTAGAATGGTGGGCACTGTTTGATCCTCTCAATGGCCTCATCCAACATATCATGGTGTCATGCACGGTCAAACCGGTACTCCAGTGGTGACGTGTGGTGAGGCGAGTGTAGGGAGTCAATCCACGCGAGTAAAATATATAGCACGAGTGGTTTTTCAGGATTCCCAAAGCTGACCGGATGATTGGTGACTGTCATCCTCCGGGACGAAAGATCGTAAATCATGCCAGCAGAATATTCCCCCACTCGTTATTCCACCTATCTATGCAATCCTGGCAAGATAGTTTTGAGGTATGTGCACTCACCTCTGAGCTATTTAGTCTGGGTTTTGAATGTTGAACCAGCTTAAAATTGTTATCTTGCTGTTTCGCATGCAGGATCCTTGTGTACGCCATCTTTTGGATGGACGTCAAACTGCGTTCCTCGTCCACTGGCATTGGTTAGTGGACGTTAAAGACTCCAGGTGTCCTTCATTAAGAGTAGGCAAGATATTTCTGGCACCCTGAACAAATTAGAAATTGTTGCACCCTCAGCCATTGAGGATCCTGTGCCGGAGTGGGGACCTGCCCAGGATTGTAACCCAAGCCACGTAGAAACTGCCTCGGCAGAACTCACACTTTGTATAGTGCATAATTTTTAAAAATGCTATTAATTATCATCAATATTATTATTATTACCTCCGCCACCGAAGGTGGATGGAGGTTATGTTTTCACCCCTGTCTGTTTGTCTGTTTGTCTGTTTGTTTGTGAACAAAATATCTCAAAAAGTTGTGGACGGATTTGGACGAAGCTTGGTGGACCGGTTGGGTGTCTGACAAGGACAAATAGATTCGATTTTGGTGAAGATCTGAAAATGCATTTGGATATGAGAATTATTTAATTTTTAAAGTGATTCGTCACCATTGAGAGATCGGGCAAAAAACGATACATTGCGGGATATCTCAAAAGGTTATGGACGGATTTGGACGAAACTTGGTGGACCGGTTGGGTGTCTGACAAGGACAAATAGATTCGATTTTGGTGAAGATCTGAATATGGATTCGGATATGAGAATTATTTAATTTTTAAAGCGATTCTTCACCATTGAATGATATGGCCAACCAGACGGAGATATGCTCTCAACTGAGTGCCGTTCGAGGTCCACTTGCAGTGGGCTCAGCTGCTGGCATTAATCATTCAATGCTTTGTGGTTCATGACATATTTGCCATATATAGTACTGTATACATGATTCTTCCATCTGATCTGAACTAGTTCCACCACAAGCTTGACACACTGTATGGATATGAGATTGTATACACACTGTATGGACACTGATACACACTGTATGGACACTATGTAGCACATTGTAGCGGCTACCGCTGGGTATACACAATCGCCTTGCACCTACCGAGGACGCGGAGCGATCACCATGCCGGGCTCGCCCAGGACGCCCGGGCACGCCCAGCCTCGCCTTTCCAGGGCTCGTCCAGGACGCCCGGGCATGCCCGCTCTCGACTTGCCAGGCCTCGTCCAGGACGCCCGGGCATGTCCAGACTCGCCTTTCCAGGGTTCGCCCAGGACGCCCGGGCACGCCCGGTCTCGCCTTTCCCGGGCAAACGCTCCGGGATAATGTGTATATATATTGCTGCCCGATAAACGGGCTTTTCAGAGTACCCGAGTTGATTTGACACAATAAAGAAACTCGGACGAATTCCAGCTTTTTGTCGCGTCCATTCTTCCGATTTACGTTGGAGCACAGCTCCTACATTGGTGACCCGACATGGACACGGCAGTTGCCCTCAAACTGCCTACCTTCTGGGAGGCTCACGCGGCGGTTTGGTTCGCCCAGGCGGACTCCCTGTTCGCCCTGCGAGGCATCACGGCCGACGACACCCGCTTCCACCATGTGGTAGCAGCACTCGGCTCAGCCACCGCGGCCTGCGCCCTGAGCCTCCTCGAGAGCCCGCCAGCCGCTGACAAATACGACGCGATTAAAAAGCTCCTCCTCGACGCTTTCGCCCTCTCATCGGCGGAACGCGCACGGCGCCTGCTCGACCTGCCCGAGCTCGGCGACACGCGCCCGTCCGAGCGAATGGACTACATGCTCTCGCTGCTCGGCGAGCACTCTCTGGCTTTCCTGTTCCGGGAGCTGTTCCTCCGTCAGCTGCCTAGCCAGGTACGCCTCGCCCTGGCAAGCACGATGATCACGGATCCCTGCGCCCTTGCCAGGGAAGCCGACAAGATCTCCGGTGCAGGCCAACGCATTGGAGCAGCGACCTGGAGCCCACCGCCGTCCGAAGCAACGCCCATGGCGCCCGAGCACCCGGCACGGTCGACGACCGAACTGCCGACGCAATTGGCGGCCGCTACGCCGCGCCGACCACCTCCAGCACGACGGCCGGGGCCTCCACCTGACCAGGCGTGGTGCTATTATCATGCCAGGTTCGGACAGAAGGCCCGGACATGCCAACCCCTGTGCACCTTCGGCAAGCCGGGAAACGGCCGGGCCGGCGTTCATTACCAGCCATGAGCGCCGGCCACACGGGCAACTTACTTTTCATCAGGAACAAAGCGTCCGGACGGCGCTCCCTGTGTGACACCGGCGCCCAACTGAGCGTCATACCCGCCTCCGATCAGGACAGGCAGTCCGCGGTTTGCAGCCCCTCCTTGGTTGCGGCCAACGGATCGGCCATCCGCACCTTCGGCCCGCGCAACGTCACCCTCTGCTTCGGCGGCCAACGCTTTAATTGGACTTTTGTAACCGCAAGCGTGCCCATGGCTCTGCTAGGTGCCGACTTCCTCTGCGCACACGGACTGCTGGTTGATGTCAAACGGCGTCGCCTCGTCAACGCCGAGACCTTCAGCTCCCTGGCATGCACATTGAGCAGCTCCGCTCCGACCGAGCTGGCATGCGCCCTCCCGGCGGCGAACGAGTTTGCTCGCCTGCTCACGGAGTTCCCGGCCCTCACGCGGCCGACGTTTTCGGCCGTCGCAGTACGACATGGGATCGAGCACCACACACCAACCACGGGCCCGCCGGTCTACGCCAGAGCCCGCCGCCTCAACCCAGCCAAGCTCGCCGTGGCCAAAGCCGAGTTCAACGCTTTGGAACACCTCGGCATCGTGCGGCGCTCCGATAGCGCGTGGGCTTCGCCACTACACATCGTCCCAAAACCAGGGGGCGGCTGGCGCCCATGTGGCGACTACCGCCGCCTTAACGACGCTACCACCCCCGACAGGTATCCGATCCTGCACATCCAAGACTTCTCCGCCCATTTGGCAGGACGGGTCATTTTTTCGAAGATCGATTTAATACGGGGATACCACCAGGTACCTGTCAGGGCGGCCGACGTCCCAAAAACGGCCGTCATCACGCCGTTCGGCTTATTCGAATTCCTGCGAATGCCGTTTGGCCTCAAGAACGCGGCTCAGGCGTTCCAGCGCTTGATGGACGGCGTGCTGCGCGACCTGCCGTTCCTCTTCGTTTACCTGGACGACATCCTCGTCGCCTGCACGTCCCGGGCCGAGCACCTCCTCCACCTCCGAACACTGTTCGGGCGCCTCAGCGAGCACGGCCTCATCGTCAACCCGGCCAAATGCCACTTCGGCACGACGGCCGTTGATTTTTTGGGCCACCACATCACCAAGAACGGGGCCGTGCCACTGCCAACCAAGGTCGAGGCCATCACCACGTTTCCGCGTCCCCTCTCCATAAAGGCCCTGCAGGAATTCCTTGGAATGGTGAATTTCTATCACCGCTTCGTGCCCCGCGCTGCTCAACTCATGCGGCCCCTCTACGAAGCCCTCCGGGGCAAGCCGGCCAAGCACGACGTCGTCTGGTCCGCAGCCATGGACGCGGCCTTTAAAAACTCAAAGCGGGCCCTCGCCGACGCAACACTGCTCGCTCACCCGGTGCTCAACGCTCCCATCGCCCTCACCACGGATGCCTCCGACTACGCGGTGGGTGCCGTACATGAGCAATGGGTGAACGGGGTTTGGCAGCCACTCGCTTTTTTCAGCCGGCAACTCCGGCCGAACGAGCTCAAATATAGCACGTTTGACCGTGAGCTCCTTGGTCTACACCTGGCCGTTCGCCATTTCCGCCACCCTCCTGGAGGGCCGACCCTTCACGGCGTTCGTCGACCACAAGCCGTTGGTTTACGCAATGGCCAAGGTCACGGAGCCGTGGTCGGCCCGCCAACAGCGCCACCTCTCCGCCGTGTCGGAGTTTACCACGGACATCCGGCACGTCGACGGCAAAGACAACGCCGTGGCCGACTGTCTTTCTCGGGCCAGCGCGAACACGGTCCACCTCGGCGTGGACTTCGCGCTTATGGCGGCTGACCAAACCACCGACACCATGGTGCAAGCCCTCCGGGCGGCGGACACGGGCCTCCGCCTGGCCGACATCCCCTTCGCGGACACTGTCCTGCTCTGCGACGTCTCCCAAGGCCAGCCTCGCCCCATCGTGCCCGTTACCTGGCAACGCCGCATCTTCGCCTCCCTCCATTGCCTTTCCCACCCGGGCCGGAAAGCTTCCCAGAAGCTGGTGTCGGCGCGATTCGTCTGGCACGGCCTTCGACGGGACGTCCGCGATTTGACCAGCACCTGCACAGCCTGCCAACAGGCCAAGGTCCACCGACACACACAGGCCCCGCTGGCACCTTTCACCGTGCCCGAACGACGTTTCGACCACGTCAACGTGGACCTAGTGGGCCCCCTCCCCCCATCACGGGGTTTCACACACCTGCTCACCATGGTGGACAGGACCACCAGGTGGCTGGAGGCCGTTCCCCTCATCTCCACCACCACCGCCGACGTGGCGCAGGCTTTCATCGCCACCTGGGTCGCCCGCTTTGGCGCACCGGCGGACATCTCGTCGGACCGCGGACCGCAGTTCACCTCCGAGCTGTGGGGCGCGGTCGCCCGCAACCTGGGGGTCAAGCTCCACCGTACTATGGCCTACCACCCCCAAGCCAACGGGTTGTGCGAGCGGTTCCACCGCTCCATGAAGGCCGCGCTCATGGCCGGCCTTCAGGACGGCGGTTGGGCCGACCGGCTGCCGTGGGTCCTTTTGGGCCTCCGCACGGCCCCCAAGGAGGACCTCCGGGCGTCCACCACCGAGCTTGTCTACGGCCAGGCGCTACGCGTCCCGGGCGAATTCGTGCCCGACGCTACCAGTCCCTGGTCCGCAGCTCACCAGCGCTCGGACCTCCAGGAGACCGCCCGACGGTTTGCCCCCGTGCCAACGTCCCACCACGGTGACCCCCAGTCCTACGTCCCCCCAGCGCTTCGCACAGCGGAGTACGTTTTTGTGCGTCATGACGCACATCGGGGGCCACTCCGGCCGCCGTACGACGGGCCCTTCCGGGTCCTGCGACGGGACGACAAGTCGTTCGTCATCGACATCGGCGGCAGGTCGGACCGGATTGCGGTGGACCGCCTCAAGCCGGCGCACGTGGACATCGACCAACCGCCACGGTTGGCCCTTCCGCCGCGGCGAGGCCGCCCCCCATCCACGGTGCCCCCCACTCGACCGCCCACCACCACACCGGACCCCCCCCCCCATGACCCGCCAGGGGTCGCTTCGGCCGGGTCATCAGGACCCCCCTTAAATTGACCCTGCCGGTGCAAGTCGATTCTGGGGGGACGTGTGTAGCGGCTACCGCTGGGTATACACAATCGCCTTGCACCTACCGAGGACGCGGAGCGATCACCATGCCGGGCTCGCCCAGGACGCCCGGGCACGCCCAGCCTCGCCTTTCCAGGGCTCGTCCAGGACGCCTGGGCATGCCCGCTCTCGACTTGCCAGGCCTCGTCCAGGACGCCCGGGCATGTCCAGACTCGCCTTTCCAGAGTTCGCCCAGGACGCCCGGGCACGCCCAGCCTCGCCTTTCCAGGGCTCGTCCAGGACGCCCGGGCATGCCCGCGCTCGACTTGCCAGGCCTCGTCCAGGACGCCCGGGCATGTCCAGACTCGCCTTTCCAGGGTTCGCCCAGGACGCCCAGGCACGCCCAGCCTCGCCTTTCCAGGGCTCGTCCAGGACGCCCGGGCATGCCCGCTCTCGACTTGCCAGGCCTCGTCCAGGACGCCCGGGCATGTCCAGACTCGCCTTTCCAGGGTTTGCCCAGGACGCCCGGGCACGCCCGGTCTCGCCTTTCCCGGGCAAACGCTCCGGGATAATGTGTATATATATTGCTGCCCGATAAACGGGCTTTTCAGAGTACCCGAGTTGATTTGACACAATAAATAAACTCGGACGAATTCCAGCTTTTTGTCGCGTCCATTCTTCCGATTTACGTTGGAGCACAGCTCCTACAACATGATGATTGATGTTATAACCCAGGGTGAAAATACTGTAACTGATTTATTAACCCATCCACAACACAGCGGGAGATGGGTCTAAGCATTTGTGTGCATATGTGTGTGTGTGTCAGTGTCATTGTGTCTGTCTGTCTGAGCCATAACTTCTTCTTTTTTACCATTTGAATCAAATTTTCAACAAACCTTTATTATTAGAATGCTAGTAGTATAGGGGCCTGTGGAACATCCGTGTAATGTAAAATGTGACTTCAAGTCCTCAACTCTGCCCACCTCCCCCATCATAAACCCCAAGTTCTCACCCTCCCCCTACCAACTCTAAGTTGTCAATGCCTTCCCCACTCCAAGCCTTCAGACCCCCTTCCCACCTCCCTCCCCACACCACAACTCCCCCGCAACTCCCCCTCCATACCATCACAGAAACCACTATTGGAACAGCTTCTGCATGACATGTCATTGACCATCACGGTTGCATGTCGAACTCACGATCCTGCGAGATATGCGGAAACCCCTTCTCGTGGAATAGCAACTCCCAAGTGACCATGAGCAGCCTAATAGTGTCGATAAACGACCAGAACCCAATTTATCGTCCTGAAACATATATATATATATATATATATACACATTGTTAAAAGTAAATAATGACGTATGCTTTCTTTTACAATGTCGTGAGATTCCCGGAAGTCCTCGGACAAAGACCTTTATAAAAGTGGTAATAGCCCTGCTTGAGAGAATGCCACAGTTGTTTTGGGCAGGGCGTAGACAACAGACTGCTACCTCGATCATTGAGGCCTGTACGTACTATGAACTTCACGAGGCTGACCTGTGCGGCTCCAACCTTCCGATAGTTGATCCTTTTAACAGTTGCTTTGATTGTTTTACACTGAAGGGAAAACTTATAAGGGAGGGCGCTATTGTGAATATGACAGCTCCGAATATGTCTTTGGCTACCCGTAGCACCAACATGGCAGCCGTATTTTCAGGTTGAAGTTGTGGGTGGAGTCAGAACAGCTGTCCAATGACTGGGTGGAACAGAATATTAGAGACAGACAGAAGAACAAGCATATTGTGGTGCTGTGCACACACAACTCGTTTGCCAAAAAGATAGGCCACAACGCGTGGTACAAACGAAAGCACTTTATTATAAGCTCGCACATCAGCACTGGGCGGGCTCGACCTTCGAGCCCACATATATGTCGCGAGGCCACGCCTTGCCCCCGGGCGTGGCCGGTCGGCCGAAAGGCGGGGCATGTATCTCAGTTCCACGCCCGGACGCTCGCGCCACCCACTGGTGCGCGGAATTATTGATCATTGTGCCCGCCACACGCGCCCCCCCAGAATTCCCGCGCACCTGAAGGGTGAGCTTGCGGGGAAGCCGGATGACCCGGCTGAAACGCCCTCTGGCGATGCGTGCAGGGCTGGGGGGGTAGCGGGGCTGGGGGGTCCCGGGGGTCTGCCCGCCGGGGGGCGGCCTCGACGCGGAGGCAGAGCTGCTTGCGGGGGGTGGTCCAGGTCGAGGTGGGCCGGCTTGAGGCGGTCCATGGAGATACGATCCGGAGCACCGCCGATGTCCACGGTGAAATGTTTGTCCCCGGTCTCCAGCACGTGGAAGGGCCCGTCGTATGAGGGCCGCAGCGGTGCCCGGTGGGCGTCATGCCTGACAAAAACGTACTCCGCCGTGCGAAGCTCCCGGGCGACGTGGAAGGACGGGCAACCGTGGTGTGCCGTCGGCACCGGGGCGAACGTCCTGGCGGTCTCCTGAAGGGTGGGGCGCTGTTGCGCCGCGGACCACGGAGCCGTGGAGTCGGGGATAAATTCGCCCGGCACCCGCAGTGGTTGCCCGAAGACCAGCTCCGCCGAGGACGCGCGCAGGTCGTCCTTGGGCGCCGTCCTGAGGCCCAGCAGGACCCAGGGGAGCCTGTCAGCCCAGCTGCCGTCGCGGAGGCTGGCCCGGAGCGTGGCCTTCATTGAGCGATGGAAGCGCTCGCACAGACCATTGGCCTGGGGGTGGTAAGCCGTGGTGCGGTGCAGCTGGACGCCGAGCCCCTGCGCCACTGCTCCCCAGAGCTCCGAGGTGAACTGGGGGCCGCGGTCGGATGAGATGTCCGAGGGGGCGCCAAACCGGGCAACCCACGTGGCGATGAAGGCTTGCGCGACGTCAGCCGCAGCCGTCGCCGCCAATGGCACGGACGGGTGGTGCGGTCCACCATGGTAAGGAGGTGGGTGAAACCCCGCGAGGGGGGCAGAGGTCCCACCAAGTCGACGTGGACGTGGTCGAACTGACGCTCGGGCACCGTAAACGGGGCTAACGGGGCTCGGGTGTGGCAGTGGACCTTTGCGCGCTGGCACGCGAGGCACGTCCTGGCCCAGTCGCGGACGTTCTTCCTGAGGCCATGCCAGACGAACTTCGCCGCGACGAGCTTCTGGGAGCCTTCGTGCCCGGGTGGGACAGGCCGTGGATGGCGTCGAAAACCGGGCGCTGCCAGCCAGCAGGCACGATGGGGCGAGGCCGGCCGAGGGAGACGTCGCACAAGAGGGCCGTGCCCGCGACGTCGAACGGCACCTCGGTGACGCAGAGGCCCGTGACGGCGGTCCGCAAGGCCTGGACGTCGGGGTCGGCGGTCTGGTCCTCCGCCATCCGGGCATAGTCGATCCCGAGGTGGACTGCGTGTGCGACGGACCGGGAAATGCAATCCGCCACCGCGTTGTCTTTACCCGCGACGTGACGGATGTCCGTCGTGTACTCGGACATGGCAGAGAGGTGACGTTGCTACCGGGCCGACCATGGCTCCGCGACCTTGGCCATCGCGAACACAAGGGGCTTGTGATCGACGAAAGCCGTGAACGGGCGGCCCTCGAGCAGATGGCGGAAGTGTCGGACCGCCAGGTGGAGCCTGAGCAGCTCGCGGTCGAAGGTGCTGTAGCGGCGTTCGTGCGGGCGAAGCTGCCGGCTAAAAAACGCCAGCGGCTGCCAAGCACCACTCACCCACTGCTCGTGCACCGCACCCACCGCGTAGTCCGACGCGTCGGTGGTGAGGGCGATTGGTGCATCGGGCGCCGGGTGCGCCAGCATGGTGGCGTTGGCCAAGGCCAGCTTTGCGCCCGCAAACGCCACGGCCATCGGCTCCGTTCAGGCAATGTCACCTTTGCCCGGCTTCCCCCGGAGGGCCTCGTGCAGGGGGCGCAGGAGCTGGGCGACGCGGGGCATGAAGCGGTGGTAAAAATTCACCATGACCAGGAATTCCTGGAGCCCCTTGATCGTGCGGGGGTGTGGGAAACTCCTGACCGCCTCCACCTTGGCCGGTAAAGGGATGGCCCCGTGCGTGGTGATGCGGTGCCCCAAGAAGTCGATGGCGGTGACGCCGAAACGGCACTTCGCGGGGTTGATGATCAGGCCATGCTGGCCCAGGCGTTCAAAGAGCGTGCGGAGGTGGAGCAGGTGCTCCGCCCGGGACACGCTCGCGACTAGGATGTCGTCCAGGTAGACGTAGATGAAAGGTAAGTCGCGCAAGATGCTGTCCATGAGCCGCTGGAACGCCTGGGCCGCATTCTTCAACCCAAAAGGCATCCGCAGGAACTCAAAGAGGCCGAAAGGGGTGATGACGGCTGTCTTTGGGACATCGTCCGGATGTACGGGGACCTGGTGGTAGCCCCGGATGAGGTCCACCTTGGAGAAAACGGTCGTGTTTGCCAACCGGGCAGAAAAGTCTTGAATATGCGGGACCGGGTAGCGGTCGGGGGTGGTGGCATCGTTGAGCCGGCGGTAGTCACCGCACGGCCGCCATCCGCCGCCGGGCTTGGGCACAATGTGCAGAGGAGAGGCCCATGCGCTGTTGGAGCGCCGTACGATGCCCAGCCGCTCCAGCGTGGCGAACTCTGCTTTCGCCACGGCAAGCTTCGTGGGGTCGAGTTGGCACGCCCGGGCGTAGACCGGTGGCCGACGGTGGGGATATGGTGCTCCACCCCGTGTTTGACGACCACCGCTGAAAAGGTGGGCCGCGTGAGTGCCGGGAAACTGGCGAGGAGGTGAGTAAACTCGTCCGCTGCTGGAAGCGTACAGACTAACCTCGCCGGGATGGAACCTCTCAGCAAGCCGCTCGGTGAGCCGCTCAGCGAGCTGCTCAACGCGCCGCTCAGCGAACAAGTGAGCGAGCTGAAGGTTTCGGCCTGGACGAGACGTCGACGCTTAACGTCCACCAACAGCCCATGCGCACAAAGGAAGTCCGCACCGAGCAGGGCCATTGGCACGCTGGCGGTGACGAACGACCATTGGAAGCGCTGCCCTCCGAACCGCAGTGAGAGGCAATGCTTCCCAAATGTGCGGATGGGTGTTCCGTTGGCGGCGAGCAAAGCAGGGCCCCGGCCCGCGGCTTGCTTGTCGGACGCAGAGGCAGGGAGGACGCTTACCTGCGCTCCCGTGCCGCACAGAAAACGATGACCAGACAAGGTGTCCGTGATGAACAGGAGGCTGCCGGAATGGCCGACGCTCATGGCCGCAAGTGAGTGCCGGCCCGGTCGTTTCCCGACCCGTCGAAAGAACACGGCGGGCGGCACGTTCTAGTCTAGCGGCCGAACCTGGCATGATAGTAGCACCAGGTTTGCGGCGGTGGCGGCCACGTCGGCCGTGCCGGCGGTGGTGGTGGTGGTGGCGGCGGTAGTGGGCGGGGCGTAGCAGCGGCCACGAGGGAAGCAGGGGGCACTGTAGCCTCCGCACCGGGATCCACTACGGCAGCACCGTACACCGACCGCGTGTGGCAGGCCGCGAAAAATTTGTTGGCCTCTCCCGCCAGGGCGCGGGGTTCCGTTAATTTGGAACCGGCCAGCGCGAGCCGCACCTGCACAGGTAGCTGGCATAGGAAAAGCACCCGGAACAGGAAATCCGGGCGCTGGTCTCCAAGAAGGGACAGCATAAAATCCATCCGAACGGACGGTCGTGTGTCGCCGAGGGCGGGAAGGTCCAGGAGGCGGTCGGCGCGTTCGACCTCCGTGAGCCCGAACATGGCGAGGAGGAGACGTTTGAGCACCGCGTACTTGTGGTCGCCCGGCGGGCGCCGAAGGATGGACACGATGCGGGCGGCAGTGCCGGGCCCGAGGGCGGCGACCACGTGGTAGTACATGGTCTCGTCCGCCGTGATGCCCCGGAGTTGGAATTGAGCTTCGGCCTGCACAAACCAAACGTCGGCTTGCGCTTCCCAGAACTCCGGGAGTTTGACGGCGACGGCGTTGGTAGCCATGGCGCGTTCGGGGGTCAGCGACGGCTGAACCAGTCGGGGTCACCAGTGTGGTGCTGTGCACACACAACTCGTTTGCCAAAAAGGTAGGCCACAACGCGTGGTACAAACGAAAGCAATTTATTATAAGCTCGCACATCAGCACTGGGCGGGCTCGACCTTCGAGCCCGCATATATGTCCCGAGGCCACGCCTTGCCCCCGGGCGTGGCCGGTCGGCCGAAAGGCGGGGAATGTCTCAGTTCCACGCCCGGACGCTCGCGCCACCCACTGGTGCGTGGAATTATTGATCATTGTGCCCGCCACAATATCATTATATAGATGGAGAAGACTATTCAATAATTGGGTCAAAAGGGCAAAGTCTCAGTAAGTACAAACAGCTCGTATTGGCCCATCCGCCATGCAGCCCGACACGGCGCGTTTTGTAATCTCTATTCTGGAATATTCTTATTTTTCTTCATTGCGTATTTGCAGTTAATGTATTTGCCTTTATGTGTCGCTGTTTCCTAGTCTGATCGGCTAAAACCTGGGTTTTGATTGTATGCATTTTACATCATTAGTCTCACCCGTTCCTGAAAGGACTGGAGAGGTTATTGTAATTTGTCTGTTTGTCAGTGACTGCGTGAGTACACAAACAGATCTACATTAATATAGATTGTTCATTCTCAGATGTATTGTAATCTGCATACCCGGACGAGGCTTTGCATTGTTAAATGTTCAGTCTTGCTTATTTTGTAATTCCGACGAGGCCTTTCTCGTCCATTGATTGACTAGCTCTTAATTTGAGCCTTCATGATACATTTTATGAATTGCCTACCCACGGTTTAACTTTCTTCTGTTGATCAAAAGTACCTTTCACTTATCAGTGTGACATAATCTAGCATCCATTATGATTGTTATAAATGGAATTTTGCCCATGCTTTACTCTTGCTTCGTTTTTATTTTTATATTTTGTTGCCCAGGAAATGGAAAGACTATTACATCTCATGCAGAACAAACTCCGAGATGAGGAGAAACAGCTGCTCAAGGGCTCAGGTGGGCCATTAGTCACATCAAAGTCTTGGCCTGGACGATCTCTCTACAAGTTTGTAAAATATCTCCTTTACAATTTTCTTCCATCAGAAGATGAAGACTCTGAGATTGAATTTGATGAAGACAGTGCTGAGGATGAGCAAAAGGAACGGCACGAGGAGTCGACAGTCTCCCGGCCAAAAAGACCAGGACATCATCGTGAGAACAAACATTGATACAGTCCAGAGTATCTGGTTTTTTTTGGGGGGGGGGGGGGGTTTTCTTCCATTCATCATTGTTTTCCTGTACATTTTGTTTCTCTTCTTCTGCATCCCATGTATATAATGCCATTTCCAACTTTCCGCACTCGCCTCTAAGCTGTCTGAGCTTGGTGTTGGCTTGACGCTTAAGTTGGCTCTCTTAGGATCTTAGGTTCATGCGTTAGAGCCCCTGTCATGCCGTTACATAATACAAGGTGCGCCTATCATCCTTTGAAGTCGGCAAAATGAGTACCAGCTCTGGGAAATAAGTTATTTGAGTATTTTGTGTCAGAGCGGCGACCTGTCCAGGATCGTGCCCCCTAGCCAATGGGAAAGACTGCCTTGGTAGCCCTTTGCATTTGAAGACGCTAAAGGAGTGCTTCTTCTTCTTCTGCTTCTTCTTCTTCTGAGATGTTTAGCCTGGGTTCGAATCTTGGCCAGCCATAAACTGTCATCATGGTGTTTCGCAGGCAGGGCTAGGCATCAATGTGTGTGCCATTCCTCGGATATACGTTAAACTGGGAATAATTTCTGCCAGAATTAGTTGGTGTATGTTAGAAATGCAAGTGTTCTTTCCGAAGAGTAGGGGAGTTATTACAAATTTCTGCTCAAACCGACAGGGAGGGGACACTGCATCAACAGCACTGTCACCCTCCTGGAAGAACCGATGCTAACCCGCCACCCCGTGCTATCGCCACCCCGTGTGAACAACGACGATGACCTCATATTATATCAATCTTGTTTATTTTGAATTTCATTTTTTCCATTACCCTCGCTAGAGGAGAGGATATTGCATTTGTCTCCATCTCTTTGTCTGTCTGTTTGTCCACACAGAATGTGAGAATATGTATTAATTACATGAGACCATTTAGAACCAACCCTAAGACATTTTAACACTCCTAAGACACTTTAATCCCTTTACAACCCTACAACCCATTAAGACCACAAAGACCATGAAGACCCGAAGACCCCTAAAACTTTTAAGACCCTTAAAACCCTTTAGAGCCTTTAGAACCCGAAGACCCTTTAAGAACCCTTGGTCTCTTTATATCCCTAAGGTCATTCAAGACCCTTTAGAACTGTAACACCATTTAAGACCCTTTGCAACCCTAAAACCCCTAAGATTATCGAGACCCCTAAGCCCCTCGAGACTCCTAAGACCCTTCAGACTGGTCTTGCACCCTTTGCCCTCTCCGTACATTGCTCTCGTGTACCCTTGCACCCTTTTCCCTCTCCGTAACCATATTGCACCCTTTGCCCTCCCCCCAAGTTCCTGCTGGACACACGCAGTCCACCAGCAACCCCCACCTAGTGAAACTGCTGAAATCCAGAACCACTGCTCGCCTCCACTCATTTATTCCTCTTTTCCCATCTGCGCAACCGCCTTCCACACTCTCTTTAATCCAATTCTTCCCTCCGGGTCTTCAATACAGCTGTTCACCACGATCTCAAATGGTGGCGAACAGCCTCCATCCAAAGCCATGATATTTTCAACACCCGTTAAACCACCCTCACCCCTCTCAAAATTTTGCTTGTGTGCCCATCTTGCCCACCCCTTGCGTTTTCCCTATGTTACGTGCTCCTCCCCAAACCCCGGTCACGGTGTACCTCCGAGCCCCGAGAGGAGTCACGGCAGAAAGATGTGTTATTCTGTATTAGTGGGGCGGCTTAGCCCAAATATTCAAAAGAATTGTGCATTTTGTGATACAAGCACCAAATTTGGCACAAATGTACATTAATATGTTGCGAACATTTTCAGATATTGGGCCACTTGAAATTCCGTAATTTTTTTTTTCACATTTTTTCAAATTTCGTAATTTCAAATTTTTCGGGTGACACCGTCACAATTTCGGTCTTCGAGGCCGGCCGATAGGCAAAGTGTGACCGGAAGGGACGAGGTTCTCCTGACCACGTGGCCCTCGATCTGGGAAGCGATCCCAGACGCGCCCCTCACAGTTCCATTAGTGGACGCGCCCCTCACGCCCGACTTTTGGGCGGCCCCGGCAGGCCGTTTGTTTTGACGTTCCGTGACAGGCCCCGCACCCCCACCTCCGGGCCGACCGGAAGCTTGTGCTGAGTACATCATACCTGAACAACTCAGTGAGGCAGAACACAGCAGTGCACACCAGGGTGACCCCTTCAGTGCATAAACCAATTAACCTGTCCACTGCAGGGCATATAGAAATGAAGTTATTTTCTGCATATAATAATAATATAAGTTCAGTTCTATATAACAATTTCTGTTATCACCACTACCACTACAACTACCACTACTACAAGCTTTGTCTGGAATTTTGTGGACTAACAGACAAACAGACATACAGACAAGCTGGGATCAAAACATTACCTCCTTCCACCATTGAGTGTAGAGGTAAACATCATGGAAATTATATCATGCCCTAGATTTAATTCATGCTTACCCGTGTATTTGCTTCACTGGTTCACAAGGTCTTTTGCATACATGTAATTCAGACTCTCGTCTTCATTGCTGACCACACAATGTTCGCAACATATTAATGTACATTTGTGCCAAATTTGGTGCTTGTATCACAAAATGCACAATTCTTTTGAATATTTGGGCTAAGCCGCCCCACTATATCGGCCGGCCTCGAAGACCGAAATTGTGACGGTGTCACCCGAAAAATTTGAAATTACGAAATTTGAAAAAAAAAATTACGGAATTTCAAGTGGCCCAATATCTGAAAATGTTCGCAACATATTAATGTACATTTGTGCCAAATTTGGTGCTTGTATCACAAAATGCACAACAGGTTTGCTATGCTGCTACACTATATGTCAAAGATCAATGGTGAAACCACACCAATTGTTACCAACAAACAAGTATTGTATTAAGATCACACAAGGATAACAGTACAACAACAATAGTAATCAATTGTACAACCAATATATATTTCCTATGATGGTACCATCAGGTTCGTACAATATAACTCACTGTGCTCCAAGTGAGCGAAAAGAAGAACATTCCCAATGTCTCTATTCCGGCATCAAGCCAAAGTCGATCCGCTCCAATGATCGTCAGAACGAGATGTCTAATCGAGACCAGAATCCCGTTTGGATGACAGTCACAGTCACGCTGCCAAAGCTGCGCAAAGGTGCCCTCAAGGCGACTGGGAAATCACACCCTCGGTATGGACGTTCCACGGCTCCCAATCGGCGAACCACAGATTTCCCACTCAAAAGCCACGTTACACACACACACCAGATTAACGTCTGAATGCGGTGAAAATGGTTGAAGCGAAGTGAAAAACCTTGAGCGAAGCGCAAATCCTGCGCGAGGTAAAAATGGCCGACGGCCCGTTCTCGTGGCGTAACGGCACTCCGATGATTCTCCTCGGAATCAACCGCAAAACCTGTCACGCAGGTTTATCTGTCACAGCGATAACAACTCTGTCGCAGGAATCCCTTTCCCAGGAAACCCAAAGTTCACACGTGACCCTCGTTCGCCAACGTTCGCTCAGGACCTTGAAGCAGCTCGGCTTCTTGTCCGACTCACTCGCTCCGCCTTCTCTTCCTCCTCCTCTTCGTCGTCGTCCAGTTCCGGTTTCATTTCAAAACATTAACTTTTTTACCTTTTGAAAATAGTAATCTCTATTTCCCTTAAACGACAACAATAATAGTACATGGAATCAAAAATGTTTACAGTGGATGAAAACCACAACAACGGAAGTGACGAATCCGTAACACCTATCCCTCATCATTGCCTGAATCCCTTAGGCTATGAGCCGAGGGGTCGACCATGCTCAATCAGAGGGAGGATGGCTAACAGTTATTTTTGGCAAGGCCAAGGTCCCTAGTGCTGAAAAAAATGTGATAGCAGTGTGAAACTCTTAGCCGTATCTGTGTTATCATCACATTTGTCAGATCACCCATTTATCGCTTTTCGGGTCATTTTTCCCGCTTAAGATTTAGGGGGTGGGGTTAGTTTTTTGGCTCTCAAATAATATCACGTGTATATATCAGCTCGTGTGGTATATCAGGTAAAAGGTTATTGAATTACCTTTCAAATGATGTATAGAAAGTGCCTGTGTGATCTATAGTAACCTCTTTATAATGATTATTAAAACATAATTATTTCCACCAACTCTCAAAACTTCATCACAAAATCCCCAATTTTAGGAACAAAAATAGGCAAAAATCAAAAGGTATGTAAAAGGTATGTTTCGATTTGAGACACACACAGTATAATTAGAGTCAATATCCTCACACATATGATCATGATGTGCTATGAAATTCAATGCAATATGTGTAGACATGCTAATACGAATGTTGTCATCAATGTCAATATTTTCATTATATTTTAGGTGATTTGCAACCATGACAGCGGTGCACGACATCTAATGTATTTCTCTTTGTAGATTTGTTGGTGCAGAATACATTTTTAAGCAACTATAGCAACTGATGCTAATTTGTAGTAGTGGTGGTGGTGGTGGTCTCATTCGATATTATGTGTCTTTCCAGGTGAGACGGTGGTGGTGATATTGGTGGTGGTGAAACAGAGTGTACCGCAGATAGACAATTGAACAAATACTTGCAATGGAGATTGCGATCACTCAGAAAGTTCCCAAGGACGTTTGTATCATTCATAAGCTATCGTTAGATGTCAAACCAGAAGATCCGCTCATAAGCCCTCAAACATTCGATTCGTGGACTACATTGCTGGATGCGGCCAAAATACGGAACCATGCACCCATTCTCGACCTTGCTTAGTCGCTGCCAGAGAAGGAGATTCCCCGAGTATTCTACCACAGGCAGTGCAGGAGCGTGTTCACCATGAAGCGAGATTTGGAAGCACTGAAACGAAAAGCTGAATCCAATTTAACCGACGATGCTGCTGCAACATGTTCAGCGAGCAAGAGACAAGCCAGAAGGGCATCTTCGGAATCACGCATCTATGAACCGGATTGTATATTCTGTGGAAAGACCAAGTGGTGCAAGGGAACGTCATCCCGTGAAAAGTTGAGCAAGGCTGTTGATCTGAGAGCAGATGAAACACTGCGAAACAGCGCCGTGCGTAAATGTGACACGAAAATCATGGCTGCCACAAGTAGAGACATTGTGGCAGCTGAAGCACGATACCATTTCTCTTGCTACAGAAGTTACACGAGACCAAGCACTAAAGATGCACATGACAGAAACACGGCCGCCACAAACGAATCTGACTACACTGAAGAAGAAGCATACAATGAGTTGCTAGTATACATCCGGAACCATATAATCCCGAATAAGGAAATTGTTAGGATGACAACGCTGGTAGAGCACCTACAATCGATAATGACATCAAGAGGGTTGCATGGGATAAGAACTGCTACAAGAAAAAACCTCGCACGGAAACTGGAAACTGATCTTGGAAATAGCGTTCACATCTTTCAAGACAACAGTGGAAAACTGATTGTCGTACCTGATAATGTAACACTACAAGATGCTGTCAAAGAAATACAAACACTTAAACAACAACTGAGCATTTGGAAAGGGAAATCATCAAACATGTCCAAAGTCATTGATCAGACATCGACACACATCAGATCGATGATAAGGAAGGATAACAAACCAACTCCATGGCCCTATCATCCAGCCGACGTCGACAATGACTCTTTCGTCGTTCCCGTCTATCTCCAGCGCTTTATGCTTGGCCTCTTGACTGGAGATCCGGAAAACGAGCTTCCATCAAACAGGGTCATCATGCTGATGCAATCTTTCAGCCAGGACATTATCTATGCAGTGAGCTGTGGACAACAAAAGCCTCCGAAACACATGTTGCTCCCATATGCAGTTAAGACTCTCACAGGGAACGTAGAACTAATTCGCACATTGAACCATCTTGGACATGCAATATCCTACACTCAACTGGAGGAAAATGACACTGCACTATGTCTTCAAAAACTTGCAGCAAACTTAAATGAGCAAACAGTCCTACCAAGCAGCATCCAGCCGTATGTATTCACAAACTTGGCATGGGATAACATTGATAGACTAGAAGAGACGCTGACCGGGAAAGGAACAACACATCGAGTCAATGGCATTGCAGTGCTGGCCAAAATGTATGGACCACACCTTCCAAAGGAGCCACTTCCGAAGATCGAGAAGCTCAAGCAAAGAACAGTCTGCATAACAGAAGAAACACTGCCTGTCTACATTGCAGGTGAACGTGTTGGGCCTCATCCACTACAAACATTATCAACAGCTGCAGCGGAAAACAAGATGGCTATGGAAGTTGCTCAAATCAAGAATCTTCTTTGGGTCATTGCCCGTCAGGTGGACCCAGTAACACAAAAAACACCAAGTTGGACAGGATTCAACATCACCGTCAGGGCATCTATCAGCGTCTCTCAGGATATTGTTAGATACCTGTTCGAAAAGATGCACACTACCCATGTGTGTCTGCATGGCCAGTGGTTTGAAGTGCACAGACATGTGCAAACTCACCACATGTGACAACCAGAGAGTGTATGGTGAGAGTGATGACAGTTCGGCAGAAGACGATGAAGAAGACGACGACGATGACGAGGATAACTTCTGAATTGTAGAACTGTATGGAGAAAGATCATGTACATATGTGTAACAAATATGGTGTACGCTGAATTGATAACTCGTGTACTTTATGGTATGATGTCTATAAATATATGTTGCTTAAATAGAAAGTACATTGTTTTCCTTTGGTTTACTTTATGTATAGCTGGTAATATAAGAGAACCATACAACACTACAAGACTAAAAACGTTTGCATGAATATGATGTAAATTATCTCGCCAAGTTAGGGTACATCAGGATACATACATATACATGGAGTAGGTTAATCATCACATGCATCATACGTCTGTGGTATATTCAAGAACACCACATACAGTTTGGTCATAATGCCTTCATATTTTTAGAATTAGACATTTCTGACACCAATTTCAGTACTTTTTGGCCTATATATGGCTGACATCCCAATATTATATATACTATTTTTAGACCAATAATGGTATACAAACTATATACATGCTGTCGGTCAAAAATCGTAAAATGTAAATCAATATATCATAAGAGCGGAAAGATATACATTTATGGATTTTAGGTCATGGTTACAGCAACTACTGTATATTGGATTTTCTCATCTTTATCAAGGTGTATGAGATTTAAGGCCCAAATTTGACTTTAATCATACTGTGTGTTTCTCAAATTCAAAAATTCATTTAATATCCGCCAAACTGAATTTTTGCCTAATTTTGTTTTCATTGGGGATTTTGTGATAAATTTTTGAGGGTTGGCGGAAATAATTATGTTTTAATGATCATAAAGAGGTTACTATATATCACACAGGCACTTTCTATACATCATGTGAAAGATAATTCAATTACCTTTCACCTGGTATACAACACTAACTGATACATATAGGAGATATTATTTGAAAGCCCCAAAACGAACCCTACCCCCTAAATCTTAGGCGGAAAAATTACTGAAAGCGTTATTGGGGTGGTCTGACAAATGTGATGATAACACAGATACGGCTAAGAGTTTCACACTGCTATCACATTTTTTTCAGCACTAGGGTCCCTGACCTTGCCAAAAATAACTGTTAGCCATCCTCCCTCTGATTGAGCATAATGTCGAAAATTTGAGGGTCTGGCTCATTGCCTACTTGTTTGTCCGTCTCTGTCTACCTTCTCCCTCCACCCTGCTATTGGCGTTTCTCCTATCTCCTGCTGTTCCCCTTGTTATATTGTGTCCTGATCTGTTCTGTGTCCTAGCTCTTCTACGAGCCTAGACCATGTATAAAAAAGACCTCTAAGACCCTTTAGATCCATAAGGCCCCCTAAAACCTTATATACCCCTCAGATAATTTGGATGCCTAACACCCTTTAAGACCCTGAAGACCCTTTAAACCTCTAAGACCCCATTACACCCCTTAGAACCTTTAGACCTCTAAGACCCTTTATATCCTCTTCGACCTTTTAGAACCCCGAAGACCTTTCGACTCCTTTCTACCCTTTAGACCTTCACACCTTTCAGACCCTTTAATACCCTTTATACCCCTTTGACCTTTAGACTCTTTAGGTCCATTCACACAATTCCAACCCTTTAGACCTTAAATTACATCGTTTATATCCCTTTTATCTTTTAAGACCCTTTAGACGCTGCAGAAAATTTTGACCCTTTAGACGCATTTAGACCTTTTCAGACCTTTCAACCTTAAGACCTTCAGACGCATTGACCTTTACACATTTACAAATCGACCATTTAGACATTTCATTTGCAATCGACGACCTTTCATTTAGTACATCCATCCATTTATTTGCCACACAAAATACACCACACAAAACAAGTCCTAGCGAGGGTCTGTAATCTCTGATTTTTCTTTCTTGTTTTATTTATTCTACTTATTTATGACATTTTGTCCTTTTATCTTCCACCTCCCCATACCCTGCTTGCTGCTTTTACATCCTTCATAACACCGTGCAGGAATGAGGGCACGTGTATTTGGTACCATGAATGGCAGCGACGTGGATGACGACAACGATGTATGTACCACTGCATCATCTAGCTTTGAGTTCACAGCATTATACTGCACTTGAACACCCAAGCTTGCACATTCGCAACCTAATTCGAAATTATCACTTTGAAGGGCTCCGGCATAACCACTGTGATAGTTATAAACCCATAAAAGTATTTCCAATACAAGGCCGTTAATATTGTTCTCAAGCATTACAGCATGCACAAGTGAGTGCTCCCCTCTGAGCGGTTTTGCAGTTAGATCGTACTCTGTAAATAATTCATAGATCTGAAAGTTTTGTTAAACTCGGCCTATGTGTGAAAATGGTGGCACCGGCTGAAGACGGACTGCTTGTCCACAAAGTGCAAGAAAATTTCACCAAGCCTCTCGCAAGAAAGCCACGAGCGATGGTGCAAGGTGCCAAAGGACGCAAAGGTACACTTGGCCGCTGTGAAGTGCTGACCCTTGTTCCCGACTAATTTGGTGTGACGTTCGTTCGTTCAGAGGAAATGCTTCAAATCTCGTTTTTAGCTCACCTGGAACGTAGTTCCGGGGAGCTTATGGGATGGCGCGTCGTCCGTCCGTCAGTCCGTAAGCACCTGCAACTTCTTCTCCGAAACTGCTGATGGGATTGTGACCAAACTTGGCACAAATGATATATGGTTTGTTGCAACTCAAGTTTGTTCATGGCATAAATTTTTTTTTTGGGTCTAAGGAGGTCTCCTGGGGTCAAGGTGGATTCAGGTTTGGTCGCCTCCAAAATAGGAATTTGCTTTTTCCTCCAAAACTACACACACTATTTTGATGAAACTTCATCACAACCTTCATCACCCGTGATGTACCAATATTTGTTCACAAGATTATTAAAATTGGGATCTGGGGGGGGGGGGGGGGGGGAGGAGGGGGTGGAGTAAGGTTGCCCCCCAAAATAGGTATTTATTTGTTTGTTTAAAGTCTTATGATTACGTTAGTATGATTCTACATGCTGCCCTGTCTTCTATGAACCATTGAAATTGGTTTAAAATAACTTGATACTGTTTAAAATACCTTCAGTCAGTGTAGTATACTGCTTTATTCTACCAGGTGAGCGCCATGGGGTATTGCCCCTATTTTAGGTTTTAGAAATGGCAAGAAGATCCCAGTGATGCTGTTGTAAATTTTTATCAACACAATGTTCCACATTTTATTTAAATCCTCACACCGCTCAAACATTGTGGATTGGTTATTAAGATGTACTGATAAAGCAGGATGAGAGAGACATAAGTGTAATACAGTCTTACGAGATGATGAACATGCAGTTACAGTGAAGATGACCATAGTGGTTGATGCATATGATTGGGAGATAGCGATGCCAGGATAGGGTGAGTACCGTTTAATACCTGCACTGATCATGCTTGTATTTTCCCATTTGACGAGGTAAGCTGAGGCGATCGTTCAGGTGAGCGTGCATTCCCTCCGCAGGAGAGCGGTTCCGCAAGCAACAGTGAAATCGATTCGGATGGAGATGTCGGCAAGAAAAAGGAAGGGGACAAAGAAGCACCCTATTCCGCCACGGTCGACAACGATTCCGAACCCACGATGAACACCGTGCGACCACGCAGAGCACGGGCCCCGAAGCAGCACACGGAAAGCGATGATGACTTTTGACGACGTCGCAGCTATGGTTCAACACTCACCTTGAAGCAGGTCATTGGATGGTCACGGAATATTATACAACTCGCTCTGCTATTTCGCTGATCGAACCCTCCGTGAAATCCGGTTTCCAACCCGTGCTGGTGCCGAGGCTTGAATATGCAGCCACGGGTTGTTTGGTTTAAAAAGCATGTTCCATGTATTATTGAGATCTTTATTATTATTTTTAAATTTCAACGTCATGGCCATTTGAAGATTTATTTAATTTACAACGTTGATCAGTCTTTCCCTCTCTCCTAGTATTACTTTACTCGCTGTACATTCACTTACATAATTTATATGAGCTTACATCTTTGGCAGATGGATACCTGGGTTTATGATGTGCTTGCCCATGAGCTACAACTCGTCTGGGGTCAAACTTTGCAGATATGTTCTGATGCAGCTCCTGCAGTTCATCTTGGACCATTCTGTGCTGCAGATGGCGATACAAATCCAGCAGTTCTGCCTGCATTTAGGATAATAATAATAATAATAATAATAATAATAATAATACTGCAAGTTCCCTTACAAGGAACTTCAATGCAGGAGTTCATTAGACACATAAAGCCACACAATGGTTGCCAACCTATGTTTCTTGGTCCATGCTGTATCCTTTTTAAATACTGAGTGTTGAGCATGGAAGCAGTACGTACCATGAGAACATACCTTTAATAAATCCTTGATAGGACTTATCCGTTGTCGAGTTCGAACCCCAGAGCAGACACTAACCATTACACCACCGAGTCTGGTGAATGTAGATGTCAAAGATCCTGTGGTAAAAGAGTAGGTCATTCTGCACTGGTACGGAAAACCCTGTTCAAATTACATGCTTTGTCAGCTTTGCTGTATGATTCGTACCTGCCGTAGGTATGAGCTCTCCAGCACAATGTGGATGGGAAATCTAAGAGTAGGTAAAGCTCTTGGGCCAGGTAGTATGCACACGAGAGTATTGAGGGAGGTGGCTGAGTAGGTACGCGAGATGTTACCTGAGCAGGTAAGTGGGATGTTGATGGATATCTTTAATAGCTCACTGGTCAGGACAGGTACCAGAAGATCGGAGAGTAGCAAATGTAACATCGTTATTTAAGAAAACATCCAAAGAAGAATTGGGGAACTATAACCTGTTATTTTGACTTCAGTTGTGGGGAAGGTGTTGGACATAGTAACTATAGGGACCAGATGAGGAACCAGTTAAATAAATACGTATAAACTCATTAAAGGTACTCAGCATGGGTTTACCAAAGGTAGGACTTATGTAACAAATCTTTTAGAGTACTATGAAGCAGTTTCTGATTGGATAGATGATGGAGAGGAATGAACAAGAGGATATATATTTATTGTTGTAAAGTGTAAATATTACAGAAACAATAATAAACTAGAACAACACTCTTCGATGTCACGTCGTCAACCGATATGCCTCCACCCACATTATTACATCATAATAATACTTGTATCAAGTTTGGTGAGAATCCCATCACTGGTTCTCAAGTTATCGTGGTGACAGGATTATTACCTAACATGACCTTTGACCTTTGGCCTTTGACCTCGTGAGCCCAAAATCTATCAGTTCATCTTTATCTCATTATACATACCTGCACCAAGTTTGATTAAGATCCCTTCAGCAGTTCTCAAGTTATCGCGGTAACGAAAACCTTTGATGGATAGACAGACAACCTGAAAACATAATGCCTCCGGCGACTTCGTCAACGGAGACATAAAAAAAACGGAATAATTAATTTGTCCCTGGCACATCCTCAATGAGCAGCAAATAATCTTCCACGTCCAATTCTAGAGGTGAGGGACAAATAAAGGGATGAATTAAGTATTGCTACGTTTGTGGGGGTAGATGATGGAATACCATAGTGGAGATAAAAGTATAGGAAAAGCATGAACCGTGGACGAGTAGGAGACATCTCAATGTATTAAGTAGGGAAACCAGAGCTTAAGTTGTTTACATGTCTTCACACAAGGAGTGAAGCTGTGTTAACTAGATAGGGATTAAGGTTAGTTTCTCCCAGTATGTGATTGCCCCCTGTAGTTTTTCTTCTACGTTTTTACATTTACAAGGCCAGCCATGCAACCACCTCCATTAACCAACAATATCCGATATTACTGCCGACAGAACCCAGAACATTCCCGATCGGGCTAAACCCCGCCTACATGAGGAGATCGTAACCAGAAAACCACTCCCCGAAGTTCGTCATTGGTTGAGCACGACCATGGGGTGATTCGATGGGGCTTGGCGATTGGTCAATGTGACGTCAGAGCGAGAAAGCTCTAGGGGAAAAAAAACGGACCGTTGAGAGAAGAATCGCTCTTTTGGGTTTTTGTGCTGAAGGAGGATGTTGAGCCATTGTGGTGCGGGCTCTCTTGGGTTTTTGTATGGGAGGAAGAGGTTCAGCCATTGTGTGTGTGCTTGTAAGGAGACTTTTCAGAGCTCTTGTGTGAACTTTTGCAAAGTTGGAGGAGGAGGTGTTATTGGTCGGTGGTGCTCTTCGGGTGAGCTGGGGGCCACGCTGTGCTTTCTGGTCCGCATTTGAGAGGAGGATGTTTTTGGCTGCCGCTTCACGGCTCAGTGCACTTGCATGATTGATCGGAGCTATTTTTTGGCGCTCCGACACGCGGTCCTTTGGTCGACCGACCTCACCAGGCTGCTCGTTGGGCCCAGCTAAGTGGGGAAATATTAGTTTTACCCCAGCATTTATTTCATTCATTAGCCTGGTGTTGGCTTAGCGGTTAGGGTTCTGGCTTGGGATCTTAGGATCCTGAGTTTGAATCCCGGTCGATCGCTGAATTAACACCAGGGGGGTTGACTCAGCCTGTCATCCTTCTGAGGTCGGCAGATTGAGTACCAGCTTGCTAGGATGAATGATCCCGGTGTGTACCCCGATTTAGAATAGATCCCCCGTATCCCTGCGCATCGTAAGAGGCGACTATGGGTTGGCGTCAGGAAGGGCATCCGGCCATAAAAACATTGCCTCAAACAGGAAACCATGATTGTCATGGGGCCTGCAAGGCTAACCCCTGCTCTAGCGGGGAAAAAATGGCTTTCAAACTTTATTTCATTCATTGCTTTATTTTTATTAAATCATTATTGTGGCATTTTTCATTTGTTGTGTCATGCTTCTTTGTTTGTGGGTTCGGTAATAAACCCGTGTGGCTTCTGTTCAGGTAAGCACCTCACTGCCTTCTGTCCCACGCGCACCATAAAAATAACCGCCAATAATTCGGAGTTTGCCTCGGGAGTAAAAACGATCGGTCATTGGTCACCCAGTGGTCTTAATCGCTGGGCGACGCAATAGTATTAAAGGAACACGAGATGGTGCTTAACGCCGGCCTACCTGCCGTGCGTAACGCTGGCCTACCTTTATGGTCTGGAGATGTTGGCACTGACAGAGAGACAACAGATGCTGCAGGTTTGTGAGAATAGCTGGGTCAGGGGGATTGCAGGAGTGAAGAGGGTGGATAAAAGGAGGATGGATGAACTGAGGGAGGAGATTGATGTGCAGATGAGCTTGAGGGGGAGATTGGTGAAATGCCGTCTGAGATGGGCTGGACATTTGGTGCAGATGGGGGAAGAGAAAATGGCAAAGAGTGCGGATAGGTTGAGGGAACAAGGTAGGAGGAAAATAGGTAGATTGTAGTTCAGATGGGAAGATTTTGTGAGGAGGGATATCAATAAGGTGGGGGTGGTTAGAGAGTGGAGAGATTTGACTGAGGACAGACTGGAGTGGAGGAGTGTCGTTGTCAAGGCAGGGTTAGGAGCTTGGTGTCATCGGACCTCACCCCATATAAAGGGAAATGGGGAATAAGAATAAGTGATTTTTCAGCATTGAGTGATAGATTAAAAGACGATATGTAGTAAGATATATCAAAAGGTTGTGACAAAACTTGGTCAATGAATTGGGAAGATGACAAGAACAAGCCGATGAGATTTTGGTTCATGTCCAGATCCAGATCCAGCCTCTCAGTGGATATAAAACGTAATCTAATCAGCCTGGCGGAGGTACAGTCGTGGCCAAAAATATTGGCACACTTGCACTTTTTTCAAATAATGCACCATTTTTCCCAGAAAATTGTTGAAATTAAAAAATATTTTGGTATCCACATATGTATTTCTTTGGTTTGCAGTGGAACAAAACAAAAAAAGATGAAAACATTACTAAATCTTAGCTTATTCCACACAAATCCTAAAATGGGCCAGACAATATTATTGGCACCTTTTAGAAGTTGTTGGAAATAATTAGATTTCAAGCAGGTGATTCTCCTTTACTTTGGAATTGAACTCACCTGTGGTGAGTTGCAGGTACCTGCAATATAAAAATCACTCATTCAACCAGTATGAATGGAGAAAAGGAGTCATTCTGCTGTTTTGTGTTACTGTGTGTACCACAATGAGCATGGAGAAAATAAAGAAAAGTCGAGAATTGTCTGAGGAGGTCAGACACAAGATTGTAGCCAAGCATGAACAACCTCAAGGCTATAAGTCCATTTCCAGAGACCTTGATGTTTCTGTGCCCACCATATGCAATGTTATCAGGACGTTTAAGGCCCATTGCACTGTAGCCAACCTCCCTGGACGTGGCCACAAGATAAAACTTGATGAAGATTGCAGCGAAGGATTGTTCGAATGGTGGAGAAAGCACCTCGATCAACTGCCGAACAGATTCAAGCTGACCTTCAGACACAAGGTACGACAGTTTCAACTCGCACCATCTGTCGCCATCTCAATGAAATGGGGTTCTATGGTAGAAGACCAAGGAGGACCCCACTGCTGAGAAAGGGACAAAAGAAAGCCTGACTGGAGTTTGCCAAAACACACATGAACAAGCCAAAATCCTTTTGGGAGAATGTCCTGAGGACAAATGAGACCAAATTTGAGCTTTTTGGTAAAGCACATCGTCTTTATGTTTACAGAAAACAAAATGAAGCCTTCAAAGAAGAGAACACCTTCTCTACAGTCAAACATGGAGGAGGTTCAGTGATGTTTTGGGGTTGCTGTGCTGCCTCTGGCACTGGGTGTCTTGAATGTGTGCATGTCATGAAATCAGGAGATTACCAAGGCATTTTGGAGCACAATGTTCAACCCAGTGTCAGAAAGCTGGGTCTCCGTTGAAGGACATGGGTCTTGCAACAGGACAATGACTCCAAACACATTTCAAAAAGCACCCAAGAATGGTTCAAGACAAAACGCTGGACATTTCTGAAGCGGCCAGCAATGAGTCCAGATCTAAATCCCATTGAACACCTGTGGGGAGATCTGAAAACAGCAGTGGGAGTAGGCACCCTTCAAATCTGGGTGAACTGGAGCAGTTTGCACAAGAAGAGTGGACCAAACTGCTAGTAGAGATGTGTAGGAAGCCCATTCATGCCTATAGGAAGCGCTTGACTGCAGTTATTTTGTCCAAAGGCTGCGCTACCAAATATTAAGTCGAGGGTGTCAATAATTTTGTCAATGCCATTTCTTTTTATTTTCTGATTTAAAAGGATATATTAAGTTCTGAATAAAAAAAACAAAGGTTCTGTAATATTAACAGTGAAATAAAGAATTGTGGAGTCCAAATACTTTTGTTAATTTCAACTTATTTGTTTAGAGAAAATTGTGAGTTATTTGAAAAAAGTGCAAGGGTGCCAATATTTTTGAGCACGATTGTGTGTGCTCTACCGAGTGCTGTTCTAGTTACCCTGCGCTCGCGAAGCAAAAGGCAGGGTTAAGCATTCGGGTACGTAGTCTCACGATTGCCCCTCGGTTAAGACCGGGGGATCGCGGATGGACTCGAACTTACTTGGAGGCGTTTATGCAATCCAATTTATGGCGGACCAATACACGAGTGAGGGTTCGGGGGAGAATGCCGCGGCTTACCTTTTCGGCCCCGACGATGTCCTCTCCCTGGAAATTAATAAATCAAACCAAAAGCGGAATTTAGAATGTACAAAAGGAATATTTATTACGGACCCGAGAACAATGGACGCGATGGTAAATAAATAATGTTCCTAAATCGGGATCCCGCACACAGACTTCAGAAATGAAACAAGGGGAGAATGAATCAAATATAAAATGTCTCGTCGTGTTGTGGAATGTGGTGCGTCTTATCTGTCCCTGTCGTCCAGGCCCCAAGCTCGCGTCTGGACGCGGCTCCGGTTAGCGCGAACTGCTCGGGCGTTGGCACGAACACCCCTCGGCGCGCCCGCGCGATCGCTCTTCAGCACTCCAACTGCACGCCTCGCTTGTCGTTCGTATGCGAACGCAGGGGAAGAGAATCGTCGGCGCTGGTCTCTCCACCAAAGTTCAAAGGCAAGAACAGGTCCAGCACGAAGGGACAGCCAAGGGAATGCAAGAGGCAAAGGGAAGAGCTCTGGGCAGGAAGGAACCAGGAACGAGAAGGGACAATGTTGGCACACCAACGTTCACCAGCAAAGTCCATACCAAAGTCACAAAATGTCCGCCGCTCCCAGTCTCTTGTTCGGCGTGCTCTGACGTCAGCTGGGCCTCTCCCCAATTCACGAGTCCCCTCCCACCAGCCGTGCGACCCGCCCACCAACCCCTCCGTGTCCAACCATCGCGCGGTGGGCATGGTCTTAGCCTGCCTTGTACGATGCTTGCCTGCCATGGCGTCGTTGTACGCGGCCGCTTCCTGCCTGTTTCTTCTGGTCAGTTCTTATGGTCAGTCATTGTAAGTGGGGGGGAATTTAATTAATGTGTGCACTAAGGGCCTATCTAATGTCTACAAGAGTGCGTTGCCATAAGGGACACAGGTATGATCACCAGGTCTGACACACAGGGGAATTAGCATAGTCCCTAGAACTATTTATCAGGCCCCATTCCTCGTAATGGGGACGAAGACACACCTTGATCTGACAAACCGGGCTAAACACAGAACTTATTACAGGTGAGATTTTCTAGCACGACAGACAAAGCATGATACCTATTCAGATCTACCGAAATCTATATATGTCTACCCCAAAATTCATAATAGTGCGTACGTGCGTGCGTGTCTGCATTTTAAAAATTCATTTTCTCGGCAACCATTGGTCCGATTGACATGAAATTTTCACCACAGGAGGGACTCCTGTAGAATATTTTAGTGAATATTATGGCGTCACAGGTCACGTGGTACGGGCGCCATCTTGGGAAAACCAAAAGATTTGCACCTCTACATCTCAATAACCGCTGCACATAAATAATTTAGACAGGACTCATTGAAAAGAACTCTCTATGCGGAATAACATATGTGAATGATGACGTCATAGGTGCCGCCATTATGACGTCATAATTCGACAAGTAAAAAACTATCCAATCAGGATGAAATTTCTTGAGCATCTTCTCGGTATAAATTGATGCAGAAGAAAAATTATAATGACGTCGTAGGTCACGTGGTTCGGCCGCCATATTGTTTTGAGTGACAGGCCTGAAAAACGACTAAAATCCTATTTTCTCCAAAACGACTAAACAGATCGAGGCCAAACTTTGCAGGCAGAATCGCATACCCATGATGAACAAAAAATTCAGCGAGCATGACGTCATGCGTCACATGGTTTCGGAGTTATGATGTTTTTAAGCATAAACTTTTAAAATCTAGCTCCTCCCTCATTTTTAATCCTATCGAGGGAAAACTTCACAGATGTGTTCAGCATATCAGTCTACTAAAATGACCTGTTGGAATTTGCGATAGGTGACGTGGTTTGGCAGATATAAATAATTAAACGAATATATTTAAAAATTTATAACTCTTGAACCGCTTCATTTATCGACGTGAAACGTTATATTATAGAGGTAATGAAGTGTAACAAGTGTGCAAAATGTCAAGATGATTGGATGTACGGTCTGGAAGCTAGAAGTTGTTATTGTGTGAAGAAGAAGAGGCTTTTAGAGTGGGCATGGAATTCATTAATATCACACTGCACATGACGAGCAGGCAAAGTACGGAGCGACCTCACAGGGTAATTTTGACCTCAAATAAAATTCTGATTTCAGATTTGTCAATCGCTGAGGTATATTAACACACGACCAAAACAGATTTGGCGAAATTCCGACGATTTTTGACGAAAATATAACATTTGTGTCTGCAATTTCAGTAAAGTGAAGTGTGTGCCATGTCAGACATATGGGGAATCGGTGCTGTTAACGATGACGTCATTGGTGCCATAATTATGATGTTGAAGCACGCGGTACCACGCGCGCGACTTGCTACCAAGGAGGAAGCGGACAACGCGGTAAGTTTATTTGTTCTTTATTCCAAAGAGGTCACTGTAGCACTGGCGCGCTCCGGGCTGCGCGCCCGGTGTATATCCTGAGGCCACGCCTACCCCTCGGGCGTGGCCGCCGCCCACTTGGTGCGCGGAATGATGTCACCACGCCAGTGGGCTTTCGTGTATGCCACACGCGCCCCCCCAGAATTCCCGCGCACCTGGAGGGCCAGTTTGCGGGGCAAACGGATGACCCGGCGGAAGCGCCCTCTGGTGACCAGCGGCGTCCGGGGTGCAGGGATGCCAGGTGGGATGCCCCCGGCTGTACCCGGGATGGGTGCCGGACCGGGGGGCGGTGTGCCTGCGGTGCTGGGGTGTCCGGGGGTCCGCCCGCAGGGGGCGGCCCCGACGCGGGGGCCGAGCCACCGGCGGTGGGTGGTCCACGTCGAGGTGGGCCGGCTTGAGGCGGTCTATGGAGACCCGGTCAGGAGTGCCGCCGATGTCCAGGGTGAAATGTTTCACCCCGGTCTCCAGCATGCGGAAAGGCCCGTCGTACGGGGGCCGCAGTGGTGTCCGGTGGGCGTTGTGCCGGACGAAGACGTACTGCGCGGTGCGAAGCTCCAGGGCGACGTGTGTAGGAGGGTGCCCGTGGTGCGCCGTCGGCACCGGGGCGAACCTCCGGGCGGTCTCCTGCAGCGCAGAACGCTCCTGCGCCGCGGACCAAGGTGCCGTGGGGTCGGGGAGGAACTCGCCCGGCACCCGCAGCGGTTGTCCAAAGACCAACTCCGCCGAGGATGCGCGCAGGTCCTCCTTGGGCGCCATCCGTAGGCCCAGCAGGACCCAGGGGAGCCTGTCGACCCAGCCGCCGTCGCGGAGGGTGGCCCGGAGCGCGGCCTTCAAAGAGCGGTGGAATCGCTCGCACAGGCCGTTGGCCTGGGGGTGGTAGGCCGTGGATCGGTGCAGCTGGACCCCGAGCCCCCGCGTGACCGCGGCCCAGAGCTCCGAGGTGAACTGGGTGCCGCGGTCGGACGAGATGTCCGAGGGGGCGCCGAACCGGGCGACACAGGTGGCGATGAACGCCTGCGCGACGTCCGCCGCCGTCGTCGCCGCCAAAGGCACGGCCTTCGGCCACTGGGTGGTGCGGTCCACCATGGTAAGGACATGGGTGAAACCCCGCGAGGGGGGCAGAGGTCCCACTAGGTCCACGTGCACGTTGTCGAACCGACGTTCCGGCACCGTAAACGGGGCCAAGGGGGCCTGGGTGTGCCGGTGCACCTTCGCGCGCTGGCACGCGAGGCACGTCCTGGCCCAGCCGCGGACGGCCTTCCGGAGGCCAGGCCAGACAAACTTGTCGGCGACCAACCTCTGGGAGGCCTTCGTGCCCGGGTGGGACAGGCCGTGGATGGCGTCAAAAACCTGGCGCTGCCAGCCTGCGGGCACGATTGGGCGAGGCCGCCCGAGGGAGACGTCGCAAACGAGGGCCGTGCCCGCGCCGTCGAAGGGCACCTCGGTGACGCGGAGGCCCGTGATGGTGGTCCGCAGGGCCTGGACCCCGGGGTCGGCGGCCTGGTCCGCCGCCATCCGGGCATAGTCGATGCCAAGGTGGACTGCGTGGGTGACGGCCCAGGAAAGGCAGTCAGCCACCGGGTTGTCCTTTCCCGCGACGTGTCGGATGTCCGTCGTGTACTCGGACACGGCCGCGAGGTGACGCTGTTGCCGGGCCGACCACGGCTCGGCGACCTTGCCCATCGCGAAAACCAGCAGCTTGTGGTCGACGAAGGCCGTGAACGCACGGCCCTCGAGCAGATGGCGGAAGTGCCTGACCGCCAGGTGAAGCCCAAGCAACTCGCAGTCGAAGGTACTGTAACGGCGTTCGGGCGGGCGAAGCTGCCGGCTGAAGAACGCCAGCGGTTGCCAAGCACCACGCACCCATTGCTCATGCACCGCGTAGTCCGAGGCGTCGGTGGTGAGGGCGACCTGTGCAGCAGGCGCCGGGTGCGCGAGCATGGTGGCGTTGGCCAAGGCGAGCTTCGTGCCCGAGAACGCCGCGTCCATCTGCTCGGTCCAGGTAACGTCACCTTTGCCCGGCTTCCCTCGAAGGGCCTCGTGTAAGGGGCGCAGGAGCTGGGCGATGCGGGGCAGGAACCGATGGTAAAAGTTTACCATGCCCAGGAACTCCTGGAGCCCCTTGATCGTGCGGGGGCGCGGAAACCCCTTCACCGCCTCCACCTTGGCCGGTAGGGGGACGGCCCCGTGCCTGGTGACGCGGTGCCCCAAAAAGTCGATTTCAGCGACACCGAACCGGCACTTGGCGGGGTTCACGATCAGGCCGTGCTGGCCCAGACGTTCGAAGAGTGTGCGGAGGTGACGAAGGTGCTCTTCGCGGGACGCGCTGGCGACGAGGATGTCGTCCAGGTAGACGTACAAAAAATCCAAGCCGCGCAAGACGCTGTCCATGAGGCGCTGGAACGCCTGAGCCGCATTTTTCAGACCGAAGGGCATCCGAAGAAATTCGAAAAGCCCGAACGGCGTGATGACAGCCGTCTTCAGGATGTCCTCCGGCCTGACAGGGACCTGATGGTAGCCGCGTACGAGGTCCACCTTTGAAAAGAAGGACATCCCCGCCAACCGGGCGGAGAAGTCCTGGATGTGGGGGACGGGGTAGCGGTCGGGGGTGGTGGCGTCGTTGAGGCGCCGGTAGTCCCCGCACGGTCGCCATTCCCCGCCGGGCTTGGGCACGATGTGGAGCGGGGATGCCCACGCGCTCTCGGAGCGCCGCACGATGCCGAGCCGCTCCAGCGTAGCGAACTCCGCTTTAGCTACGGCGAGCTTCGTCGGCTCGAGGCGGCGTGCCCGGGCGTAGACCGGTGGCCCGGCAGTGGGGATGTGATGTTCCACCCCGTGCTTGACGGTCCCCGCCAAGAAGGTGGGCCGCGTGAGGGCCGGGAAACCCGCGAGGGGGCGGGCGAATTCGTCCACTGCCAGAAGCGTACAGATGAACCTGGCCGGAACGGAACCGCTCAGCAAGCCGGTCAGTGAGCCGCTCTGTGAGCTGCTCAACGAGGCGGGCAGCGCACACGCGAGCGAGCTGAACGTCTCAGCCTGGACAAGCCTTCTGTGCTTTACATCGACCAGTAATCCATTAGCACATAAGAAGTCCGCGCCGAGCAGTGCCATGGGCACGTCGGCCGTAACGAACGTCCAACGGAAAACCTGACCTCCGAACCGCAGGGAGAGACAGCGTTTTCCGTACGTGCGTATAGACGTACCATTGGCCGCAAGCAGTGCGGGACCTCGGCCCGCAGTGTGCTTGTCGGACGTACCAGCAGGAACGACACTCACCTGCGCCCCCGTGTCGCACAGGTAACGGCGCCCGGACAAGGTGTCCGTTATATACAGAAGGCTGTTTGAATTGCCGACGCTCACCGTTGCCACCGAGCGCCGCCTCGCCCGTTTCCCGACCTGCCGAATGAGCACCGCTGGCGACACTGCCGAGCCTCGTGGCCGAACTTGGCGTGGAAGAAACACCAGGCGGGCAGCTGCGGCGTCGGAGGCCGCGGTTTTCTTCGCGGCGGCGGCGGTGGTGGTGGGCGGGGCGTGACGGCGGACACGAGGTGTGGTGCGTCGGGGAAAGCCTCGGGAGCCTCAGGAGCGGCAACCGCGCCAAGACTCGCCTGCGTGTCCAAAGCCGCGTAGTATTTGTCGGCCTCAGCAGCGAGCGCACGGGGTTCCGTTAACGCGGAACCAGCCAAAGCGAGGTGGACTCGTGCTGGCAGCTGGCGTCGAAACAACGCCTGGAATAGAGCGTTTGGGGTTTCGTCGCCCATGAGCGCCAGCATATGGTCCATACGGACCGACGGTCGCGTGTCCCCGATCTCGGGGAGGTCCAAGAGGCGATCGGCCCGTGCGTCCACCGTAAGGCCGAACGTGGCGAGGAGGAGACGCTTGACCGCCTCGTACTTGCCGTCGGCAGGTGGATCCCTTAGGACCGATACGACGCGGGTGGCCGTGCCGGGCCCGAGGGCGGCGACCACGTGGCAGTACATGGTCTCGTCCACCGTGATGCCTCGAAGTCGGAACTGGGCTTCCGCCTGCAGGAACCAAACTTCGGCTTGTGACTCCCAGAATTCGGGGAGCTTGATGAAGACCGCGTTGGTAGCCATTGTTGCGGTGGTTTCGGGTAGTCAGCGACGGCTGACTCGAATGTCGGAGGTCACCAATGAAGCACGCGGTACTACGCGCGCGACTTGCTACCAAGGAGGAAGCGGACAACGCGGTAAGTTTATTTGTTCTTTATTCCAAAGAGGTCACTGTAGCACTGGTGCGCTCCGGGCTGCGCGCCCGGTGTATATCCTGAGGCCACGCCTACCCCTCGGGCGTGGCCGCCGCCCACTTGGTGCGTGGAATGATGTCCACGCCAGTGGGCGTTCGTGTACGCCACAATGTTATAATTCCACAGGGACAACGCTTAGTCTGATCAGTTTGAAATTAATTGAGCATGATCTATGCAACAATTATTTAGAGAATATAAATTTATGATGTCATCGCTCACGTGGTCTGGCAGCCATATTGGATCAAAAAAAAAAGAAACGTTCAAAAATAGAAGAGTTGGCTCACACCAAGTTGACTGCGCAGGGTAAGTATTCTATGAATACCATCTAGTTATTCATATTTTACATCAACGATTTGGATAGTGGGGGTGAAGAATAGGGGTTTTTTTCTCCAAATTTGCAGGTGACACAAAGCTTGGAGGTCAGGTACATGTAGCAGAGAGGGTGGTGATCAGATTCAGGAAAGTATTGATACTTGCCGAGATTGGACAAAATATTGGCAGATGCAATTGAACCTAAACAAGTGTACGGTGCTGGGGATTGGTAGGAATAATGAAAATATAGATTACATGATGCAAGGGGCAATTTTTGAGCGTGCCACACAGGTGAAGGATTTGGAGTGTTAATATATAGGGGGGTACAATACCAGGTAGCTATAGGTGAAGCAATAGGGTTTTAGTATGTATTTATAGGGTGGATCAATATTCTGTGCCGTTTTTGTCACCACAACTCAGGAAGGGCAAAGCTACCGTTATACATTAGCAAGGAGGTGGTTATGAGGGGATTTTTTATATATTTTTTGTATACAAGATCGAGGCTCGTGGAAGAACTAACATTAATGACAAAAAAACAAACGGACAGATAAGACAAAATAAAGGGAGCGGGAGACCAGAGAGCAAGCACACAAGAGGATGGGGAGCAAGAGGATGGGGAGAGGGGGAAACACAAAGTACAACATTTGAGAGCAGGGACATCGGGAGATCTGTGGGAGGGAGAGGGCTTGGGGGGAGGAGGCGGGGGGCGAGGGAGGTGGTTTGGGGGGGGGGGGGGGGAGGGTGAGAGAGGTAAAAAAAAAACGTGGACGCAGCTAGGACTTCCAGGAAAGATGTTGGTATTTCAAAAAAGTGCATCTTGGGTGAATTAACGGGGGTATAAAAGATCAAGGCTTTGGATGGGGGAAGATAAGAGATGGTGGTGAACAGCTGTTTTAAAGACCTGGAGGGAGGAGTGGGATTGAAGGGAGTGGGGGAGTTTGTTCCAGAGGTGGGAGAAAAGAGGAATGAAGGAGTGAAGGTGAGCAGAGAGTCTGGAGATATGATGGAGATGTTTCAGATATAATGAGGAGTAAAGATAATTAATAAGTGCAGAATAATTATTCAGTACGGGACGACATCAATCTACCTGTGAGGCACCAGGACGGCAGTTTATAGCTGTGTCGGGACTCGAACTGGACAGGGAGGGCGCCATCTCGGGATTTGATTGGCTATGGAGCTGTCACTTCGGACTTTGGGCATGACGTGTTCGTAGAGCGTTGCCATTGGTTAACCGTGACGGGGCGTGTCGGCGATGGTCGCCAATTGGCTGACGCGTGGTTTTGCGGATTTCTGTTTATAACGAGTGAGGTCGTTAAGGAGGTTTTTATCGTGGAGCGCAAGAGGAGATAATAGGGGAGAGACGGCGAAGGGAAGAGGGAATGGCAGAGTATAATGAAGTTTGCATAAATTAAAGGATATCGAGTGAAAGAAGTGAAGACGAAGGAATAACCGGATATATACAGCTGACGGACAAGACTGAAGTTTACGAGGAAGAATTAATTAATTAAAGTGCGCACGAAGTTTACGTAAAGTAATGTAGTTGACGTTCTTGGCGATTGCCGTTAATCATTTGCTCACGTCGTCGTCCTCCTCTGTCGGGTTCATCCCGCGGACATGGCGGAGCCGAGTCGGCGATCCCGTTGGTACTTCGGCGGGTTGGCCTCCGCCGGAGCTGCTTGCTGTACACACCCGCTGGACCTTCTCAAGGTGTGCGGCGTGTGCACTCACCTGGCATCACATCGCGCATACGGCTTGACGTGTGTCGTGTCCATGTCACTCACGCGGCCGCCATAACGTTGTGTACGAATGTCTTTCGTTCCCTACTCAACACGACACCCGACGTGTTGCTTATGTGTCCTTTCGTAACGCGGAGTAAACTTGCTACCTCTTCATAACGTCGCCACGTCACTATGCCGTGTGATCAATCACTCGACAAAAACGATGCACCCTTCACCTCATCACGGGCCAATCACAGTCACCTCTTCACCAGTCACGTCACCTCATCACTGGCTAATTACAGTGACAACTTCAGGAGTCATTTCACTTTATCATTTCACCTCGTCACACCAGTCACTTCACTCATCTGCAATTTCACCTCATCATACCAGTCACTTCACTCATCTGCCATTTCACCTCATCACACCAGTCACTTCACTCATCTGCCATTTCACCTCATCACACCAGTTACTTCACTCATCTATCATTTCACCTCGTCACACCAGTCACTTCACTCATCTGCCATTTCACCTCATCACACCAGTCATTTCACTCATCTGCCATTTCACCTCATCACACCAATCACTTCACTCATCTATCATTTCACCTCATCACACCAGTCACTTCACTCATCTATCATTTCACCTCATCACACCAGTCACTTCACTCATCTATCATTTCACCTCATCACACCAGTCACTTCACTCATCTATCATTTCACCTCGTCACACCAGTCACTTCACTTATCTGTCACTTCGCTCGTCACACCAGTCACTTCACCTCACACTTCCCGTCACCTCACCTCACACTTCCCGTCACCTCACCTCACCTCACACTTCCCGTCACCTCACCTCACACTTCCCGTCACCTCACCTCACACTTCCCGTCACCTCACCTCACACTTCCCGTCATCTCACACTTCCCGTCACCTCACACTTCCCGTCACCTCACACTTCCCGTCACCGCACCTCACCCATCGCTTTGATAAGGGAAGAACTGCTAATGCCATTTTGAAATACTGTAGAATATATATATTTTCCTGTTTGACTTGATTTGTGAAAAACTTGTATGAGAACCATTTGATGTTAGTTACTGTATAATCCTTGTATCCATTAATCCCTTTAAACATGACCTTGGATCCCTTCCTCAAGAACCTCACCTGCACCTTGTTCGTCTTGTAGAACGAGCACCTATCATTCTTTTCTTCTGCATCTATTCTGATCCTTCATCCTCTCAAGTTCACAATCTTACCCACTCCACCTTTTCTTCTCAAAGTGGCTATTCCCCTCTCCCCTCTCCAAAAAACCCCTCCAGGTGCACCTTCAAACTCAGGAAGAGGCCAAAATGCGCATGACCCGCATGGCGGTGCGTGTCGTCCGCAATGATGGCTTCCTGGCTCTTTACAATGGCCTCAGTGCCTCCCTCTGCAGACAGGTAACCAAGAAGGGAGTTCTAATTTATTTGAATTTCTTACTTTGGAGTTTGTGTCGAAGTCAAGTGGTTCTTGGTGGAGTTTGTACATGTGTCACATGTAGCACAAGGACATATTAGGAATCGTCAGAGTACCTTAGAAGACGATAGACAGATGAACAGGGTATGGGGGATTTTAATCTGGGATCCAAGCACTGCTTACCATTTCCAAAATGCCTACCATCCATGTGTCCAAAAGGTTTGGGATAAGGGCATATCGGGCTTTGTGAAGTTGAGACCGACTGGTATGTTGGCACTGTTGTGGAATCACCCGTTTACCTGTGTATACTGCGTTGGCGTGTTGCGACACGTATTATTTGTCTGGTTTTGTTTGCCTCTAGTTGACATACTCCCTGACTCGATTTGCCATTTACGAGACTGCGAGGGATATGGTGATGAAGAAAAGCAAGCAACCGCTTCCTTTCTACCAAAAAGTGGCCATTGCTGCACTTGGTGGTAGGTAAGGGTAGGGATTGAGTATGGTCATTGGTCATGGTCTGAGGAAAGCAAGGAGCTCCAGAGGTGAGGTGTTAGAGGAGGTTCGCCCAAGATAAGTACAATAGTGGAAGGTTTATTGGGGTGTTGTACACCTGCTGCCCAATTGTTTCAAGTAACTTCTTCTTTGGATGTATTACTATAATCGTTGTTGGGAGTACTAAAGATAAAAGTGCTGGTTTTACCTATTAACTCGATCTGATAGTATTGTTTTGGACCAGTATCCTAATCCCAATCCTATAAAAACAATGTTGCGGTTATCGCACTGCCAATCAGTCCAGATAAAGGGCTTCTGTGCTTTGATACCGAGCCTGTTTGGAATGCCAGTGGCCGATTGGGAAGCACGCCAAATTTATCTCCATGCCGGGGACCCAAAATGGAGGTGCGAGCGGACACGTCACCCAGTGGGAGAGTGGGTTTAATTGAGCGTTACTTGCTCAAACCCAATTATCCTCGAAGGATTATAAAAACCACTGCGGCTTTTCCACGAGTGATTGTTAGTATGTAGTTCAAATAACTCGGTGATGCAGTAAGTTTAAAGTGTGTATTAAAACAGGGAGGTAGTGGGGGAGAGGGAGACCAGGAATGCAATCATTATCGTGTTATTTCCAATAAAAGAAATACGCGCCCCGGGATTCGTACAAATGAACGATCCTTAACTATATACTTAAGGCTTCAAACACTCCACAGTAGAAAGGCCAGAGAGGACATCGACAGGACACAGAATAACCAATTATTTATGGCCCGTGTGGATGCTGCAAGTCCCACAGGACGACAGTTGAACTGGGACGGTCATTGTCAGGCAGGGAGGGGACCATTGTGTTGCGTGTCGGTGGGAAAGCTGGCTTGAGTTGCGGCAGTTGCTTTCGACCAGGGCTGGTGGGAGGTACAGGGTCCACCTCCACGGGAGCTTTCTTGCGAACGCCCTTCCCAGCTGAAGCCCAAATCTGACTTAGCTTCTTGTCCTCAAGCCCTTCATATAACGTCCGGCAACGTCCCGCCCCGTGACGTCGCCAAGGTCTGCCCACTCTGCGCCCATTGGTGGTTCAGGCGGCACTCAAGCTAAAGCCCTGCCTCAAACCTCATTCCCTCTCGATTTGTTCAATGCTTTGCACCGTGTGCCTGAACCTGCACCCTGATCTGCGAGCAAGGCCACTATTTCCCAAAAGGACATAAAAGACAGATTTACAGAGGGTAAAAAATAAAAAAGGGGTTAGCGAGAAGCGGTTTTGGAAACAAAGATTGGGAGGGGAGATGACATGCTTTCTGTACGATTCATATTCCTAACGTTCCTCCCCTCCTCCCCCCTGCCTTTCTCCTTTGGACATCAGGGTGCTGTGGAGGATTTGTGGGAGCTCCTGCAGATTTGGTAAATGTAAGGTGAGGAACCATTCAGGCTGTGTCAGCCATTGCACCAAGATCTGCCTGCTGATTTCCTTTTCTACTTTTGGTGTATTTGTGTGCAGCATGTGGCTGGGGATTAGCATCAGCTCTCTCGGGTGTTACAGTGCAGTGCCGCTAATACAGCGCCCCCTGTAGGTTAGGTCAGGAATTTGTAAATTGGCCATGGTGCCAGCGATGGCTCGCGTACGAAGGACATTATGGGATCTTTAACGTCCACCCACTAATGCCAGCAGACAGGACGTCTGCTTGAAGTCCATCCGAGGGACGGAGGCACACACGTTTCCACATTCATTGGCAAATTTATTTATTTTTTGTTTCACATCACTGTCTATTCCAATCCATTGCTATCTTTCCGTCTATCTCCGTTGATCATGGGTACAAAGTGTTACGGATTCGTCACTTCCGGTGTTGTGGTTTTCATCCACTTGAAACATTTCTGGTTCAATGTATTATTGTTATTATTGTTTGAGAGAAATAGCCATTATTATTGTCAAAAGGTAAAAAGGTTAATGTTAAATGAAACAGGAAACCGGATCGGGAACCGGAAGACGAAGAAGAAGAAGAAGAGGAGGTGAGAGAAAATAAAGGAGCGAAAAGTCGGACAAGAAGCTGGTTGCTTTACGTTCTGGATCGAACGTTGTCGAGCAAGAGTCATGAGTGAACTTTGAATTTCCTGGATAGGAATTCCTGCGATAGGGGTTATCGCTGTGACTGATCAACCTGGGTGTCAGGTTTGGCGTTGGGATTCTGAAGAATCATCGCCGGGTCGTTGCGACTCGAGAACGAGCCGTCGGCCATTTTGATTCATGCGCTGCGAGCGTCAAGCAACGGTATTTGCTTCGTCAGCCATTTCCACCGCTTTCAGATGTATTTGATGTGTGTGTGTGTGCACCGTGGCTTTTGGAAGATTAATTTGCGGTTCGCTGACTGAGCCGTGAAAGTTCAGACCTGGAGGGCGCCTTTGGATTTCCCATTCGCCTTGAGTTTGCCTTACGCAGTGGCGCCTTTGGATTTCCCATTCGCTTTGAGTTTGCTTTTCGCAGCTTTGGACCACGTGACTCTTTGCGCCGCTTCCGCCGCATACGCCTTTCTGCTGTTTTGGCAGTGTGACCGGGCCCGTCATCTGAACGGGGTTCAGGTTTCGATTCGACATCGCTCTAATGATCACTGGAGGGGATCAACTTTGAGCTATAGAGACATTGGGGAATGTTCTTTTTTCACTCACTTGGAGCACAGTGAGTTATCCTATACTAGCTGATGCTACCATCATAAGATGTGTTGATTGTACTTTTGATTGCTATTATTGTTGTATCGTTATTCTTGTGTGATTTTTTATACAATATTTGTTTGTTGATAACGATTGGTGTGGTTTCCCTCTTGATTTTTGACACAGAATAACATTTTTCTGCCGTGGCTCCTCTCGGGGCTCGGAGGTACACTGTGACCAGGGGTTCGGGGAGGAGCACGTAACAAAAGAGAAATGCGATCATGTTCAAGTAAAATCTTAAATTTGCTATTTTTCAGGATGCAGAATGACATGAAGCTTCCAGTTGAGCTGCGTCGCAAGTAAGTATCTTATTTTAATCGTTATTATGCTGGTCTTTTTCATGTTTTAAAGAAATTAAATTGGAAATTATTGAGTCAATCCTTTTGATCATCGTATCTTGAAAATCCTATGGCTTTTGTGCTCCATTCTTTGAAGGTTTTTAAACAAGACTGATAGTCGAACAACTGTGTAGCCAGGCTTGTTTGATACTTTAGTTGAAGAGGATAGTATGAGCTGGGTGATGATACCAGTTACCAGTTAACAAATTATGTAAGACTTCAGGCATGGACAGACAGTTCATTAATGACTTGGGTAAAAAAACAAAACAAAAAAAAACGGAGAATGGCAAACGATGAACCAATAAATTCCACATTGCTGTGTCACCTTCAGTCGAACGTCAGGCATTGACAGCAGCTTCGTGAAGGACTTGGGCAAAAATCGTACCCAGTATGAAAGTTGCTATATCCAGTCAACGGCGAAGCTGCAAATGGGGAATCCGCGAATATCATGGATGGAAGTCCTTACATCATTTCCTCATTTTGCTTTAAACTCAATATCTCTATTTTCATGCCAAACAGCATCATTCATCATCATTCCAATCACAAATTAATACTATGGAATTAATATGTCAAAATATAATGTTAAATCACAATTGTATCGAGATATTATCAAACCAGCCTGGTGTTGGCTTAGCGGTTAGGGTGCTGGCTTGGGATCCTAGGATCCTGAGTTCGAATCCCGGTCAATCGTTGAATTAACGCCAGGGGGGTTGACTCAGCCTGTCATCCTTCCGAGGTCGGCAAATTGAGTACCAGCTTGCTGGGATGAATGATCACGGTGTGTACCCCGATTTAGAATAGGTACACCGTATCCCTGCACATCGTAAGAGGCGACCAAGGGTTGGCGTCAGGAAGGGCATCCGGCCATAAAAAAACATTGCCTCAAACAGGGAACCATGAGCTCATGGGGACCACAAGGCCAACCCCCGCTCTAGCAGGGAAAATGGCCTTAAAACGATCATTCATATTATCAAACCAGCGAACCACCGTCATCTGTTCACTTCCGCATTCAGGAGCAAGGTCCGTGTCGATCACATTTCAAAATCGTAATTCTATTGCAGAATTTCTGAAACCTCATACCTACCTTATGACACCCGCTGGGACCCCAAAACGTTCCACAGAGGTTATTATATTTCCTTTTGGTAAAATATGCAACTGTATGTAATGGTTACTAAATGCTGTCCTCCTGTCATGTGACCAGATCCTCAGCTCTGATTGGTGTACGTTTGTGGGGACATACGGACAGACACATGCTGTTCTAGACAGCATTGCCCTATGGCCTATGCCTTAAAAACAAGTGACGTATATTGGTTCATGTTTGTTGCAGTTACAAGCATGCTGTGGATGGGATTTACCGAGTGGTGTGTGAGGGTAAGGTTGATATCCCCTCTGTGCATTCATTGTGGATTACTTGACTGGTTTATCGGCTGTATGCAAACTTTGTCCTAAGTTTTGCCTCTCTCTGCTTGCGCAAGCATTGACAAAACGCTGTTGTTCGCCTCCATGACCTTTCTCTCTCTCCTCTCCCTCTCCCTCCCTCTCTCCCTCTCCCTCTCCCTCCCCCTCTCACAGAGGGGCTGCGCAATTTGTTTTCTGGGTCGTCAATGGCTGCTTCACGTGGAATCATTGTCACAGTGGGTCAGGTGAGACTAAAGCTCTGAATTGTCGAACCCTAATCCATTGGGTATACCGGCATCTCCTGAGAAATGATCAGACTGCACATTCGATTCGGTAAACTAGTGCTCTCAACCGCCTGTTTGATTGGTTGATTTGAAGTCCCACACGAGATTCTGACATGTGACTACATGATAGACTGGAGTGTACTGTGTCTGTGCTTTGCAGCTCTCATGCTATGACCAAGCCAAACAGCTGGTGCTGAACACGGGACTTTTCAAAGACAACGTTCTCACCCATTTCTTGTCCAGCTTCATTGCTGTGGGTCTTGCATTGTTTTTTTTATGGCTATTGTAAATCTTGGTCCTATTTAGGGGCTATGTATCCATTACGTACCGAAATATGGCTGAATTCCTGAGCCTTTCCCCACAAATGGCTCCATAAGTGCCTTATATCCTCTTTTATGTCCTCGAACTGTTATTGGTCCATTACCTGAAGGGGACTGTAGGTTTGCTCTCCGTCCATCCATCCCACCTGTGGTTTTGTGCAGTTTTTCAGCATACCCTTTGACATATTCAAGTGAAACTTGATACATGCCTTTATTATGATAAGTTACATAACAAGTTTGAGTTTTGGGGCATTTCGCCAATTTTTCACTGAGTTATGCCCTTCTTGCGTGGAACAAGAACATGCATTGGCACTGGAAGAGGACATGTATGGCAACGCAATTCTCCTTCTTTTTTTGGAGCTGAAGGGGGAGGGATGAGGAGGAGAGGGGCTCTTCACTTATATCAAAGTTTAGCAAATTATCCACAGTTGTGAGTGCTACCTTGCAGAAAATGTCCCTTCATTCTCCGTGGTGTAGCTGTAACGTGTATTTGTCGTAATAAGCTGATTGTGTTGTAATATTCCAGGCGCTAAAGCACAAATTTTGCCGAGGAGGCATTATGACTCATTTTCACATCCTGTGTTGTCAGGGCGGATGTGCAACCATTCTATGCCAGCCTTTTGATGTACTCAAAACACGCCTCATGAACTCAAAAGGAGAATACAGGGTAAGCCTCGAACACTCATGGTCTAAATATTATTACAGAGACACAGAACCAATCAAACCTACATGGAAATTTTTGAAATGCTTTCTCAATTGCTTTTCCAATTCGTCTGAATTGTATTATTTTGCTGAGTGCAAACTGTTTTATAATGTTCACCTGAGCTGTGTGCCGATTATAATATCGTGGCTCTGTGTTTGGCCGCGTGGAGTTTAATGGTCCGTTGAGTGGGCGATTCAAAATGTCCTGCATTTTAATTTTCATCGTAAATCCTGGTTCTGTATGCACCAAGTTTAAATACAATGAAGTTTAGTGCTTAATTTTGACCTGGTTTTTGTTGTTGTTTCTGAGCAGGTTGTAATAAGTTGATTGGCTGCTGCATTTTCCTTGTGAATCTAATAGAATGGTGGGTGGTAACAGGCAGGAGAATGGAATTTTGTCCATCTTTTGGGTTAAAAAAAACGTTTTCAAAGCTTTTTTTTTCCTGCAGGGTGTCCTGCATTGTATAATAGACACGGGAAAACTGGGACCACTGGCATTTTATAAGGCAAGTACTGGCTGTCCTACATACATACATAGACATCAAGTACCATCTTGTATTTATTACCTGCTTGCTCCTTTCTTTTCTCCTTCCTTCATCCCATTCTTTCTGTTTTCTCCCTGACATTCACACTACAAATTGTGAATCTGCCCACGTGTGCTTGTGTCTTCACAGGGATTCTTTCCGGCCTCCATCAGGCTCATCCCTCACACGATCCTTACCTTTGTTTTCCTTGAGCAGCTTCGCTCCCACTTTGGTTTAATCAGCATTGGCTGACTTATGGAGTATCGCGAGGTCCAAGAGTGGCTTGCGTCACGGTTTTTATTGCAAAATCTTTGTGTTTTGCCGACTGTTGACTCACCTCCACTCACCATTTCCTAAGCTCCTCTCTATGTGTTGGAGCTTGCAGAACCTTGGTACACGTGTTTTATATCCAAGGATAATGTTTCGTATTAACAGAGGTGAAAAAACTTTATATTTAGGGAATTGAGGTGAGATGTCCACATGATATGACATTGAAATTTGAATTGTCTGCAATGAAAATGCTGCAGAATCCATAAACACTTAACACGGGACCTTTTCTGAATGTATGATTACCATTTGGGTCTCAAATGTTAGGGCCATGGGATCTGATGCTAATGATCAGATATATTGATTCAGATATTATTTTAATGACACTGGATTCTATTTTATCGCTACCAATAAAGTATGTTGATTTATTTTTGAGTTTCTTAATGTATTGTATTTTATTCATTGAGTGTGAGGTGCATGTTTTCCATAAATATTTCTGTAGCCATTTGGGACTGGACGGGCAGGATAGCCCACTAGAGCTATGCTCACTCATCTGGGAACTGTCTAGCCTGGGTTCCAATCCAGGCCCAGCTTTAAACTGCCACCCTGATTGCCCAGGCAGGGAAATACATCAGTGTGTGCTGTCGCTCGGATGGTCGTTAAACTAGGGTGGACTTGAATTACATCCATACATACATGTGTGTATATAATAATATATACTGTTACAGCCTGGGGTTCGGGTCTACTACGAGGGGGTTAGCGTCCGTTCCCTCCCAAACTTACCGGACCTGAGGCTGCCGCGCATGAATAACTTTGTACCTCGGCAGGTTGCGAACCAGCAACTATGGATGCCAATTGGTCCGTCATGCGATAGCAGGGTGCAATCGTCTAACACCGCTTACCTGTACCACGTGACTGTACCAATCAGGGAACGTGCCTGTCTCCGGCGGTGTGCCACTTTTGCTCCTGGATGGAAATTTAGACGGCCGAGCAACCGTTGGTACCCGCTGGGCTGATGCTAATTTTGTTACGGCCGATCGCTAACCTGGGTGCGAGCAATGGCGGACCAATGGAAGAATGGAAATTCGCAGACAGTTGAAAAGGAAACGTTTAACGATTCGATTTATTTACAAGTATTTACAGTGAAACTTATCGCTAGGAAAGAAAAAAGGACAAGAGGCAGAAACTTAGCTTATTCTATGCCTTATGATGATTACAACAAATAAACGAACGTTGGGATCCTGTTAGCAAAATGGTTACGATTTTACCAGGACCTTGTGTCCACTGCAACGACCTCGTCTTGTCACCAACGAGCGCCACACCGGCAAGATGGCCACCCCCAGCACAAGCATGAAGAGGCAAAGGCGATCCCCAGCACCAACACGAGCAGGCAAAAAGCGTTGGGAACTCGACAGAGTGTGCGTCGGGAACCATGCAGGTAAGAGCTGGTAACGTGGAGAGAGAGAGAGAGCACGTCGTGATCTCGTGCAGAGTAAGAGCACGTCGTGGCCTTGTTCAGTGAGAGAGTCCATCATGCACATGTGCAGGGAGAAGGAGTAGAGATAGAGGGAGAGAGACCAGCCGACAGGCCACGTGCACAGTGGAACCGGCAGGCAGAGAGCAGTTACGTGCAGAGGCCTGAGAGAGGGTCCGGCCAAGAGAGGGAGAGGCATGTGTGCAAGGCCTTTTTGTCTGTCCCTGACGAGGGTGGGGGGCTATTTGAGGGTGTTTTCCAGGCTCGCGCTTGGTGTAGTTTGTCACCTTGCCCCCACAAGCCCTCTCAAAGGGACTTTTACCATGACACTCTGGTGGAGATTATTGTGATGCTCTTTGGCCCTTATGGGACATAAGGCTGCCTCATCTCGTGGACTCCAGCACGACAGGTAAATTTGAGCACGCACTTGGCTGGTGTGCTTTTGAGCCTGCATGCACTGCCTGGCAAATTATCCCCTTATGAGTGAAGGGTCCTGCTCCCCATCTCCAACGCATAACGACATACTAACCCATATAAGGGGAAGGGACTAAGATAATGTTCTGCCATGAAATAACTATTCTAAGGGACCTGTATGTTGGTTGCCATTACTTCTTAGCGGTTTCCCAAAACCACAACAATACATATATACATATTAACCTTGATACATTAACCAGGTACACCAGGTACACCATATACCAGGTATATTTTCCAGAATTAAGAACATAAAATAAAGTTTATTTTATTGAGTTAGTTAGATTATGAAACTTGCCTTTAATTAGAACGATGACGATAAAGACGAGTTGATGGCAATTATGATGTTTGGGGGGATTATTGTTTTGGGGGGACGATAAAGACGAGAAACTTACCCATGTTAACCTACAGAGGGCATTGCATCAGTGGCACAATCATACCCTCAGCCAATGATGCTGCTCGTCGACTTGTGTCGCACACAAAATAATAAGCAAAGTGATCGGTAGGTACACCTGGGATGAAGTAAAGAGTAAGTGAAGTGTGTATGTGCCAACTCGCTATTTCATTATCATTTTGCTTTTGGTGCACTCTTATTTTAGGAGCGACCTGTTCTGCATAGTGCAGGTGGATTTGAATCGGTTACCCACCAGACAATGACTGGTATTAAATGAGTGCAATTTTGGTATGGAAATTTAAACGTGTTTACAAGCAGAGAAGGGGTCGAATATCTGAGAAGGATTTATACTGTACAAACGCAGGAAACAAATGCTCTCCACATCCAATTACTAGGGTGTTTCAAAGGAAACAGTGCAGTTGAAACCTAACACCTCTTGTGCAAAGAGCCAACTTTTTTTTTTGTTTTTTTGGTTGTTTTTTTTTTAAGAGAATTTTTTTTTTTTCTCTGTTGTCAAATGCAAGAAAGACAGAAGATTTGATTTTGAAAATTTTCCCAGTTGCAGCAAATTTATAGTTGTTGCTGAAAGTGTGACCCACTCATTTGTTGCAAAGTTGGACACGTTTCCACATGTTTTGAAACACTCACTGCAATTCAGCCTGTATGCCATGGATAGCCTCTGAAATGGTAACCTTCGGCTCTTCTATCATATGGGGATTGTTTGCACATGTTGGCGTATTTTTGAGCTTTCCCCACAGATAAAAGAATCTGATGGCCACAAATCACGTGAAATGATGCATGCAGTCAGTACAGTTTTGAAGATCGCTTACTTGCGTGGGCCGGGTGTGCAGTTGCACTCTTATTGGAACCATCCATGTCGTTTCTCGTTTTCAGTTGCTGCGTTGAAAAACTGCTGGAGAATATCATTAATCTACTGTTTGGATTTTATGGTATTTTCAAGAAAATATTGGTCTAATATTTTAGACTTTAGGTCTAAATTCTAATATTTTTATTTTAGACCCTCCTCCTATACACCAATATTTTGTTTTTTTAGAAGATTGCATGGGGATCTGTGGCCCAAATCCTGGTGTCCTGGCTATTTCTACAGCCAGAGATATGGAACAATGCCTCATCCATAAAGAATGTAGTCTCCAACCTGATCCCCTTTTCGCAGGGTTGAGAGAGAGGGGGAAAACGTGATCGGTAGGTACACCTGGTCTCCTGTCAAACCTGTCAAAACCTGAAAGTTTCCAACCTGTCAAACTATGACGTTTTGGGGCCAATGACAAGTTCACCTGCTTTTCTGTGTCTCTAAGGGCAAGTTCATGTACATGAACCACATCTGTCACAACTTTCGGCCGACCACTTCGAGACTTGTCTGCAATGCTACCAGCTTCCCCAAACTTTTCAATCGACGCTTTTGCACAATTTTGACGACACAATCGTCCCTCGCCAAATTTCTTCTGAAACAAATCCTGCAACTCAGTCGTGTACTTCCCATCGTAGCGAAAAACATGCTGCACCAAAAACGCTTTTCCAATGTTAGAACCATTCTTTATGGGTTGCCTTTGGAATAAACCATTAACATCTGGATAGCAGAAGTTCACTTGAGTTCGTTCAGCTGGTGAGTATCTTGCTTGTCATAATACCTGCAGATCTACAAGCTTACGTTTTAATTTTAAGATAAAGAAACACGTGAAAGTTAGTCCCCTACCCAGAGGGGACAACATGTTTGCTCTCCATCTGTCCGTCCATCCCATCTGTGGTTTTCTGCAATTTTAACAGATTCAACTTCTGCATCCATCCTATCCACTGCATGCATCCTCCCTTACCCTTTTTTCCTCACCAATTCCCTTATTTATCCATATCCAAGTCTCCTCTATTTTATTTGCCGCGTCCAAGTCTTCCTCTATTTTATTCTTCAACCCTGCTGTTGGTGTTTCCCCCTCTCTCAACCCTGCTGTTTGTGTTTTCCTCCCCTCTCAACCCTGCTGTTGGTGTTTCCCCCTCTCTCAACCCTGCTGTTTGTGTTTTCCTCCCCTCTCAACCCTGCTGTTGGTGTTTCCCCCTCTCTCAACCCTGCTGTTTGTGTCCCCCCCCCCCCTCTCAACCCTGCTGTTGGTGTTTTCCCCCTCTCAACCCTGCTGTTGGTGTTTTCCCCCTCTCTCAACCCTGCTGTTGGTGCTTTCCCCCTCTCAACCCTGCTGTTGGTGTTTCCCCCCTCTCTCAACCCTGCTGTTGGTGTTTTCCCCTTCTCTGTACTGTGCCTTTTGTAATGTTGCATCCTCATCCATTCAGTGTCCTAGCTTTTATAGTGTTACGTGCTCCTCCCCGACCCCCTGGTCACGGTGTACCTCCGAGCCCCGAGAGGAGTCACAGCAGAAAAATATGTTATTCTGTGTGTCAAAGATCAATGGAGAAGCCACCCCAATTGTTACTCACAAACAAATATTGTATGAAGATCACACAAGAATAATAGTACAACAACAATAGTATTCAAAAGTACATCAATATGTCCTATGATGGTATCATCAGTTTTGTAATATATAACTCACTGTGCTCCAAGTGAGTGAAACAAGAACATTCCCCAATGTCTCTTATTCTTGGCTTCAAGACGAAGTTGATTCGCTCCAGCGATCGCTAGAACGATGTCCAATCGAGACCAGAATCCCGTGCGGATGGCAAGGGCAGTCCCACAGCCGAAGCTGTACAAAGGCGCCCTCAAGGCGACTGGGAAAATCCACAGGCGCCCTACAGGCGACTGAGAGATCACACCCTCGGGTATGGACGAATTAGCTTTCAAAAAGCCACGTCACACACACGCCCCAGATCGACGTCTGAATGCGGTGAGAATGGTCGAAAAGAAACGAAACCACGAGCGAAGCACAAGTCCTGCGCGAGTCAAAATGGCCGACGACCCGCGCTTGAGACGTAACGGCCCGGCGATAATTCTCCTCTGAATCCACCGCCAAAAACCTGACAACGCAGGTTGATCGGTCACAGCGATGACAACTCTGTCGCAGGAATTCCTTTCCTGGAAACCCGAAAGTTCGCTAGTGACTCTTGCTCACCAACGTTTGATTGCGAACTCGGAGCAACTCGGCTTTCTTGTCCACGGAGGTATATAATAAACTGGAGAGCCAATGACGGCTGTCGGCTGAAGCTAGCGGAAGTTGCTTGGCGGCCATATTGGGAAGCCGATTGTGTCTGCGTCCGTGTTTGATCTCACAATCAGCTGATCTCACAATTTCTGATTCATTTTGGATGCTTACCGACTGTAAGGAGTCTTATTTGTGAACGCGCTGTTTCAAAATGCCACAGTGTGTTGCATTTGACTGCACAAATACCTCAGGGAAGGCCTCCACATGCACATTTCACAAGTAAGTGACAAACCGCGATCGCGGGTGTTCTGCTTTTTCAGTTTTTGGCGTGGTCACGGTGGTGGGGCTAGGTAATTAAGTTTCAATGTAGTTTCAATGAAGTTTGAACACTGTGTTTGAATTTGATGATGTTAGACCACGCGCAGGGTGTGCAATACGACACAGATCTCAAATATAACTGTATTGTGTATTCACTAGGGCTATGTGAGTATGTCAGACTGATGTCTGATTGACTCATTCATTGATTCAGATTGAAGTATCGAGATTGACTCGTCAGCTCGTGATCATTGTCAAGTGATTTAATTTGTGATGAGCTTCACTTAATTGTCCAGTCTACTACTGTCAGGGTTTCCATGCCCTCCTGTGTCACTCGTGAGCAGAAAGAGCAAATGGGGGTTACTTGTGGAAGGTACGAAAGTCCGACACATGGCAAACATTAGCAGATGAAGTTGTATTTAACTATACATATGAAACTCAAAATATTATTTTGATATGGAGTCGTTTTGACTCGGATGTTTTGACTGCCCTCTGAGGTTTTGACCCGCAACCACATTTTGTGACCACAATGTATTTTGTTTCAAGGTTTCCAAAGGATAAGGACTTGTGCTCTCGATGGACATCTGCCCTGAGAAGGGAGTCCTTCTACCCCACCCCAGGCACCACAGTTCTGTGCAGTGATCACTTCAATGAGAGTGACTTCGACAGGACTGGTCAAACCGTCCGACTGAAGCCGAAGTCCGTCCCCAGCTGTTTCAACTTCCCAGCACATTTAAAGAAGGTAAACTATGCTATGTTGGTATTCCACCTATGTTATGATAGTAACCCATCACATGCCATGTCTGCTGCTTCATATGCAGCTCCTAAGACATAGTTTTATGGAGAACAACTCAGTTGCTTTTTAAAAGATTTAGAGCTGAGCCGAATCCCATTTTGTACACTTTCTTGGCATTTCCCCCCCGAAGCTTTGTTGTAATAATATTTAACAAAATGTTTAGTCTTTGAAACAATGTTACAATACGTCCAACGCAGTCACATCTATTTCTAATTAGAACCCCAATCTAATGAACGAAGCTTCTAAGCATTCGGCTCAGCCCTAAAAACAACTTAATGAGTATTAATGGTTCACCTTTTCTTTTCTTTCCAAATAGGTTACAGCTTTGAGGAAAGCGCCAGTGGCCAGGTCTGTCATCCAAGAAGATACACCAGAACCTCAAGCCACTACTCAAGATCCTGAACCTGAGGTGGGACCCTCATTTCAGACCACAGATCACTCCTACTCCGTCACAAGTCCACTGGTATTGAAGCACAAGCTCGATGAAGCAGTCCACAAGCTGGACAACTTTCGAAAAAAATTAAAAGTGAGTCAGCAACACAACAGAAGGTTAGCCAGAAAAGTGGAGTCCCTGAATACCATCGTGGAAGACCTGAGGGAGAATGGGATGGTCACCGACAATTGTATTGAAATGCTCAACACAACATTCTCTGGTGTGTCAAAAGCTATTGTGAGCAGAATGCTGAAGAACAAAGGCAGCGGCAAACGCTCGAGAGATGAATACGATCCAGTCATCAAAGCTTTCGCACTCACTCTTCAATTTTATTCTGCTAAAGGATACGACTATGTTCGAGAGACATTCGACTTGGCACTGCCAAGTCCATCCACAATCCGGAAATGGTACAGCGCAATTGATGGTTCACCTGGTTTTAGTGCAGTTGTATTCCAAGCACTAGAGAGCCGGTTTAAAGCAGAGAAGGAGACTGGCAAGAGAACACTGTGTAGCCTGATGTTAGCCTCACCAGTGAGGCAACACCAGAGCAAGCTGAAATATAAGAGCGACCTCATCTCTACATGGTGTGGGTGTGTTTTGTGGGTTAACTGTGAATTGTGTGGGTTAACTACATGACAGCGTTTCATGTCATTTATGTGACTGACTCACTGTTGATGTGTTGCTGACCCATGTCAGTGTAGAATAAACTCTGGTTATCATTATATCTGCGTGGTTTCTAACATCTCGGTAATAGAAACATACACATCTTAGTTACAATATAATGACTGAATTAAGTAACATCATATAACATGACAACAAATCAGATCTTTATATTGAGGAATATTATAGAACAAGCCAAAGAATGGCAAACGACGATGTACCTCAATTTTATAGATTTCTAGAAAGCTTTCGACTTCTTGCCCAGAGAAAGTCTGGGTCATAATGAAGAAATACAGCATACCTGGAAAATTAGTGAACCTTGTAAAAGCCCTTTACCAAGACTTTCAATGTGCGGTCGTCGACCAAGGTGAAACAACAGAATGGTTCAAGGTGAAGACAGGAGTTAAACAGGGGTGTAACATGTCAGGATTCTTATTCCTACTAGTGGGTGATTGGGTCATGAGAAGAACGATAAAGAACACCGAGCGGTAATTTTGGGCACTTTTTGTTCAAACAAGCTCTAAACCATTGGATTCCCCAGGAAAAATGCGTCTAGAACCAACTTCAAACTTAATGAACACCATTTCCTTAAAGAACGGGATTCTGAGCCCGAATATCAGTTCAAATATTAGTATTCTATATTAATTAAATAGTCGGCGGTCCTAAAATTCGCTCCAGCTGCATCATCAGTGCGCCACGCCTTTGCTTTGACAGGCTTACGATCGGCTTCCCAATATGGCCGCCAGACTATTTCCGGTGGCTTCACGGCGGCTAATGCTGCGAGGTGGCCAATTGGCTCTCCATATTATATACCTCCGTGTTCTTGTCCGACTCCACTTGCTCTGCCCTTTTTTTTTCTCTTCTTCCTCTTCATTGTCCGGTTCCCGATCCGGTTTCCTGTTCCTTTTAACATTAATTTTTTTTACCTTTTGAAAACAGTTCATGAAGAATAAACCTTTTGAACACGATAATAGTACATGGAATCAGAAATATTTACAGTGGATGCAAACCACCACAACGGAAATGACGAATCCGTAACGCTAACAATAGGAGCTTCGACTTTGTATACAAAATGTGCATTATCCCTTGGATGGCGTTAAGCTTGGTATCCTGCTTTCTAGTATTAGTTGGTTGTTGTTGAAGATCCCACTATGGCCTATGCCATTCACAAAAAGTTGGCGGGTTGACCAGATGATCAGATATTTGAGATTCCTTGACACCAGGTTAACATCACTGCTGTCTCCGGATGTGGTTACTGTCTGGGCAACAAATTCTGCACTGTAAACAAATTTATGAGGTGGTGCATATGCTTCATTTGAACGGCCTCCCCATGCAAAGAGTAACCGACCACCACACAATCTACCATCTACCATATAAAACACAATGTTTGGGTGTGTGTCTGTCCCCCTTCATAAGGCTAGGTTTTTAAGGCTTTGAGTAGTGCTTTCGGAGGGATTTGAGGGGGGGGGGGGGGGGGGGTTTAAGGGCCAATCTTTGAGCACGACTGTGTGTCCACCAGTTAAAAGACTCTGAGGACCCAAAATACCCCAAGGACGCAGAAGACCCCAAAGACCCAATGGACCCCAAACACCCAAAATACCCTGTAGACTGTTAGACATAAAAGATAATGAAGACCCAGAAGACCCCAAGGACTCTGAAGACCCAAAAGACCCCGAGGATCCCAAAGACCCAAACATCTCCGATGACCCAAAAGACCCTAAAGACCAAATAGACCCCAAAGACCCAAAATTTTGGTAAGACCAAAAGACCTCAAGGACCCAGAATACCCAAAAGACCCAAAATACCCTGTAGACTGTTAAAGACCATGAAGACCCAAAAGACCCCAAGGACTCTCAAGACCCAAAATACCCCAAAAACCCAAAATACAGAAAAGTCATTGAAAACCCAATTGACCCCAAACACCCAAAATAGCCCAAACACTCAAAATACATCAAAGACCCAGAAGACCAAAAAGTCCCTAAAAACCCCAAATACCCCGAAGACCCTTAACAACCCCACAGAACCAAACAATCCAAAACACCAAAAAGACCCCGAAGACTTAAAGAACCAAAAGACCCAAAATACACCAAATACCCTGAAAGACTCAAAATACCACAAAGATGCAAAAGACCCCAAAGACCCTGAAATACCCAAAAGACCACGAACACCCAAAATACCCTGAAGACCCAAAAAAACCCAAAGACCCTTAAATATCCAGAAGACCGAAAATACCCCAAAGACCCTTAAATATCCAGAAGACCCAAAATACCCCAAAGACCGCAAGACCCAAAAGACAACAAAAACCCAAAAGGCCCTGAAGACCCAAAATTCCCCAAAGACCCAAAACACTGAAAACACCCCAAGACCCTTAAAAACCCAATATAGATCCCGAAGACCCAAAACACTGAAAAGACTCCAAGACCCTTAAAGACCCAAAATACCACCAAGGCCCAAAATATCCCAAAAACCCAAAATACCCCAAAGACTCAAAATACATTAAAGACCCAAAACACCAAAAAAGACCACAAAGACCCCAGAGACCCAAAATATCCCAAAGACCAAAAAGTCCCTGAAGACACAAAATACCCTGAAGACCCTTAACGACCCCACAGAACCAAACAATCCAAAACACCAAAAAGACCCCAAAGACCTTGAGGACCCAGTGGAACCCAAAGACCCAAATTACCCCCAAAGACCCAAAATACCTGAAATAAAATAAAAGATGACTAAAATAAAAGATGAAATAAAAGATGACTGAAAAGACCCGAGGACCCCAAAGATACAAAGGTCTCAAAAGACCCCGAAGACCCAAATGAACCAGAAGATCCCAAGGATGCAAAAGAGCTTCAGCACCCAAAAGACCCAAATTAACCAGAGGACCAAAAGACCCTTAGGACTCTGAAGACCCAAAAGAAGGGTAATTATGTCTCTTATATTGGAATTGTAGACGGTGGCTTGCAAACCGATCCTCAAGGTCGGTGTATGGAAGGGTTTTTTATCACAATAAATACAAGGCACAGGGAGGTGACATTCGCTGAACGTGACGTGCAAAGTGCGCAGAGTAAACTGAGTGTTCGTTTACGACTGTAGGATATCGAATAAACAAAGAAGATATAAGCACACCTGACACAAGGCCCAGGCTTCAGACTTTGGCATGCTCACGTGGCTGCACCGTCAAATAAACTGTTCCAACCCGTCATTTTTGATGGGCTTTATACGAGTATATTATAATTTAGGTAATTGTAATGGTATAAGCTGTAACATTTAGGGCAAGTGCCATTAGGGGAATCACATTTTACGATGAAGATTGAATTAAATTATTATGCCCAATTATACAAGGCCAAATCATCATAAATGTTTTCTGTATTACATTTTGCAGCCACTCATTGTTCCATTGTAATTACAAGTGGGCAATCGCCCCCAGAAGCCGGAGTACCTTCTCTGCCCAACTCTGGTGGGCAATGTGCTGCGGCCCAGTCTTGTAAATGCATTTTCTTAATTTTAATATTTTTGAAAGAAATATTGATCACAACATATCATGAGATATAAGAAGACGATTTGTAATACCAACTACATTTAAAGGTGGCGCTATTTCCACCACATGCCAATTTTGGAGTTTCGATGACGTCCACTTGCTCCATTACAATAAGAAGAAATATCCTGTAGCATAGGCAGGACTCCAATGTTAGGCCATCCGGTCTGTGCCGGAAGTCCCTTAATTTTTCTGGGTCCCTAGGACAACAAACAACAACAACCATGTTGTTGCTTCTCAATTGCAGGCACTTCAAACATACATTACATTAAAGCGCGGTGCTACGCGCGCTTACTTGCATAACAAGAAGGAAGAGGACAACGCGGTAAGTTTAAGAGTCTTTATTATAAGAGCTCACTGTAGCACTGGAGCGCTCCGGGCTGCGCGCCCGGTGTATATCCCGCGGCCACGTCTACCCCTCAGGCGTGGCCGCCGCCCACTTGGTGCGCGGAATGATGCCCTCACGCCAGTGAGCTTTCGTGTCCGCCACACGCCCCCCCCCCCCTAGAAAGAATTCCCGCGCACCTGGAGGGCCAGTTTGCGGGGCAAACGGATGACCCGGCCGAAGCGCCGACTGGCGGCGTCCGGGGTGCAGGGATGCCAGCCGGGATGCCTCCGGCTGCACCCGGGATGCCTCCGGCTGCACCCGGGATGGGCGCAGGACCGGGGGGAGGCGTGCCGGCGGGCATGGGCGGTGTCGGGGGTCCGCCCGCAGGGGGGCGGCCCCGACACGGGGGCCGAGCCACCGGCGGTGGGTGGTCCACGTCGAGGTGGGCCGGCTTGAGGCGATCCACCGAGACGCGGTCGGGAGTGCCGCCAATGTCCAAGGTGAAATGTTTCACCCCGGTCTCCAGCACGCGGAAAGGCCCGTCATACGGGGGCATACTTGCCCCCATACGGGGCCTCGCGGAAAGGCCTGTTCACGCGAGGCACGTCCTGGTCTAGCCGCGGACCGCCTTCCGGAGGCCATGCCAGACAAACTTGTCGGCGACCAACCTCTGGGAGGCCTTCGTGCCCGGGTGGGACAGGCCGTGGATGGCGTCAAAAACCTGGCGCTGCCAGCCTGCGGGCACGATTGGGCGAGGCCGCCCGAGGGAGACGTCGCAAACGAGGGCCGTGCCCGCGCCGTCGAAGGGCACCTCAGTGACGCGGAGGCCCGTGACGGTGGTCCACAGGGCCTGGACCCCGGGGTCGGCGGCCTGGTCCGCCGCCATCCGGGCATAGTCGATGCCAAGGTGGACTGCGTGGGTGACGGCCCAGGAAAGGCAGTCGGCCACCGGGTTGTCCTTTCCCGCGACGTGTCGGATGTCCGTCATGTACTCGGACACGGCCGCGAGGTGACGCTGTTGCCGGGCGACCACGGCTCGGCGACCTTGCCCATCGCGAAAACCAGCGGCTTGTGGTCGACGAAGGCCGTGAACGCACGGCCCTCGAGCAGATGGCGGAAGTGCCTGACCGCCAGGTGAAGCCCGAGCAACTCGCGGTCGAAGGTACTATAACGGCGTTCGGGCGGGCGAAGCTGCCGGCTGAAGAACGCCAACGGTTGCCAGGCACCACGCACCCATTGCTCGTGCACCGCGCCCACCGCGTAGTTCGAGGCGTCGGTGGTGAGGGCTGTCGGTGCATCGGGCGCCGGGTGCGCGAGCATGGTGGCGTTAGCCAAGGCGAGCTTCTCGCCCGCGAATGCCGCGTCCATCTGCTTGGTCCAGGCAACGTCACCTTTGCCCGGCTTCCCTCTGAGGGCCTCGTGCAAGGGGCGCAGAAGCTGGGCGATGCGGGGCAGGAACCGATGGTAAAAGTTTACCATGCCCAAGAACTCCTGCAGCCCTCTGATCGTGCAGGGGCGCGGAAACCCCTTCACCGCCTCCACCTTGGCCGGCAGGGGGACGGCTCCGTGCTTGGTGACACGGTGCCCCAGAAAATCGATTACGGCGGCGCCGAACCGGCACTTTGCGGGATTCACAATCGGGCCATGCTGGCCCAGGCGTTCGAAGAGCGTGCGGAGGTGGCGTAGGTGCTCTTCGCGGGACGCGCTGGCGACGAGGATATCGTCCAGGTAGACGTAGACAAAATCCAAGTCGCGCAGGATGCTGTCCATCAGTCGCTGGAACGCCTGAGCCGCATTCTTCAGAGCGAAGGGCATCCGCAGGAACTTGAAGAGTCCGAATGGTGTGATGACCGCCGTCTTCGGGACGTCCTCCGGCCTGACGGGGACCTGATGGTAGCCGCGTATGAGGTCCACCTTCGAGAAGAAGGACATGCCCGCCAAACGGGCGGAAAAGTCCTGAATGTGGGGGACGGGGTAGCGGTCGGGAGTGGTGGCGTCATTGAGACGGCGTTAGTCCCCGCACGGTCGCCATCCCCCGCTGGGCTTCGGCACGATGTGCAGCGGCGACGCCCAAGCGCTCTCTGAGCACCGAACGATGCCGAGTCGCTCCAGGGTAGCAAACGCCGCTTTTGCCACCGCCAGCTTCGTCGGCTCGAGGCGGCGTGCCCGGGCGTAGACCGGTGGCCCGACGGTGGGGATGTGATGGGCCACCCCGTGCTTGACGGCCCCCGCCGAGAAGGTGGGCCGCGTGAGGGCCGGGAAGCCGGCGAGGAGGCGGGTGAATGCGTCTGCTGCCGGAAGCGTACAGATCAACGTGGCCGGAACCGAACCGTTCGGCAAGCCACTTGGCAAGCCGCTCGTTGAGCTGCTCGACGAGCTGGGCAGCGCACAAGCGAGCGAGCTGAACGTCTCGGCCTGGACAAGACGTCTGCGCTTTACGTCAACCAGGAGCCCATTAGCGCACAGGAAGTCCGCGCCAAGCAGTGCCATGGGCACGTCGGCAGTGACGAACGTCCATCGGAAAACCTGCCCTCCGAACCGCAGAGAGAGGCAGCGTTTTCCGTATGTATGGATGGGCGTCCCATTCGCGGCAAGCAGCGCGGGGCCCCCGCCCGCGGCGTGCTTGTCTGACGTGCCGGCGGGAACGACACTCACCTGCGCTCCCGTGTCCCACAGGTAACGGCGCCCGGATAAGGTGTCCGTTATGAACAGCAGGCTGCTCGAACGGGCGGCGCTCATCGCCACTATTGAGCGCCGGCCCGGGCGTTTCCCGACCTGTTGAAGGAGCATGGCGGATGACATTGCCGAGCCTCGTGGCCAAACTTGGCGTGGAACCAGCACCAGGTGGTGGAGCTGGAGGAGTGTGGCTGGCTCCGCCAGGCCGGTGGAGTTGGCGGTTTTCGCCGCGGCAGTGGGCGGGGCATGGCGGCGGTCACGAGGGGCGTATCAGCATGCTGCGTATGCTGTGTAAGCTGATGCTGTGGCTCAGCATCATCAGCAGCATCAGCAGCATCAGCCTCGAGGTCCGTGACGGCCGCACCGACTCTCGCCCGCGTATCCGAAGCCGCAAAGTACCTGTCCGCCTCGGCTGCCAATGCTCGGGGTTCCGTTAGCCCGGTCCCGGCCAACGCGAGGCGAACCTGCACTGGAAGTTGGCGACGGAAAAGTGCCCGGAATAGAGAACCGGGGGCTTCGTCGCCCAACAGTGACAGTATATGGTCCATTCGGACCGACGGGCGGGTGTCGCCGAGCTCGGGGAGATCCAGGAGGCGGTCGGCCCGTGCGTCGTCCGTGAGGCCGAACGTGGCTAGGAGTAGCCGCTTGAGTGCCTCGTACTTGTGGCCGTCCGGTGGGTGGCGAAGGACGGACACAACTCGAGCGGCCGTGCCGGGCCCGAGGGAGGCGACGACGTGGCAGTAGCGCATGTCGTCGTTGGTGAGGCGCCGAAGCTGAAATTGGGCTTCGGCTTGAACGAACCAGACTTCGGCCTGGGCCTCCCAAAATTCGGGAAGTTTAATCGCCATTGCCTTGTCGTTTGCCATTGCAATGGCGTCGTGTTCAGAAGGATCGCTACGGCAGATCCAACGTCGAGGTCACCATATAAAGCGCGATGCTGCGCGCGCTAATGCTTACGCAAGGAGCAAGCGGACAACGCGGTTCATAAAAGAGTCTTTATTCAAAGTACTCAAACTGCAGCACTAAGCTGCTCAGGGCTGCGCGCCCCGTGTATATCGTGAGGCCACGCCTCTCTCCCTGGCGTGGCCCATCCCCACTTGGTGTGCGGGGTGATGTCACCACGTCAGTGCTTTTGTGTCCGCCACAATATGTCTTCTGAGGTAAAAAAAAAAAAAAAAACAGTTTTAAAGCATTGTACGTATCAAACGATACATTTTATGAAACGGGGAAACCGAATACACACTTTGGTGGTTTTAAAATGACAGAATATGTCTTCATTAGAAGAAAAAAAAAAGAACTTTGAAGACGACGCTGCTAACAAAATACACCGCTCTAACGTATAACCACGAGTTTAAACTACATTTACAACAAATATGAAAACTATTTTCATATCACAATGTTAAATATAGAATATATAGAAGATAATGTAAAAAAAAAAATGAGCCCTATCTTCCAATGGTAAACAATCCTTCAAAAAATTCCTGGATCCGGAATAATATCCTGAGCTTCACCAAAAACTAATCAATTCTTCCTTATCCCAAAGGCAATCATCCCACTTTAGTAGTTGCCGAAGACGACAAGAAGAGGCCATTTCGTTGGGTACAAAGCTTGTTTATTGTACAGAAATCTCCAGCAACTGCTCGCGAACGGAAGTCCTAACGGCTTATATCAAACCAAGAACCCTCTTCGGAGGGCGTGGCTCCAACAGCCGCGCGTGCGTCACGACCACACAACCAAGAGCCCGTGTGCGTGGGTTAGACCAAACCCATTGTATTGGTAACCGTCACATGCGGATAAGTTAACCGCGACATGTGAATAAGGTAACCGCGACATGTGAATAAGGTAACCACTACATGCGCCCCCCCAGAAGGCACGCCACGGGCGTGTACGTAGTTCGCGGGTGGAACAGAGCCGGGCCGCGGGTGGAACAGAGCCGGGCCGCGGGTGGAACAGAGCCGGGCCGCGGGTGCTGAGCAGCGGTAGCCGTTGTAGTTGCAGCAGTAGGAATTGCGGGAGTGGCGAGCAGCAGTAGGAATTGCGGGAGTGGCGAGCAGCAGTGCGCGCGAAGGTAACGAAGCAGCCGTGCGTGCGCAAGAGATGAGCAGCGGTAGTAGTTGTAGTTGCAGCAGTAGGAATTGCGGGAGTGGCGAGCAGCAGTGCGCGCGAAGACAACGAGGCTCCAGTGCGCGCGAAGGTAACGAAGCAACCGTGCGTGCGCATGGGATGAGCAGCAGTAGTAGTTGTAGTTGCAGCAGCATCAGCCTCGGGATCCGCCGTAGGAGCAGTAGTAGGAGTGGCGAGCAGCAGTACTCGGCCTGTGTGCGCGGAGGCGACAAGCAGCAGTACTCGGCCTGTGTGCGCGGAGGCGACGAGCAGCAGTACTCGGCCTGTGTGTGCGGAGGCGGCGAGCAGGAGTACTCGGCCTGTGTGCGCGGAGGCGGCGAGCAGTAGTACTCGGCCTGTGTGCGCGAAGGCGACGAGCAGCAGTACTCGGCCTGTGTGCGCGGAGGCGACGAAGTAGCCGTGCCGCCAACGCCCTGTAACGGCGTTCCTTCGGAGGGTCCCGGAGCTGGTTCGCCACTCCAGTCGTAGAGGAGGAACCGAGCGCGATGCGCGAACCACATGGCCGCTCGTTGTTGCTAAAACTCCGGCAGTTCGAGTTGAGGTCTTGTGGAAGAAATTGCGGTCGCAATACTGCCGTGTTCATTTGGCCCCCGAATACGTTCGGGGGCACCGAGGTCACCAGTTTAGTAGTTGCCGAAGACGACAAGAAGAGGCCATTTTGTTGGGTACAAAGCTTGTTTATTGTACAGAAATCTCCAGCAACTGCTCGCGAACGGAAGTCGTAACGGCTTATATCAAACCAAGAACCCTCTTCGGAGGGCGTGGCTCCAACAGCCGCGCGTGCGTCACGACCACACAACCAAGAGCCCGTGTGCGTGGGTTAGACCAAACCCATCGTATTGGTAACTGTCACATGCGGATAAGTTAACCGCGACATGTGAATAAGGTAACCGTGACATGTGAATAAGGTAACCACTACACCACCAACTTTCATGCAAATCCGTTCAGAACTTTTCCAGATATCTTGTTCACACACACACACACACACACACACATACACACACACACACACACACACACACACACACACACACACACACACACACACACACACACACACACACACGATCGAATGCATTACTCCCTGGCGGGAGTAAAAATATAAATAAAATAAATTGAATAAAAAAAGTTAGTTTTTCCCTTCCCCCCCTCCCCTCACTTCCCCCCTCCCCATCCTCCCCTTCCCTTCCCCCTCGCTCCTCCCCTACCCTTCCCCCTCGCTCCTCCCCTACCCTTCCCCCCTGTCCCTCCTCTCCTCCCCCTTCCATCCCCTCTCCCTCCCCTCTCCTCCGCCCCTTCCCTCCTCCCCTCCTCGACCCCACCTTTCCTCCCCCTCCCCTCCCCGGCCACCGCCCGGCAACGCCGGGTACTTCTGCTTGTACTGCATAGTGTATATGGATGACTGCATTTCAACCCCATTAGAAGTACACTGGCGATGTGCAGCACCCCCTGCTGGCGCGGAAACAGAACTACAACTACTAAACAAAACTCACACCGTCGGGTGGCGAACCCCGACTAAAGACAGATCAATAATAATGAAAGGGAGGCACAAAGCGCCCCTCCCTTTATATAAGCGCCCCTCCCGTTTCTCTGTACTGGATGTAGCTTTTACATGTGGACTGAAAATACGTTTCTCGGCTTCTACTGGATGAAATCGGCTGCAAATTTCAGAAGTAAATACTTTGTACATCGAGGTAATATGTTCCAAATTTCAGCATCGTCTGTTTCCGCATTCTTGAGTTATATTTAGAAAACCCTCGAAATCTCGTTGGTGTCTGTCCGTCCATCCATCTGTCTGCCCAAAATGTGTTTGCGCTCATATCTCAAGGACTATACATTGAAACCAGCTGAAACTTGGAATATACATTGGCCAATAAGTCTAGTTAATGGCTTTCGAAACAAATTCCACCGAAGTGCCATAGATTTTGCTTTAAAATTAAATATACTAGCAACGGTACACGCCCTATGGGCGGGGCTTCAATTGGGAGGCCCAAATGAAAAGGCAAAATATCAGAAATTGAAGGCTTTTTTTATTTTAAACGTTTTATTTAAACATCCGTTCAATCATATCACACGCAAATCATCAAATCTAAACAGTACATGGCGCCCATTTTGAAAAAAGATTGAATTCTGCAAAACGGAAGCGGCTGCTACACGTCTTTCTCAGTCGCACGTTTATGTGTGAAGAGTGCGCGCCGAATCTGTAACACGGAAGCGGCTTTATCTATAACACGGAAGCGGAGGCGGCCGCGCAAAACACCTGTTTCTCAGTCGCTTTGCACACGCTGCCGTGTTACTAAGGAGCCGCATGTTTATATTGGAAGAGTAGGTCAGGAGTCGATCTACTCTCTCCTGGTACGCAGAATTTCAACAAAAGCCACATCACGGTTCATATCGGTAAATATTATTCCATCGTGTTTGGAAAAACTGGAAAATTGGAAAATTTAGAAAATTTGGAAAAACAATATAGCCTATTTTACTCCCAGCGATCCCAGGAATACCCTCCCAAAATATCGTTGCGATCGGTTGGGCCGTTTTTGCGGTACCTTCGAACGGACAGATGGACATTTGGTGAATTATAGTAAGATATAAATATTGTTATGGATCTGTCGCCGGCCTTCTCCCCTTATCAAGGGGGGATTAATCCCCTTGTCTTTACTGACCTGGCGCGACCCGAGACCTATTACGTCCCTTCCGGACAGCGCAAAATAGGTTTTCGGGACCAAATTCTCGCTCATACCTTAGTACTCGCGCTGCCGTGGAAGCGAGGAAACAAGCCTCGCATGAACCACGTGTGGTTGGATTTCTCTGAGCGGTTTGTGTATACGTGATCCGCGCCGTTATAACTAATGATACCCGATTGGAGCGATCTTATTCGTGCCACGCTTAGTCAATGGAGAAATCACGGGAATGATAGAATTCAGAAGAAAGGAAGAACAAATAGATTTAATGATTGTTGCACGTATTTACAGTTCAGGACGAAGAGACACAGGGAAATCCTTATGCAGTCTTATTCTTAATACCCAAAGACAACGGGCCCGTCTGACACACTCACACGGGGATTGCAGATGGGCAGGATGATGTTCAGGCCAAACGTGCCGGCTTGGTCGTCCAGGAACGGCCCTGTCCGGCTCTCCTCGGTCACAGCACGGTCCCACGATGATGGCAAGCAGGCGAAGACAAGGCCACGTAGCGCGTCTCTCGAGCACAGGCGGTATATCGGGGCGAACGGCAGGGAGGGCTTTTATGGCAAAGGGAGGTTACGCAGCTTCGTTCACTCGCTTGGCTGGAATGCGCAAGTTATAAATGCCCTGGCTGTGCCCACGTATCTTTAGCGATAGTAAAGTTCGTACAGTGCGAGTGATGCAAGTCCTCTTCCTGCGCGTCCTCTCTCTCCTCTGCCAGTCCTCTTCTCTGCAAGTCCTGTTCAAGTCCTCCACAACGTTGCAGTCCTCTGCAAGTCCTCTTCTCTGCAAGTCCTGTCGAGGGCTTTGCGCATCGGGTTATATAGCCCCGCCCCGCGAGCCTTCTGGAACTCAGCAGACTCTTCTCACCACACCCTCTGACGCAACGCCGATGCCACCACCTCTGAGCCCTGATTTGCAGCTCATGCTTACCGTCATCGCCTCTGCCGCTCTGCCTCGACTCCGCCCCGATCCTCCTCCGCCGCCCTCGTGTTAACTCGCCCAAAATGAACTAACGTTAACAAACTGTATTGAGGTTACAGACGTAGGATGATCGGTGGCGTTAGGGCCTATTTTCCTGGCTTTACACAACACAGGATTAACACTGGAAGGGGCCTCCTCTCACATATACTAAGACATAACTATACTACAAATGAGGCTACATGTTGCTTGTGTGACTATCTATGGGGGCAACCTTTTACCTTTATTAAGCTCACTGTACAAATCTCAAAACCGTAGCACTGCCCCCCTCCCTCGTCAGACTCGTCCCTGAGTCGACCCTACTCAAGTGGGAACGACCGGTTTTGAGCAAGACTTGGGACTAGCTTTTAATTACGTGTGACACTTAGATGTGGTTCCCCCTAACATTTAATCTAACCCCGTGTATGCGACAGTTTTACAACACTAAATATGTCGCACCTACTGCGTTGTGTAACTAACTAACAGACTCGCACCCACAATTAACCGAATTGCGGAATTAATTCTCAAACTACACATGAAGCCGGTGGGTAGCATCTTATTTACAACTACAAAACCTTACTATTTGCATTTCTATAACCCAGGACCTGTCCTTTTTGAAAAGAAGATTGGAGGGGAGAGAAAGCACAGCAATGCACCAAGACACATAACACAGTTCAAAAAGTTCACAGTTCACCATTTGCTGCTGGGCCGCATCTTCTTCTTGCTTCATCTTCTGTGTGCAATAAAAACTTAAAGTTCTTCTTTCCTGGCACACCAAGAATAAAATGTACAAGAACCCGTGTTCGTTTTTATTTGTCAGCAGGGCCAACCCTATGTGGTCCAACTGCGTGACATTGATGCCACTCAAAATACGTGGTCCGAAGATGCGAGGTAAGTTTGCAGCAAAGTGTAAGGCCACAGAACGTGTGGTCCATGTGTAATGTGGTGCAGCAGAGTGTCTGTGGCAGCAACTATGTACATGTGCAGCAAAGTTATAATAAAGAATACGGCAGCAAAGTACTGCGCAGTTCATCGGCACGGGTGTAGCAAAATGCAGCAGGGGTGCTGCACAGGTGTAGCCAGGTCAGCCGCACAGGTGCAGCAAGGTGCAGCTGCACCGTTCGATGTTGCTGCACAACTCCTCCTCCAATGTGGGTCCATGGGTGGGGAGGGGAGACAAAGCACAGTCAGCAAATGGAAAGGGCGCAAAGGTACACCAAAACACAAGGTAATGCAGCATGAGGGGCGCGGGAGAGCGAGCAGAGCAAGCTCGTCCCTAACCGTCCGTGCCCCCCAACGTCAGCTTACACAACCCTTGCCCTTCCCTGTATTTACAAATTACAAATCCGTCTCTATGTCCTGTCTCCCATATCCCCCTCTAAACTAAATTCGTTTCCCAATCCTTCCCAGGATGGAAGGAATGGAATAACACACAATGTCACATCACGTCATGATGCGTCTTACTCACTCAAATCAGTCACTTGGTGCTGGTGTGGAGCTTTGTCACCCTGGTGAATGGATGTGGATGGCGTGAAGGGGATTCCTCTTCCGAACTACTCTAGTTACATTAACTCATTTACACTACCCGGGGTCATGCCCTGCCAATCGGCATCTTTGAACTATGCGGTTCTGAAAACCTGATTCCCATTGACCACCTGGTGCCTTCCAAATTTGGGTCTCACTCCCCAATTTTTCACACTGTGCCTTTGCACAATTCGGGGCTGGGTCGTGTGGCTCCACTAGCAGGTCTACCTACCTGCGCACCTCCGCCACTGAAGTCGCCACCTGAGCTTACCTTGCTCCTTGCGACTACTCAAATTGGGGAAGGCCCCTCCTGGCTCTCTCACCCCCTGATGCCCTCCTCGGCATTGGGCTACCCGGGGCCTCTCCTGGGATCCTCGGGCCCCACTGATCACTACTCATAACTCTAACTGGCTCCCAGAGCCTACCTGCGGCCTCACCTGGCCAACAGACTACCAGTGACGGAGTGCCCCAATAACCATGTGCACCAACAAAGCCCACACGCCCAGCCATTCCACAGACTCATGCACCCATCCAAGCACTTCCTGCTACTTCCTGCAACACAGATGTCAATATCCAAGCAATTTACCTAAACCCTCTACCTGACTTTACACTACCCAAACCGGGTATTCGTGAAGGGGTCCATCTCCCCCCATTCACTCCTTCGCACCATGCATTCCACAACTTTTACTTCACACCAAGCATTCCACACCACTCATTCCACACCATTTATTCCACACACCAAGTTCTCTTGCACACCTCTTGTGCTCACACACCTGTTCCCCACTTGCACACCATGCAAGTCAATTCACTTAACACAATTCCACCTGTCTCCAATACACCACTTCTGGTTATTCCCCACCCAATTCCTCATTTGCTCAAGCTCAACACACACAGTGATTCTCATTCAATTCCTCATTTGCTCAAGCTCATCCACACACACACAGCATCATCTAACTAACTACTTTTCCTTAATACTCGTGCTTCCCCGTCTTCCCTTACACTAAGCACACCCTCGTCATTATCATCCAACTAATCTCTCTACGTCCCCTCTACCTGTACCATGTCCCTTCTTAAATCTTGTCCCTACCGTCATCCTTCTAAATCCCTAACAATTAACCTAGCCCACCCTCGGCTAGTTTACACTGCCACCCCATAATCTATTGCTCATGTGCCCCAAATGAGGAATGGTGAAACGACCATCCCTCTACGCCGGGTACCATTCGCCAACACTATTACTATTCCAGTCCTCTGAACTATGAGCCTCTCCGTGCGGCAATACATTTTTGTCACAGCTCGGCTTCGAAAAGCCGAGCGATGCATGTGGGTGGTTGGTCGCCTGTAGGTTGGGTCTGTCCGGCATTTTCGATTCAGGGGAGGAGGTTTTGTTGGGCCAAGGTTCAGGGCGCCATCCCGACATGGAGCTTTGCGGTCCCATGCACGATGGCCCAACCGCCCTTGGTCGGAGCACCATGGCCGCCAGGGGGTGAGCTCTGACCTCTCCTTCCTCCCATCGAACCGTGCCGATCGCCTTTCCCGCCAAGGCGCGGCACCGACCATACAGGGCGGGGCCCAGCACGAATCGTGCACGGCGCTTCTTGTGAGACCGCCGCGGTAACGATCCCCGCCGATCTCCGCAGCACACAAAGCACACCACGCACCGAGGGCTCGCGTCGGCCATATGTCGCGCTAAATGCTACCCCGGTCTGCGTCGATGCTCGGGCCGCGTTCTTACCCCACGCGACCCGTTCCTCACTCACACAATGTGGCGCTCCAGCGCCTCCCACACACTCCCTGCATTCTATTACAGCACGCTCTTGTGCACACTCTTCCATTACACACTCAGGTGCACACCACACAGGTGCACTCACACCACTCACACACCCATTATCACACACTCTTCCTCCACACACTCCGCTACACACGCTCTCGCTACGTACTCCGCAACACAATCAGCCATCGCACACCCTCGCGCACACTCCCCTGTTACACCCTCAGTAACAACCATGGGTGTGCACTCTCCCAGCACACCCAATCAGCGCACACTTACCCATGGGTGTGCACTCTCCTGTTGCACACCCAATCACACGCTCTGATGTGCAACCCTGCACACTCTCTTCAACCCACTCTGGTGTGCATTCGCTCTCACTCTTGGCCATTGCACACTCTGTTTCACACTCGTCTCTGATACACTCTTCCCACATACATTCCGGTGTGCATTCTCCCTCGCACTCTGGAACACACTTTCCTGGAAGTCCTTGGTGTCCTTGCGTTTTATACCTATCCTGCCTCCCCCCAGGCCCTCTCCCTCCTAAACATCTCTGGATGTCTCTGCTCTCAAATGTTGTGTTTGTGTGCTTCCTCCGCTTCTCTCCCCATCTTGTCGACCGCTCCCCTTTTTATACACTTTGTTTGCTTGTTTGTTTGATTTGTTTGTTTGATAAATGTTAGCTCTTTCACGAGCCTCGACTCTGTATACAAAAAAAAAAAAAAAAAAAAAAACCTGTTACACACATGCTCCGGCGCACACTTCTTTTGCACACGCGCGCCAGTCACCCTCACACATCGCACCACGGACCTTCCACGAGCGCCCGGGCTCCGTCTATACCCCAAGCGCGCCAAAAATCATTTCTCGCCATACACACTCCTGCTCACCTTAAGGACCTTCTTCATTTTTGTTAGGAAGCACAACATCACAATGCAAACACAGACTTTGAGTGCATTCCATTTCTTCTTCTGGCGATTCAATTTCTAACTCTGCCGTCTCTTCAATTTCAATTATAACCATTTCCTTTTCTCTCTCATCAAGGGGGGGGGGGGAGGGGGGGACCGCCGGTGCACATAAAATTTTATTTTCCAATTCGGCGGCCGTCAGCTTTTCCATACCCCGAGTCGCGATTTCTAACCCCTCGGTCACTTTAGCCACACTCTGCTCTACCCCGCTCTCCACGCGTTCCTCGCACCGCATTACCTCATCGCGTACCAATACGACCTCTTCGCTCAACCCGCGCTTAATGTTCTCCCCTAATTCTTTCATTTCTTTCTCCGACGCCACCCTCATTTTCTCCAATGTCTCCCCTCGGGTGTCCACTCTTTCATCGAGTTTATTTACGTCATTCTTCAGTTCGCCCATCATTTTTTTCATTTCCAGGGTTTCTTTGGCGGATTTGTTACCCTGGGTGTCCAATTTCCTCATTATCCGGGCCAGGTATAACCCAATGTCGAGCCTGGTCCACTCAGCGGGCCGGGCTGCCACCGCCGCGTGCGAGGCGCCGCCATTTTCTTCGCCAGCTACCTCTGCTGCCGCACCCTCATAAATTGCCTCTTCTTCCCCCAATACTTCCTGTGGGTCCTGGGTTATTGATTCTTCCTCTCCGACCTCCTTTTCTACCCCCACCGGCATTCGACTGTCTTGGCTAGCCATGGCACGAATTTAATTTTTGGATCTTAAAAACTAAATTTCGGTCACTCGTAATTTGAGAGCGTTAAGCGCACTTCGGGTCCTATCCCAAACTCCTGACACCAATTGTTATGGCCAATATGTACAATTGGTATCCAAAATTTTGTGTAACAATTTTGTCCCAGGTTCCAAATCCCACTCCTGACACCAATTGTTGCGGATCTGTCGCCGGCCTTCTCCCCTTATCAAGGGGGGATTAATCCCCTTGTCTTTACTGACCTGGCGCGACCCAAGACCTATTACGTCCCTTCTGGACAGCGCAAAATAGGGTTTCGGGACCAAATTCTCGCTCGTACCTAAGTACTCGCGCTGCCCTGGAAGCGAGGAAACAAGCCTCGCATGAACCACGTGTGGTTGGAATATGCCGAGCGGTTTGCGTACACATGATCCGCGCCGTTATAACTAATGGTACCCGATTGGAGCGATCTTATTTGTGCCACACTTAGTCAATGGAGAAATCACGGGAATGATCGAATTCAGAAGAAAGGAAGAACAAATAGATTTCATGATTATTGCACGTATTTACAGTTCAGGACGAAGAGACACAAGGAAATCCTTATACAGTCTTATTCTTAATACCCAAAGACAACGGGCCCGTCTGACACACTCACACGGGAATTGCAGATGGGCAGGATGATGTTCAGGCCAAACGCGCCAGCTTGGTCGTCCAGGAACGGCCCCGTCTGGCTCTCCTCAGTCAGAGCATGTCCCGCGATGATGGCAAGCAGGCGAAGACAAGGCCACGTAGCGCGTCTCTCGAGCACATGCGGTATATCGGCGCGAACGGCAGGGAGGGCTTTTATGGCAAAGGGCGGTTACGCAGCTTCGTTCACCCGCTTGGCTGGAATGCGCAAGTTATAAACGCCCTGGCTGCGCCCACGTATCTTTAGTGATAGTAAAGTTCGTACAGTGCGAGTGATGCAAGTCCTCTTCCTGCACGTCCTCTCTCTCCTCTGCCAGTCCTCTTCTCTGTAAGTCCTGTTCAAGTCCTCCACAACGCTGCAGTCCTCTGCAAGTCCTCTTCTCTGCGTCATGTCGAGGGCTTTGCGCATCGGGTTATGTAGCCCCGCCCCGCGAGCCTTCTGGAACTCACCAGACTCTTCTCACCACGCCCTCTGATGCAACGCCGACGCCATCACCTCTGAGCCCTGATTGGCGGCTCATGCTTACCATCATCGCCTCTGCCGCTCTGCCTCGACTCCGCCCCGATCCTCCTCCGCCGCCCTCGTGTTAACTCGCCCAAAATGAACTAACGTTAACAAACTATATTGAGGTTACGGACGTAGGATGATCGGTGGCGTTAGGGCCTATTTTCCTGGCTTTACACAACGCAGGATTAACACTGGAAGGGGCTTACCCTCACATATACTAATACATAACGATACTACAAATGAGGCTACATGTTGCTTGTGTGACTATCTATGGGGGGGCAACCTTTAACCTTTATTAAGCTCACTGTACAAATCTCAAAACCGTAGCAATATATTGTTACGGTCCGTGGATTAGATGTTATTTTTACCGAGCGGTGGTGTAACCGCGGCCGAACAGTTGTTCCCCACTAAACCCAATTCACCCAACGTTGGCCGTATCGCGCCACAGCTACTCAATCTGGAAAACTCTAAAGCGACCGAATGCAAAGAGGAAGAAGACGTACAGAAGAGTAACGGGATTTATTATTATTTACACACACAAGCAAAAAGGAGCAGTCACGATTATGTACAGGGACATGAGACGCAGGTGATACAGTGAATTCCTTATACAAGCTTAATTACCTACCCAGGACAGAACAAACAAAGACGACTCACACGGGGAATTGCAGAGTGGATTGGCTGGAAGGAGGTGTGTGGCTGGAGGGGGAGGACGGCACGGAGCTGGCTGGAGCTTGATCCCGCACGGGACGTCGGGCTGGACCTCGACGGCCGCTGATGCCACCGATCCTGTCGTGTGCGCGGGATCACGGGTCGGATCACGGGTCGGATCACGGTCGGAGCCGACGCGCTGGTGGGGGGTCTGGCGTGACGGGTTCTCTCCTCTCTCTTTCTTTGTCCAACCACTCTTTCTCCAATGCAACCACTCAACGCAACCACTGACCACCCCTGAAGACCAACTCAGCTCTTGTCATGGACCTCTCTTTTCAGACTCATCTCCTCGTCTCAGTAAAAGCGCATCTCTCGTCTCATCTCCTTGGGGAACGCCCCGCAGCGGGTTATATAGGCCCCGCCCCTCAACCTTTGCGAACCTCCCCCAAACGCTCTTCCTCCGCCCTCTCAAACCAAACCCCTCTTGCTCGGTTGGTTGTTCGGGGCTGGCTCACTCCTCCCCTCTATGACGAGGTGGAGACACGCCCTTCTTCTCCGACCCTGCCTCGTGGTCAATGGCGGCAATTGGAGGGGATGTAATTGGCAATGGCAATTGAGGCCTGGCAATGACGAAAGGGGAAATGGAGGTTTTTTGGAATGGGAATGAAGGGAATCTACTCTTATTTCACTCGGTGCAATGGAGTGTTTAAATTAATGGGAGACACAGCCTTACCCTAAGACACATAATAAGATATAAGCTACTGAACAAGGGTTTTATCGGGTCCTGCAATGTGGTGTTTATGGAATAACTACCGAGACGCCCTTTGACCTTTACACTACGGAGGTATTTACAAGGAATCATTACATTTTACAGAGGGTGATATTTACAACAATTTACTATACAATACAACACAATAAAAAAAACACAATCCTCATATCCGCAACACTGCACCCTCCTCCTCTTAGGCCCGTCCCGGGCCTACAACTTTAATTTAGTGTGACACGTAGGTGTAGTTCCCTCTACTTTTAACCTGACCCTGAGTGCGACAGTTTTAAAACATAAATAAATGTGTCCCGCTGCTCCATTGCACCCTGCCTAACAGACTTACGCCCACAGTTAACCGAATTGCGGAATGGTCTTCAAACTACACACTGACGGTGGGGAGCATTATTTACAATTGACACTACTTTTATTTACAAGACTAACCCAGGACCTGTGATTGTTCTTTCTGGGGGGGGGGGGGGGGGGGGACAGTCTGCTCTGCATCGACACACCATGAAAGCACCTATAACGCACCAATACACCCTCAAGCACCCATCGGTGCAGTCACCATAGTTCATCAATGTTCAATGCATGAAAATAAACTCAACAACCCCTAACCCTGCAGGTGGTCTTGCTCTTCGGCTCCCTCTGCTGGCTATTATTATTTCTTCCAGTTGTTGTCATTTTCCTTTGCTGGCGGCCTATTTGTATTAAAACGAAATGCACCCAACGTGTCCATTTTTATTTATTTTATTTATGGCCCACAGGGCCGACTACGTATGGTTCACCTGTGGGGCATCGGTGCCCTGTGGCCAAGGTCCGCCAGCAAGATTTCGGGCCCTCATGGCCGGTTCCAGCAGAGGGGCCATGCCCCAACCCATGGGGTCCACAAGTGGTGCTCGGCCACAGACATGTGGTCCATCATGTGGTGCATCGATGCAGACAGCTGGTTCTGAGAGTTCCGGGCGCACAATGGCCGACTCACGCACGCTCCCCTCGGCGCCCAATGGCGCACAGGTCATGTGGGAGACAAAAGGGGGAAGACAAATGAGCGAGGGGTAAGGTCACAAGGGTACACATCAACAAGGCAATGCAAGGCGAAATGCGTACGGAGAGCGAAATGAGAAAGCTCGTCCCTACCGTACGTCACCCCCCCTGTCACCTACACTACCCTTGCCCTTACCCCATATGTACAAAAATCTACACATTTACCAATTCGTCACTACTGTCACGTCTTCCCCATATTTCTCCTATACCAAATTCGTCACCACAATCCCTCTATCCAAAATTTGCCATCACCCAATTCATCATCAATCCTCATAAGGAGGAAGAGATGGAACAACAAAGCACAATGTCACACCCACGTCATGATGCGTCTCACAATCCAAAACATTTGCATCATAAAAATAATAAAAACAACCTGGCATGGTGTGGAGTACCTGTCACCTCAGGTGAGTGGATGCAGATGGTGCGAGGAGATCCTTCATCCTAACTACTTTCTAAATGACATTAACACACGTTACACTACCCGGGGTCTTTCCCTGCCAATCCATTGGCCAACTTACACTATGGGTTCTAAAAACCAATTCCCATTGACCAAACTGTGGTGCTTCTCAATTTGGGGTCTCACTCCCCCGATTCATCTCCCGGTGCCCTTGCACAATTTCTGGGCTGCGACGTGTAGCTCTCCCAGCAGGTCTACCCACCTGCGCACCTCCACCACTGCAGTTGCCACCCGAGCTTACCTAGCTCCTCACCCTAACCTAACTAACTGGGGAAGGCCCCTCCTGGCTCTGTCACCCCACTCGGTGCCCTCTGGCACTGGGCTACCCGGGTCCGTCCTCTGGATCCTCAGGCCCCATCCACAACAACTACCGGCTCCCAGAGCCCACCTGCGGCCTCACCTGGCCGACATCCTCACAGTGGTGGAGTGCCCAAACCAACAACACACACTAACAGGCTACACGCCCAGCCATTTCCACAACACTAATGCACCCATCCAAACATCATTCTTCCACCCGCACCACAGATGCCAATATCCAACCACAATTTACCTATACCCTCTACCTAACACTTACACTACCCGCCCCGGGAATTCGTGATGGGGGTCTACTCTTCCCCCACTCACACCTTCGCACCATCCACTCCACTCCATAATTTCCATCATACTCACTCCACGACCATCCATTCCAATACTCCATATATTCCACACTCCATGTATTCCACACACCTGTTGGTGCATACCTGTGCACTCACACCTGGTGCCACCTGCACCTTCCTACTCTTCCTGGACCAGTTGGTCAACACAACACACCTCACCATTACCATCACTCAAACACTGCTCCATCCACCTGTTCAGTTGCACACCTGTGCAATCACACCTGTTCAATCCTCACACACTGCTCGATACACTTGAATACACCTCCAACACTCACACGGCATCATCTCATCTAACTACTCCCCTCTGAAACTTGCGCTTCCCAGTCGCCCCTTTGAACTATTGCGCTCCCACGTCATTATCATCCACACTAATCTACCTGCGTCCCCACTACAGGTGTCATCGTCACTAACTAACCTTAACGTTACCTAATGTCATCTTCGCTAGATCCCTACACACGATATATCCTAACCCTCCCGGGCTAGTTTTCACTGCCATCAACCCCATAAAACTAGTGCTCCTTTGCCCCCCCTTCTGTGAGGGATGACAGAGTTGCCATCCCACCACAGCGGGGCATCTCTCACTACCATTTTGCTCGTCCAAATCCAACAAATCAAAAAGTTGCCAATCATCTGCCAATCACTGTACCATTACCAATCATCACTCTGCCAATCCTTTGCCAATCATCAAATTTTGTTTTTCTAATTTCGGGGCCAAACACTATCCTCGTCATCACAGTCTACTTACTAGTGCCTCTCGGTGCGCCAATTCACTTCCAGAGCTCGGCTTCGTAAAGCCGAGCAATGAATGCGGGTTGTTTGGTGCCGGCGGCTGGATACGTCCCGCATTCGGTGCAGGGACGGGGGCTTACCCGGGCCGAGATCCCACGCACCACCTCGGCACGGAGCCATCCAATGTCCCGATCTCGACCTGCCGGAACGCTTCAACAAAAAGGGGTCGCCATGACGACCCTTCCTATCGGGCTGCCCGTTCCGCCTAGCGGAGCACGGACGCGGCCGTTCCAAACGCGGCCCAGCGTGGATCACATACGGCGGTCCTTTCGAACCCGCCGTGGTTCGGATCCCCGCTGGTCTTCGCGGCACGCGAAGCTGCCCGACGCGCACCGCGGGCCCGATTCGGCTATAAGTCGCTCTAACCTCTAACCCGGTTACCGTTGATGCCTCACTTGCATGCTTACACCCCGCAGCCCGTTCCTTGCTCATACATCCAGCTGTTCCCATGCTCCTCGTCATTGCACCTTCTCTAACACACCCAGGTACACTCATTCCGCTCACAGACTTGGTCACACACCTGACCACCGAACACCTTGGTACACATTCGTCGCTCGCACACCTCACCAACACACCTCTTCGCGCCCCTTCCTCGGTCACCTCCTCCGTGACAATCACAGGTGTGCTCTCACTCGCACACCCAACCACGTGCCTCACGACCAACTCAAGTGTGCATTCCCACACACGCTCTACCATTCCAGGTGTGCTTCCTTCCATGCCAGGTGTACATCCTCTCTCACCTGTCACAACCAACTCACGCTCCGTGTCACTCGCACTACTCTCACCACCACTGTTGACAGCGCACTCACCCTTACTCTCGACAGCGCACTCTTTCCTCATGCACCTGTCCGTTACACACCTTTCTCGCGCATCCTCTTGCGCACACTCTCCCGTTACTTCCTCTGTAACACTCCTCACAGGCGTACATTTTCTCGTTACATCCTCTGTAACACTCACCACAGGTGTGCACTTTCTCGTTACATCCTCTGTAACACTCACCACAGGTGTGCATTCTCCCTCACTCTTGACAGCGCACTCTTTCCCCATGCACCTGTCCGTTACACACCTTTCTCGCGCACACTCTCGCGCACACTCTCCCGTTACACCCTCTGTAACACTCACCACTGGCGTGCATTCTCCCTTACTCTCGACCGCGCACTCTTTCCTCATGCACCCGTCCGTTACACACCTTTCTCGCGCACACTCTTGCGCACACTCTCCCGTTACATCCTCTGTAACACTCACCACACCACGCTTCCATGTGCCCCCTCGCACACGCGCAACAACCAACTCACTCTCGACAGCACACTCACTCCTCGGCGCGCCCTTTTTCCTCACACACCCCAGAGTCGGACATTCTCGCACACCTCCTCCTTCGCACACCGTACCTGTCGCACACTTCACCAACGGCCTCTCACGAACACCCGGGTCCAAAGCAACCCCCAAGCCGACTGAAGCTCCCCTCACATCAGATACATTTACTCGTATATCGCCACTCACCTTGGCACCTCGTCTCCGCACCTCCTCTGCCACCTGCAAACTCTTTATTTGGTTAGTGAGCACACCATTATGAGTTGAGCACCGACCTTGTACATATTCCATCACCTCCTCCTGTATTCTTCTCTTAGTTTCTGTCCGTCTCTTCTTAATTTCACTCACAACTTCCTCCACTTCCTCTAATTTTTGCTTCACCTCTTTTATTTCCCGGTGCGTCTCCTCTATCTCGTCCTCTAAGGCTACCTTGACCGTCTCTATGTGCGTCCTCACCTCTCGGTCCTTCGTCTCCATTACCTCTGTCACCTCGCCCAACCTCATTGTCAGTCCCTCACGTACCATCTGACATTGCCTCTGTGTCGCTATTAAGTCGTCCTTGATGTCTCTTTGTGTCGCTTTCAACCCTCCTAGTACCGCAGTGTTCCTTTGAACCTGCCCCGTTAGTTCTGTTTGTCCCTCCGTCAGCTGTTCTACCTCCTCCGTCAGATCTTCTATTCCCCCCTGTAACCTAGCCGTTCCATTTCTCACCTCTTTCTCCATACGCTTTTCCCCTCGCTTTACCTCCTCGCGTACCCCCGAGACCTCCTCACTTACACCTCGTCGTATCTCCTCTTTCATCTCCTCCATCTCTTTTGTAGATGCCACCCTCATCTGTCCCAATTCATCCCTCTGAGCATCCAATTTACTTTCTAACCCGATTTTCACCTCCTCTATCTGGTTCCCCATCTGTTGGATTTCCCGGGCGGATTGCTCCCCTATTTCCCGCAATTTGTCTTCCATCCTATTTTCTAACCCCATTAACCCATTTTTCACCCCCTCTAACTGATTCTCCTGGGCAGCCATTCTATTTTCCACCCCCGTTAACCCATTCTTTACCTCTTTTATCCCGTTGTCTAACCCCTCAAATTTAGCTTCTAGCCATTCCCCCATTTCTCCCATTTCCCCCCCCATTTCTCCCATTTTGCCCCCCATTTCGCCCCCCAATCGCTCACTATCAGCCCTCGCTTCGTCCCTCATTACCCCCATTTGGCTCTCCAATCGCTCACTATTAGCCCTCATTTGCTCATTCTGAGCCTCCATCCGGTTCCCCATTTTGGCTTCTGGCCTGTCCATAAGGGCCCCCATTTGTAACATAAAAAGGTCCGAATCCCCCAGCGGCGCTGCTACGGTCACGGGCGCGGCTAGATTTGGTGCGGCTGTAACCGCTTGCGCAAAGGCGCCATTTTGCGTGCCTGAAACCTCGTGCGCGAGAGCGCCATTTTGTGCGCCTGATACCCCCTCAACCACCTCCTCCATATACATTTCCCCGAGGTCCTGGGTCGATTCCACCCCGTCTATCTCTCCCACCGGCATCCCGTCGCCTTGACCAGCCATGGCGCGATTTCAAAATTCGGGTTTTCCTTTAAAAACAAAACAATTTCCAGCTGCTTGTAATTTTGAGCGCGTTAAGCGTGCTTCGGGCCTCGTATCTCACTCCCCGACACCATTTTGTTACGGTCTGCGGATTAGATGTTATTTTTACCGAGCGGTGGTGTAACCGCGGCCGAACAGTTGTTCCCCACTAAACCCGATTCACCCAACGTTGGCCGTATCGCACCACAGCTACTCAATCTGGAAAACTCTAAAGTGACCGAATGCAAAGAGGAAGAAGACGTACAGAAGAGTAACGGGATTTATTATTATTTACACACACAAGCAAAAAGGAGCAGTCACGATTATGTACAGGGACATGAGACGCAGGTGACACAGTGAATTCCTTATACAAGCTTAATTACCTACCCAGGACAGAACAAACAAAGACGACTCACACGGGGAATTGCAGAGTGGATTGGCTGGAAGGAGGTGTGTGGCTGGAGGGGGAGGACGGCACGGAGCTGGCTGGAGCTTGATCCCGCATGGGCCGTCGGGCTGGACCTCGACGGCCGCTGATGCCACCGATCCTGTCGTGTGCGCGGGATCACAGGTCGGATCACGGGTCGGATCACGGGTCGGATCACGGTCGGAGCCGACGCGCTGGTGGGGGGTCTGGCGTGACGGGTTCTCTCCTCTCTCTTTCTTTGTCCAACCACTCTTTCTCCAATGCAACCACTCAACGCAACCACTGACCACCCCTGACGACCAACTCAGCTCTTGTCATGGACCTCTCTTTTCAGACTCATCTCCTCGTCTCAGTAAAAGCGCATCTCTCGTCTCATCTCCTTGGGGAACGCCCCGCAGCGGGTTATATAGGCCCCGCCCCTCAACCTTTGCGAACCTCCCCCAAACGCTCTTCCTCCGCCCTCTCAAACCAAATCCCTCTTGCTCGGTTGGTTGTTCGGGGCTGGCTCACTCCTCCCCTCTATGACGAGGTGGAGACACGCCCTTCTTCTCCGACCCTGCCTCGTGGTCAATGGCGGCAATTGGAGGGGATGTAATTGGCAATGGCAATTGAGGCCTGGCAATGACGAAAGGGGAAATGGAGGTTTTTGGGAATGGGAATGAAGGGAATCTACTCTTATTTCACTCGGTGCAATGGAGTGTTTAAATTAATGGGAGACACAGCCTTACCCTAAGACACATAATAAGATATAAGCTACTGAACAAGGGTTTTATCGGGTCCTGCAATGTGGTGTTTATGGAATAACTACCGAGACGCCCTTTGACCTTTACACTACGGAGGTATTTACAAGGAATCATTACATTTTACAGAGGGTGATATTTACAACAATTTACTATACAATACAACACAATAAAAAAAACACAATCCTCATATCCGCAACAATATATACATATATATATAAAAATATATACACACTTTATAACTTTTCAAAATATTATTACCCAAAACTAATGTGCTGGATTAATGGCCTAGTAGATAAGGCATTAGACTCCCAAGCTGGGGCGTGTAGGTTGGAGTTCCATCTGGGTTGAATGTTTTTTTTATACCTCCGCCAACAAAGTCGCTGGAGGCATTATGTTTTCGGGTTGTCCGGCTGGGCTAAACCTCGTTTTTCTCAGCAACCATAAGTCCGATTGAGACGAAACTTTCAGGGTAGGAGTGACACTCATGCAGAATGGTTTTATGATAATTGTGACATCATAGGTCACGTGGTATGGCAGCGATCTTGGATTAAAAGCAAATAATTAAAAAAATTATTTCTCGGAAACCGCTGAATGGAAAAATTAGAAACTTGGCACATTGTCAAGTACTCCCAATGAGGAACAAAAGCATGATAATGATGACATCATAGGTGAAGTGGTATACCAGCCAAAAATGTTTTAATCGAACTCCTTATCCTAAAAATCTGAAATTGCATGCACATGATCTATGACCCATTTGTATTGAAATATTAAATTTATGACATCATTGGTCACATGGTTTGGTAGCCATATTGGATTGAATGAAAATATAAAATAATTATATCTCTGAAACCGCTCACCCTATCGGTGCGTAATTTTACAAATATCATCTAACAGCCGGGTGTTGGCTTAGCAGTTAGGGTGCCGGCTTAGGATCCTAAGATCCTGGGTTCAAATCCCGGTCGGATCACTGAATTAACACCAGGGGGGTTGACTCAGCCTGCTCATCCTTCTGAGGTTGGCAAATTGAGTACCAGCTTGCTGGGATGAATGATCACGGTGTGTACCCCGATTTAGAATAGGTACACTGTATCCCCGCGCATCGTAAGAGGTGACTAAGGGTTGGCACCAGGAAGGGCATCTGGCCATAAAAACATTGCCTCAAACAGGGAACCATGATTGTCATGGGGCCCGCAAGGCTAACCCCTGCTCTAGTGGGGAAAATGGCCTTAAAACGATCATTCATTTTTTTCATTCATCTAACAGCACTGTTGCATATAGTTGGAAAATGATGATGTCATAGGTCACGTGGTTTGGCAGCCATCTTGGACAGAAAAACGAACCTTATCCACTCAACACGAAACTTCACAAACGTGATCCCCTACCCATACATACATACACACCCATACCCCATGCATTCCCCTACCCATACATATGCAGAGTGATGGCATCTACCCGTTGTGGGACTATGCGGAGGCATATTGGCGACACAGTCGCATTGTTCTAGTTCCCCTTACTTTTCAAGTCTTATATATCGTCTTGAATCAAGTCTTGTACGATGAGCAAATGCCTTTTGTTCGTATTTAAAATGTATCTTGTGAAAAATGCCAGGGGCATAGAAAAGGGCGCTTTATATAAGGGTATGTGCCATGTGGCAAAGTACAGGAAAGAAGGGACATTCCATAGCTTATGGAAAACTAGCAGAAGTACCCGGCGTTGCAGGGCGGGGGATGGCGGGGTGCGGGGAATGGGAGGGGGGATGGGGAGGGGGGCACGATCGAGCGATTATTTTTATTAACTCCAAAAAAATGAACTTTTGTTTTTCAAATTATTTTTTTTTTGCCTAAAACACTCCCAGGCACTCACTGATGAACCTCTGAAAGTTTGACGAAGATCTGTTCAACCATCTCTGAGAAAAATGGCGGCACACAGACAGACAGACACACAGACAGACACACAGACAGACATCTCTCTTATATAGTAGATGTCGAACAACAGAAAAGAAGGAGCATTCAAAAAATCTCGTGTGCATGCTGTTCTACCCTTGTGTTTTTAGGAGGAACCAAGTAATGCTCTAGAAACGTTAATATGAAGGGGCGCCAATTTGATTCATGCACCTGCACGAAGAAGTAAATGTATTTTATTTGCCAGATGTAGGGTACCTTCATATTAACTTTTCTAGAGCATTACTTGGTTCCTCCTAAGAACACAAGGGTAGTACAGCATGCACACGAGATTGTGTGAATGTCCCTTCTTTTCTATTGTTTGACATTTCCTATAAGCTATGGAATGTCCTTTCTTTTCTGCACTTTGCCACATGGCACATACCCTTATCTAAAGGGGCCTTTTCTATGCCCCTGGCATTTTACCCAAGAATCACCATTCCGATGGGTAAGCCCGTTTTGATTGGTAAATGCAAGAACGTTTTAAAGCTTCCCGACAACCTTAAATTAACAAGTCAGTCGATGACAAAACTTATTTTCTTTATTATCATATATAGTCTAGTAGGAAGACTAGGTCCCCCTGCACCCCCCGGAGATATACTTCTAATCAGTGTTTCTAGATTGGAAAAAATGTGTAGAAAATGACTAGCTATGGCCCCAAGCTGAAAAAATGTCCCACATACCATTTTTATGCAAATTACTGCTGCAAATTTTATGCAAAATTATGCAAATTTTATGCAAATTTTTGATGAGGAGTAGAGTTGAGGGGTCTTTGAGGGCTTCATCGAGATGCTCTCGGTTGCAAGACTGGGTCATTCTGAGAAGCACAGCAGGGTCAGAGATCATGATGTTCTCCTCCTCAGTGAATCTCTCCATCAACAGCCTCTCCATTGCCTCACACACTGTTTTGAGGCAAAAGAGGGACTTTGCGTAGGCCTTTCCACTGAGAACACCTTTGAGAGATCCACTTGTTACTAGTTGTGCCTCAAAGAGAATCTCTGCATATCCAGAACCACGCATCTTGTGTCCAGTGAGCATCCCGATGTAGTTCATGGATGTGTGGAAGGGTCCAATCGTTACTACATGACTAGCAAATTCATTTGGCCAGCGCCAGATGATGGGAAGGGCTTTCATGCAGACACCCAGATCAAATGTATTCAGGACCCATCTCTGACCCACCTCAGCAGTTGCTGCCTCGGAACGCTTCAGTAGCTCACAAAACAACTGCGTTGTCTGTGATCGGTTGGTGGATAGGCGTGCAGTAGTCGACTGTTGATTTGCTGGGTGGGGGAGAACCAGTTGCAGAGGTGAAACCCCCTAGCCCAGGCACAGGCTGCAGGCCATTGCCATGCCATGCAGGCACAGGCACAGACCGATCACAGACAACGCAGTTGTTCGTGAGCTACTGAAGCGTTCGAGGCAGCAACTGCTGAGGTGGGTCAGAGATGGGTCCTGAATACATTTGATCTGGGTGTCTGCATGAAAGCCCTTCCCATCATCTGGCGCTGGCCAAATGAATTTGCTAGTCATGTAGTAACGATTGGACCCTTCCACACATCCATGAACTACATCGGGATGCTCACTGGACACAAGATGCGTGGTTCTGGATATGCAGAGATTCTCTTTGAGGCACAACTAGTAACAAGTGGATCTCTCAAAGGTGTTCTCAGTGGAAAGGCCTACGCAAAGTCCCTCTTTTGCCTCAAAACAGTGTTGTGAGGCAATGGAGAGGCTGTTGATGGAGAGATTCACTGAGGAGGAGAACATCATGATCTCTGACCCTGCTGTGCTTCTCAGAATGACCCAGTCTTGCAACCGAGAGCACCTCGATGAAGCCCCTCAAAGACCCCTCAACTCTACTCCTCATCAAAAATTTGCATAAAATTTGCATAATTTTGCATAAAATTTGCAGCAGTAATTTGCATAAAAATGGTATGTGGGACATTTTTTCAGCTTGGGGGCCATAGCTAGTCATTTTCTACACATTTTTTTCCAATCTAGAAACACTGATTAGAAGTATATCTCCGGGGGGTGCAGGGGGACCTAGTCTTCCTACTAGACTAATACTAGCAGAAGTACCCGGCATTGCCGGGCGGGGGAGGGGGAAGAGGAGGGGGAGGGGAACGGGGTGGAGGGGAGGGGAACGGGGTGGAGGGGAGGAGCGGGGGGGAGGGGAGGGAGAGGGGGGGAGGGGAGAAGAGAGGGGGAGGGGAGAAGAGGGGGGGGGGGGAAGTACCCGGCATTCCGTGTATAAACGTGAGGGAGAAGAGGGGGGAGGGGGAGGGGGAGGGGGGAGGAGAGGGGGGGGGGGAGGTGGAGGGATGGGAGAGGAGAGGGGTGGGAGGGGGAGGGGAAGGGGTTGGAGGAAATTTGCCTCCTTTGCAATTTTAGGCTTAATAAAAAAACTTTTACTTTCCGTCTGGTAGTGACAATTCGGATAAAACCTTTAGCTTTGTAAATTACGTGTTGCGTGAACTACGAATCAAATAGTTTGCATAGTTTATATCGAAGCTTTAAAAGCGAGACTATACTTTTGTCCAATGGGAAGGCCGTGTGGTGATGACGTCAGACCAACAGAGCGCAACGGCTCCGCATTGGCCAGGAGGTTCACGCGCACGGATTCCTCAGTCCTCACATTGCAGTACTTCCCGTACTGTGGGTCCGATGTAGGGGGCTCGGCGTGCCTGCAGCTGGTCAGGAAAAACGTAAGAGTACATTTCGCTCATGACGTCACGCACGTCTCGTTAGTGTCCATCGGCGTCCCTCTTCGCACCATAAGTATAACCCGCTCCCGTCGTCGACTCCGTGTGGTGTTTGTGAGGAAGAACATTCCGTTTTATGGACGTTCCTTTACAATTACATCGGATGTTTTGAGCCCTCTGACTGAGAAGGTCCACCTCACGAAAGCTGCGTTGTAAACCATGAGTTTGACCACAAGTCCCCAACATGGACCCGTTTCCGACGACTCCTCGACCGAGACGACGTCAGCGGTAAATCCCGCGCACACGTCGGTGAACAGGTTTTACTGTATTTTAACGTTTTCTGTTTCTTTCACATTTAACGAGGAGTTTATGAAGCGAAATGTGTGGTAATACATACATGGTGATGGTTTGATTTGTGCTTCACTACCTTCCACCTGGCATACTGTGGTTAGTAATTAAATAATGTCCTCCTCTTCCCCGAACGTTTTCCTGTCAGATTGAGCGATCGGTGGATTTGCTGTTCAATGAAAACTTTCCACCTCTCGGCAAGTGTAAGTTTTTACAGTATTTTGCCTTTGATTCATTAAACATGTTCTGTATCACTATCAGGATTGTTCATTTATTACGTTCACAAAAATAAGGCATGTTTTCATCCACCCCGCCCCGGCTCCCTCGTTGGCGCTTTTTACTTCTCTCTCCTCTCAGAGATTATTTTTCTTCTCTTGATCCATAACATCGTTATTTTATCCTCTCTCGACCCTAACCTCATTATTTTCTGTTCTCTTGACCCTATTAACCTCGTAATTTATCCTCTCTCGACCCTAACCTCATTATTTTAGCCTCTCTAGACTCTAATCTCGTAATTTATCCTCTCTCGACTCTAACCTCATTCTTTTCTGTTCTCTTGACCCTAACCTCATTATTTTCTGTTCTCTTGACCCTAACCTCATTCTTTTCTGTTCTCTTGACCCTAACCTCATTATTTTCTGTTCTCTTGACCCTAACCTCATTATTTTCTGTTCTCTTGACCCTAACCTCGTAATTTATCCTCTCGACCCTAACCTCATTATTTTAGCCTCTCTTGACCCTAACCTCATTATTTTCTGTTCTCTTGACCCTATTAACCTCGTAATTTATCCTCTCTCGACCCTAACCTCATTATTTTAGCCTCTCTAGACTCTAATCTCGTAATTTATCCTCTCTCGACTCTAACCTCATTCTTTTCTGTTCTCTTGACCCTAACCTCATTATTTTCTGTTCTCTTGACCCTAACCTCATTCTTTTCTGTTCTCTTGACCCTAACCTCATTATTTTCTGTTCTCTTGACCCTAACCTCATTATTTTCTGTTCTCTTCACCCTAACCTCATTATTTTCTGTTCTCTTGACCCTAACCTCGTAATTTATCCTCTCGACCCTAACCTCATTATTTTAGCCTCTCTTGACCCTAACCTCATTATTTTCTGTTCTCTTGACCCTAACCATTATTTTCTGTTCTCTCGACCCTAACCTCATTATTTTATGTTCTCTTGACCCTAACCTCATTATTTTCTGTTCTCTTGACCCTAACCTCATTATTTTCTGTTCTCTTGACCCTAACCTCATTATTTTCTGTTCTCTTGACCCTAACCTCATTATTTTCTGTTCTCTTGACCCTAACCTCATTATTTTCTGTTCTCTTGATCCTAACCTCATTATTTTTTGTTCTCTCGACCCTAACCTCATTATTTTCTGTTCTCTCGACCCTAACCTCATTATTTTCTGTTCTCTTGACCCTAACCTCATTATTTTCTGTTCTCTTGACCCTAACCTCATTATTTTCTGTTCTCTCGACCCTAACCTCATTATTTTCTGTTCTCTCGACCCTAACCTCATTATTTTCTGTTCTCTTGACCCTAACCATTATTTTCTGTTCTCTTGACCCTAACCATTATTTTCTGTTCTCTTGACCCTAACCTCATTATTTTCTGTTCTCTTGACCCTAACCTCATTATTTTCTGTTCTCTTGACCCTAACCATTATTTTCTGTTCTCTCGACCCTAACCTCATTATTTTATGTTCTCTTGACCCTAACCTCATTATTTTCTGTTCTCTTGACCCTAACCTCATTATTTTCTGTTCTCTTGACCCTAACCTCATTATTTTCTGTTCTCTTGACCCTAACCTCATTATTTTCTGTTCTCTTGACCCTAACCTCATTATTTTCTGTTCTCTTGATCCTAACCTCATTATTTTTTGTTCTCTCGACCCTAACCTCATTATTTTCTGTTCTCTCGACCCTAACCTCATTATTTTCTGTTCTCTTGACCCTAACCTCATTATTTTCTGTTCTCTTGACCCTAACCTCATTATTTTCTGTTCTCTCGACCCTAACCTCATTATTTTCTGTTCTCTCGACCCTAACCTCATTATTTTCTGTTCTCTTGACCCTAACCATTATTTTCTGTTCTCTCGACCCTAACCTCATTATTTTCTGTTCTCTTGACCCTAACCTCATTATTTTCTGTTCTCTTGACCCTAACCTCATTATTTTCTGTTCTCTCGACCCTAACCTCATTATTTTCTGTTCTCTCGACCCTAACCTCATTATTTTCTGTTCTCTCGACCCTAACCTCATTATTTTCTGTTCTTTTGACCCTAACCATTATTTTCTGTTCTCTTGACCCTAACCTCATTATTTTCTGTTCTCTTGACCCTAACCTCATTATTTTCTGTTCTCTTGACCCTAACCTCATTATTTTCTGTTCTCTTGACCCTAACCTCATTATTTTCTGTTCTCTCGACCCTAACCTCATTATTTTCTGTTCTCTCGACCCAAACCTCATTATTTTCTGTTCTCTCGACCCTAACCTCATTATTTTCTTGACCCTAACCTCATTATTTTCTGTTCTCTTGACCCTAACCTCATTATTTTCTGTTCTCTTGACCCTAACCTCATTATTTTCTGTTCTCTCGACCCTAACCTCATTATTTTCTGTTCTCTCGACCCTAACCTCATTATTTTCTGTTCTCTTGACCCTAACCTCATTATTTTCTGTTCTCTTGACCCTAACCTCATTATTTTCTGTTCTCTTGACCCTAACCTCATTATTTTCTGTTCTCTTGACCCTAACCTCATTATTTTGGTAAAATTTTTACAAGTTGCCCATAATCGTTTTCCACATCAAACTCGGTTTCTCCGACGTTTTTTGATGAAATTCATTGTAATTTGATATTCATTTCGGCGGCAAATGACTCATTTTTGAGATAGGACGCGCCACCCCCCCCCCCCATCCCAATAATCAAAAATGAGTTATTTTGACCGAAATAAATATCAAATTTGAATGAATCTCATGTAACCCTGACCTAAATCTAACCGTAACCCTAACCCGACCTCCTGTAACAAGGGACGAGGAATAAGACTGGATCATAATGGGTGGACATCCTCAGGCGGAGTGGTGACCCATCCAGGATTGTACTCCTTAGCCAATAAAACTGCCTCGGCAGCTCCTATGTGCTTCATGGCGCGAAAGGAATGGTTATTATTATTTTAATGAGTGGACTAGCATCACATGTAGAGATGTTACCAATGTAGTAATGCTGTACAATGGTGCCATGGCAGTTCTCCTGAAATGAATGTAACTGTGACTCCAAATGCTTAATACACTGCTGCCTTCAGCTGGATTTAAACGCACAACCCCATTCCAGTGTCCTCACCAATGGGCCAACGCCTACCAGACTAACAAAGTTGTACCTTATGAGAAGGTCCACCTTGGTGGGTGTTATAAAATATCCCATGTTTGATGAGCTATTATTATTTGATTACAATAGAAACTCCCTCTCCTTCCATTTTTCGTTAGAGATAGAAATTGATATGGACAGCTTGATAGAGGCACATAGAAGTGTGGGGGTACACATAAGGGGATGGGGGTAGAGGAGGAGGAGAAGAGGAGAGGAGAGGAGAGGAGAGGAGAAGAGAAGAGAGGAGTGGAGAGGAGAGGAGAGGAGAGGAGAGGAGAGGAGAGGAGAGGAGAGGAGAGGAGAGGAATATAGAAATACAGAGAGAGATAGAGGAGAGAGATTGAGATATGCACACAGAGGGTATTTTTTTTTGGGGGGGGGGGGGGGGGGGGTGTAAGAATGAGAGGAGTGAGGATTTTTTTTTTAATCATTACAAACAGGAAGAGTAATTGATGGCTACACTCAATAAGGTAAGTTAACCAATGATAGGGGCACGGAGTTTGGATCATTTGACTTGCTCAGCATCCCCCCTTTGTGTGGGTGGTCTTTAAAGTTCACTGTTCTTGGCCCCGGGTCACTGAAAGACTCAGACCACCCCACGGTTCTTGAGGCACAGATATTATGGCAAGTATATACACTATGCAGCCATTGGATAAATATAACTACAGGATAAATGGTTACGTTATTATGCATGCTGCTTTTGCCTGCCTTGTACAAGTTGCCTGTTGTGTGGTCCCAGTTCCGCTGCAGCAAATGAGCAGCCATGAAAATCTTGCCTTTGGAGCCATTGAGGAAAAGCCTTCGGAAAAGGGGGTAATTATAGTACCCTTGTGTCGTGTTGCACTTTGTAAGAATCACTTTTCCTTCCTTCGGTCACATATGGTATTTACCACATATGGTATTTACCGCTTGCCAGTTTCTTCTTTGTTAATCGATGGACGTTCTAATGCATTAAGCGAAAGTTATCATAGACTTTTAGGAAACTGAGAAAAGCTTTGGCGCGATCAATCAGCAGCTGCCTAATCCGACGCTACTCTGAGCAAATGAATTTTCCAGTAATATTACCAATGGCATACGTTGCATTCCAAAGAGGAAAGTCAACAAAAAACTGTGCTTGACATTTACTTTTTGTGTGGGCTCCGGCCTTGTTCTTCTGACGCACATTGGTATATGGGTTTCTTTTCTTTTTGGTGCCGTGATATTTGGCCTACTGGAAAAAATACATTTGGCTCCTCGTTTTATGAGCAATTCTTCTGAAAATTATGTTTTTCGATTGCTTTGCATAATTATGATGTTGACCTTCATTGTCACAATTTCGTTGGACAGTTAAAATCGTAGAGAAGCCATTCCTTCCTTACTTGATGCGTGATTGTTGATCATCATCCAGTGGCTGGCAGGCCTAGAGGGTACGCACACTCGCCTCTGATCCGTCTAGCCTGGGTTTGAGTCTCTATAGAGCTATAAAAGCTGGGTGTCCCTGGTGCTTCCCAAGCAGGGTGGTGTATCATCGTGTGCGCCGGGTGTCCCCCCTGTTAGTGCACGTTAAGGATGTTCAGCTGGGTGTCCCATCTGTGTATTAGTTGGTGGACGTTGGAGTCCGTGGTCCCTTTTGCGAAGACTAAGCGAGATATCGCCGGCACCATGAACACATTACAAATTCCTGCCTATAACTGCGGGGGCAGCTCGTGGTCTGGCCTTCTTGGGAATTGTTTGACACCACGTTGCACTGCTTGCCATCTCAGAGCATGGTTGGATAGTTCAGCAGCTCTTCTACAAATAAAGTTGCATTCACAGCCCAGGTTATTCGCACTCGTGAACAGCTGTCTTGGGCTACAATGAGCAATCCTTTATTATCATTGCTCTAATCATCCGGACTCTGAGGGGTAATTGCCAGTCGCTGATCCACTGCTGCTTGTGTTTTTACCATCGCCAGAGGAGAGGGTATTGCATTTGAGCCCGTTTGTCTGTCTATTTGTTTGTCCGCACTGAATAAATATGATTTTCTCTGCAACCGTTGGTCCACTTGATAGGAAATTTTCACCATTGGTGCACCTTCACCTGTAGAATTTTTAAATGATAATTATGACGTCATATGTCACGTGGTACGGCCGCCATCTTGGAAGAAAGGAAAAACTTTGCACCTTTATATCTCCAAAAGCACTGCATAGAAAAAATTGATACATGGCTCATTGTAAAGAACTCTCCATGGGGAATAACATATGTTAATGATGATGTCATAGGTGCCTCCATTATGACGTCATAATTCGACAAGTACAAAACTTCAGCCAATCAAGATGAAATTTGTTGATCGTCATCTAGGAATAAATTGGTGGAGAGAAAAAAAAAAAAGATGACGTTATCGGTCATGTAGTTCGGGCGCCATATTTGTTTTAACACAAAAGCCCTAAAAACCACTAAAACACGTCCTGGCGAGGGTCTGCAATGTCTGATCGCACTTTCTTGTTTTATTTGCATCTCAAGCGCTGCCATTTTTCTATCTAGTTATTTCATTAAAGGCTCTGTTGCTCATGCATTAACAGTCTGCACACAAATCCTAAAAGGTTCGTTGTCAATACGGAATAGTTTGACCATGTGCATGTTGCATTTGCCTCCACACGTGTAAGAAGAGCATGTTTGCTTCTTTCTGTAAGGTTTTGACTTTTTCCAATATGCAGAGAGGCGTTGATTCCCAAGAAAGCTTGGCTTTGAGAACATACCGCTGAGTTAAACTGTGGCAAGTTTCCAAGGCTTACTGTGTCCCATGTGGGCCAGTGCACAGCTTCGAAAACTGCTCTCAGGCTGGCTCGTACATACGTCACAATTCCGAGCTCTGTTTTGGTCAATTACTCCTACAGATTCCTGGCACAAATTAAAGTAGCCTTTTTTTGTGTCTATCTGCTTTTAGTTATGATCTGGCTTTGGCATTCCTCAAGAGTATTGGAATTGGGGATACCACTATGCCAATGCCTGTTTGACGTATGGGTTTATGCAAGTGCAGCCTCTTTTTTTAACCTTCATGTTGTTCCTCATTGAACACCGGGTCTTGCATTTACTGTTAAGGGTTGACATTGCCAAAGGCACACACCAGCAACAGTGGAGGATACGGTGTCAGAAAAGTAGTTTGACGTGTTGGATGGTTCGCGGTTTAAGCCTTTTTAGCCAACTCGGATGATCTTACCAATTTCCGTTTTTGTGTGGTTGGCTCGTTGTGAAATCGAAATCGCTCTCATTCAGGTGTTTTTCTTCTTTGTTGTTGATACAGTCGATGTGAAATGTACACGAGATGCATAAATTGTCCGTGCAGACTCTAGTCTGCACACAAATCTTAAAGTGTACTTTGCCTTTGTGGAATGATTACATTATGTTTTCACCCCTGTCTGTCTGTTTGTCTGTCCGTTTGTGAACAAAATATCTCAAAAGGTTGTGGATGGATTCGAACGACATTTGGCAGAGCTGTAGCGGATGTGACAAGGACGAAATGATTCGATTTTGGTGAAGATCCGGATCCGGCTAGTAAAATTTCAAACTGCTTCTTCACCATTGAGTGATATGCCCGACCAGGCGGAGGTTTGTTCTCGGCTGAGTGCCGTTCTAGTTTTATCATGTGTACATGATTCACGTTGAATTTTCTTTTAATAAAGGAAAGGAATGTTTAGGACAATGTGATGCTTAAACAAGATTGACATCGCACCTCCACCCTTTCCCCCTCTCAACCCAAGCTAAAATGATAAAATAGTCCATTTTACCCACATATAATTGCAGCTATTGGTATAAGAGGCTCAGGCATTTCTTCTTGCGGTTCACTTTTTGTATGAATCATCCCAAGGACATGTGGTTCACGTGATGTCTCAACACTTACACAGCAACATGTTCAGTGGACGAAGTTCGCTCCTGATTAATACATTAAATCTTGAGATGGCGCTCCCGTGTGTGTATGCGTAGTGTTGATAATCTCGGGTTCACTGCACCACAATGGCCCGGAAGTTCATTATCTGGTAACCACAAGCATAGAATAAATAGGCACCCGCCGAGTCCACAACAAACGTCTAGCTGCCGTTACCAATGTCACCGGAGTCATGTGCAGGCATTGCTGCCAAAATCTGCATTCCACAGACAGTGCAATGACACCTGTGCAGCAAGGGGACTTGAAGACGGATTTGGAGCATTCGGCTCTCGAGGGATAAGGACCAATGTTGATGCTAATGTAGGAGCCAGTACTACTTTTATGGTGTACAGCTACAGATAGCAATACCCTTACAGACATTACTAGTAACATGGTTGCTGGAATTGGAATCCACAATGAAAAATCCCTTATTCCCCACTCATTTCAATGTGAAACGCATTGTGCTCTCAGATGAGTTGATATTCCAACAGTTCTATTCCAGTGGATGCTCATTCACATCTATTTGGTGAATGTATACGGCTAAAACTGGGTGGATCTGATTTTTAATCGGCTAAGCTAAAACCATAAGGGCCGAATTTGCAAAAGGCGTTTAGCGAGCTTCTTGCTAACACACGCCTAACCCTTAAACGCTGACATCGTTGTACATACAGAAGTAATCACTTGTCTAAACAGCAATTTACAAAGGGAGATAAACAGCCGTTTAGTTGTACGCGTATAAACAGCCGATTCACCTGTGAAGCCCCGCCCATATCTCCAACATCCAATTGAAATGATGCACTTGCATAGAATCGCAGCACCACAGACAATTATTGGAGGGGATTCAGTGCATTGCTCCTCATCATAGGTTGATCCAGGTCATCTTGCATTCGATTCAGCAGCCAACGAAATGATTACTTGGAGAGATCCATCCCTCCTTCGAGATTATTCATCTGTCCTTCCACTTATGGATCCGTCCTTCCACTCATCCAATCCTCCTTTCACTCATCCATCCCTCTTTCCACTCATCCATCCCTCCTTCCACTCATCCATCCCTCCTTCGAGATTATTCATCTGTCCTTCCACTTATGGATCCGTCCTTCCACTCATCCAACCCTCCTTTCACTCATCCATCCCTCTTTCCACTCATCCATCCCTCCTTCCACTCATCCATCTCTCCTTCCACGCATCCATCCCTCTTTCCACTCATCCATCCCTCCTTCCACTCATCCATCCCTCCCTCCACTCACCCATCCCTCCTTCCACACTCATCCATCGCTCCTTCCACTCATCCATCGCTCCTTCCACTCATCCAACCCTCCTTCCATTCACCCATCTCTCCTTCCACTCATCCATCGCTCCTTCCATTCACCCATCCCTCCTTCCACCGCTCCTTCCACTTATCCATCCCTCCTTTCACGCATCCATCCCTCCTTTCACTCATCCATCCTTTTTTCCACTCGTCCATCCCTCTTTCCACTCATCCAACCCTCCTTACATTCATCCATCCCTCCTTCCACTTATCCATCCCTCCTTTCACGCATCCATCCCTCCTTTCACTCATCCATCCTTTTTTCCACTCGTCCATCCCTCTTTCCACTCATCCAACCCTCCTTACATTCATCCATCCCTCCTTCCACTCATCCATCCCTCCTTTCACTCATCCATCCCTCCTTTCACTCATCCATCCGTCTTTCCACTCGTCCATCCGTCTTTCCACTCGTCCATCCGTCTTTCCACTCGTCCATCCGTCTTTCCACTCGTCCATCCGTCTTTCCACTCGTCCATCCGTCTTTCCACTCGTCCATCCGTCTTTCCACTCGTCCATCCGTCTTTCCACTCGTCCATCCGTCTTTCCACTCGTCCATCCGTCTTTCCACTCGTCCATCCGTCTTTCCACTTGTCCATCCCTCTTTCCACTCGTCCATCCCTCTTTCCACTCGTCCATCCCTCTTTCCACTCATCCATCCCTCCTTCCACTCATCCATCCCTCCTTCCACTCATCCATCCATTCATTCATTCATCCATCCTTCCACTCATCCATCCCTCCTTCCACTCATCCATCCATTCATTCATTCATCCATCCTTCCACTCATCCATCCCTCCTTCCACTCATCCATCCCTCCTTCCACTCATCCATCCCTCCTTCCACTCATCCAAACGTCCTTCCACTCATCCATCCCTCTTTCCACTCGTCCATCTCTCTTTCCACTCGTCCATCGCTCCTTCCACTCGTCCATCGCTCCTTCCACTCGTCCATCGCTCCTTCCACTCGTCCATCGCTCCTTCCACTCATCCATCCCTCCTTCCACTCATCCATCCCTCCTTCTACTCATCCATCCCTCCTTCCACTCATCCATCCCTCCTTCCACTCATCCATCCCTCCTTCCACTCATCCATCCATCCCTCCTTCCACACTCATCCATCCCTCCTTCCACACTCATCCATCCCTCCTTCCACACTCATCCATCGCTCCTTCCACTCATCCATCGCTCCTTCCACTCATCCATCGCTCCTTCCACTCATCCATCGCTCCTTCCACTCATCCATCGCTCCTTCCACACTCATACATCGCTCCTTCCACACTCATCCATCGCTCCTTCCACACTCATCCATCGCTCCTTCCACTCATCCATCGCTCCTTCCACTCATCCATCGCTCCTTCCACTCATCCATCCCTCCTTCCACTCATCCATCCCACTTTCTACTCATCCATCCCACTTTCCACTCATGTATCCATCCATCCATTCATCCATCACTCCAACCATTGATTACGGAAAAGACAATCTGTGAATGTGTATAATCTTTGTCTCCGAGCTATGGTTCCAACATGTATGCCACTCTGGGTAATCTGGATTGAAGTGATCAACAGGCATTTTAAGGCCATTTTCCCTGCGAGAGCGGGGGTTGGCCTTGACAATCTTCTCCAAGGATTGAAGTGATCGATGATGGTTTTTGAAACATTTATCATGTTTTATGTTTGGGTGTATACACAGTATAAAATGAATTTGTGACTATCTATTTATTATGTATGCAGATCTGGTGACGTTTTGCCGCTCCTTCTATACCATTATAGTGATTCTAAAGTTAACTTAAACTGCCAGGAAGTATATGAAAGTACAACTGCAGTTTTAACTCTACGATTTTTGCCTAATGGTTGCTTTAAGGCCTTAAGCGCACTCTTACGTATGCTTTCTCCCACGTGTAAACGTTTTTGGTATTTAAACGCTTGTGATTAGGTTTTGTTTGCGTATTAGCGAAACGATCATCAGGCATTAGGCGATTAACTTTGGATGGGTGATAATCGCACGATTAGCGATTCTCCATGCATCTAACTCTTAAACGCCTTTCGTAAATTCAGCCCTGAAGGTTGACATGGCAGTTTTGCACATCTGCCTTGTGGACTTTCAACTTTTTCCATTGCTGTCATATAGTCAAAATACAAACTTTGTTGGACAATTAGCATGTGCATTTCCCACCGCTGCAATCACCTTGAAGGACAGACTCGGAACAGCAATGGAAAATCTAGACTAGTCTGGAATGTAACCCTTATTGATATTGTGCCTGTCTGAGACGATGCTCAGGTTAAAGGCACTATGTGCTGTTCTTGGAGGATGCACCAAATACTCATGTAGTGTCTCTTGTACTTTAATGAAATAATTGTTACTTGCTGTTTACCTACCCTACAGGTGGGTATGGAATGAAAATTTGAAGAGGAGTACAATCTTTGAAGCTAAATAACTGACTGAATGGATACAGTGTGGCGGACACGAAAGCCCACTGGCGTGGTGACGTCATTCCGCGCACCAAGTGGGCGGCGGCCACGCCCGAGGGGTAGGCGTGGCCTCAGGATATACACCGGGCGCGCAGCCCGGAGCGCGCCAGTGCTACAGTGACCTCTTTGAATAAAGAACATTAAACTTACCGCGTTGTCCGCTTCCTCCTTGGTAGCAAGTCGCGCGCGTAGCACCGCGTGCTTCATTGGTGACCTCCGACATTCGAGTCAGCCGTCGCTGACCACCCGAAACCGCCGCAACAATGGCTACCAACGCGGTCTCCATCAAGCTCCCCGAATTCTGGGAGTCACAAGCCGAAGTTTGGTTCCTGCAGGCAGAAGCCCAGTTCCGACTTCGAGGCATCACGGTGGACGAGACCATGTACTGCCACGTGGTCGCCGCCCTCGGGCCCGGCACGGCCACCCGCGTCGTATCGGTCCTAAGGGATCCACCTGCCGACGGCAAGTACGAGGCGGTCAAGCGTGTCCTCCTCGCCACGTTTGGCCTTACGGTGGACGCACGGGCCGATCGCCTCTTGGACCTCCCCGAGATCGGGGACACGCGACCGTCGGTCCGTATGGACCATATGCTGGCGCTCATGGGCGACGAAACCCCGAACGCTCTATTCCGGGCGTTGTTTCGACGCCAGCTGCCAGCACGAGTCCGCCTCGCTTTGGCTGGTTCCGCGTTAACGGAACCCCGTGTGCTCACTGCTGAGGCCGACAAATACTACACGGCTTTGGACACGCAGGCGAGTCTTGGCGCGGTTGCTGCTCCCGAGGCTCCCGAGGCTTTCCCCGATGCACCGCACCTCGTGTCCGCCGTCACGCCCCGCCCACCACCACCGCCGCCGCCGCAAAGAAAACCGCGGCCTCTGACGCCGCAGCTGCCCGCCTGGTGTTTCTTCCACGCCAAGTTCGGCCACGAGGCTCGGCAGTGTCGCCCGCCATGCTCATTCGGCAGGTCGGGAAACGGGCGAGCCGGCGCTCGGTGGCAACGGTGAGCGTCGGCAATTCAAACAGCCTTCTGTACATAACGGACACCTTGTCCGGGCGCCGTTACCTGTGTGACACGGGGGCGCAGGTGAGTGTCGTTCCTGCCGGTACGTCCGACAAGCACACCGCGGGCCGAGGTCCCGCGCTGCTTGCGGCCAATGGTACGTCTATACGCACGTACGGAAAACGCTCTCTCTCTCTGCGGTTCGGAGGGCAGGTTTTCCGTTGGTCGTTCGTTACGGCCGACGTGCCCATGGCACTGCTCGGCGCGGACTTCTTATGTGCTAATGAATTACTGGTCGATGTAAAGCGCAGAAGGCTTGTCCAGGCTGAGACGTTCAGCTCACAGAGCGGCTTGCTGAGCGGATCCGTTCCGGCCAGGTTCATCTGTACGCTTCCGGCAGCGGACGAATTCGCCCGCCTCCTCGCGGGTTTCCCGGCCCTCACGTGGCCCACCTTCTCGGCGGGGACCGTCATGCACGGGGTGGAACATCACATCCCCACCGCCGGGCCACCGGTCTCCGCCCGGGCACGCCGCCTCGAGCCGACGAAGCTCGCCGTAGCTAAAGCGGAGTTCGCTACGCTGGAGCGGCTCGGCATCGTGCGGCGCTCCGAGAGCGCGTAGGCGTCCCCGCTCCGCATCGTGCCCAAGCCCTGCGGGGGATGGCGACCGTGCGGGGACTACCGGCGCCTCAACGACGCCACCACCTCCGACCGCTACCCCGTCCCCCACATCCAGGACTTCTCCGCCCGGTTGGCGGGGATGTCCTTCTTTTCAAAGGTGGACCTCGTATGCGGCTACCATCAGGTCCCTGTCAGGCCGGAGGACATCCCGAAGACGGCTGTCATCACGCCATTCAGGCTTTTCGAATTTCTTCGGATGCCCTTCGGTTTGAAAAATGCGGATCAGGCGTTCCAGCGCCTCATGGACAGCGTCTTGCGTGGCTTGGATTTTTTTTACGTCTACCTGGACGACATCCTCGTCGCCAGCGCATCCCGCGAAGAGCACCTTCGTCACCTCCGCACGCTCTTCGAACGTCTGGGCCAGCACTGCCTGATCGTGAACCCTGCCAAGTGCCAGTTCGGTGTCGCTGAAATCGACTTTTTGGGGCACCGCGTCACCAGGCACGGGGCCGTCCCCCTACCGGCCAAGGTGGAGGCGGTGAAGGGGTTTCCGCGCCCCCGCACGATCAAGGGGCTCCAGGAGTTCCTGGGCATGGTAAACTTTTACCATCGGTTCCTGCCCCGCATCGCCCAGCTCCTGCGCCCCTTACACGAGGCCCTTCGAGGGAAGCCGGGCAAAGGTGACGTTACCTGGACCGAGCAGATGGACGCGGCGTTCTCGGGCGCGAAGCTCGCCTTGGCCAACGCCACCATGCTCGCGCACCCGGCGCCCGATGCACCGATCGCCCTCACCACCGACGCCTCGGACTACGCGGTGGGCGCGGTGCACGAGCAATGGGTGTGTGGTGCTTGGCAACCGCTGGCGTTCTTCAGCCGGCAGCTTCGCCCGCCCGAACGCCGTTACAGTACCTTCGACCGCGAGTTGCTTGGGCTTCACCTGGCGGTCAGGCACTTCCGCCATCTGCTCGAGGGCCGTGCGTTCACGGCCTTCGTCGACCACAAGCCGCTGGTTTTCGCGATGGGCAAGGTCGCCGAGCCGTGGTCGGCCCGGCAACAGCGTCACCTCGCGGCCGTGTCCGAGTACACGACGGACATCCCGACACGTCGCGGGAAAGGACAACCCGGTGGCCGACTGCCTTTCCCGGGCCGTCGCCCACGCAGTCCACCTTGGCATCGACTATGCCCGGGTGGCGGCGGACCAGGCCGCCAACCCCGGGGTCCAGGCCTTGCGGACCGCCGTCACGGGCCTCTGCATCACCGAGGTGCCCTTCGACGGCACGGGCACGGCCCTCGTTTGCGACGTCTCCCTCGGGCGGCCTCGCCCCATCATGCCCGCAGGCTGGCAGCGCCAGGTTTTTGACGCCATCCACGGCCTGTCCCACCCGGGCACGAAGGCCTCCCAGAGGTTGGTCGCCGACAAGTTTGTCTGGCATGGCCTCCGGAAGGCCGTCCGCGGCTGGACCAGGACGTGCCTCGCGTGCCAGCGCGCGAAGGTGCACCGGCATACCCAGGCCCCATTGGCCCCGTTTACGGTGCCGGCACGTAGGTTCGACCACGTGCACTGGACCTGGTGGGATCTCTGCCCCCCTCGCGGGGTTTCACCCATGTCCTTACCATGGTGGACCGCACCACCCGGTGGCCGGAGGCCGTGCCTTTGGCGGCGACGACGGCGGCAGACGCCGCGCAGGCGTTCATCGCCACCTGGGTCGCCCGGTTCGGCGCCCCCTCGGACATCTCGTCCGACCGCGGCCCCCAGTTCACCTCGGAGCTCTGGGCCACGGTCGCGCAGGGGCTCGGGGTCCAGCTGCACCGAACCACGGCCTACCACCCCCAGGGCAACGGCCTGTGCGAGTGGTTCCACCGCTCGTTGAAGGCTGCGCTCCGGGCCACCCTCCGCGACGGCGGCTGGGTCGACAGGCTCCCCTGGGTCCTGCTGGGCCTCTGGACAGCGCCCAAGGAGGACCTGCGCGCATCCGCGGTGGAGTTGGTCTTTGGACAACCGTTGCGGGTGCCGGGCGAGTTCCTCCCCGACCCCACGGCACCTTGGTCCGCGGCGCAGGAGCGTTCTGCGCTGCAGGAGACCGCCCGGAGGTTCGCCCCGGTGCCGACGGCGCACCACGGGCACCCTCCTACACACATCGCCCCGGAGCTTCGCACCGCGGAGTACGTCTTCGTCCGGCACGACGCCCACCGGACACCACTGCGGCGCCCGTACGACGGGCCTTTCCGCGTGCTGGAGACCAGGGTGAAACATTTCACCCTGGACATCGGCGGCACTCCTGACCGGGTCTCCATAGACCGCCTCAAGCCGGCCCACCTCGACGTGGACCACCCACCGCCGGTGGCTCGGCCCCCGCGTTGGGGCTGCCCCCTTACGGGCGGACCCCCGGCACCGCCCAGCACCGCAGGCACGCCGCCCCCCGGTCCGGCACCCATCCCGGGTACGGCCGGGGGCATCCCACCTGGCATCCCTGCACCCCGGACGCCGCCGGTCGCCAGAGGGCGCTTCGGCCGGGTCATCCGTTTGCCCCGCAAACTGGCCCTCCAGGTGCGCGGGAATTCTGGGGGGGGGCGCGTGTGGCGGACACGAGAGCCCATTGGCGTGGTGACATCATTCCGCGCACCAAGTGGGCGGCGGCCACGCCCGAGGGGTAGGCGTGGCCTCAGGATATACACCGGGCGCGCAGCCCGGAGCGCGCCAGTGCTCCAGTGATCTCTTTGAATAAAGAACATTAAACTTACCGCGTTGTCCGCTTCCTCCTTGGTAGCAAGTCGCGCGCGTAGCACCGCGTGCTTCAACAGCCGTAATTTGGGGTCTAAAATGGTTTGCGATGTATATGGCAAGAGCACCTTCCCAGAAATATCTAATCAAAATAAAGACCAATTACTGCATTGTAGTCCCAAGAAGGACACACACACACACACACACACACACACACACACACACACACACACACACACACACACACACACACACACCACACCACACCACACCACACCACACCACACCACACCACACCACACCACACCACACCACACCACACCACACCACACCACATACACACCACACCACATACACACATACACACATACACACATACACACTAGACGCACATATTATCGATTATTATTATAGATTATAGAGATTATGTACTTGTAAAAGCTATATTATATTTGAAGTTATAACCTTAACTTATAAGCAATTGAAGTTTGTTTGTAGTTTCCCTTGTAATCATGTAAGTAAAGGATAAACTGGTATATTAACATATTTAACCCTTTGAGTACGGGATGTTTTTTTGATAAAAAATACCCCCGTTACGGGATTAATTTGGTATTACGGGAATGCAACCATGTACTGACGATCTATTTATAGGTATAGTCGATGACGTGTAGTAACGTCATCCATACACAAAACCTTTTCGCGGGTTGCGCACTGGACGTCATCCGTACTCAAAGGGTTAAGAATGTTATCGACTAGTTCAGGCCTTGTGAGGCCTTGTGAGGCCTTGTAAGGTCTTGTTATTAAAAACAGTTAATATAAAGATTTAACATATAGGAATTAAACACGTCCCAACTACCATGTGTATGTCAAATTCAACATTACATATTAAAGTTTAACTCATGATTAAAGGAGAAATTACTTTGCATTTCATCTTATGAGTACACGACTTTAAAAGTGCTTTATAGCCAACAAAGTAACATTTTGAGTAATTATAACAGATAAAACACTTGTACATTAACCATTGGTACCATAAAAATACCAAATAATAGCTTTCTAAGGACTTGAGCAACAACATAGGAACGAGTGCTCCATCAATACTGCTTTAATAAAACCACACAAATTACATACTTATTGCAAATATATATGTGAGCATTTTATCTATCTATAATTCCAGTAATCTCTGTCTGTCTGTCTGTACGTCTGTACGTTTGTTTGTTTGTCTGTGACCGCTGTTTCTCGACAACTACCGGTCCGATATACTTGAAACTTGCCAGGTATATTGCTGGGGACCCGAGGATGTGCCTTTTCAAGGTTTCATATTAATCGGACAATTACTTACCGAGCTATGTCCAAAAAACGATTCAACCAATCAGAGAGCAGCGAACGATCGCGTGTGCCGAACGTGGCGGACACACTCTGCCTCGGATGGCACATTTGAGAGCGTATTCATTTATTTCACGTTTGCAAACTATGTTGGCGCTATGTTGGCGTTAAACGATGTTTTAAAACTAATAAAAACGAATTTGCGATTCATTCGCTTTCCTGCGCGTTTGTGTACGCGATGGCGATTTCTTTACCAAACTCCGGAAGCCGTTCGCTTTGGACCGAACCATTTCATGTAAATAGAGGGGGGGGATTGTCACCGTACTCGCAAGCCGTTCGCTTTGGACCAAACCATTTCATGTAAATAGAGGGGGGGGATATAATTTTAGATATAGATATAGTACGGGCAATGCCCTAGTATATTAAAACTAGAGCAATGTGACTGTCGCCAATATGCCCCCGCATAGACCCACAACGGGAATATGCCCTCGTTCACTGTCCTAAAAATAAACTAGTTTGATTTAAATCCCTTCAGCTGTTTTCAAGTATCACATTTTCACCAGCCATGACAGGTTTCACATCGATCGGTGAAGTGGTTTCAGAGAAGGGATGTTTTTAATATTGGCTTTCAAGCTAATATGGCTGCCGTACCACATGACGTATGAGCTTTAAAAATGTACACTATGCATATGTATTGGTAGGGGATCACGTTTGTGAAGTTTCATGTTGATAGGATATGGTTCGTTTTTCTATCCAAGATGGCTGCCAAACCACGTGACCTACGACATCATCATTTTCAAACTATATGCAACAATGGTGTTAGATGATATTTGTAAAAATTCGCATCAATAGGGTAAGCGGTTTCAGAGATATAATTATTTAATATTTTTCATTCAATCCAATGTAGCTGCCACACCATGTGACCAATGATGTTTTCATGATCATCTTTTAATCGCCAGGCCTAGTCAATGACACATAAAGTTTTGAGTCAATCGATTTGGTTCATTTATCAATTGAGACAAAGCAGATGCAATCATCCAACCAAGATTGGTTAGTTCAGAGGATTCAGCAACACCTGTGGAACACGTCTTGAATTCCTTTGCTCTCTTGACTGGCCCAGGATTTGGTTTACTGCAAGGCTTGATGGGTACATGATAAGGGACAACTGACAGGTTTTTTGCCTCACTAACTTCCAAATTGGTTGTGATTGATTCTCCAGGCACATCTGCCTTCTGATACACTGTGGTGATTGTGCCATGTGTGGTGCCTTTGCCATCTACAGTGTTCTCTGCAAAATCTGTATTATCAACAGCAAAGAAGACAAATGTACCTTTCTTGAGGAAAGGTGGTACATACAATCCATCAAATTGTTTTGTGTTTTCCACAACAGCATTGGCAATTGCTGTTGCTAGGAGCAAGGCAGGGCTGTGTGATACGCTGTATTTCTGTAGTGTAGATGGAGGAGGTCCATCAGCGCCGTGTTCCTGGTGTCATGATGTACAGTGAGTGCCAACCCTACAACCTGTGGGTTTTCTCGTGTGTGTGGTGTCCGAAATGTGTCAGTGGCTTTCTCGGGCACGTGGTGCAATTGTCTCCTAGTCTTGAAAGCATACATGATATTCTGACTTGTGGCCAATGCTGACCTGTTAACTGTCCTGCTTTTCATCTCCGTTTGCAGCTCCTCCTCAGATCCCACCAACATCCACCGTATAAGGTTGTCCAGCTCGGTCAGGACATCCTCTCTTGTGCTGGATACTGTAATTGTGTGTGTTTCCTTTTCCTCAGCGAAATTGGCAATGCTGTTGCGTATTAGCTTAGCTGTCTTGTATATCATCATTGTGTTGTCCATTTCACTTGTGGCATCTTGCATCAAGGCAGTGTAGACCATATCTTCTTTGCAGGCTTCAGGACAGTAAAGAACAGATGGTTTTCTTCTGTCTTTCTGCCTCACTGACTTCACACTTGATAACTCTGCAAGAATTTTGTCCTTTAGCCACTGTCGTGTCAGTGTCGGAGTGTGCTTCTGTGCCTCATCACTACCACCAAGCATAGATATGCAGATTTTTTTCGATGGCATCCATGGGTAGATGAGCCTCATTTTGGGTTTGATATTCAATAATAATAATAATAACAAGCGTTACGCCTAGGTCCCCCGTCGGTGAAGTGATGTGAGTTGACAAAGTGGAAGACGCAGAAAACATGCTATGATATGATATTTCGCTCACAACGTTCAGACATACATGGAGGCGACCATCTTGGATTTTGACGTGGCGACCCAATTTTCAATGGCGTTCTTCCTTATGCCGAGATACACCCACACACCAGATTATAAGTTGGTACTTCGCTTATTTTTCAAGATATTCATCTCACAAGGTTCAGACATACATGGCATCAGACATACATGGCGGCGGCCATCTTGGATTTTGACGTGGGTTGCACCCACACACCAAATTTGAATGCGTTCCTTCGCTTACGCATGCACGCCCGCACGCAAACACGCCCACACGCACGGACGGACGGACGGACACACGGACAGGGGGGAAAGCCATAGTCCCCCTTTCGCTACGCTGTGCGACGGGGGACAATAAAGGAGTCTTATATAGCCCCATCAAGCAGAGTTAACGACCCTCGTGGCGCTTTACATTATCATGCGAATGCACACACACCGCACACACATACACACACACGGACACACCTTCACTCTTGCCCTATTCCTCTCCCTCCCCATTCAAAACCCACAGATGTGTACCCTCCCCTCCTCCTCCCCCTCCCTCCCCCGTACATGTACACAGACATACTCTCGATCTCTGTCCCACCTCAATGCAAAGGGAAAACAGGACTTAGACTTTGAAAGACTTGTGAAACAGATAGGTTTTGAGGGAGGTTTTAAAGGCAGGAAGAGAGTCAACATGCCGAACAGAGGAAGGCAAGTCATTCCAGAGCAGAGGTGCAGCAAAGGAAAAGGATTTCTTGGCAATTGACTTGGTGCTGGTGCGCAGCGGCTCTAAGGTCATGGAGTCGTCGCTTGAACGAAGCCGGCGCCGAGGTTCATAGAGAGTGAGCAAATCGGAGAGATAGTGAGGTCCCGTTCCACACAATGATTTATAACGTAGTGTGCAAATTTTGTATTGCACACGAGCAGAGACAGGCAGCCAGTGTAAAGATTCAAGGAGCGGAGTAACATGGTCAGACTTCTTCGCCTTATTGAACCTTTTGTAACTTATCCAAGAGAAACTGAGGGCAGCCAGCATACAAAGAATTACAATAGTCTAGCCTTGAGAGGACAAGGGCACAGACCAGAGTTAGAGCAGCCTGAGGAGTAAGAAAGTGGCGAATGGATGCGATCTTTCGCAGCTGAAAGTATTGTTACGGTTCTCAACGTCGGCCTTTTCCCCTTACCAAGGGGGGTTGATCCCCTTGTCTGTCACTGACTGACGTGAGTCCTCGAAGTTACAACGTCCCTCCTGGACTGACGGTAGGTAGGGTTTGTTAGGCCTAGGGGTTCGCTACTTACCTAATTACTACCGCCAGCCGGGAACGAGGGAATAACTTCTGCTCGAACCACGGTTTTAGATGGACTAGTTGCCGAGCGGTTTTAGCAACCCGAAGTTCGAGCCATTAACAATTACTAACCCGATTATGAGCGTTGGCCAAAATCGTGCCACAGGTGTTCAATCGGGTAAAAGACAAAGACGATCGGGTGAGAATGAAGAAGCCAAAGGTAGGAAAGAACAGATATTTATTAACTACTATACAAAAACCAATCAAAGAAGAAGAAAACGAAAGTAATTTACAGTGAAGATAGAAGACACAGTGCAACTCTTAAAACAAGCTTACTTAAACCCCAGGGACAAGACAAACAAGACAAACTCACGTACACGAATGGGGAATTGAAGGTAGGATTGGCTGGAGGGAGAAGAAGGGTCCGTGCAGGACGGCAGGCTGGAGGTGAGCGGCCGCCGACTCCCCCGCACTCTGGTTCATGCACAGGTTTGCACGCAGCAGCGCGTCAGGGCTTCTCGCGGCTGGTTGAAGCGGGGCTGGTTGAAGCAGCGCCTCTCTCAGGCCTCGTACGTCCTCCGAAGCTCTCGTGACTTGCGCAACACTCACAGTACTCACAGTACTCGCAGAACTTGTTCACGTGCCTCCCGCCACAGAACTCTCAATTCGTCCAGCGCACCTCCCTCAAAACTCTCTCTGTGGGGGCTTCTTGCAACGGGTTATATATGGCCACACCTTGGAACCTTCGCGAACCTACCCGATGTTTCTCACCACGCCCTCTCAAGCCACACCCACTGAGCCTTGGTTGGTCGGCAAGGGCTGGCTGACTCCACCTTTGATGACGAGGTGCGGGCCACGCCCGTAATGTAGCTCCTCCCCCTTTTTCTCCGAGATGACTTCGTGTTCAATGGACGCGAATGCTGCTGGCAATGTAGGCGAACGCTGCTGGAAATGTAGGCGAACGCTGCTGGCAATGAAGTTTTGGGGCAATTGAAAAGGGGATCTATCTTATTTGATTTGGTGCAACGTAAGATCAACTACTGGAAACACGTCCTTACCTTACCAATTATATAACTTTACCTTTACCGGAATTCCGTTTCCGGTCCGGTCGTGAGAGGACGCTGGCGTCACTTGCTCGCCGCTTCTCTGACTGGACCATTGTCCGTATCTTGCTTTCCTGGTGGTCGTGGCGGATTTTTGGCCATTGAGTCTGCCCCCTGCACGGTCCCGGCTCTGCTCTGCTGCTCCTGGCTTCACCTGCTCGGCTCCTTCGCTGTTTCCTCGGGCTCACTCTCGTGGGTTGTGCCCATTGTTTGCAGCGGCGGTGGTGGCGGTTTGCCGCCGTGATCTTGATTAGCGGCGGCGGTCGTTTGCCGCTGCATTTGCTGCTTTGCCTCCTCAACCTTGGCCTCGTGCTCGTCTCTTCGCTCCTGTCTGCCCTCTGCATGGTCCCGGCTCTGCTCCTGGCTTCACCTGCTCGGCTCCTTCGCTGTTTCCTCGGGCCCACTCCCGTGGGTTGTGACGATTGTTTCGCCTCCTCACCCTTGGCCTCGTGCTCGTCCCTTCGCTCTTGCTGGCATGGCTCTGCGGTACTCCGCCGCAAGGCTTCTCCTGCTTAAAACCCGCTCCACCCCATCATGCATCTCTGCAATCAAATCGAATGGACTCCTGCGTCGACCCAGGTACATTCACCGTGGCTCCGGTCGTAGGTTTGTTTATTTACAATCAGGTCACTCCATCCCCATCCTCTGGTTGGCTCAGCGCACTCCCACTCATCGTCCCAACACACCTGGTCACAACAACGCACAAAATCGCACCTCCTGTCTGCGAACCCTGGCCAAATCACCTGGATTCATACCCGCCGTACAAAACAACATCAAGCTCACCCTGTTCAATACCCGGTCCCTCAACAACAAATGCCTCATCCTGAACGACTACATCCTGGAAAATAAACTGGACTTTCTCTGTCTCATTGAGACCTGGCAACAACCACTGGACTACTACACGCTCAACCTCACCACACCCAATGGATATTCTTACATCAATAAACCACGCTTGGAGGGCCGAGGTGGTGGAATTGCCGTTATTCACCGACACGACATCAAGACCAACCTCATCTCCATCTCATCTGCTCCATCATTTGAACACCTGGCTTTTAAACTCTCTGGTCACACACAGTCAGTCATGGCTGTTGTCTACCGCCCTCCCAAACCACACCCATCATTCCTGTCTGACTTCTCCTACTTTCTGACCCAGCTATGTTCCCTCTCCCCCTCAATCCTCCTCCTTGGTGATTTCAATATCCACATGGACTCCACTGACTCCACGCTAACCACTGACTTCACTGATTTACTCACCTGCTTTAACCTCACTCAACATGTCAACTTTCCTACCCATAACCGTGGTCACATTTTGGACCTTGTCTGCTCTACTGGACTAATTTTGCACCATCTCTCTGGCTCCGACCTCACTCTCTCTGACCACCTAGCCATCACTCTGACCATCAACATCCCCACCCCAGCACCAAGGCATTATCGCACTATCAACTTCCGTAAGCTAAACGCTCTTTCACCTACCTCATTCTCATCGACCCTCTCTGAAAAAATGTCCACTTCTCCCTTCGTTGACCTCCACACCCCTTCTGACCTCACTGACTACTACAACCACACTCTCTCCTCCTGCCTTGACCAACTTGCGCCTATAAAAACCAAAACAGTTTCTTTCACCCATTCTGCTCCCTGGTTTACCCCTGAACTCCGCCTGATGAAAACTCGTGCTCGCCAACTTGAAAGACTCCGCAATAAAACAGGTCTCACAGTTCACTCCCAGGCCTACAAGGACCACATACAACACTATAAAGATGCCCTCTCCCACGCCCGCTCCGCCTACAACTCTCAAATTATCCACTCTGGCTCCGGAAACCCAAAAGCACTCTTCTCTATAATAAACAAACTCCTCAGCCCCCTGAACACCACCACCCAGTCATTCACAATAGACAACTGCATCTCCTTCCTTTCATTCTTCCAACGCAAAATTGAAAACATCTACAACAGCTTGACCACCGCCACACCCGCTCCCCCTCAAACCACCTGCCCCCCCTTATCCTGCCATCCCCTGTCTCAATTCTCCCCAGTCTCCCCTACTGACCTCTCTGAACTCCTCATCGGAATGAAAACTGCCACCTGCACTCTTGACCCCATCCCCTCCAGCTTTGTCAAGGCCTCCCTTCCTGCTCTCTCTCCACTTATCATTGCAACAATAAACTCCTCCCTGTCTACAGGCATCGTCCCACCATCCCTCAAAATTGCTGCTGTTACCCCCATTCTGAAAAAACCTGGACTAAACCCTGACACCCTAAATAACTTCAGACCCATCTCCAACCTACCCTTTCTGTCAAAGGTTTTGGAACGCGCTGTAGCCACTCAACTCAAACATCACCTCTCTGCCAATAACCTGTATGAAACATTCCAATCCGGATTCCGCTCCAACCACAGTACTGAAACTGCTCTCCTCAAAATCACCAACGACCTTCTACTCTCCTCTGACGCTGGCAACCTCAACATTCTCATCCTCCTCGACCTCAGCGCCGCCTTTGACACCATCGATCACACCATCCTCCTCACCCGACTTGAAACCACCTTTAACATTACCGGCACTGCCCTCTCTTGGATTAAATCATACCTCTCTGACAGACGTCAGTTCATCTCCATCAATAACTGCAAATCCCCCACTGCTCCCCTCCCCCAAGGTGTCCCCCAAGGTTCAGTTCTTGGCCCCCTCCTCTTCATCCTTTACCTGTCCCCCCTCGGTCACTTAATCCGCCGTCATGGTCTCCAATTCCACTGCTTCACCGATGACATCCAGCTTTTCATCTCCACCAAGTCCATCTCCACCGCCACCCACTCTATCCTGACAAACTGCATCACTGAAATAAAATCCTGGCTTCAAATCAACTTCCTCAAACTTAACTGTGATAAATCTGAAATAATCATCATTGGCCCAAAAACGCTCACCAAGTCCACCCAAAACTTTGCCCTCAACATCGACGGTTTCCCAGTATCCACCTCCCCTCACATCCGGAATCTTGGCATCATCTTTGACCAAACCCTCTCCTTCGACAAAAACACTAAACAGATCACAAAGACAGCCTTCTTTCACCTGAAAAACATCGCCCGTCTCCGTCCATCCCTCTCCTCCACGGCTGCAGAAACCCTCATCCACGCCTTCATCACTTCCCGTCTGGACTACTGCAATAGCCTCCTTTATGGTTCACCCTCAACAATCACCAATAAACTCCAATACATTCAGAACTCCGCTGCCCGTCTACTCACCCATTCCCGGACCCGTGACCACATCACCCCCGTCCTTTACAAGCTCCACTGGCTCCCCATCTCCCAGAGAATCCAGTACAAAATCCTCCTCTTGACCTACAAAGCCCTCCATAACCTGGCCCCATCCTACCTGGCTGACCTCCTCTCCAGACACACTCCCACCCGCAACCTCCGCTCTGCTGGTACCAACCTCCTGACCCCCCCCATCCGGACCAAATTTAGATCCTGGGGGGACAGGGCCTTCTCCATCGCTGCTCCCACCCTCTGGAACTCGCTACCTCACACCATCAGAGACTCCTCCTCACTCACCACATTCAAAACATCACTCAAGACCCACCTGTTCAACACTGCATTCAACATTTAACCCACAGCATCTAACCCCTGACTATCTCCTCTCCTTCTCCCTCCTTTGTGCTTTGAATATTTCCCTATTGATTCTTCTTTTTTGCAATTGTTTTTATGTTTTGCTATGCATTATGTTTTGCACTCTGTCAAAGCGTCTTTGGGCTTCCTGAAAAGCGCTATATAAAATAAATGCATTATTATTATATTATTATTACCTGACACACATAATAATGAAATAACTGTTAGAAGGGCCTATGATTTGCTATGTGGTGCGGTGGACTAACTAGGGGACGACTCTTAACCTTTACACAAATGGAGGTATTTACAAAGAATTATTACATTATTTACAGAGGGTGATATTTACAACCAATTACCAAAGTGCAGGATTTCCCAAATCCGCAACAGTATGCTGATTTTCAAGTTTGAAATACTTGCTTGGAAAATGTCATGTTAGTCGAAAACCACACCAAGGTTCTTGGCCGACGAAACAAAGTTTACATCGGTTTCACCAACATGAATAGGGGTAGGAAGTAAACATTGTAGAGGACATCTGTGCGATCTTACAATCATAGACTCTGTTTTAGCATCGTTCAGCTGAAGTTTGTTTTGGGTCATCCACGCCTTCATGTCGGCAATACAGCCTTCTAACACTTCAACAGTGGGCACGATTTGTTGAATCGTGCTTCCTTTGTACAGCTGATTGTCGTCCGCAAAGGCGTGGTGATCAACTGAATGTCTGGCAACAAGATCAAATAGAGGCTGAGTGCACAAAAGAAAGAGGATAGGTCCCAGGACTGAGCCCTGGGGAACGCTAAAGGAAAGCGGAGAAGGGGCTGATTTCTGGCCATTGACAACAACTGTTTGCACTCTATCAGTAAGATAGAACATCAGCCAAGAAAGGGGAGTACCAGTTATACCAAATGTGAGCTCAAGACGATGAATTAAGACACTATGGTCAATCGTGTCAAAGGCGGCAGACAAGTCTAAAAGAGCAAGAACGGAAACCTTACCACAGTCAAGAGAGGTCAGAAGATCATTGGTTATTCTTAGGAGAGCGGTTTCGGTGCTATGGCCTGGTCTATATGCCGACTGGTGAGAATTGAAAAGATTATTTGAAACTATTTGATTTCATTATTATTTAATCTATATATATATAAAACACAGTTTGTGTGTGTGTGTGTGTGTGTGTGTGTGTGTGTGTGTGTGTGTGTGTGTGTGTGTGTGTGTGTGTGTGTGTGTGTGTGTGTGTGTGTAATGTTACCGATAGACTCCTAAACGGAGAGGCTTACATGCTTGATATTTGACATAGACATGGCCATTGAGCCTGGGACGAACATGGCCGAACTCAAAATATTTGACGATCCATATTTTTTATTCATATTTACCTCAGCGCATTTCAGCGAAGTACCCGCTAATCTCAGCCGGTTCCAGAGCAGCTCGCTGATTCGCTCAGAGCGATCACGTGATGTTCCATTCCCGCCGCCAGACTGATTCGCTCAGAGCGATCACGTGATGTTCCATCCCGTCACACGTCGCACGTTTTTTAACCTTTCATGCGATCGTGTTTTGTATCGATTTTGTGCGATATGAATTAAATGTCTTTGAAACAGCTGTGAAAGGTCTTTCCACAACCCTTCCGTAATCGATTGGAGCAGTTTATTGCCGCACAAAACGAGATCCGCGAAGCGAGTTGGTCGAGTCGTGCTGACCAAGATGGTGACACGGCGGCTTCACTTTTCACGGAGTATGAGCGTTCTATATATTTTCAATTCAGTGCGCCCGTGATTTGTGGCATAGACATGACCATTGGGCCTTCACGGTGTAATTTGTGCGAGGCTTTTGTCCGAGTGAGCTTGAGTCGAGAGGGCGAATGTACGGGTTGGGAATGTACGGGTCTCCCTTCCCCTGCCCGGCAACGCCGGTACTGGAGGACGTCACAGGATCGGTGAGTCTCCAAAATCCGCTTCGTGCTGTTGCGAATATGCAGGACTATGTCCGATTGTTGTGCTGCTCTCCGACCATGAGAACTGCAACGTCATTGTTGACTGGCTATCCCCTTCCCTCCCCCTTCCCCCTCCCCCCTCCGTCCCCCCTTCCCTTCCCCCTCCACCCTACCCCCTCCACCCTACCCCTCCCCTTCTCCCCTCCCCCTCCATTTTCTCCCTCCCCCTCCATTTTCTCCTCCCCCCTCCCCCTCCCTTTTCCCCCTCCCCCTCCCCCTCCCTTTCCCCCCTCCCCCTCCCCCTCCCATCCCTCACCCTCCCATCCCTCACCCTCCCCATCCCCCCCTCTTCCCTCCCCCTCCCCCTCCCACCCCTCCCCCTCCCCCTCTCCCCCCTCCCACCCCTCCCCCCTCCCATCCCTCACCCTCCCCATCCCCCCCTCTTCTCCCCTCCCCCTCCCACTCTTCTCCCCTCCCCCCCGTTCCCCTCCCCCCCGTTCCCCTCCCCCCAGTTCCCCTCCCCCCCGTTCCCCTCCCCCCCGTTCCCCTCCCCTCCCCTCCCCCCCGTTCCCCTCCCCTCCCCTCCCCCACCCGGCAATGCCGGGTACTTCTGCTAGTATTTGATATTCAGTGAGATTGATCAGTTCAATCAAGCATGGTACTTGCATTGGTAGGTCTGTCTTTGTAGACTTGGCCCAGTTGCTGGCATCATCCCTCAGGACATGGAACACATGTCGTGTCCAGCATGGTTTTAGCACCTGAGCATTTGCACCTGAGCTGGTGCACCTGATTCTAATTTTAGGTATTTGAAGTAGTGATAAATGTAGGGGTGTACTTACTTTTTCCACATGCAACATTTGCATTTATGTTTATTTAAATTATACAATGGACTACAAAATGTAAATGTTTCATGATATTTGTTATATTACATCACCTTTATCTGTCAATATTGTTGAAATGAAGATCAACTAGCTGTATGTTGAAATATGTTGAAAAAGTCAAAACTTTACATGGTGTGTACTTACTTTTTCACGTGACTGTAATAACATTTCATTCGCGGCAGTAAAAGTTTAACACTGATTCTGTTTGTTGTTTGTGTGTCACAATAACTTTTGCCTTTGAGTATATATATACCTATTAGCTCTTTTATATTGTCGCGTCGGAGGCTCGCAAATGTGATGTGCCTCGGCGCTGGGATGTTTTGTTCCCACGAACAGCCAAAAGCTTTTTGTCCCCCGTCGCACCGCGGAGCGAAAGGGGGACTATGGTTTTCCCGTCCGTGCGTGCGTGCGTACGTGCATGCGTAAGCGAAGGACCGCATTCGAATTTGGTGTGTGGGTGCAACCCACGTCAAAATCCAAGATGGCCGCCGCCATGTATGTCTGATGCCATGTATGTCTGAACCTTGTGAGTGGAATATCTTGAAAAATAAGCGAAGTACCAACTTCCAATCTGGTGTGTGGGTGTATCTCGGCATAAGGAAGAACCCTATTGAAAATTGGGTCGCCATGTCAAAATCCAAGATGGCCGCCGCCATGTATGTCTGCACCTTGTGAGCTGAATATCTTGAAAAATAAGCGAAGTACCAACTTCTAATTTGGTGTGTGGGTGTAACTAGGCATAAGGAAGAACGCTATTGAAAATTGGGTCGCCACGTCAAAATCCAAGATGGCCGCCACCATATAAATATGTCAGAACCCTGTGAACGAAATATCTTGAAAAATAAACGAACTACTAACTTCTAATCTGGTGTGTGGGTGTATCTACGCATAAGGAAGAACGCCATTGAAAATTGGGTCGCCACGTCAAAATCCAAGATGGCCGCCTCCATGTATGTCTGAACCTTGTGAGCGAAATATCATATCATAGCATGTTTTCTGCGTCTTCCACTTTGTCAACTCACATCACTTCCCCGACGGGGGACCTAGGCGTAACGCTTGTTAACTACTGCATTCAGTTGTTACAACGTCCCACTCTCCAAGGTCACTCAATGGAAAGCCAAATTTTGGCGGCAGCGCACGTTGGAGGCAGAAATATGGAAAACTCTGTTTCCTTTATAAAAAAAAAAGTTTTTTTAAGAAGAAAGATATTGGGAGAAGAGGTGAATGGGATGTGGAGAACGGAATATACACAAGTGGGGAGAAGGGAACAAGCAGCTTGTATTCAATGAAATGAAATTAATAATCCGGCACCACAGAAACAAGACTCTTATGAGGAACAAAGGGGCAGGCAAGGTCTTGTATGGGCAATGGGCTGGTTGATGTCCCACAGCGACGAGCTTGAGCAACTAGGCCCGTGAAGGCGAGGAGCGATAAAAGAGATGCAAGATGGCACTGTTTCAAAAAGATGATCCCCATAGGTCAGGGCTGGGTGTGTATGCTATTCTGCTCAGTGCCGATCACCCTCTGAATCTGGCCTCTGTCCGATCCTCCCCAGCGTTTGACGTTCTGCCTCTCCTCGTCGTTCGACCCCCTGCTGATTCATACCAAAGACTTGAAAATGTTATGTGTTGCTTCCTTACTTGATGCTCAGCATTTAAATGATAGAGCATGGGCTAACAACTGTAAGTTGGTAATAATAGCGAAGGCTTTGATGGGCAAAAGTTCCTCCTCCTGCATCAATGTTCAATCAATCAATGAAAAATGGTTTATAAAAAGCATGTCTTGCAGGCAATGGCTGAATTACACATGCATGGACTTATTCATAATTTACAATCGGATTGCTTACAAGATAAAAAAAAAAAATCCTTGTTCCTTGTAATGAACCATTATAATGTCTGGTTTGGGAATGTCTTTCTGGCTGAGCATTTTCAATGTTTATGCTTGTCTTGCTGCATACTTGCAGAACTGAAACTATGCCACAATTAAAATCTATAAACTTCTGTCAAAATGAGAATGGTCATGCTGGTTACTCCCTTTTGTTTGTAGATGACGCTGGGGATTTTTCTCTCACGCGACAGAATGTTTCACCGGCTGGGAGCTTACCACGACCTGTGCAGAACAATGATATGGTATGTTTGTTATGCATGCTATTTGCTTTTGACCTCCTTTGTTTATATGTGCGGTTATGCCCGCCATTCATTCTTTCTAATCTTACTGCTGTCCCTTTGCCCACCACCTTTCTTTCAAATCATTACACTGCAATTACTAATTAGCCATGCAATCAATCAAAGTGCTACACCATTATCAATCATACAAATGTACCATATAATTGACATTGTGTTGGTGCTGCTGAAGCAGTTCCTGAGCAAAGGTTATGCTGCCTGGTTTGCCATCAACTTTCCAGGATTCAATCAATCTGCAGGAATTTTTAATTTGACCAGGGTGCCATGATAACTCACCGAGTCGTTACAAAAGACAATGTGGGATTTTTTATTCACCGGTGACTTAAACACCCACCAGTGACCAGGGCTGGAAGACTGGTCATTCGGCTTGATGTCCTTCTGATGGATGGAGCACACACTGATGGCCCTGATGTGAAACACCAGAGTGAAAGTTCAAGGCTGGGTTGAGATTCAAACCGAGGCTAGACAGTTAAAGGCAAGTGGGCATACCTCCTGGCTATCCTGCCATTCCCTCACACGATTATAAAGAGTAAAGTACAGGCAGTAATATTGTTTATCTCTACCAACGAAGGTGCATGGAGGTTATGTTTCCACCCATGTTTGTCTGTCTGTTTATTACATGAGAAATCGAAGATTCACAAGTATATTAGTTGATCTGGTCTGTTATTCTGTCTTTGGTTGTTTGTATGTCAATTGCCTAAAGGTCAGATTTTTACTCAGATCTTTACGAAACATAACCACCTGGTAGAGGTAGTGACAAGCTGAAGTCTGTTGTTTGTGAGGTGAATAGGTCCAAAGGTAAAGGTCACATAAATAGTCATATGTTATCCAATTGACTATATATATATATATATATAACCACCTTTAGAGGCCATTTTTCCCCGCAAAGCGGGGGTTGGCCTTTTTCGGGAACCGTGGTTGTTGTTTTTTTTTTTTTTTTTTTTTTTTGTCCCCTTTTTGAAGCAATGTTTTACGGCCGGATGCCCTTCCTGACGCCAACCCTTTTTGCCGCCTTTAACGACAAACAGGGAATTACCAGTGAACTGGTACTCAATTAGCCGACCTCGGAAGGATGACAGGCTGAGTCAACCCCCCTGGCGTTAATTCAGCGATCGACCGGGATTCGAACCCAGGATCCTAGGTATCCTAAGCTGCCATCCTAGCCGCTAGCCCAACAATATATATATGACTCCATGGTAAGATCTCCAACCTTTAATTGAACAAACAATGACTCAACGTTTCGATTAACAACATGTGACAAAGCCACACACCTCCGTTAATCTTCCTCAAGAGTGATAAAATCATCTCAACATCCCCTTATATGCAAAGTGGGTGGGGTATATGCAAAGTGGGGTGTGCAAATCTGGACAGCCAATTAAACCGTATCACACCGCTCTCGTGAACTGAGAACGTTACTGACC